>NC_086156.1:22900107-23525107 GCF_035149785.1 Candoia aspera | reverse complement strand
AGAATGAATTCTGCTGGAATGGGGATTCCAGTCTTAGGCCTCAGGGGCCATAAGATTGTAGCCAAATGGAAACATTGATTTCTTTTCTGTATTTTGTTCACTATGTTACTGCTGAGCACTTAAGGCATTACAGTTTTTTGTCACACTAGTGCCCTATGTTGTTTCAGAATTAAATCCTGATTAATTATTTTAATTAAACTTGGGGGTCTTCCTGGACTCACAGCTCCTGCTTGATGAGCAAGTGGCAGCTGTGGCAGGAAGGCCCTTGCACAACTTCATCTGGTGTTCCAGTTGCATTCTTCCTTCAATTAGGCAATGCCATCTATCAGACCTTCTCTGTCACAGCCCCTGCCTTCTGGAATGAGGTTCCCCCAAGATCTGAATGGCCTTTGGTAGGGATGACTGAAGCCTCCTTTCAGTGTAGGCTGTCTTCCTTTGTTACCACCTGGTTTTGTCGTCATCCTTTTTGTTTCTTATTTTTCTTATTTTTAATGTTTTAAACTATGTAAACTGCTCAGAGTTCCTGGGAGTCAGGCAGCATATAAGTTTAATAGATGATGATGATGATTTCATGGGTACTGAATTTATATTCATCCATAAAAATTAGCAAGTTTGAAAAAATATGACAATGCCTTTTAACTTCATTTTATATAATACAGTATTTGATGATTACAGTGTTAATCATTAAGTCAGATTATAAATCTGAAATATGAATTTTGTATCTGCATTTTTGTTTGTACCATTATGTTATTACTATTTTTAAAAACAAAGCTAAAAAAAGAAATAAAGGATATGAACATAATAAATATGTCCTTTTTACTGATTATGAAAAAATATAGCATTTTATTATTTCTTACTGTTTTTTTCTTTATTTCACCTGCAGGTTTCATGAACCCTAAGCACAAAGCAAAGAGGCAAATTTAGAGGAGGTATATGGCAAACTAAGGCCAAACGAAAGAAAGTCAGCCTGCTTTACCACAGATGATTCTGAAAACTATTTCTTGTTACCTTTTCCTAACTTTATTCTAATTTGAAAAACATGTTGCAGATAATCATTACCAACATGGTCTTTTTCTGTTACCAGAGTTCCAAAATTTCTACTGCCGATTCCAGTGCTTTATATATGTTGAGTAATTACTTACATTCTCTCAGGTAAAATCGTATCTTTAAAACTAGCATAATATTTTTGTAAAATACTTATTCATTCCTTTTGGGGACAAGTGCTAAATTCAGTGGAAACCCAATATATTTTTATATGCTAAGAAATCATGGTGCAGCAACAAGAAATATATTTTATAATGTATCTTATAAATGTGATACATTTCATTTTAAGATATGTAAGAGGGGAATGTCTATGTAAACCCAATGAAAGCAATTACAGTTGATGTAATTGTCCAGTCTCTATTAATTTTATGGTTCATGTTGGTTATCACAAATTAAAATATTTTTCTATGCAGTGAAGATTATTGAAATACTGCTGTTATTGTTTTAAATATAATTCTGTTGGCTTGTAGTAATATACTTTTATGACATGGTCAAAAGTCTCTTCTGCAGTATCAAGTGTTCCATCAGTTCACATACATTCTGTATTGTGTGCCCACAGTAGTACAGAACGTTGCTCAGAGAACGTTAACAGTGAAGTTTATGCATGCAGTTTGGAACCAGCAGAGGGAGTCTTACTATTAAATATTACATGATTAAGAAATAACACTTAATTTCATTTGAGGAATCCTGGTTGTAATTACTGTAGCATGCACACATGAGGCTGTTTTGCAAAAGTGATTCTCTTCCTTTCAGGCAAGAAGGAAGTAAAGGGCCGCAAAATTCAGCAATATAATAATCAAATGGAAAGATAACTACAGATAGAAAATTTCAGGAAGTTAGAAGCAGTGATAGATGCTTCTATATATGTCATCCACATTAATTTTTAAAGCCATAGAGTCAAAGAGAAACAACCTAATCCTAACTTTCTGTACAAAAATATCATGGAAATTTAACCTAGCTTTGTGCTCCACGAGCTAAATTCTCCATTTCAAGAAAGCTTCTGCTAAATTGAATAATGAATACTTACTTCCTTAGATTTTAACTGAAAAATCTATGAAATGGTTCAATATTGCATTTCTGATTAACTGTCAGGATACATTTGAAATCAAAACAAAATAAATGAGAAAAAACATGTTAGAACAGTTGCGGGATTAAAAAATGGAAACTAAACAATTATGTTGGTGAATCTTTCCTGGGGAAAGTTTGAACTTGAAAAAAAAAACCTTGTCTATTAGATAGCTATTAAAGCTATAGGAGGATTTGCTACCTTAAGAGTATACTTCCATTTTTCTAATTAGCAATATTCTTCTCTTATTTCCTCTGAAAATTTGAGAGGGGGGCAATGCACTGCATAACAATGAGTTTTAATATTTTTGCCTTGTTAGCCAAAAACTATATATACACAATATAGTTGGCTCCTCAGTAAACCCTTTTTCTGGATTTTCACAACAAAATCATGAACTAATCAAATGAATTTGGTCTGCACAATATACCAAGCCACAAAAACCAAACCAAAATTAAAGCTAATTAAGCATTTGCACAAATGTAGCTATTAAGTCTCCTAAGTGACCTGGTTAAGTATATTGCATAACACAATACTGTTATTTGAAATATTATGTTTAACTTTGTGAACATATTCTAGTGAAATTAAGTCATAAAAAGCCCTGATATTTTTTGTTTCTCAATTAAGTAAAACAATGTTTTTGCTTAATACACAGTTATGCTCGTATTTCCCTTTTATTACTGGCTGCATACCGATTAAGCTGCATATGTACACATTTGGGAATAAGCTTTACTGAACTCAGTGCTGTCGTCATCTATAGGAACGTGCTGCGTATTATTTTTACAACTTACTAAAATGAGAGCAGAGAATGATCTGCATGGACAACAAGCTGCACTAAAAGAATTGCTGCTAATAGTGGTCTTGCCTTAATTAATGATGCTTCTGTTCATGGACACCCAATTCTAGGTGATTTGTACTATTGAAAGTACCTTCCACTAAGGGAAGAAAAATCCCACTACTGGATATAATCCAAATAAAACATTTTAAGGACAAAGTTTATTTAAATGGTAAACTTGTAAGTAGCTATAGATATATCAAGTAATTGTGCTTGATTATTGGCACATTTTAATTGAACTTTTAAATTATAAATATTTAATATGAACAGAAGATGGATAATACAAATCTGGTATGAACTATGTCCTGCTGGCCAGTATTTCATACTGTTGTTTGTATGAATTTTTTGCACAGCAGAGAAATCAATGTGCTATTTGTGTAATGTGGATTTTGTGCAATTTGAATTTAATTTATTGATATTTTCCTGCTCTTGTTCCATATGTTTAGTACGTCTTATGTTCTGGGAATCGCTGTACAGACAAGCCTCATGGCAAATAGACACAAAAGCATCCTAGAGGTCTTAAGTTAGATAACTAACTTTGTCTTAACAAAGCAATGGTTCAGGTGAGAGCTGCACAGAAAGACTTAGAGAAGTGGATCTGGCCTGGAGCAAACTAGGGCCCTAGATAGTAGTACAGATACTGCTCAAGGACTTTTAACTTATATTCAGGACAATGGATAATGATAACTGCTTTAGCACCTTCCAGCAACCCTGCCTATTTCAATATCATGGATGCAACTACGGTAACATTGTTTTGCCCAATGCAGCCCTTTGTTGCAAAAACTAGAGCAACTGAGGACAAAAATACTGAGTAACTGAGATGAAACCTGGACTATCATGAGAAAAAATAAAAATAAAAACAAAAAGGAAGGACACACAGTCTGACTAAACTTAAGAGCAGCCATATTTGAGCAAAAGGTAACCAGTGTGAACATATTCAAGACATGGGTAATTATCAGCTTAATGAAAAGTCAGTATGATCAGTTAGTTTGCATGTGTAACTACTAAAAGAAGTCACGCCAGAATGAGCAGGAAGATATCCCATTCCAGACTAAGACTATTCTGTCAAAGATGAACACAGAATGACTACAAGGACATGAGAAATGAGACCCAGTAAAATAGCCAACAGGTGAATGAAGATATCATGGGGATATGGTATCTGTCATGAGTAATGATGGCGAGCAGGAAGGGGCTCCCATCCAGGGTGGAAAACGCATGCGTAGTACTGAGGAATTAAGCAGCCATTCAAAGAGAGACAGATCAGGCCCGCCTTAGCTTTTGGGGTTTATATGTCTGGTTTTTTCCCATGCTTATTCAGTTTGTTAGGATTCTGTCTTATGTAGCAGTAATAAACACTAGAGAACTACTCCTCGTCTCAGTGTGATACTCACTGTTAGGACAGTATCTGAAAATAATATTCCTGAGAAAATAACATGTCCCAACATCTCCTTTCCATAAAGAGAGGTTTTTTTTGGGGGGGGGGTTGCCTTTGAGTCAGCATTGACTCCTGGTGACTGCCTGGACAAGTCTCTCAAGTTTTCTTGGCAAGATTTTGGAAGTGGCTTGCCATTGCCTCCTTCCTACGGCTGAGAGAGAGTGAATGGCCCAAGGTCACCCAGTTGGCTTTGTGCCTATGGGAGGGCTAGAACTCAAGGTCTCCCTGGCTCTATAATCTCTATAAAGAGAGTAAAACTGAAACAATGCATAGATTTTAGACTACTTGAACATTGCTGGTTAAGGCCTAATATACAATATTTTTTTGCTTATTACTACTAGAAGAGAGAGGAAGGACTAGTTACTTCAGTTCTTAGTTCAGTTTTCTCTCCCATGATGTAACCTAGCTCCTAACACCATCCCATCAGCTTTCATTTTAATGGGTGGAGAGTGTACCCAGCCATCTATTTTTTTACATCTGCATCACAGGGTAAATGGATAAATCTCCTTATAGTCACTGATATTTTAATTATTTCTGAGTAGCAATAATATTTGATTATATGTTTGATTTTTGAAAATTTGTGTTATCTGTAACTGAACAATTGTTAAGTAAACAAAAATAACTATTATAAGTTGCATCTTGCTGGGGTTGGGTTCTGGAATCCCAAATACTGATTCAGCTAGACTGTTGCCTTTTTTAAACACAAGAATCTACCTGTGTCAGGCCTCAGCCCATGTCTCAAACATAGTAAACTCAGCAATTCTAAATTATTGCAATCAACAGTAAGGAAATATAGATGTTTCAGTTTCCTTTCTTCTGAAGGCCATATTATCTACATCCTGTATTATTTTTTCCTGAAACTCTTCTAAAACTTCTAAAATTTTGCCCTTTCCAGACAATGCTTTTCTAATGAAACTCAAAAGAACCCCTTGTGGTTCATACTCCTCAGCCTTGCCTTACTACTTTTTCTAATGCCCTCTCCATTCCTGATGAGACAGGCATCCCTTCTTTCATTCACCTTTCCCTGCTCAACTGCCATTAAGAATATTCTGCTAGTCCCATGCTGGGGTATGTGTGTTAATTAATCATTTTCTTTGTATAAACATTTGTGGTAAATGTTTTTGTTTCAATTGTCAATATTCAATTTAATTATCCAAATTCAGTGTCAAAATTCTTGTATATACACCATGCTTCTGCAGTATATCTCAAAGTTCATAAGGTTCACCTGTACATGTATAAATTCATGTCCATATATGAAAAAAGGATGTGTCAACAAATCCCTTGCTATCAAAGAGACTACATCACCCAATCCTTAAACTTTCTCTTAGCTCACCATGTTAAGATCTAGTCCATCAATAAACACAGTAGGTTTATAGATACATCTTCGTATGACTTGTTCTCCCACAGTGAGAAACAATGAAATGTTTGCCAGTGAATTATGACTCAGAGTTTCTGCATGAAACAAGTTAGATGAAAGAGCAGTACAGTTCTCAGTATTTGAGGTCATTTTGGTTATGGTTTTCCCTGAAGAGAACAGCTGCTTCTGATATTACTCTTGATGACTTTGATCCCAATATGTGCATTTGAAAGTGAACTAAGATGCATATAAGGGTAATCTATGAATCAGCCTCTTCTGTTAATGAAGGTTAAAAAAACTTTGAATATCCCTACAACACGTCACTGTTCCAGCATTTCTCCCATTCATCTCATTATGAAGCAATTACTGGATTATAACAGTGATTACCAATGGCACTTTCATTTTATTCCCTAAATGTCTTTTCTTCTTTTTATGCTTCAGATGTTTGTCAGCATAAATAGCATAATACACAGAGCTAAATGCATTTTTGTTAGTACTCACAACAGAATGCGAATTGAGTCAATTTGGCAAAGATTAGACATAACTGATCTTCATAATGCACTAGATTTATTGGTTAGAATCATGATGTCCACATTATTTCTGATAAATAATTATATATGAATACATATATATGTGCCCATAGACCATGTATATGCTATCTAAAGATAACTACATTTTATCAACGTGATCCAAATAGATCTGTAAGATGGGCATATAAATTAACTAAAATATATACACAGAACTGTCTATAGCAGTATTGCACAACATTTATTTTACAAATACTGAATCTTTCTTGAATGAATCTATTACTTTAACTCCTTTGAATTTTTTTAAGGCTCCTCCGCGAATAGGAAGCTTTTTCAGTGCAAGGTCTGTATCAGCTAGTGGCCCTCCAATTAATTCAGAAGGGGTACTTTCCACTGCTACTAAGCGACCAGATGCAACCTGTAAAAATAAAAATGTTGCTCAGTATTCTGAAAAAAGAAAAACGAGTTCAGTTTCACTTCTATTTCCCAACCTAGCAAACTGAGATACTTGGAAGCTTTTAAAACTTTTAAAAAAATATATTCTGAAAGGCAAAGTTTGTATTAAATTGGCTTTTAAAAATGATTGTTTCTTATTCATCACTCTATTTTCTTTATCAAAATTACAGTTTTACTGAAATTTTTAAAAACGTATCCTTATTTTATAGCTTAGATTTGAGTTATTCAAATTAAAAATGTACTATTTATATAAACATAATTTATAAAGATTAAAAAGTAAACTGTCATTTGTAATATATAGGCAAATAGGTAAAAAAACTTCGTTTGTGCATTCTATTTGCTAAAATTCAGAAGACTGGTAAGTTACTTTTGCTATGTGTGGTTCTTCCTATGTTTTTCCTTGATTTCTAAAAAAACTGCTTCTCCTCACTTTAGTAGCATCTTTATTCCAGTCACTGACCAGCATTATTTCCTCAATATAATAAAGGAAGGTCTTACAAATTCTGCTTATTTTATCTTAAAAGTATGTTATCCAATAGGTTGTATTTTTTCGTGTGCATGTGTATGTATGTGCATGTTAGAGAGTCCAAAGTACTACTGTGGATGTATATTTATATAATCATACCTACACCCTGCTTGATATTTAATGTTCAAATCAAAATCTTTTATTACGATCATAGATCAAAAAATATTGGAGGTTGCTTACACCAAAATCAATTATTTAATATTTAAACCATCCATCCAATTTACAACATGAAAAACAATGCAACTTCAATAAAAATATTTAAAATTTTAACACACTAAAATAGCACATTAGAAATGCCTTCCTAAAAGAAAGGTGCATACTACTGCAATTTCAAAAATCTCATTGATAAAAGAAAATGAGCTTCACTTAAATATCCACAGGTCCATGAGCATGACAGAATAATACAATTAACATTTTGGCACATTTATGGTTTATCTGAAAAAAATTATTGCAATATGAAGTGTGAATATTTCATTTGCAGAATATCCTGCTTTATGATGACGTAGTACAAAACATTTTACAGGGATTAAATCTTAAATATTTGATTTTAACTGTTTTAATCTGGATTAGAAATAAGCAATTAAGAATTTTACTTACAGTTGTATTTAGGCCTTTAATGTCAGTTGGATGGAACGTTGCATTATATTGCTTTACCTTTGATCTAGAATTTTCTATAGATTTTTCCCGAAGTCTTTTTGCTTTCTATTAAAAAAGGTAAAAATGTGTATGTTCATAGATAAGTTAGCTTCTGTTAATGAGAGATTTACTGTGAGAATGATACATGCAAGAATATTTCAAACCATACTTTTCAAACTATCAATCCTGAACCAAAGTGATGTGAACTATGTAAATAGTTACGTTACATATAAAGCATGCTACATGAAAGAGATTAAAACAACCTCACATTGGCAAGGACTGTTATAGAAATCAAAGGAATTCTTATGCCTATATTTTAAAAACTCTTATTTATTCACTGCCTATTCTTAACATGCTTTTTCATATTCTTAATTTTCAATCTATTTATCTTTAAAGTATAAAAACTAATAAATAGTGTAATGTCTTCTCCAGTAAACTATTAATTCAGTTATTTACAGAAATATGAATTTTAAGAGTCTTTTCATTCCTAGTGAAGTCTACTGAACAGCTTTCTTACCTTTAAAGCCTCGTAATTTGATGTCCGAGCTAAGAAATTTTCCCAAGATTTACTGACCATTTCCTTTTGCTTATGGAGAGAATGAATCTAGAATGAAAAGCACAATAAGGGAAAATGTATTATCTTTCTTTAATTCTTCAGAAGTCTTTCTAGTGGAATAAGCATTTAAAGGGAATCTTATTTTATAGTTTAGGAAAGGGTAAAGTTCAAAACCTTACTGTAGTCACTACCACTACTGGTGTTCCATATCATATATTTGCAAATGGTCTCTATCCAAAAGTGGATATAATGTATTACATGTATGTCCTACAAGAGAGACCAGAATCTCACAACATTAAAGAAGTAACGTTCTAACTAGTTACAGCATTTTTTTCTAAATAAATTATTGTGCCACAAACTTACCTTGCCATAACATTTTTCCTCCTCCTGAAGTTCCTGGAACTGCTGGCCTTCTAGCATCTCAGTCTGGAGGGAGACTACCATCTTTCCAACATTTTCAAGTGCTTCAGTAATAAGCTGCAGTGCTTCCTGGTCAGGTGTGACTGGTCTAAATTTTTCTTTTTTAAGTTCTGCACACACTTCATCCCAGATCTCACCAACCTTTATATACAATAAACAAATGAAATATTTTAAAAGACTATTTATCAATATTGTATTAATTCTGCCACTCCAAACTTAAAATGTTGGCCAACCTAGCACTATTGCACAAATTTGTCAAGAAATATTCTTTTTTATGGTTACAGATTTTGGAAAGCAAAACTTGGCAGCTCACTAAAAACCTGAGTGCCACTGTAACTCCAGGAGCTATTAAGGTTATAGTTATGAGAGATGAATAAAACAATGTTGCTTTCTTGCTCTGCACTAGGAGTTGCAATGAAGTAGGTAGTTCTTTAACTGGTCATACTTCTGTAGGCTAAGTAGACCACCAGATTTTTGTTTTTCATCAACTATTTATCTTAATCTACAATTTTTCTACTTTTGTTACAGATCACTAGAAAAACTATCAATATCAAATAGGAAATCAAAAGGTTCTGTTGTCTAATATAAAGAATTAGAAATCTTTGTAAAAAAAATTGATAATATCATCTAGTTTTTACCAGTAATGGTATAATGATCCTACTTTCAAACAGTACAGGTCAGGTGTTAATTCACTGACAAAGCTTCCGTGTATTAATAAGTGTAGGAAGCAAATACTAAAGTTAAAAATAGTTTTGGTGATTGTAAAATGAGGAAATAAAGATGTATGAGGAAATAAAGATGTATTTCTCCACATCTACTAACTCCACTAAATGAAAGAATAAATGACAGTACTTACCTTGAAGTCTAGATATCTACGTATGATAGCAAGTGTAACAAAATCCTTTGCAGAGAGCCCAGGCAAGTTTTCAAAGCCTAAAGCAATGCATCAATTACTATCTTTACAACAATATTATTTTTGTCTAATACCTATGTAGAATTGCACACATCAGCAAAATGAAGTTATTCCCACTAAGCAATTTGATGGCATTTGACACCTTAATAGCAGTTGGACAAGTTAAAAATTGCCATTTTCCTTTACTACAGCTTCAACGGCAAAAGACCTACAGGTAATCCTCATGCAGTGACATTCAAAGTTACAGCAGCACTGAATGAATGGTACTTAACACCTGGTCCCTGAAGTTATGGCCACTGCAGCACCCCCGAGGTCATGTGATAAAAATTTGGGTGCTTGGCAGCCTGCCTGCACTTACAACTGCAGGGGCACTTCAACTCCCCCCACCTGTCTATCTCCCCCTCTCTGCCCTTTTGGCTGCCCTGCACAGTGGTACTCCTTGGTGGTGCCAGCAGCACAGAGGCTGAAGTAGAGGCCTAGGGCCCTCAGCAGTCTCAGCTGGCTGCCACTGCCCCTGGGCCTCAACTTCAATCCAGCACCACCACCAAGGAGTGCTGCTCAAGCCCCGTGCCACAGCCAGCCACTCCAGCGCCACAGCACAAAGCCCCAGCTGCTCTGTGCTCCGCAGGCCCTGCCGCCCCCAGCTGACCTTCACCATCTTCTTCCTCCCACTGCTGACAAGTCATGCCCAGCCTGGCCCTATGCAAGCAGCTGCTATGCCAGGCCTTCTTCCCAAGGCCACACATGACTTTCTCCAAATTGTGCATGCACATTTTCAAGTTGTGCTCTGCCTACTTGCAATTCTTCTCATGATGCTTCTGAGGCCTTCCAAATTTCTAGACTAGGGCTTTGCACTGCAGTGCTGGGATGGCTGGCTGTGGCGTGGATCTTGAGGCAGCACTCCTTGGCAGTGGCACTGGGGCTGAAATAGAGGCCCGGGGCAGTGGTGGATGACTGAGACTGCTGAAGGCCCCAGGCCTCTAGTTCAGCCGCAGTGTCACCAGCGCCTCCACCACCATGTGCCACTGTGCAGGGCGGCCAAAAGAGCAGAGGTGGGGGGGAGATAGGCAGGTGGGGAGAATTCAAGAGGAGGCAGACCCTTACGTTACCGAGGCTTGGGCTGGAAGGGACCAAATTGGGAATGGCTTGGATCAGGATGGATCCTTACGTAACAAGTGGTGGGACTCTGCTAATGATGGCAACAGGCACTGCTGTTGCTAAGCGATGCGGTCACATGTCATTGTGCTTTATGACTGCATTGTTTAGCAACGGAAATTCCACTCCCAATTACTGGGACCCAGTAGAGAGCCAGTTTGGTCTAGTGGTTAAGGCAACGGGCTAGAAACCAGGAGACCGTGAGTTCTAGTCCCGCCTTAGGCATGAAGGCCAGCTGGGTGACCTTGGGCCAGTCACTCCCTCTCAGCCCAACTCACCTCACAGGTGGTTGTTGTGGGGAAAACTGGAGGAAGAAAGAGTATTAGGTATGTTCCCTGCCTTGAGTTATTTATAAAAAATAATTAAAGTGGGATAAAAATAAAATAAATAAAATAATAAAATAAAGTAACCCAAGGACTACCAGTACTTGCAGAACCTCCTTTTTACATATTAAATGTGCAAAATAACCCTCAAGACCAACTGTTGACAGTTTCATTACTAATGTTATATAATGGCAGCTCTACTATATTCCTTAAAATTCTGTTTTTTTTCCCTTCGTGTTGGCTTGTGTCAAATCGTTTTCCTGTTATCTTTGTTCACAAACTATAATACATGGAAAGGTTATAGAATGTTGCAAAAAAGCTCACGGCCCTCACCTAAGTTACATATTAGACAATAAATCTTTGCTCTCATATTTTCGGCAACATCCATGACAGCAATAGTGGGGCAGTTAGCAGGCACTGGAATTACTTCTTGTGTTTTTTGGAACTGGCCAACTAGTGGCTTCTTTGTATCTATAGCATTAAAAAGAAAAAAAAAGAAAAAAAAGAACACTCATTACAAGCCGTAAAGCAACTGTAATATTTTTACTGAAATGTAACTACATACTGTAATTTGAAAAAAATAAATGTTTTAGAAATAATTTATGAATACAGACATAGTGTAATAGAAGTCCGGATTGCTTTACTTATGTAAACTTTGTGAGACGTATTGGTACAAGAGCATCTGCAAAAGCAGTAAAACTCTTGCCACAACTATCCACATTTCTCAACAGTCTACAGTCAAAGAAGTGTAACTGCTTGCAATCAGACTTTTTCAGCTACTACAACTACTGTGGTCTACTATTTATGTAAATTTCATTGTGTGTTTATTTAACAACAGTGCTCCAAATAGCAAATTTCATATTATTCAGTAAGCCTTAAGTTTAAAAAAACGTTATTGCATTTATGGCAATGCTGTTTGTATTTTCATTAGTGAGGCATCTTGAAGGCTCTATGGTTTTAATGACCGAATATAAATTCAACCGATCTAATTTGGCTGCAGAAAAAGAACAGTACATTGGTTAGGAAATCATATTTAGTGTATCATGTTCTGATCTCTTTATATTATCTTCATTGGTACAAAGCTTTATTTTCTAGGAAACTGATGATGTTTATGAAAAACAATCTCAGTTTCAGAATAAGATGTGCAAAGCTGCCTTAATTAAGGAACAAGGAAAATAATAGATGCACTTTTGCAGTTGTAGAACAAATGCTATTTAGTGGTAAATGAGTAATGGAAAAAAATGTTCTTACCATTTTAAATAATATACTGGTACATTTCCATGAAGGAAAGTTTGTTTCTGATTTAACTTATAGTTAAAGCACAGCACAATTCTCAAGTTCAGCCCTAACATAAACTTTTAATATTCTGCTCAAACATGCAAAGGAGAGGGGAGGTCCATTTGTCTATGAAGGTTTGTAGTGGAAAACATAGGACTAGCGAGTTGCTGAGGTGGATCCCTTGCTGTTAATATCTGCTGCCCTCTCTTTGCCTTTTAATCACAATTTTTAAATTTTCTGGATTTGCTAATTGTTTTTTATATTATGGTTTTATAGTTTTTATTCTATGCCATCCAGAGTCACTTTTTCATGAGATGGGTGGCCATATAAATATGATGAATAAATGAACGAATAAATGAAAATATAGTTCTGATACCAGTAGACCTCGCTTAGCAACCACTCGTTCAAATGACCATTTTAAGTCACAATGGCACTGAAAGAGGAGACTTATGACCGGTCCTCAAAGTTGTGGCCATCGCAGTGGTCCTGCAGTCATGATTGCGATTTGTGCACTTGGCAACCAGAGCACCATTACTATGGCTGCAGTGTCCCACAGCCACACGATCACCATTTCCAACCTTCATTGCCGTCTTCCAACAAGCAAAGTCAATGGGGAAGCCAGCAGGATGTCAGAAGTCGCAGTCATGTGACACCACGCTTAATGACCGCATGTGATTTGCTTAACAACTGCAACTGGAACTGCTGTTGCAATTCAGCTCAGACACGATTTTTCGCTTTATGACCGTGTCACTTAGCAAAGGAGTTGCCAATTGCAGTCGTTAACTGAAGACTACCCGTATATTCAAATCAAACCTTTGCCTGTCCTATTTTTTATGGCTGACTTATGTACATTTCTTCTAACTTGCAAAAGCATTGTAAAGCCATTTTAGCCACAGCATAAACATCTATGTAGGATTTAGAACAACTGAAAAATTAAGATTGCCTTCAAACTATGGTTGTTATTCTTTTAAGTTCATGAGATAAAATACCATTTTACTTACCAACAATTCTTCCAACTTTATCATGTTTCACTCCCATCTCTTCTTCTTCTTGTCTCCACAAGTTTATTAATAAATTAGCTGCTGTTTGGTCATTTTTCCCTCGCCAAACATTGATATGGGATACAGTTTTAGGGTTGTCACAAAATTCAACTAATATTCCAAGAATTAGGTTACATACATTCTTCTGATTTAACTTTACAGAAGAAAACAGGAAAGGAGGAAAGTTATGAATGAAATAAAGATCTAAGGTATTTTAAAAATAGCTATTATTACAACAATTGATCCAATTCCTGTATTAGCTACAGGAATTCAAATATATAGATAGACCTTAACATAAGAATATTCTGTAACAGTGAAACGAATGACAAGCTCTTTGTAACATGGAGATATGAGCATTAGAGCCCATAGAATTTTAAATTCATATTGAAATGTGTAACATTATCTATAGTTATCGTGTTTATTTTGGGGTCTTACGAAACAAGTATTTTGGGGGTGTATAAAACAAGTATTTTGTAAGGCAGATTTTTTTGAAGTCTATAATTTATTATCATGTAAAGAAAAATGAACAATAAAAATCAAAATTCCATACAAGGGCTTTTACATTTTTGAATTTTTAGGGCACGGCATTATGTAAAAAATATGGAAAATTTTAATTCCAAAGAATGTTTGACCTAATTTTAGGTAAGTTAACTACAAGTTTCTAACTTTCATGTTTTACAAGCATGTTCAAAACTATGGAAGTAATCTTAGTGAAAAGTCAGTTCAGGTGCTGATTATGTATTTCACATTTATGCTTTTTCTTCAATCCTGTATAGAGTCTTCTTTTCTATGAGAACAGGACATGATACACATTTTTAGCTGCTAGCAAAACCTTTATTTACATCTTTTATTTTATTCTAGGGAATATTGTTTTTTAAGAATTCTAAGTCTTCTGAAACCCAGCTATATGGTTTTGAATAAGCATACAAATAAAGTATACAACTGTGCAAAATATTATTTAAATAAGTTCAATGCATTTGCATGTTTCCATGACATTTTTTCTTGAAGGACATTTATTTATTTATTTGATTTATATCCTGCCTTTTGTACAGGAGCTCAAAACAGCATACATAGTAGTCCCTTCTCCTATTTCCCCCACAAAAAAATTCTGTGAGGTAGGTTGGGCTGAGAGAAATGACCAGCCTGAAGTTACCCAGGAAGCTTCAGCAGCTGAGGTTGGACTGGAACTTAGGTACAATATCCCTACTTCTTGTCCAAGACCTTAACCACTACACTGCACTGGCACTCCTAAATTCATAGTTTCTATAACATAGCATTACTTTGGCACAGAATGGGAATATATCTGGCTGTATAATTTGTCATTCCTTTCTACTCACCTGAAGTAGGAGTGCGACATATAATTGAAACCTGGTAGTTTTACACCAAACCAATCACTATAAAAACTGTAACTGGTTTTACTGATTAACATAGAGTGCTCCTAGAGCCTTCGAATTAAGAACATTTTTAATGCGAATTTATTTAAAATGGTTGAAAAAGTCATACATACAGTTAAAGTACTTGTTACGTACATTGTTTGAACCCAATGACCCTGCGTTCTCTGAAACACCAGAGGCATTGAGGATGTCTGAGAAAGCCTTTACTGAGACTCAACTGACAATTTATTACTGAGTTTACAAATTTAGATTTGTAAAATAATACAAAAAATACAAATTTAAATTTGGACAATATACAAGAGTATCCTATATTTCCCAATCAATGGCTTCACATTTTAAAGGAATGTTAGATGTGTTTCTTATGACTTAAAACCTTGAATTAATTCAGGAAAAAATTCTCCTTAGGATCCAGTGACCCCTCAGAGAGTTTTAAAAGGCTAGCTCTTATCCTTCATATGCTAGAGTTGGAATCAGTTTTAAGCAACTTTGGTACACACATTATGGGTGTGTCAATTTAATTATTTATTTTACTAGGCTTATAGTAGTAGAAGTTTATTAATTGATTAGTCCTGTGACCTTATCATAAAATAAAATTGAATTAAATAAAATACAATCCATTGTCTAATTCCAAAAAGAAAATAGATAAAAGAAAATACAGTAATACAATACGTATGCAATAATACAAGGAATCAGTAATCAGATGTATGAATCTCCCTTACAGGATACTCCAGTTTGTTCAATGTATTGGATTCTTATGACCACTGCCTTAGTTATAAACTTAGCAGTTCTGTGTACAATATGCACATTAGAACCCAGAAGGAAGTAAGACAGTCTGTGGTTTGGATCCCAGTGTACTGTTCTTTCTAACAGGGATGATAAATATTTAAGCCTAATGGGTACATATAATTGGCAATTGAACAAAATATGAAAAATATTTTCAATGGCTGGTGAACTGCATATGCAGGTTCTCTCATGATACAGCAAGTGGTGGAAACGCCCATATTTGTCCATAGAGTCCAACAACTCAAATCTAGCTCTAGAATAGGCCCTTCTTAAAAATTGTGGCAAGCTCATTAATAGATAATTTCGGGTTGAAAAGTAATTTTATTCTTAGCCAACCATCTTAAAGATCTATTTTTAGTCAATATTTCCATGTCAGTTTGTGCACTAATATCCAGGACTCGCTGTTTAAAAATTTCCCTTGCCTGGGAGGCCATTGAGAACAAATACTGAATGGAAAACCCAAGTCATGAAATAACTTCAAATAGTTGGCTGATCCAAAAATGGGGCTGTGCCATATTTATCTGTTCAATTAAGCATATTTTAGGAAGTCTATCAGAATCCATTGACTGGATCCTCAGCCAGTATGTGGAAACTTTAATAATTAAATGGCTATGTAAGGAATGGATACCTAATTCTGCTCTGACTGCAGGGGCAGATGTATTCTTATCAGTTCCCATCTTACAAAGCGAGTCTGAATTTGTTCAAGTGGGGTTGCTTTATTTAAACCCCACAATTCTGCACTATAGGTCAGCACTGGAACTATTTTGGCCCTTGTTGTTGTTTATTCATTTAGTCGCTTTCGACTCTTCGTGACTTCATGGACCAGCCCACGCCAGAGCTTCCTGTCGGTCGTCAACACCCCCAGCTCCCCCAAGGACGAGTCCGTCACCTCTAGAATATCATCCACCCACCTTGCCCTTGGTCGGCCCCTCTTCCTTTTGCCTTCCACTCTCCCTAGCATCAGCATCTTCTCCAGGCTGTCCTGTCTTCTCATTATGTGGCCAAAGTATTTCAGTTTTGCCTTTAATATCATTCCCTCAAGAAAGCAGTCTGGCTTAATTTCCTGGAGGATGGACTGGTTGGATCTTCTTGCAGTCCAAGGCACTCTCAGAATTTTCCTCCAACACCACAGTTCAAAAGCATCGATCTTCCTTCGCTCAGCCTTCCTTATGGTCCAGCTCTCGCAGCCATATGTTACTACAGGGAACACCATTGCTTTAACTATGCGGGCCTTTGTTGTCAGTGTGATGTCTCTGCTCTTAACTATTTTATCGAGATTTGTCATTGCTCTTCTCCCAAGGATTAAGCGTCTTCTGATTTCCTGACTGCAGTCAGCATCTGCAGTAATCTTTGCACCTAGGAATACAAAGTCTTTCACTGCTTCTACATTTTCTCCCTCTATTTGCCAGTTATCAATCAAGCTGGTTGCCATAATCTTGGGTTTTTTGAGGTTTAGCTGCAAGCCAGCTTTTGCACTTTCTTCTTTCACCTTCATCATAAGGCTCCTCAGTTCCTCTTCACTTTCAGCCATCAAAGTGGTATCATCTGCATATCTGAGATTGTTAATGTTTCTTCCAGAGATTTTAACTCCAGCCTTGGATTCCTCAAGCCCAGCTTGTCGCATGATGTGTTCTGCATACAAGTTGAATAGGTAGGGTGAGAGTATACAGCCCTGCCGTACTCCTTTCCCAATCTTAAACCAGTCCGTTGTTCCGTGGTCTGTTCTTACTGTTGCTACTTGGTCGTTATACAGATTCTTCAGGAGGCAGACAAGATGACTTGGTATCCCCATACCACTAAGAACTTGCCACAACTTGTTATGGTCCACACAGTCAAAGGCTTTAGAATAGTCAATAAAACAGAAATAGATGTTTTTCTGAAACTCCCTGGCTTTTTCCATTATCCAGCGGATATTGGCAATTTGGTCTCTGCCTTTTCTAAATCCAGCTTGTACATCTGGCAATTCTCACTCCATGAACTGCTGAAGTCTACCTTGCAGGATCTTGAGCATTACCTTACTGGCATGTGAAATGAGTGCCACTGTTTGATAGTTTGAACATTCTTTAGTGTTTCCCTTTTTTGGTATGGGGATATAAGTTGATTTTTTCCAATCGGCCATTCTTGTGTTTTCCAAATTTGCTGGCATATAGCATGCATTACCTTGACAGCATCATCTTGCAAGATTTTGAACAGTTCAGCTGGGATGCCGTCGTCTCCTGCTGCCTTGTTATTAGCAATGCTTCTTAAGGCCCACTCAACCTCACTCTTCAGGATGTCTGGCTCTAGCTCACTGACCACACCGTCAAAGCTATCCCCGATATTGTTATCCTTCCTATACAGGTCTTCTGTATATTCTTGCCACCTTTTCTTGATCTCTTCTGCTTCTGTTAGGTCCTTGCCATCTTTGTTTTTGATCATACCCATTTTTGCCTGGAATTTACCTCCAATGTTTCTAATTTTCTGGAAGAGGTCTCTTGTCCTTCCTATTCTATTGTCTTCTTCCACTTCTGCGCATTGCTTGTTTAAAAATAATTCCTTATCTCTTCTGGCTAACCTCTGGAATTTTGCATTTAATTGGGCATATCTCCCCCTATCACTCTTGCCTTTTGCTTTCCTTCTTTCTTGGGCTACTTCTAGTGTCTCAGCAGACAGCCATTTTGCCTTCTTGGTTTTCTCTTTCTTTGGGATGTATTTTGTTGCCGCCTCCTGAACAATGCTGCCAACTTCTGTCCAGAATTCTTCCGGGACTCTATCTACTAAGTCCAGTCCCTTAAATCTATTCTTCACCTCCACTGCATATTCCTTAGGAATATTAGTGAGCTCATATCTAGCTGATCTGTGGGTCTTCCCTAATCTCTTTAGTCTGATCCTAAATTGTGCAAGAAGAAGTTCGTGATCTGAACTACAGTCAGCTCCAGGCCTTGTTCTTACTGACTGTACAGATGTCCGCCACCTTTGGCTGCAAAGGATGTAATCAATCTGATTTCGGTGTTGTCCATCTGGTGAAGTCCATGTATAAAGCCGTCTCTTAGGTTGTTGGAAGAGAGTGTTTGTTATGCAGAGTGAATTGTCTTGGCAAAATTCCATCAGCCTATGTCCTGCTTCATTTTGTTCTCCCAGACCATACTTACCTGTAATTCGAGGTGTCATTTGACTGCCCACCTTAGCATTCCAGTCTCCTGTGATGAAAATAACATCTCTTTTAGGCGTGTTGTCCAGTAGGTGCTGCAGATCCTCAAAGAACTGCTCTACTTCAGCTTCTTCAGCATTTGTGGTTGGGGCGTATATTTGGATCACTGTGATGTTAGATGGCTTGCCCTGAATTCGAATTGAGATCATTCTGTCGTTTTTGGGGTTGTATCCAAGCACTGCTTTAGCCACTTTACTATTAATTATGAAGGCTACTCCAGTTCTTCTGTGGTCCTCTTGTCCACAGTAGTAGATCTGGTGGTCATTTGATGTGAAGTGGCCCATTCCAGTCCATTTCAGTTCACTGACGCCCAGAATGTCTACCTTTAATCTTGACATCTCACCAATAACCACATCCAATTTGCCCTGGCTCATAGATCTTACATTCCAGGTTCCAATGGTGTGTTGATCCTTAGAACATCGGATTCGCCGTTCACCACCAGCACCGTCGGCCGCTAGCCGTCCTTTCGGCTTTGAGCTAGCTGCGTCATCACGTCTGGGGCTAGTTGAGCTCATCCTCTGTTCCTCCCCAGTAGCATTTTGACCATCTTCCGACCTGGGGGTCTCATCTTCCGATGGTATACCGACATATCTCTGGTTGTACTGATCCATTTAGCTTTCACGGCAAGAATACTGGGGTGGGTTGCCATTACCTTCCCCAGGGATCGCATTTAGTCTGACCTCTCTGTCATGACCTTCCCGTCTTGGGTGGCCCTTCACGGTTTAGCTCTTGGCATCATTGAGGTGCTCAAGCTCCAGCACCACGACAAGGTAACGATCCTTTGCTGAAGATTTTGGCCCTAAACACTTTCAATATAGAGGTCAGAGTGCCTGGATAATTGTAGTTAAATAATTTATATAATCTTTTAACACTTGCCGTAGTCCTTGCCGAGCTTCTTTTGGAATGATTTAACCACAACCCTGTGCTGGTAAAAACCACTCCTAGATAGCTGAAAAAGTTCACTTATTCAATAGACTCCTAATTTATCTGCCAGTTATATTTTACACTTTTTCTGCTGAATACCATCACTTTGGATTTGCTTTTATTGATGTTTAAGAAAATTGAGAGCAGAGTAGGTATTCAGTTTTTGCAATAGTCTTCTCAGGCCTATTTGGGAATGCGCCATTAGAACCATGTCCTCAGCATATAGTAGGATATTAATAAATTTATCAAGGATCTTTGGCATATGAATATCTACATCATACAGGAATTCTAGTAAATCATTGATATACAAGTTAAAAAGCATTGGGGCTAGTATACAACCCTGTCTGACCCCACTGAAGGTGGGTATGCTCTTAGTTAGAGAGCCATTTATACCTGTACGAATTTTCAGATTTGTGTTTGAATAAGGGGCCTTAACCAGGAGTAAGAGTCTGGGTTCCATATTTAAACTGGACAATTTCTTTCACAAAATATTTCTATTTATCGAATCAAAAACCACACTGAGATCTATAAATGCGGTAAACAGTTTCTTGCCATTTGTTAATTGCTTTGATAGAAGATGATATAAAGTAAAACGATTGTCTACTGCGGAGCGCTTTGGTCTAAATCCAGCTTGTTCCTCCACTAAGAGATTATTTTCTATAACCCATTCTTCTATTTTGCTCAGCAGATGCTGTGCATACATTTTAGCCACAATTCCAATAAGACTTATTGGTCTATAATTTTTTGGATCTTTTATCTCCTGTTTTATATAGGGGAACTATAATGGCAACTTCCCATCCGACCAGGATATGACCTGTATTATTTATATAGGTAAACAGCCCTGCTAATAGTGGGGCCCACCAATCAATATAAGTCTTAAAAAGTTCCGGAAGTTTATATACTGCTTGTAATTCCTTATTGTTTATATATTATAACTATGATTAACCAGGTTTTAGAAAGCAGTTAAGGGTTAAAAATCTTAATGTTTTCTTAAACCGTATCTACAAACTCTAGATTATTTCAATCTATGAAGAACTTTGAACTGGAATAGTTACAAAAGAGGTATTATGCACTCCTGGAAGGATCCTTGTTATCCAACTCTAAAAACTGGCTTACTGAAATTCAGCAGCTCTCAGCCTTTGAATTAGATTTGCAGTGAAGAAGCAGCCTTAACAAACAATATGATTCTTTGTGGTCAAGGGTTAATTTATGTTGAAAAATTGAATCATGATGATGAAACTGAAGATTATATAATTTTAACAGTCTATTTTTTTCTTCTTTAAGTGAGTATTTTTCCTTTTAGATTTAGAATTAGGTATAAATTGGATGTGGGCTTTTTCTGACTTTTTAGTTTTGTTTGGTTGTTGTTTTGTAAGAGTTTTTTGGTTTGGTTTTTGTTTTGTTTTGTTTTGTTTGCCTTTTATTGCCCTTTTTTTCTTAGGTAGTTTGGTAGAGGGTTCTTTATTTAGTCTTTTATATAATTAGTCAACTTTTTTCTTAAAATACATATTCTTTTATACTATATTAAAATAGGTATGTCATATATAAGAGTATGTAAAAAACTAATACTAAGGTTTTTAAAAAAATGTTAATTGTAATATTTATAAAACTTACTGAACTTTTAAAAATATTTTAATGACTCTATATAATACATTGAGAAGATTCAGTAACAATATAATCAACATTTTTCTCTAGTTTTATGTAAATAATAGTACCTACCAAAAGCAAATCAATCAGAGTGAAGAGACCTTCTTTTTCAAAAAAATAGTCTTCTAAAATAGCACAACCCATGACACAGCACCTTAAATGAAAATATTTTCAGTCTGTAGGATATACTTTCAACTTGAACTCAGTTACAATGAATGATTTTCATTAACTACTGCAAAAGGACAGAATTCCTAATAAAATTAGTCATTTACAAAGTTCAAAATATATTAAGGGGTTTTCATGTTTTATGTAATGATTTCTTACTAGGAATTGCTTTGGCTGACATTAAACTACTACAGCCTGATTTGGCAAACATTTAGCCTCAAAAATCTAAATTCTTTTTAGGAAGGTGCTTTCTATCATGTCCCACCACTGATCTAGCTAGTCCCGTGCTATTGATACTGAGTAGCACTATAGTAACAATCTAAGGTTTAAGGCAGGAATGCAAAAAGTATGTGGATCAGTGGAGTTTCTGCTGCAGCATGCTCCACTCCCACATGTTTCCATATACAGGTAGTCCTCACTAAACAACCATTTGTTCAGCGACTATTTGAAGTTACAACAGTGCTGAACAAATGGTACTTATCCCCAGTCTTTGAAGTTATGGCCATTGCAGTTCCCCCACGGTCATGTGATCAAAATTTGGGTGCTTGGCAGCCTGCCTGCATTTACAACTGCTGGGTGGGCTTCAACTCCCCCACTCTTCTATCTTCCCCACATCTCTGCCCTTTGGGCTGCCTGAGTTCTACCACCCCTGCCACACTGTGCTCCGCTGCCCTGCCCTGCTGCTCTGCACTCTGCCTTGCACCCTCACCGCCCTGCGCTCTGTGCCACCCATGCTGCCCTGCCTTTGCTGTCTTCTTCCTCCCACTGCTGATGACACTTTGAAGCCTTGCAAGGCCTCAGGAAGGCTGCGCACTGCCAGCAGCTGCCTTGCAAAGAGCCAGGCTTGGCGTGCCTCACCAGCACTGGGAGGAAGAAGATGGCAAAAGTCAGCTGGGAGTGGCAGTGGAGTGCAGGGTGGCAGAAGTGCAGTGAGGAGTGCAGGGCAGCAGGGGCAGCGGAGCACAGGGTGGCAGGGGTGGCAGAGAGCAGGGTGGCCAAAAAGGCAGAGACGAGGGGAGAGATAGGTGAGTGGGGGAGTTGAAGTGCAAGTGAGCACGGCAGGGTAGGAGAAGTGTGAAGTCCTGGCCTAATGAGGGTACGGTCCTGGCCTCACAACTGCATTGCTTAGCAACAGAAATTCCTGTTCCAATTAGGGTTAAGCAAGGACTACCTGTATTTTCTGATCTCTCTGTCTGCTTCCTCCTGCCCTGCAATGTTTCCGACCTCCCCTTTGCTCACTTCTGAACTTCCCCCCTCAACCCTTCTCATGGGGTTGCACCATTTCAACGTTCTCGCTACACCTTAGTCCCTTGACTACCTGCCACGTTGTCCCTATGTGCTCCCCACACCCAATTCTTTTGCTTCCTTCTTTACTACTCTGCCACACTCCCTAAAGCTTTGAGTGTTGGTTTATGCATCTGGATGCGTGTGTATGTTCTATCCATGTATGAATATCAGTGTGAAGAAATGTCTAATATCAGCATGTGTCCCTGAGTGTTGGTATATTAAACTTTTTCTTTCCCCCCCCCCCGACTTTGGCCCTGCCTGTACTCCCATCTATATTCTCATCTAACTCTTAAAAGCATTCCAATTTAACGCATGAATTTTTTGCCCAGAATTTGGGACTTCCTGAATGCAAAGTACATGCTCCACTACTGAACTATGGCCAGTTTTCCCATAACTCAAAATATTAGTATGAATGATATGAGCTGTACACTGAAGGGTCGTTCTTTAAGAATCTTCAAACTATAGCCCCTACTTGTAAAAAACAGTCCCTTGAATTTACCTGTAGAACTGTTTGCAGTGGGGGAGGGAAACAAGGAGATTAGTTTTTTGGTGGAAAATTTAAAACAAATATATGTCCATTGCTAATATTAACAAAACTAAATGAAAAATCAGTAATGAAATATCAGTCATTCAAAAATAAACATTTAAAGCCTAAACTAAGAAAATGCTTTTGACTCATGATCCATGGGCATAATTTGACTAGGATTATCTGTCCGTTGACGTCATTTGACTAGGATTCACCCTTCTTTCAAAGATTAAAATTTTCAAAAATTGCTATACTTACCATAAGCAGTCCAGAGCACAGAAAAGAAGACGATTATGACCCAATCCACTATAGAATTTTTTGGTATCCATCTTCATAAATGGAATAAGTGTATCTACTCCTTCCCATCCAAAGAGCTCCTGTTTAATGTGTAAGTCAGACTTAAATTATTCTGTAAAAACTGTAAGAGAAGTAATTGTTCCTCTCTGTTCTATTTTGGTCAGGCTGGATCTAAAATATTGTGTCCAATGTATTGTATTTTAGGAAGGTAATTGACCAACTGGAACATACAGGTACAGTAGGTAGTATGTGGATCTGAAACAGCAAAAGGTGCTTTAGATTTGGCATAAGCACCCTTTCTACACCTGTTGGCAGTTTCTTACAGTAGCTGTGCCTTTTCCTGGGCTTGCACAGTAGCTATGCAGGCTCAGGAAAATACTCACTTGGTATTAAGAGGCATTACAGAGATGATAACAGGATGTGACCATATGTCATTCCCTTAACTTAAGCACACATCTTCCTGAGCCCAGGAGAAGAAGGGACTCCTTTAAGGAGCTGCCATTAGGTTTAGAGAGGTCACCCACATTGGATCCAAAGCATTTATACCTGCTTCTGATTCAAAAACTGCAACCTATACTGGAGCATGTCCAGAGATGAGAAACCAAATAATAAGGGACCTGGAAGATAAAACTCAGGAGGCACAGGTTTGGAAGACTGAGGTATATTTAACACGGGGAGACCTGATAGCTGCCATGTAGTACCTGAAGAGCTGTTGTATAGATGAATAGAATTGTCCAGAGTTGTTCCAGAAGACAAGACAAGAAGCAATGGGTTTAACTGATAAGGAAGTGGATTTCAGCTGGACATCAGAAAGAATCAGCAATGGAACACATTGCCTTGGGAACTGGTGGATTCCCCTTTGCTGACATTGTTTATAAACAAGGGCTAGATAGCCACCTGTCAGTGATGTTATACAAATGGATTTCTGCATGGGCAGAGGGTTGGACTACATGTTCTCCAAGATCCTTTTCAAACTTTCTGTTCTACATTTCTATACAGAATTATATAAATAACAACCACTGTCACTGTGTATTTTGCAATTTACATTTGGTCCCTCCTGGTCTTTGTTATTTCATGTTACAGATGGATAATACAATCCCAGAGTCAAGTTATCTGAAAACCCGTCAGGGATGCCAGTTTAGAATCTTGATATATTTTCTCAAGCACAGAATCAAGGAAAATAAAATAAATGTTGAACACAGGCTCACTTTTCACTTTCTTGTTCTTTGGTAATTCACACAATTAACTTCTGAAACTGAGGAGAAAATACAAACCTTTCTGTGAATATTATTTTCACAAAGAGTTGACAGAGTAAGCAAGATATCACTTTGAATTTCCGTCACAAGGGCAGAATCTTTATAATTATTTGTGGTAATGTTTAAGATGCCTAGGGGAAAAGAGCAGTAAAGATAGTTGTGGCTACTACACTGGAAATTATTATACCACAGAATATGTAAGTGGGTAAGGAAACATGTAATAAATTATTTTTGCAATGAGTCAGATTTTGTGTGTTTGCAAATTCAACGCATCTCAAACTTCTGTATATTACCCTTTAACGTATTTAAGTATAATCCACCCTTACACTCAGATGCAGAAAGGAAAGCTTACTGGAAGTTAGGGCTCTGCATTAGGATACAGCCCTTTTATTAGAAGAAATAAATAGTCTAAATAGTAAATTGATTATCACTTTTCGTGCAATTTGTTGGAGAAATCAGATACAGATTTTTTTTACCAGACATGTAATTTAAGAGACCAAGGTCAACTTGCTATTCTTCCTTCAATGCGTTCTTTGAACATGCAGAGGAGAACTAGAACTAAGCCCATTAAGTCCTTACTCATACTCTCAGAAAAAGCAAAATAGGGGGTTATATTCTTGCCTTTTGCAATGACCCCAGTCCTGAACAAAACTGGATTACAGCATTGACAGAGCATGCCATGGACTGTATATTGACCTAGTGCCAATATATATTCAAATGTTACGAGCCAGAAGCCCCCTGAGCAAAGAGCCCAAGAACAGCCCACGCCCTAAGCCAGATTCCCCAACATAAATGCCATTTCTCCGAGAGATTCATATTTCTTAGTAGAGGGAATGAAGGAAGATAATGAAGCCTAAGGCTTCAAATCAAAAAACTATCCCACTGTCCAGGAAAGAAATAGTTCCTTGATGGGGGGGCATTTCAGTCACGAAGAATACAAATTCACATCTTCAGAACTACAAGATTATGGACAATAATTTTACTCAACCGCAAAAAGTTCCTTTAAATGGAATACTATGAAACATACCAGGGAAGCAATATTAAGTCAAATTCATGCTCTCTGCACATGAAAAATGGCATTTACATCTTTAGATAAAGTATATAGAACATGCCATCATTGCAGAATTAATATTTTTCTGTTCAAATGAATCCCCTTAGTTACTGTAGATTCACACAATGTTCCTTTTGAAGCAACTGGCTGCATTTACTTTTAAAGGTAAAACAAAAAGAACCTAGAGGATTTCCAGAGGTGCCCTGTTTAAGAATTTGCCCTGCTATCAGATGTCTTGTATATTAGAAAGAGCTCATAATGAATAAATTATCATTTTGAATAAATGAGAAAAAAGTTAAAAATTGGTTGTCTCACAACATAATAAAAATAAAACTGAGTTCAGACAACCTTGAGTTAATGAAATTCCCCAGTTTAAGATATATGTTACCCAGTAATTGATGAATCGCTCCTTGATCACAGAGGTCAGTATTCACAGCATCATCACAAAGAGATACAATAGGATACAGGACTCTCAAGCAGAAGCGCATCTGCGCAAGTTTGGTACCACGGCCACCCGTACCATGGAAACTATTACCTTGACTAAAGAAGGGATCTGCAAACAAACCAAAATTGAATGTTTTTAGGTTATTTTAAATTATACTGTAAGGCCTTTCATATTAAAACGCTTGAAATATTATTGTAAATATTATAGTATTACTGTACTATATTACTGTAACATAGATGTTTCCCTAATATTTAATCAAACATCTAATTCTATAGTTTTTAAGTTTAATTGAACACCTCTTATATTCTCCATAGGAAAAAAAGGAAGACTTTATCATGGCTCTCTGATATTCTGGCAAGAAATATGCTGTACATTTGAGCTTCAGTCTCCAAATCTACCTGGTGGCAGAGAACGTGCAGAAATGCCCATGCTACTTATATAAGAAAAAAAAATCTGAATATACTGTATGTGTTGAGTTTGTTCCCAGAGAATTTTGCTATAACTGGATTGTGCCTAACATTAGTAACTTAATTTAGTGAAGTTTCTCATTTCAAGATTTCCCATAGTGTCTAAGAAAGAAATCAGAAAGTGACTTTTTAAAAAGTATATTCATGTTCAAGTCAGGGTATCTATCCAGTTAAAATTGTATGCAATAACCGATTTGTTCAAAAGTGCTGATTATCTGTCTGAGATTGAAACAGGCATGGCATATCACTAAAAAGTATTCTTGATTATTTCTTCCTCCTGATAATTAAATTGCAACTCAACATTTTTTTACAAAATAAGTTGCTGCTTCCAGACATACTCAAGTATTGTAGGTACTGCACTACTGATTAGGATTAGTAAGAATCTATCTTGTAGAAACTGAATAAAATCATGATGACTTATATTTTCTTGGCATTCTTTACTACATATTTACTAAATTCATAACATGCCTTTCTCCCCCTGACCCATGACATTTAAAGCAACTAAAAACAAAATAAACATATTAATAAATCAAATTGCACACAATTATTTAAATTTAAATCCCAAGTCAGCATTTAAGCCAGTTTATCTGCCAAAAGCCTGCTTGAATAATAACAAATAAACAACAACAATTGAACAACTTAGAATCATCTATGGATAGAAACCTAACAAATTATTGATGCACTGACAGAATTTTGAATTTCATTCCAAATCTTATGAAGGGTGTCTTAATGGTAATGGGATCCATAATCACATCTTTGGCAATCCTTAAAATCATGGTTTATTTAAAAAGTAGTGATTGTGAAGTCCATTTGATTTGCAGTATCTTCAGTTAACTAAACTCCACAGATTTCATTTTGAAATTATTGCAGAAAGCATCACACAATGGGAAATGCTCCTTTCCATCTCTTGCTCCTTTATAAGCATAGGTATTATGTAGAAAACTAAGCAGGATGAAACTGTAACATGTAATTCTCAGCCTGAAAACAAATTCAGTTCTATATCGATAATTGCAGCATTTAATAAAAAGTAATCTTACCCTATCTACTCACCATTGCTCACACACCATTCTAGAAACAGGAGAAGGCGAGTATTTCCCTGGCACAGCACATAGTCTTCTATCAATAAGGGAGCCACTGTTGCTAATGTAGCAATAGCAAGAAGCTGTAATTCTTCATACTGGGCTGCAGACATGTCAAGTGCGCCTCCCTTTTCATTTGGTTTTAAATAATGAAACAAAGCCAACATAACCTTACCCTCATGCAATAGCTAAACAATGAAAGGAGATAAAATGTAGTTTGAAAGGGAAAATTATTTTGAATAGTAAAAAGGTAACAACAACAACATACTTTTAATCTTCTCTTGCTAGTACATGCAAGTTTGTTTTTAACATTTATGTTTTGTGTACAATTTGAGATATAATGCTCCTGTATTCTATTGGTGTCCACAGAAACTTGCCACTTTTTGGCAGATGTCACAATGCATGTAGAAAAGGGGTAGGATTTATGTCATAACACTGCTGATATCAGTCGCACACACATACAGACACACACACACTCCCCACCCAATGGATTCGGCTGTTGTATTCCTCTGATATTGCCTTTGGGAAGTGGGTATACAGGATAAGATCTACTTCAACTTAACTGTCATTCTATGCTTTGTACTTGACAATAATGTGTTCCCACCTGAGGGTGACTCTGTAATCTTATACAATTATTGGGCTGTTAATTTATTTCTCTGAATATGCTAAAGTTATTTCAGAATAATATTCTTCCGAGGGAGGGGAAACATTTGCCTATGTAATTTGACATTAAAAGTGACATTGCTGGAATGAAGCTTTTGGTTGCTTGTAGCTGAAGGTGTACCAGTGCTGTCAGTTTCAACATAAATATTGGGGTATAACAATGTATTTACAAATGCATTAATAAAAATCTCTGAAAACATGAAATATTAAAAGTGTTATGTCCTACCTGAACAGAACATAAATCTTTTGCTAGTACAGTAAGCATGTTAAGCAGCAGCTTTTTCAGCTCAAAATCTTCATAACAGGAAGTAAGCCTAAGGCCCTTTATCAAAGGATTATGACTTTTCACTGTGAAGGAAATTAAACACATTTTATAAATTAAAATCTTTAGTTCATATTGACATGATGGAGGGTTAATTGTTAAAAAAAACTACTTACCTTCAGCAAAAGTGGCAAACAGTATTAATTGCTTGACAAATCCGGTTTCCTAAAGATACACACATACATATAGTTAAGATGTATAAATAACTATTGTAAATATTTATATTTGTACTATTTTTGTTTAATTTATAATAGAATAAAGCACATAGGGAATGCTTTAAACAGTAGATGAATTAATGAATGGATGGATGGGAATTACTTTCTAGAAAACATAAAATGTCATGGGTGCACACATCAATGTACCTCTCCACAAACATATGAAATGGACCAATTTAGGATTTCTCTTTGTTCAGATCTTGAGAAGGTAACAGAATTGTTAATTTGAGTGCTATGGCAAAAGGCAGAGTTCTGGGATAAGGAAGGGAGGAGTGGATCCAATCCTGAAACTGAAATATAATTGTTTCCTGAATCTTTTAGAAATCGATAATGTCCTCATAAAGACAGTTTTATATAGAGAGACTAATTAGGAAAAGACAAGAAGGAGAAAACTTCTACAGAAGGTTATGAATATAATTAGAACACAAAGGCAATCTCCAGGCATCAAGAAGAAGACTAGAAATACAAAATGATATTATCAGCAGATATGGCTGGTTAATCCTTTCCATCATCTACAATAAGAAAATTCCCTCTTATTCAGAGATAAAGCATAATCTTTGATTGCACGATGTGCAAAAGTGTTCAGCCATCTAGCATCTAATGGTTGGTTGTGGTTGTCAAAACCTTATGGCACAATAAATTCATTAATCTTTAGGGAGTCAAAGGGCTCTTTGATGCTTTTTTTTTTTTGGCAATAGATCCATGTATGATTTCCACTTGTATCAGTTCATGATTTATTTTAAAATAAATTTACAGCCAGATTACATGATATACTGCAGTTACCTAGGAACTCGTATTTATGACTTGAAAAGTAAAAACACTAGTGCGCTGGCACAAATAGGACTCTTATATTAATGCCAAGATACAACTCTAGCCTCAAAACTCTATTTGCCATTCATTATGAAGGAAATATTTAATTCTGGTGTGGCTTATATGCATAGAATTCTAAGGCCATTTTATTGCTCCTACTTGGAAAGCTGGACTTACAGTGAAGCTTTCTTATGGTCAATGAGGAGTGGACCACTTACTGAAGAGTTAAGTCCTCATCAAAAGATTTATATTAGGCCAGAAGATATAACCTTCCAGTCACAGAGTTTACCCAAGGCAAAATGTGACAATGTGGAATGACAGAAGAAAAAAAGAGATAAGAAAGAGAAATATAGTTAAGTAGTAATTTCTAGTTCATAAGTCACTGAAGAGTAAAAATGACCCAACCATTACTACTTTCACTTGAACAGCACTGTTGGGCCTTTATGGTTCATACTTTATTAGCAATAGCATTTTACAGCAAATTCAACTCTCTTCTTGGTTAGCTGGATCAAAGAAGTTAGTAAAAAATACTCCAAAGTAGCATCCATAATATTCATATGCAAAATAATGCACAGTAGCACATATATGGAATCTTTGATAATGTGTCATAGGAAATTATTGTACTTATAATGCATGATAAAAGTAGTAGGATAAATAAGATGTCAGATGTTGCCTGAACAAAAATTTGGAAACTCTAATTTTGGGGAATTAGAGAATTAAAGAATTAACTTTAGGAAAGTTCAAATCTGAACCTGAAGCATTATTCAATCAGAATGAAAGACATACAATTCTTCCATATCAGCTTTCTATATTTTGAACTGGTATCAGGATAACCACAAGCATTTTCCACTTTAGTTTCTAGCATGACTGTGAAAATACTTAGATGTTGCATTTTGCTGGCTCCTCTAGATCTGTCCTTGAAGCCACAAAGTAGCTTATATTGTCTGAATATTCAATATAACTGATTCAATGTCCTCCCAAGGTCTTCTAGGCATTAATGGGCATGTTTGGAAGACCTTTTCTTCCTTGATATTAACTTGTTTAATAAAATAAGCAAATAAGCAAATCCGATTGGTGGGAAATTTTGCTTTGAGCTAGAATGAAGCTGTGCAGTTGTGATGGAATGTGAGGGTGGCCTTGGAAGATGGAGATGGGTGGGTGGGGGAAGAGATGCTGCCTAGGAAACAATCAGATAAAAGAGAACGAAGTCCGCAACTGAGTAACGGACAAAGAAAGAAAGGGCCCACCCTAATTACTCTGGCAGCAAATAGGGAGGATGGGAGATTTGTACTTCAGACTTGCAAGATTCCGTTAATGTAGCCTTACAATAAAGTAGAATTAGCTCATCTCACCGTGTTTCCTGTCTGGTTTACCTGGGAGGACTGACATCATTTCTGCAAGTCTGAAGTACAAATCTCCCACCCTCCCTATTTACCACCAGAGATTAGGGTGGGCCCTTTCTAAGTTTTTTCCTTTGTCTGTTACTCAGTTGTAGACTGCTTTCTCTTTTATCTGATTGTTTCCTAGGCAGCATCTCTTCCCCCCATCTTCCAAGGCCACCCTCACATTCCATCACAGCAGTGCAATGCAGTTTAGTATTTTTTCTGCTTTTTTTACAGAGTTTACTGAGAGCAAGACATAATTTTCTCACCTATCTTTAAAAAACATGGCTTCTGAAATAACTACTGCAGAGATGCTGGGTAGGATTGATATGTTTAGTAAGTACAGGCTGGTGCCACTGTGAAAAACAAGCCCACAGTTCCTACCTCAGGGATTGCATTGAGATTACATAGGGAGGTAGACCTCACCAGCAGTTTCCTATAAGAAACTGCTGCTGGAAACACTGTGAGGTCATTCAAAGATACAATAAATGCCTTCCCTGTATTTGAAGGCTTGTTACTTCTAAATATAGAATGCAGTGACTCTTCTTCTGTTAATTTTTCTGATGCCAGTTCCACCCTCAAATACACACACACACACACAATAGTAAGACATAAGAGTAATTAATGGCATCTGGAGAGATTGTAGGATCCTCCCCAGAGACTTGTGCACCTCAGTATTACACCTTAGTTTTCAAGAGGTTAATAAAGAGAGCCAGTTCAGTGTAGTGGTTAAAAGCACAGGCCTAGAAACCGGGAGACTGCGAGTTCTAGTCCTGCCTTTGGCATGAAGTCAGATGGGTGACTTTGGGCCAGTCATTCTCTCATCCTTATGAGGAAGACAATGGCAAGCCACTTCAAAAATGTTGCCAAGAAAACAGCATGGACTTGTACAGGCAGTTACCAGGAGAAAAGATGGACTCAAAAGCACCAAAAAAAAAAGGAAAGGAAAGGGAAACCATTAAATTAATACTTTGTGGCAGTTTCCAGGTGTAACACTTGAACCCCACTTTTAGGTAAGAGGAAAAGTCAAGATTAGAAGGTTACCATCTCCTCTACAAGTTTTTCAGTGCTCATCCTGTCTTTATAGGAGTTAATTTCTCATCATCTGTGCCACAACTCCAGAAACCCTCTAATTTAGTATACAGTTTTTTGAGTAAGGCAAGACCTTATCCTGCCTGCCATATTTAACTGCCATCATTGAAAACATAATTATTAAAGTTTTGCTCTATAGCATAGAATTCCAAGACAAAACATAATTATTTTGGAAGACATCAAGTTAACATAAATGCATTTCTGCGAAGAAAGGCCATGGCTATACTAGATAAGCTGGCACTATGACTTAACAGAACACATTCATTTACTTCTCAATATTTACTTTCAAGTATCCAAAATTCAAAATCATGTATACATACGATCATTGGAGCTCCTGGGTTCTGAGCAACAAGGGTAGCTATCACCAAAATGTCATTTCTTAACTGACGATCATAATGGCGGGAACCGTGTATAAGTAAATTCGTAAATGCTTCCTTCAGAGCACTAAGTAAAACAATGTAATTCTATATTTTATTATATATGCCTTTTCTAATTGAAAGTATAATATAATCCACAGATACCAACATTCTAAATATTCTTCTCCTTCAACTATTTGATTGTTAATTGAAGAATTCAGTAGCCAAGTATTTCCAAAGAGTTTAGTATTACAGGTAGTCCTCACTTAATGACATTTGTTCAGTGACTGTTTGAAGTTATGATAGCACTGAACAAATGGTAGTTACAACCAGTCCTCAAAGTTATAGCCATTGCAGCACCCCTGCAGTCACGTGATCAAAATTTGAGCATTTGACAGCTTGCCCACATTACAAGCGCTTCAATTCCCCCCACCTGCCCATCTCTCCCCCCATCACTGCCACTCACTGCCGACCTTCACCATCTTATTCCTCCTGCTGACAAGGCACACCCAGCCAAGGCAGCTACTGGCCTTTTGCGAGGCCCTCACAGAGTGTCAGGCCCAGCCCAAGAATGACGAAGAACCAGTCCAGTCAAACTTCAGTTCTTTATTTGCTCACACTGTATAGACAGAACCTTGCCAGACTAAAGCTACTCTACCTAACCTAAGGGGAAATAACCTGGGAGCGCTCTAGGGAGAGGCTATTCTGAACTTCTTCGCTTTCCCACCATTCCTTCCCGGACTGTGCCTCGTCTTATCTCTTCCACCCCCTTGGAATGTGCTCCCTCCTTCCTGAGAAACAGCAGCACCACTGAAATCCACCACATCACCCCCCCGCCCTTCAGAGACACATTCCATAACACATAGCCTCCCCACTGTGCTGGGGAGTCTCATCAGCTGGGTGTGTCTCATCAGCACCAGGAAGAAGATGATGGCAAAGGTCAGCTGGGGTTGGCAGGAGTAAGCAGTGGAGTGCAGGGGGCCAAAAGGGCAGAGATAGGGGCAAGATAGGCAGGTGCAGGGAGTTGAAGCAGAGGTGAGCATGGCATGGCAGGAGAAGCGTGAGGTCCTGGTCTAATAGTGCAGTCCTGGCCTAATGACCACACCAGGACTGCCATCACTGAGTGGTGCAGTCACATTATGTTTTGTCTAACAACCGCTTTGCTTAGCAACAGAAATTCCAGTCCCAATTAGGGTCATTAAGTGAGGAATACATGTACAATAAATTAAGCTTTTTGGTGATATTCAGCTACTAAACTCTTCAGTTATCTATATGCCCAAGTTTGAAGGCAACCTTCCAACCACTGTTCCACTACTAGTTTTCATTGTAAGTAATTTAGAGAATATCATTTTACCTTTCATTATGAATATTTAGTGAATTTTACTAATCTCCTCTTAAAGGAAATCAATAGCCATAATTACATTTTGTGGGGGCAAATTGCCTTAGATATGCAGTGCAATACAGCTGTGCGCATCCTATGGAGTTGACTGTGTTACGCTGTTATCTGGGAGGAGTTTAATCTTTTTATCCTGATGAAGTGGACAGGGTTCTTGGCATTTTGGATGCAGCCACCTGTGGCTTACATACATACATCTCCTGGTTGGTCAAAGTTTCCAGGGAGGGGGCATGTGATTGATCCATGCACTGGTGAATGGTTCCTTGAGAGAAGTGGTGGTCTACCCCCTCCTCAAGAAGCCATCCCTGGATCTAGCAGATTTGGACAATTTTCATCCTGTCTCCAACTTTCCCTTTTTAGGCAAGGTTGTCAAGAAGGTGGTCAGCCTATAGCTCCAAAGCATATTGAAAGAAGCAGAATATCTGGACCTCTTCTAGTCTGGATTCAGACCTCTTCACAGCCTTCAATACCATCAACCATATTGGCTGAGGGAGTTGGGAGTAAGAGACACTATCTTCTCTTCCTTCCTCTGGAGCCAATTCTAACTGGTGTTGGGGGGGGAGAGTGGTCTAGTTATATACCCCTTCTTTGTGGGGTGCCTAAGGGCTCTACCCTCTCCCTGCTTCTTTTTAACAATTACATGAAGGTGTTTGGCAAGGTAATCTGTTGGCATGGTGTGCAATATCATCAGTACACTAATGATAGTTATACACCTCTGCTTCTGGCTGATCAAGTGAGGCTACCTAGGTTCTATTCCAGTATATGGAAACTGGGGATCTGGACCGAGAAGAACAGAACTTGGCTCAACCATACCAAGACCAAATGCCTGTGGGTTTTGGTTCCCCCAGATCCTGGGACAGAAGAATTTCCAACTCTGGATCTAGATGGGGTTGTGCTACCCCAATCAGACCCAATGTATAGTTTGGGGGTTCTCTTGGACTCAAGTTGCTGTTTGAAAAGCAGGTGGCAGCTGTGTCCAAGAATACCTTCGAAGAACTTCACCTTGTTTTGGGATAAGAGGCCCTGCATGCTGTCATTCATGCCTTAGTCATCTTCTGGCTAGACTACCGCAACATGGGACTGATCTTGAAGACCATCCAGAAGCTACAGTTGGTCCAAAATGCAGCTGCACTGGTTGTTTATGGGTCTATCTTGGTACATGCATGTAACATCACTACTTCATGAGCTGCACTGACTTCCTATAGCTTCTGGGTGCAATTCAAGATGTTGGTTATCACATATAAAGCTTTACATGGCACAGAATATGGGTTATTTATGGGACTGCCCTTCTCCAATAGTATCTGCCCATCCCACATGCTCTAACAGGATGGGCATGTTTCAGATCCCTTCTTAAAAGCAATGGCAACTTATGGAACCTAAGAGGTGTGCTTTTTGCTGCAATACCTGCCCTGTGGAGCTATCTCCCCGCCGACATATAATTGGCTCAACCCTGCTGGCCTTTAAAAAGCTAATGAAAACCTAGCTGTTTCCTTGGGCATTGGTCAGGAGTTCCTGTCCAGAGGATGCAATAAATTTGAGTCTCTGATCACCATTAATGGCTGTATCTTGTTTTCAACTGGTATTGCTTATCTTGTTTTTGTATTTTTGTTCTTTGGTTTATTGTATACCAAACCAATAAAGTTGGGTGGCCATATACTGTAACTGTTACACAGTAAAGATTTACATCTATTAATTTTTATATGTTAATAATGCAATAAACAATTTATTATTTTTATACTTATAAATAATTCAAATAGTACTAAATGTTAGTAAAAAAATACATGTTTTCTTTTTGAAGTGTTTGAGAAATACAAAATATAAAATGTCAGCTTCTAATTTAAAAACTAGTATGTAAAATCATATATAGTATTTTAAGTACACTTAACTGTACACATTCCAAGTTACTGAGCTGATCAATAATTTCTTCCTTAGAGGTTTTTTCTAATAAATTCCAAAGAATTTCGGAGGAACGGAATAGTAATTGCCCAGAGGGGTCAACATCATTCAGATGAGAACATAATATTCTTGGTGCTTGAGCTTTCATCATACGTTTGCAGTTTGCTCCTGAAATACAAAAGAACTGGTAATTAGCTCCCTTCAAATTGCCAGTATTTTATTGGATAGGAAAATAAAATAGACAAGGATTAGAAACAATATTTTAAAAATGTAAATCATACTAACCAGAAATGGAAAGATGCTGCAAAGTTTTAATGATCCATAATTTCTCAGAAAGTTGATTTTCAACTAGTATTAGTGATAAAACCAAAGTTTCTGCTAAACCTCCTAATTCTACAATCTGCTTTTTATAGTTTGCACTTGTAGGTTGATAACCTGTATTAAGAAAACATGGAAGAAGTCATCAAATTACTTTAAGGCAAACTAGTCCCCACAAAGGGTCAGACATGACTTGGTGCTTGCACAGGGGACCTTTCACCTTTAACACAAGATTTTTCTGATTTTATTTATTTATTAGATTTATATCCTGCTTTCCTCCAGGAATTCAAGGTGGTATACACATAGTACACTTGTTCAATTTTTTTCTCATAAGAATCCTGTAAATTAATTCAGGCTGAGAGAATGAATGATCTCAAATCACCCCATAAATTTCCATGTCTGAGAGTGGAGTTGAACCTGAGTTTTCCTAACCCTAGTTTAACACTTTAACTACCATACTGCCCTCCTGTTCTGGTTAGACTCAGTCAGTCAGAAGAATTCAATTAGAATCTTTATTTACAAGCAAACTATTTACAGTAGCAACGTCCTTTATTATTAGTTCAAACCCAAGCAGGCAATGATGGAGCACTGGACAAAACAACATTGCTAGGATCAACTGAGAACTGCAGCCAGATGACAGGACAGGGCTTGGTGAGAGCTAAAGGCAAGAAGACTGGAATGGTTACACTTGGAGTTCGTGGACAGACAGCGGCACAGGACCTAGCTAACAAAGGCAGCAAGGCTGCTGGATAGGACTCGACTGGAGATGGTAGCAAAATGGCAAGGCAAAACTCGGCTAGGGATCGCAACGAGGTGGCAAGGCTTGGCTCAACTGAACTCTGTGGCAGCGCGGGAAGGCTCAACTTGGCTGGGCTTCTGGGCAAGGAGGCAGGACTTGACTCGGCTGGGCTTCTGGGCAAGGAGGCAGGACTTGACTTGGCTGGACTTCTGGATAAGGTGGTAAGACTCGACTCAGCTGGACTTCTGGGCAAGGCGGCAAGGCAAGACGTGACAGGACTTCGATGAGAGGCAGCCAGGTGGAATTTGGAAGGCTGGGAAGGCTCTGGTTCCATAGTGGCTACAGAGCAAGACTCCGATGACAATTCTGGCTTGTCTCTAGAAGAAGCTGTTAGCTCAGTGGAACGTTTGTCTCTGGCAATCTGATTCACCTGCTGGCTCCTTTCTATCCAGTTCTTTTCGTGCCGTTCCCCTTCTGGAACCAATCAGGCTTCTCTCTGTTTGGCACGCTTTTCGGCTCGCCTTTCCCTTGCACTAATGGTGGTTTTGAAGCGGACTCCTGTTTTCCTCTAATCAGCTGCTCTGAACTGTCCCACTCTGCTGAGTCACCCTGAGTTTCAGTTTCCCCGTTTTTCTTGGCGTAAGTTTCGGTTTCCCCCTTCTCAACCTCAGAGTCAGACTCAAATCTTACACCTCCCAAGCATTTAAGAACATCACTGACAGTAATAATTAACTTAGTTTTCAAATAAATTTATAAACATTTTATACTAAAGTTGGGCAGAATCCTAGAATTGATAGTTAAATAGTGTCAGAAATATACAATTGTGTATTTTATTCAATTAAAATCAGGCTATTATTTCAGATTATTTTACTAGTTTTGATTAAACAAGAAGTAATATATTATGTTTGTTTATTCCTTAAAGAATAGAATGAAGGATAGTAGTGGAGAGGGGGACATGTACAAACACAATGCTGAAACTAAATCATGACTAAACTTAGCAGTCTTATGCACATTTGATTCATTTAAACAGCTGTTAGCCCTTTGAAGTAGACCAGGTCAGGAAACAGGCACCACAAGAACTGTTAGAACGCTATTTTACTGTTAAAAGGTGTAACAGACTCTTGAAAGCCTGATATTCTTTCTCTTCTCTCTTATACAAGAGTCAAGACAACACATCTTGAGTTTATTTCTTACTCCTTCCTCTCTCTAAGGGCTAAGCTGGGTGTTATGTAACAGTTGTTAGAATTCCTTTTTCAAAGTCACCATACTCCATACTCTTCTGTATTAGCATTAATATGGGGCTGTGCTCCTGTGATAGTTAGAACTTCCTATACTGAGAGAGGACAACTAAATGGGAATTTTGGGGTTGGATTTCAGTGTATTCCAGACATCTACATCATTAAATGTTTAAATCATATGAAATCCAATCTATGAAGAACTACTCACAAGTAGTACTTTCATTCAGATCTCTGGATTCAATCCCAGAAAGAGGGCATAGATCTACTCCAAGAGTATAGCCCTCTTTCTGTATGCAGCCCTATGTACAAATACTGTGTGCATATAGTTATTGTTTTCCATGCAAAAACTGTATCCATAGGAGAACTCTTATTATTAAGGTTAAATATCATGCAACAATTAATTATTTCATATTAGAACTGATAACCAAAAACATTATTAACACTAGAAATCAGGAAATGCCATCCTGTAGATGAGCTGCATATTGCGCATAAGTGTAGAATTATGAATATTTATGACTATCCAATGCAGCAATGCTGGTAATATATGGATTTTAAATGGGAATGGGACTGATATATTACATTTAAAATACACACAATAACTTTAGAGATAAACGAATTTAACAAGATATGAGAAGACGTAGTGCAGTAAACGAAAACTCAATCTTATTATTTTATTATAAACACAAGTAATAAAAGTGTTTGTGATCCTAATTCAGATTTTTACTCGAAATATCTTCATAGCAAAGAAACAGTTGTTGCATACATCTTTCTCCATCACAATCCTAGCATATTGTATGAAATGGGTATTTCATTCAGGCATCTGAAGGCATAATGGCTTGAAACACATTATTCTCTCCTAACAAGGATGGGTCAACCATGTGATATTCCATATGAAACATCTGTGTCCTATATGATGTTAAACAGATTTCCTTCAATCAACTGCTTGCTCTCCCATTTACTAGAGACACAGGATGTTCGTATTATTTTATTCAACACTGTGATAAACTGACTACATTTTGTTGATATATATCCAAATATAAAATAACTCTTACCTTCAAATTCTTTCACTGGTGGATCAGCATGATAAAAGCTAATAATGCACTTACATATTTGTATTCTTATTTGAGAACATGGCACTCTGATCAAGTAACCTGGAACAACAGGGAAACTGTAATACAACTTCATAACTGATTCTGTTGCATGAGTTTTATTTACTATATGAATAAAATATGCATTTCTTCTCAGTATTTTATTAAAATGTTTTTGTTTCCAGACCTAAGAAGAAACTGCTTCAGTACTGTATTTTATTTTATTGTATTATATTTAATACTATATATATAAATATTATATTATATATTATATTATATAGTAATATTGAGCCCTGAGTCATTGAGAGTCGGGTGGCATACAAGTTTAATAAATCATCATCATGATGCACAAAATACATCAGATGGAATTTTCTTTTTTACCTCTTCTCTACTTTCCATCAGCAGTACTGATGGGAAAATATAAAACAATCCTAAATAGAAGCAAATTCTACTCTCAGTACTGCCATCCCCAATTTGGTACTTCCTAGATGAGTTAGATTACCATTCCCCTAATACCCAATTAGAATAGCTCACAGTGCCTTTTCTAGTAATTTGAGGAATGCACTTTTAGTTTCTTTGGGTGATTTTCCTTGAAATGCATAATTTAAAAGTTTACTTCTATTAGAATATGCTGTCTCTTATATATGGAGTAATCCAAAACAACTAGTCACCTCTGCAATATATCAAGAGAATTCTGGTACAGAAAGATGTATCAGGAAAGTATGTCTACATCTAATATTACCCAATTGTGCAAATGATTCTTTAACTTCTTTAGCGTAGTTTACTTCATCAGATAACTTCTGTTTGTAAAATGGTAACCTGCAGAATTAAACATACCAATTATTACAGGTGCATTTTAAAAAGCTTGATAGAAATAATGATAAATACTTTTATGATAGTACAATTTTCATGAAAAATAAAAATATGTTTAATCTTATTTCTGACTACTCTGATTTCAATTTAATATTGTGTAGATCTGCCAGCTATATACAGATGATTATAAATTTGAATATTCTATTAATGTTATATTAAATGGAAAAGTTGTTGTTGTTTATTCGTTTAGTCGCTTCCGACTCTTCGTGACTTCATGGACCAGCCCACGCCAGAGCTTCCTGTCGGTCGCCAACACCCCCAGCTCCCCCAGGGACGAGTCCGTCACCTCTAGAATATCATCCATCCATCTTGCCCTTGGTCGGCCCCTCTTCCTTTTGCCTTCCACTCTCCCTAGCATCAGCATCTTCTCCAGGGTGTCCTGTCTTCTCATTATGTGGCCAAAGTATTTCAGTTTTGCCTTTAATATCATTCCCTCAAGTGAGCAGTCTGGCTTTATTTCCTGGAGGATGGACTGGTTGGATCTTCTTGCAGTCCAAGGCACTCTCAGAATTTTCCTCCAACACCACAGTTCAAAAGCATCGATCTTCCTTTGCTCAGCCTTCCTTATGGTCCAGCTCTCGCAGCCATATGTTACTACAGGGAACACCATTGCTTTAACTATGCAGGCCTTTGTTGTCAGTGTGATGTCTCTGCTCTTAACTATTTTATCGAGATTTGTCATTGCTCTTCTCCCAAGGATTAAGCGTCTTCTGATTTCCTGACTGCAGTCAGCATCTGCAGTAATCTTCGCACCTAGGAATACAAAGTCTTTCACTGCTTCTACATTTTCTCCCTCTATTTGCCAGTTATCAGTCAAGCTGGTTGTCATAATCTTGGTTTTTTTGAGGTTTAGCTGCAAGCCAGCTTTTGCACTTTCTTCTTTCACCTTCATCATAAGGCTCCTCAGTTCCTCTTCGCTTTCAGCCATCAAAGTGGTATCATCTGCATATCTGAGATTGTTAATGTTTCTTCCAGCGATTTTAACTCCAGCCTTGGATTCCTCAAGGCCAGCTTGTCGCATGATGTGTTCTGCATACAAGTTGAATAGGTAGGGTGAGAGTATACAGCCCTGCCATACTCCTTTCCCAATCTTAAACCAGTCCGTTGTTCCGTGGTCTGTTCTTACTGTTGCTACTTGGTCGTTATACAGATTCTTCAGGAGGCAGACAAGATGACTTGGTATCCCCATACCACTAAGAACTTGCCACAACTTGTTATGGTCCACATAGTCAAAGGCTTTAGAATAGTCAATAAAACAGAAATAGATGTTTTTCTGAAACTCCCTGGCTTTTTCCATTATCCAGCGGATATTGGCAATTTGGTCTCTAGTTCCTCTGCCTTTTCTAAACCCAGCTTGTACGTCTGGCAATTCTCGCTCCATGAACTGCTGAAGTCTACCTTGCAGGATCTTGAGCATTACCTTACTGGCATGTGAAATGAGTGCCACTGTTCGATAGTTTGAACATTCTTTAGTGTTTCCCTTTTTTGGTATGGGGATATAAGTTGATTTTTTCCAATCTGATGGCCATTCTTGTCTTTTCCAAATTTGCTGGCATATAGCATGCATTACCTCGACAGCATCATCTTGCAAGATTTTGAACAGTTCAGCTGGGATGCCGTCATCTCCTGCTGCCTTGTTATTAGCAATGCTTCTTAAGGCCCACTCAACCTCACTCTTCAGGATGTCTGGCTCTAGCTCACTGACCACACCGTCAAAGCTATCCCCGATATTGTTATCCTTCCTATACAGGTCTTCTGTATATTCTTGCCACCTTTTCTTGATCTCTTCTGCTTCTGTTAGGTCCTTGCCATCTTTGTTTTTGATCATACCCATTTTGGCCTGGAATTTACCTCCAATGTTTCTAATTTTCTGGAAGAGGTCTCTTGTCCTTCCTATTCTATTGTCTTCTTCCACTTCCACACATTGCTTGTTTAAAAATAATTCCTTATCTCTTCTGGCTAACCTCTGGAATTTTGCATTTAATTGGGCATATCTTCCCCTATCACTGTTGCCTTTTGCTTTCCTTCTTTCTTGGGCTACTTCTAGTCTCTCAGCAGACAGCCATGTTGCCTTCTTGGTTTTCTCTTTCTTTGGGATGTATTTTGTTGCCGCCTCCTGAACAATGCTGCCAATTTCTGTCCATAGTTCTTCCGGGACCCTATCTACTAAGTCCACTCCCTTAAATCTATTCTTCACCTCCACTGCATATTCCTTAGGAAAATGGAAAAGTAAAGTAAAAATAATTATTTCGTCTAAACAAATAAACTTAAATAATATTCCAGTCTAGATCGTACACTGTTATTAATACCTGAAATGAAAAAAAATGTAATTGTACTTTAAATAGTCACTATTTACAATTCTATTTACTGTTGAAAGGAGCATTGTTCACAATACTCAATAATTAATATAAAGGGAAAATGAATCTGATTCTTTAAGTACTCTCATCAGAGTCTTGATCAGGCCTGCACAACATATGGCTTGTGGGCTGCATCCAGCCTGCCAAGCACCCTTGTGCAGCTGCTGGCATTTTTTAAAAAAGTAATAATACATTCACGACTGCCACTGCCCCAAAAGATGCACTACTGAATGCTTCCAAGACTCACTGCCACCACCAACTTCAGTGCTGCTGCTGCTCTGACAGCCAGTGAACAGTTGATCAGAAAACAGCATGATGTCAGTAAGGTTTAACTGTCACCCAGGATAAACAATGCCACCAAGCATAACAAAATCAACTGAATGCAATGGTTCTTTTTTTCTCTATCATAAATGATCCAACTGATTACTTAAGGAAGTGGATGGGCAAAACAGTGTCTATCCAGATTTTACTAAAGAAAATTCCCAGCATCTCTCATTATTGGCCACACTGGCTGAGGCTTCTGCAAGTTGAAATTCTGTAACATCGGAAGGACCACATGTCAGGAGATCATTATACAGGTAGTTCTCGACTTACGATGACAACTGGGGCCAGAATTTCCATTGCTAAGTGATACAGTTGTAAAGCATGACATCACTTAGTGACAGCAATTCCTGCAGTCCCAATTGCTGTTGTTAACTGAATCCCATGATTGTCAGGCAAGGCAACTTCCTACTGGCTTCCCACAACCAAGTTGCAAATCCCAGGCTGGCAGGCAGGTAGCTGGCTGCTTCTGGGTGGGGGAGGGAGGCGCAGGGATGTGGGGGAGGATTGGGGAGGGTGTGTGAGTGCAAGGGGGTACGTGAGCGGCGCCTTGCAGGACAGGGAGGGTGTGCAGGGGTGCACAAGAGATGCCACACAGGTTGAGAAGGGCGCACAGGGGTGCACAAGAGGTGCTGTGCAGGTTGGGAAGGGTGTGTAGGAGGCTCTGTGTGGGTTGGGGAGGGTGTGCGGGGGTGCGTGAGTGGCTATGGAGGGTGCACGGGTGGGGGAGACTTACCCAAGCTACTTGCAACCTTCCCTGCCAGCTTCCCCACTGACTTTCTGGGGAAGCTGGCAGGGAAGGTTGTAAATGGTGATCAAGTGATTGCAGGGTGCTTGGCAACTGGTCCTAAGTGCGAAAGGGTTGCCAACCACCCATATCATGATCATGTGACCACGGGGATGCTGGGACAGCCGTAACTCCAAGGACCAGTTGTAACTACCATTAGTTCAGCACCGTCATAACTTCGAACGGTCGCTGAATGAATGGTTGTAAATCAAGAACTACCTGTAAAAGACAATTTATCAGCTACTACTATTGCATCAGCCACTCCTGAATTTCAGAGTGCTAGAGCAAGCAAATTTAAGGCTTGAAGTATTTATGATCTTATTGTCAAGTTTTCACTAAAGAAGTAAATATTCTCTTCTCAAACGAACTCTGTCTCATTACTTTTTCTAACAATGAACATTAACTATTCCATACACTGAAGCAAGTAGAACCTAAGTCTATCAGAAAGGCACTACAGCCTGGTGTGCAAATTGTGTGCCACACAAGGACGCAGCAGGGTAAAAATTAAATAAATTAAATGAATTAAGGGGATATGCCAGTTGCAAGTTTAAAAAAAGAGATGCAATATCAACAACAGGCTTGCCAACTTCATAAACATGCCCCTACCTACCAGAATCATTGACCCAGCAGGCCCTTGCATAATTATAACTACATTTAATAATTTTTGAATATTAAAAATATTGTGCTTGTGGGGTGCTCAGCAGAATTCTGCACAAGGGCACCCTGTATGCCCGCAGCAACCCTGCCTATCAGGTCCCATAGTAAGCTCCTAATATTAAGTAAATTCTGCTGGGGGACAAGCCCATGGGATAATCTGATTCTCAGTAATCACTTTACATGGGGACTGAAAAGAGGCATATTGTTTGAAAGATATGGGTTGTCCACCTTGAATGTAATGTCATTAGTATTACCTATTTATTTGTTCGCTTATTTGATGTATATCTTGCCTTTCCTCCCACAGGCAAGGCAACATATATAGAACGCCCCTGTCACCTTTCTGTTCACCTACTGCAACCATCTTATAAAGTAGGCTGGGCTGACAAATTGTGACTGGACCAACATCATCGAGTAGCTTGAGATTCAGATGAGTATGACTCTGACCCTGGGCTTTTCCAATCCTAGTCCAACACCCTAAATCAGTACAATGCACTGGCTGTGTGGCAATACTTCTGAGGTCAATATGAATGAATAGCACTGAAGAAAAAAGACTCAAAAGATATGTTTTATGCTACTAAAATGTTTAAAACTTACAGTAATAAGCTTCGGTTCATCCCTGTCTTCATCGGATAGTAATCCAATATCTAGATTTTGCAGCTGCATTATTATAATAAGTTAATATTTGTATGCCACTATGTGGCAGCAAAGTTAAACAATATAAATGGAGGGGAAAGCATAGCCATAATCTTAAAGGTACTTCAGGATTATCTCATTACAGCTGAAAAGTTCAGTCTCTGTCAGTAAATGCCTTTAGCACTTTTAATAAGTAGATTTACTAAGATCCATATTATTTGTGTTACGCCCTTGTGGGTAAGATCTAATGGAGATACTTCTTCACTCTGTTTCTCGTTGCCCTTTGCATTAAGATGTTTGAGGAAAATATATTACTGGTTTGATTCTGATGACTTCTAATCAGTCCATATTTTAAAACATTTATTATTTTCTTTTTAGTAATTATTTCAGGATGTTGAAAAGATTTGTTACCCTTAGTTAAAATATTCATAAAAATGCTTTGTATCATTAGTTTCTACTGCAAACGCCAACCCTTTTGTATCTAAACTTTGAAACAGATAATATCTACACAAAACTTTTAAGTAAGCAATATCTAAACAATGAAGTATTGACTGAATGCATTAAATCTGTTAAGTATAACTACAAGTACCTGCTTTTTTACTTGCAACTGGATTTTAACCTAAAACATCTCTGAAAAAATAATTTGATTTTTTGATTGAGTTTTTTTAAGCTCTTGAAGTACCTAAAATAGTTAATTAAAGTATTGGGTCTAATGAACCAGAAATACTTTCTATTTATTTGTTCGTTAGATTTATATCCCATCTTTCATTCATTTTATATAAAGGTTTTTTTCTCCATGAAGGCATTTCCACAAATTTAGATAAAGATTTTATATGTCTAAATGTTAATTATTTTATCACTAGAATATAAAAATCATTGCAGGTTCTCTATTTCAAATTAATTTTTAATGAAATGCAATATTTTAAATTTCATGTTAATCACTGCTCAGTTTATTTAAGGCAATCATGGATTTGTGAGAATTGTGCTTCCTAATACCTAAGGTATAATTATAGTAACATTCCAAAAGCTGAAGTGATAATGCTTTTACTAAAGTGAAACTAAATGCAAGTTATTTGTGGCCACTAAAACTAGACTAGTTAATATCAGAATAAAAAAGAAGCATTAATTAAGTACTTACCCATACAATTTAAGAATTTCACATGTAGTTTCGATAAACACATTGTCCAGCTGAATTTTCTCCACACAAAAGTTTAAAATTTTAGAGATGTATGCCAAATCATTCAGAGGCTTATAATGATTAACAATCAAGGAAAAGGGCTACAGGAAAGCAAAATTATGCATGAATAATCTTTTAAATAAGAAAAAAAAATAGCTGTAAAATTAATCACAATTTTCATGTTGGCAGCTGTGCCAGAATTCTAATAGTAAAAAGGATAAATAAACCTTTCAGAGTTACTTAACCTCAGGACTCAGAGTAACACCCTTTTCTCCAAATAGTATTTAATAGTTAATGAGAATAGCTGAGCAGAATCTCAACTCTAAAGTGTCTTTAGTACTTTCTAAATTAGCTAGAATACAATTCTCATTACTCCCAGACAGCAACCCACTGTTCATGCGTACTGGGGATTGCGCATGCCATAATCTGATATATCTGGAGTGTGCCAGATTGGAAGAGACAACTCTAATGGATACAACAGCCACCCAAACTAAGCATATTGGTCATACAGTAGCAAAATAAGCCTAGATTGTATGATGTTCTCCTGTTGCCAATTATGAAATATAGTAACTACATATATGAGATTCTGTACATCACACAATATACAGAAGTAGATCCTATTCTATTCTGCACTACACACAATATACAGAAGATTTTATTAAAGTATTAAGAATTTAAAAATTACTATTATATATCTAAGTTTCACAATGTATAATTGTACATCTATCAGATAATGCAAGCAACTGAACAGAGAAAGCAAATAGGAGTTTGCCAGTGAACAGGAGGAAGATACAACAAAAGGAGGAAAGGGACCATAGAACTGGATGTTTTGTGGGACTGTGTATTCAGCTGAATATAAAGGATAAATCTGGTGAGGCAGCAATCAACACTACTCAGACTCAAGAGAAATGTTATATAAAATAATTCAGCTGCCTCCCAAGACTATCAAGAGAATGACCTTGGACATGAAGAGTTTAAGCTCTGAACCCTAAAGCACTTATTACACTGCACTATACAGGGCAAATCATCTCTTGTGCGTAAGGCTTCATTCTTTTCTGCAGTAAAGGTTTTAAACTAATCATGTCTGGGAATCTTCTGCCAGGTTGGGCCAATTATGGAATAAAGAGTAAAGCATCTGGAGAGCTGAGACTGACTGTCATGTTCTGGTGTGAAGCCTCACAACGAGAGCTGAAAAGGTAATCTCCGGAGTAACCGCTAATTGCAACGGTGTGCCTGAATATGCCCACTGTGGATCACTGAGTGACTGCTTTCTACTGAATACATGGAGACTATAAGGGGGATATAAGCAAGACAATGGGAGTTTGCTAAAGGAATTTGGCAGTACACAGTAGGAACTAAAAGAGAAAACAACTCTCCATAAGAAAAAGAATCATACAAAGGAGAAAGCCCGGTGGATGAAGGCTACCAAAAGTAAAAGATACAGAAAATATTCTATACCTGAGTCTAGAAGTATCAGGCTCAGAGCCTTCAGTAGAAACCACCACACACACACACACACACCAGGCGACAGGAAGGAGCCCTGAAGGCAGAGGAGATGCAGCTGTGTCCTTCAACATACAAAAAGATTTGTGGTACTTGGCAAATCCATTAGTATGAAGAACTGAAATAAATGTGTGCTGACTTGATCTACCAGCCTATGAAATGTGCTGCTTGGCAGCATAAGTTAGAAACATGACATAGCAGCTGCCAAGACATATCCAATCCACCAATGATCATCCTTTATTGCTAATCCACATCAGGACAAGTAATACTGGAAAGAACAGTTATAGTTGTATCACAATGGATTTTGAAGATCTAGCAAAGAAGTTAAAAAACCTGGCATTCTCAGCCATCTTTCCACTTTACAGAAATGTACTAGAACAGGACAGAATATACAGAATTGCAAGTGAATTGATACAATGATAATACTGTCAGTGGGAGAGATTTAATTTCTGGGACTATCTACTGAATGCTGGACATTTGGCCAAAGAATGGTGAACTTGACCAGGAAGCCTTTAAATGGGATCCTGTACATGAGTTTGGATACAAAATCCCAGAAACAGATCTCAGAGGAAGATTTGTGCACTGTAGAAGGGACTGGGAACATTGTTGAAATGGAGCCAACTAAACCATTTATGAACAAATGAGAAAGAACATTGGTTTATAAAGTTCATGGCCTTTTTTGTGGTCTATACATTAAAACTCAGAGTACTAGAAATAAATAAGAGTCTGAACTGCATGGATCAGCTTTGGTCTGGAGGCTTAACATATCCTACTGGTTTGGAGGATTGATTTCCAGAAAACTGACAGACCACTCTCAGAATGGCCAGACTGATGTAGTGTAGAAGAAACATGGAATGTTGCAGTATTCCAATTTTTATCCATATATTTTTATTTTATGCAATGACTGCAAAAAATTTTAGTAAGTAAACTATATATCAGCATAAAAATAGCAAAATATTATTTTGTCTTTTCCTCTTCATGCTTTTGGCTTCTAATTTTGCATACAATACACAGGAGAAAAGGATACAATTCCATATTCATAGTGTTTTGCAACCTTCTGACATGCTTGGATTTGTTCTTCTATATTCTTAAGAAAAAAAAGTAGAGTGAATAAGAACAGCAAAAGGGGACCATGAACAGTGCTTAACATTCTGCAACACTTTGCTATTCAAGGAGACAGAAGATTCAATGTGTCATTCGCACTGCCCTACATCTCTTGTGGCTTTGTGCTTGGTTGTGAGGAAAATATGTCAACCAGTTCTAAGTAGTAAGCAAGACAAAGTTACTATTTTGCTTACCATGCAAACACAGTCCTGTAACAACTACAGCACATATGTATTTGCAATCATGCTAGAATTAAAAAGAATCTTCAGGATTTCTGTAATTGCTTACTCTACAATATATACAGAATATATGATTTAAGTTCTACTGGAATAAACAGAAATAAGATTTATAATGCTGTAATTATACTTACTGATTTGGTTTCTTCAAGCAATTTGGTAACATGATTAAGATCCACAGATTTGAAGTGATTATTCTAAAATATTAATTTAAACAAGATTTTAATGGTTAGTAAATACTATGAATGTAACAGAGCTCCTTCCATTTCTAATCTGTTGACCTATAAATTTTGAAGAGAAGCTTGTTTCTTTCACTTTCAATCAATAGTATAGTATTTGTAAATTTTACATGTTGTCTCTGGGTATAAAATTCAAACACAGAAAGGCTTTTCCTTAGATAATTGTGAAGCAATTCTTGGTAAAAACATAGAAGTTAAGCTGAGGATCTACAGGATTAAAGAGGATTTACAATAATAAAAGGATGGGGCTACAGACTATTAATTGCTCTTTCTTACTGGCAGAAACAGAATTATGCATAAGAATATAAATATATTTATAGATATAAATATACATAGATTTTAACAACTTATAAACTGAATCCAACTCTATTTGTTCATTCGTTAAGAGATTTATCAGGATCTTATTTTGAAACAAAACTACAAAAAGCCTTATGGTATAACTACACTTTATACAGCCAGTAAGTTTAACTGATTTGCATCTGATGAAATTATCTTACGACCAGCTGTTGCAGGGCCCCTGTGGTCACGTGAACAAAATTCAGGCACTTGGCAACCAGCTCACACTTACGATTGGTTGCAGCGTCCTGCGGTCACATGATCACCATTTGTGACCTTCCCTGCCAGCATTCCACAAGCAAAGTCAATGGAGAAGCCGGCAGGGAAGGTCGCAAGTCATTTGATTAAGTCTCCCCCTGCCTTTCACACACACCACACTCTCTACCCCCCTTCTCTTGCATACAAGAGCCCTCTTTCCCTGGCCTTCCTGCTCTTGCACACACATTTGCACGTACCCCACGCCTCCTTCCCCGGCCTTCCTGCTTGTACCGTACCACAAGTTACTACAACTGGGACTGCCTGGATTGCCATTGCTAAGTGATACGGTCATGTGATGCCAAACTTTACAATCACATCATTTAACGACGGCAATCCTGGTCCCAACTGCAGTCATAACTCAAGGACTACCTGTATTTGAAAAAGACTGCTGTCATCTCTAACAGCTGGATTTCATGCTTCAGTGAGAATGACACTGATCACACTGTGTGGTTGAAATATGTTCAAATTCCTCATTCATGCTGCAAGAAGTCTTATTCCAGAATAGTAACATTGAAGTAGTCTCTGATCTCTATGTAATCAGGGACAACCCTCTCTGTAACTTTTGAGCACAAACCAATGTAAGTTTTCAAAGTTCTTTTTCTATTTTTCTTTTTCTTTGCACTTTTTATTTTTTTTTTCTTTTTGAGTTTAATTTGTATTTTACTATTGTACCTAAAATCTTTAATAAAAATAAAAATTAAATTTTTTTTTCAAAGTTCTTACAAAAGAATTCTAGGAACTAAAACCTAGATTTTAACTTATTCTTACTACAAAATACACTTGATCAGAAATCACAGTTGGAGCAAGAATAAATGTGCTGTTGGCCATGTTTAAGAAGGTAAGAACTCAAATAACCATCACCTAAGATAGTTTTTCATACTTATATTATGGTGTACAAACGGAAGCCTAAGAAATTACACATCACTGGAAAAATCTGGTATTTTCCATATACTGTAGGTCTGCCCCCCACTGATAACTTAATGTCTGTGCTGAGCAGGGCTACAATTTTATTGGTCAAAATGGAAGTAAAGCTTAAAATTTTGTAAAGTTTATGTTAATATCATACACTGTGAAACATAAGGCAAATAAAAATATTTTTTCTAGTATTATGTCTTATTTGAATAATGATTCAGAATCAATGGATAAACAGATCTTTTGTCCTAACATCTCAAAAATTATTCTGTGTAATATTTCTGATGATTAACTACTTCGTCTTGAATCTTCCCTAATTTCATCAACACAGATTTTTGCTAAATATATTTGTGTTTCTGTTGTATAATATTACATACACTACATCACTAAAAATTTTTATCACATGTTCTTAATGTAAACCCTAGAAGGCAAAAAATGGAGTATAAGTTAAAAATATATGAATAAAAATAAAATTAAAGCTGTATCAGTAAAAGTAAAATTGTTATGATCAGTAAATTTATCTTCAGAAGAAAATAAAAAGCAAAATGTTGTATTATCAATTAAGAACCAGAGAGCTTTAGCCATGTGTAAGGTTCTGTAAGCACAGTTATGTGTAATTTATATATTTAAACAATACATAATCAACTGGATTGGCTCCTTTTCATTTTTCCAGCCCAACTCTGGAGAGCCAATTTTGACCGTAAGGTATTTATCACTTGAGTCCTGAATACCAAAAGCACTATATTCATGTGTATTTGCTTGGATGTAGCATCTTCAGATTAGAGAAAGGCTTTTCTTAAAGTTAATGCTAGTGCGCTAAGGAATGGTCTCAGTATTTAAAAAAGGGCCTGGTATGCTTTTTAAATACTGTTTTACATTCCAGTCCTGTGAGGGATTTATTTATAAGTATATACATGAATATTGTTTTATGATATAATTCTACACACGTATGCCCACATTTAAATTCTACAGTTATTTTTGTCCCACAAAAATCAATATTGATCCTCAAGTCTGCTTGTGCATCATCCTGCCTATTCTGACCTATTATTTTTAGTTTGTGATTATAAGGCCAAAGCCTTGGCTAACCCCCTTGTGTTTCCATATCCTGCATAAGTGCAATCATACGCAACCAAATAACAGTGCGTTTTTCTTTTATTTGCAGAACTCCCAAACCCAAGGGGGACGCTTACTCTTCTGACTGCCACCTCCTGCATTTGACCGGATGTTTCGCGAGGCCCGCCAGCCCCGGCCAACAGCTCAAGCAATTAAAGAAAACGCCCCGGAGCTGAGCGGAAGGCGCGGGAAATTACGTGAGAAGTTCCATTGCCGCCCCTCTATCTCACCTGCCCGAGGCCGTTGCTGAGTTCGCAGTCTGAAGGACGCACCAGCCTGGAGGAAGAGGTCGAGTGCCTTTGTTTCTCGCTGAAGGAGGGAACCTGGAGACTCGGCGAAACCTCCGGCTGGGCCGGGGAAGCCATGGCCCCAAAAGGTTCGGCAATTCAAGCTTCAGTCGCGTCGCCGAGCACCGTTTCCAACGAGGACAACACAAGCCGGGCGCCGTTGCCATGGGAGCGAGAGAAGCCGCCTGGCTCTGGGAGTCTCGAGGGAGACAGGGACGGACGGGAGGGAAAGGAAAGCCGAAGGATAGACGAAGGGAGGGAATATTACAACAAGGCCAAGGCCCTCGGCGTTAACGCTGGGTCCCCTTCCCGTTTGGTCAGGGAAGAGGCCGCTGGCTGCAACCCCGAAATCGTTGGTCTCTCCCGCCGCCTCACCTCTTTATTTATTTATGACATTCTACGAGGACGCCGTTAGGGTTGGGGTGTGATAGGTTTGCGGAAGGGAAACGGCCTGCCGTATCTACAGCCCTCCGAAAGTAGGCCTCCTCTCGAAGCAAAGGAGAACACTCATTACTATAAAGAAAGCACCCCAGGGAAATGGCGCAGAAACGACATTACTAATAATACCCCTTAGTAACGAGCGACGTTAGTAACGCCACCGAGGTCTTGAAAGGCGAGAAAGGGTCGCCTGAGCTCTTCAGATGCCGTCGACCCAGTCCCGAATAGCAGCGCTCAGAAATACAGGCCCGCATAAAGTCATCTAGTTTTTAAAAGCATTTGTGTAGCCAATGTTTTATTTTTCTTCCCAGATGAAGGCCTTTATGAGGAGACGTTTCTATAGAAGCCTCAAAATCTCTGTGATTTTGATTGTGGAAAGTGACTAGGGCAAAATGTATCCTGAAGAGAGATCCCTCTGCTTCAAGAGTGTTAACGTTTCCCTACATTAACACAACCATGTCAGTGTTTGCTTTGTCCTAAATGCCAATTGATTCATTTTCCTGAATAGCTTCATGGCATGTCAGCAACACCACCAGGCATATTCAGAAATGCTCCATAATGTATTTCCTTTCTATTGCTGCGTTCTTCGGGCATTCTGTTGCTTCTGGCTACAAATGTCTGTAGGGGGCCACAATACACCTTCTACCACTTACAATATATACATGTGCAACATTACAATGCAAGTATGAAGTGGTAGGATTTGCATTGTGAATCCATGCTTTGTCATTTTGGCTCTTTATTTTCTAGGTTAATAAGGCCACCCAACTCAAACAGTATGATTCTGGGCAGCATACAGCATAAACACAATAAATCAAAGGGAAGAAAAAACAAAACCATATAAAAATAAACAGGCAATATATAAATGTAAAATGATGACCAAGCACACAACAAAACCACAAGGGCTCCTAACGCCTGGGGGAAGAGCCACTTCTTAACAGCTTTCCTAAAGGCAAGAAGAGTTCGGGCCTGTTGTATATCTGGGTGGGGTTGGGGAGAGATTGTTCCAGAACGAGGGCAACCAGAGAAAAGGCACACTTCCTAGGTCCCATAACATAACAAAATTTAAAAGAAGGAAACTGGAGCATGCCTTTTATTCCTAAATTGTGATTAGGAATGAATGTCTATTCTATTTGTGACCTGGTGAACTTGCTTCACCAGGATTATCTGTCAGTATCCACTTTGAGTGATTGTAAATTCATTGCTTGTGTCATCAGTGGTAATATTTAGCGACCTTGTCTTCTGTTGGCCTCTTTTTTTACTTGCCTTCAATTTTTTCCAAGCATCATGGTCTTCTCCAGTGACCCTTGCCTTCATATTCGCTTTCCATAATATTCAAGCTATAGCTCCAATTTTAGTGCTTCCAGGAAGCAGTTTGGTTTTACTGTATCTAATACGATTTATTCTTATGATCCTAGGTAGTCTGAATAATTTTCTCCAGCACAATTCAGAGGAATCATTTTTCCTTTGTTCATCCTTTCTGATGGTCTAGTGTTCTCAGCCTTATAACTGGGAATACCATGGCCTTGAGTTTTACTCTGATTGGTGTGATATCTCTGCATATCTGCATCTAGATATCTCATAGTTTTTTTCTCCCAAGTATTAGGCGTCTTATTTCACATTTGAATACAGCTAAGGGAATGGCATATTTGAATTTCCCCCTACATTTTTGAAACACTAAAACAAGATGCTTTTATCAGATTAATCAAATGTTTCTGACATGCTCATATTCCAAGTAAAGGCAGCATTGAAGCCTGTTTCCATGTATGTTTGATATTTTATTTAAGCGTCTGCAAAATGCAAGCACTACTGCAAACGTGCTTGTTTTGGTTGCTTATCTGCTCTTTGATCATAAATAAATGTGTGTTTGAGTCCATTGTGTATGTCAGAAATAATCTTTTTTGGCTATGAACACTTTTTGAATTTTGAGAACATTTTATGGTTGCCCTCACAAAATGGCATTCAAAGGGACTGCCTTATTCACAAAATGCTGCCATTTAGCTGAAGGAAAGTTCCTTAGGATGCTCTATAGCCCCTCTACTATGTATTTTTTCTGAGCATAAGAAGATATGTCCACTCTGGGCTACTCACCACTGTAATCATCCGTATGTTTCTGAAAGTGCCTGTTGGCCTACGTACAGTCCAGAGGTACTTTTGTAAATAAGGATGATGCTAGAGGATCCCTCCCTTAAAATCTGATGGGGCAAGGAGTTTAGTAGATACCAAAATGGGCACACGGGTGCCCAAAGAAAACATCGTGCTCGCCCTGGTATATGTTAATCCAGTGGCATGGTATATCTGCAAGACTAAATATTCCAGGATGTTTGGTGCCTCTTTCTGTATTTTCTTTCTGTAAGAATTAGGGTAAAAGCAAGTAAGAATTTATTTTTTTAAGCTGTACTACACATTTAAAAACTATTCCATGTAATATATAACAAAAGATTCTTCCTTTGTGGTTCCCCCCCTCCCCCAAATATGGGTGAATGTTCTTTAGAGGGGCTATGTTAGTACAGCGACCATATTTTCTTGGAAAAAATAAATGCCAAACCTGAAAAAGGGGCAAATCTGAATGACGTTCATAAGAATATTAAAAAATTGTTTATGTTTATAACTTTGCTTTACAAAGGAAAATTCAAGAGCAAACCCAAGAAAATAAATAAATAAATCTAAAGGACAGCTTTCTGAAATAAAGGACTGTCCTTTATAATAAAGGACATATGGTCACTGTATATTTAAAGCTTTTATATGAAAATTTAAGAAGCTGTTAAGGATGAATGTGACAGACCCAGAAACATTGCAAACTGGATGTCAGAACAAATGTGGAAATTGTCAAGAGGGGAAAAGAAGCCAAAATGAAGAAAAACAAACATCTTAGGAAGTTAACAAAGAATTGGTGATGATAGAAACAGACACAGAAAAACAAGGAAAGTCTTCCAAAAGATCTTGCTACAAATTTATGTTAGAAGAATTTTGCCCATTGCAATACAGTTAGGAATCTTTTTAGTCAACACTAGAGCAAAGTCAGTGAACACCACCCAACAATACCAGGAGATTACCAGTGGATTTTAAAAGCTTTCTTTTGCATTTTTATCTCTCATTCATTCAATCATGCAAACCTTACATACCACGAAATCTTTGTGATAGGCTAAGTGACAAAAGTGAGATGGGAAGTCTGGGAGAGCTCTCTGAAGCTATCTTTAATGGAGTGGAAGATGGTACTTCAAACTTATTTCTTAAGCTTTTTATTGGCAATGTTGGATTACCTCAGCATTGTAATTTGGGTTGTAATTGATGGTCATTCTCAATCTACAGAGGTCATTCACCTTTGGGCATCATTAGGGTCTTCCTGTTTGTGCCTCTACCATGACCATATTGTGACTTCAGAGAGTACAAGAAACTTGCTAGAAGGATGGATTCAAGAATTCCCTGTCCCTTCACAACCTGATACATCTTGGAATGTCTCTGAACATCTTGTTTTGATATCCACAACCATATGTCACTCAACGAATGCAACACTTCCACCCTGTTTGGCCATTAACTAATCCTGTAACAAGCTCCAAACTTGAGGTTCCATCCTTAAATTGGTATGCTGAAGGATGCCAATGGACACAAGATAACTGACTCGAGCAAATATAGTATACTGAAATTCAATACTGTAGAGATGTCAACACCTAAAATACCTTAAAAAGTATTCCCAACTTTCAAGAACCTCTAGTACTAGAATGTGAAGTTAGATTAACTCTCCAGTTATCAAGTTGGAAGGCTACAGTAATTGATGGAATATGTACAGAAATATTGCAAGCAACAGAAATAGCATCTGCAAAGGCTCTAACAAAACTATGCCAGCAAATCTGGAATAGCCAACAAATGGGAAGAGCTCAGTTTACATACCAGCACCAAGGAAAGGAGACCTAAATAGTATAGACACTATTGTACAATATCCTTAATTTCACAGGCTAGCAAAATAATGCTTAGGATCATCCAACACAGATTACAACCCTATATAGAAAAAAAGATGCTAGATGTGTAAACTGGCTTTAGAAAAAGGCTAAAGTGAAATTGTATTGCTGATGCATGCTGTACAATTGAGAAAATCAAGATACCAAAAGGAAGTCAGTATGTGCCCATTGATTATAGAAAAAAACTTTATTGAAAAAGACAAATCAGGAAGATGAGTGTGATTTTAAAATTAGGGGAAGAAACATCAGTAACTGGCAGTATGTTGATGACACTATGGTAGCTGAAAATGCAAATGAACTGCAAGCTCCAGGAGTAAAGTCAAGGAGCACAGTGAAAAAAACGAGGCCAAGATTCAATATCAAGAAGTCTAAATAGCAAGTTATAGCAACCAGCTGTAGAACTGAAAATGCAGATATTGAAATGGTGGATAGCTTCTCTCTTTTAGGATCAGTTGTCAGCAATAAGGGAACCAGCAGTCAAGAAGTACATCACTGACTAGCATGTGGTAGAGTAGTAATAAAGGCTTTGGAAAAAATAATTCAGATGCCGTGACATATCTGTAACTACGAAGTTCAAAATCATGCAGGCAGTGGTTTTCCTTGTGACACTCGATGGAAGCGAAAGTTGGACTTTGAAGAAGCAAGATAGGAAGAATATTGATGTGTTTGAATTTTGGAGTTGGGAAAGACTCCTGAGAATACCATGGGCAGCCCAGAAAACAAACAAATGGTTCATAGAACGAATCAACTGAGAGTGCTCACTTTAGGCACAAATGACCAGGACTATCGTTTTCAGGGACCACGGGGACAAGCCTTCTTAATCACTGCCTCTCTTCTCTAGAACAGCACTCTTTCCACTCTTAGAAATCCATTAAAACCTGGCTTTTATGGGGAGACTTAGAACAGATCAGCAATGACAGATCTGCTATAGATCGGATGTTGTAGCTGTTGCTGTGTTTTGTTGATGATGGTTTTTATTTTCATGTTGCATTTTTGTTGTTATTATAAACTGCTTTCAACCTTGTTAGACTGAACAGCATAAAGTTGATAGTAAATAAGTTTTTTTAAAAAAAAATGCACATTGAACTTCTATAAATCTGTGTTCCACAAAGGAAATTTATTATTATTGTAACATCACACATTTGTTCAAGAATGTGCACCCATTTCAAAATCAAACAGACACTAAATAAATTTAAATAAAATGCAGTAGAATCACAAAACAATTTATCTGTCATAAATTCTAATCTACTCTGCAGATACAATAAACAAGTAACAATCAAAATTAAAAGTGCTGAAAAACAGTAATCAAGACTCACAATTTAAACACAGAATGAAACAAACCATTTACAACTATGAAAAATTAAAGTTCAGAATTAGTTATACAGATTAGTTTGTTTTCACTGCATAGAAATTATATTTTGAATGGCAAACATATATTAAGCAACATTAGAATATTATAATGCATTGTAATGAGAAATAAAGCTATATTTTTAGAAGAAATTGAAAATATTTGAAGTTTTCTAAAAATATATAAATTTATTATTATATGGCTTATACCCAATTCAAAATATATGGCAATAACACTGGTTTCGTTGAAAATATCAGGTTATGGATTGTGTGTGTGTGTGTGTGTGTGTGTTTGTGTGTGTAATGGCCCAGCGTAACAATGATCTTGGTCCAATATACTGCAACATATGAATATTATGCTTATATACTTCCCTGTGTTTTACACAGTATAATGGAAAATTTCCACAGTGCGTTTCTGTTAGGTCCAAATGAGGAAAAAAACAACCCCTGTAGTCTAATTTACAAGCTATAACAACTCTGTAGTTTAGGTACAAATCACAATGTCAGTATATGGCTTGATGATATTATATTGTAAGTTTTTAGATCAGATATAATGGAAATTAGTTTAACAAGCCTTGGAAGTTATTATAGTGCATAATATGAGAATAATTAGGAACGAAGGGAAAGGAAGGAGAGAACATGTAAGCACAAAACTTATCCTTAGTCAAACACGTTGTGGTAAATAATCTCTGAGAGGACCAGTGTCTTAATAATTAACATACACTTAAGTACTTTGTAGAAATTAAATTTGAATATCTAGCAAAACTATTAATTCTAGGAATACTTTGGTTAATTTAGAGTCATACTAGTACAGTCTGTTGCATCTGACTCATTGTGAACTGTATAAATTGGGTTGCAATCCTGCAGCTACTTTGCATGCTTTTAAGGCATATACTGTACATATGAAAAGCAGTGTATATTGGGGGTTTGAAGATTGCAGATGATTTGCAATCAATATGCAATGAAATTCTATGTAGCATATATATATTTCAATGTTGCTTTTCATCTATTTTATCTAAAAATACAAATTTATCATTTGGAATCATTTTTAAAATAAAAGAATCTCTCTTTAATATGAAAAATAACTGCTTTTAATTCTGTAAGAACACTTTCCTTAAAAATTTCTGTGGCACAACTTTAAAATATTTTCAAAGCATTTGGAGCTAAGTGCAATATAACGTTACTAATCAAAGATCCTGGACTTGCAGTACCATTTGTAGAATAATTATTTGCATTTCTTGGGGCACATAGTAATAAATTCCCTTATGGGAATCTGAATGTAGGAAAGCAGCTCATAGAATCTAGCCAATCTGATTCCAAGCGTATTTATTTAGGAGATAGTCTTACTGAATTCAATGGAATTTACTTACTAGTGTACATGGGATAGACAATTTATTAATAAATTTCATGGAAATTACATGGATCAAAATGTACTCCACTGTGAATTTTATTTATTTATTTAAATTTGTTATAGCTGCCCAATTCCGATGGACTTTGAACAGCAGAAACGTACCTTTTCATTTCAGGCTGAATGACCCTGAAAAAGTCCTGTTGTATCTTGCAATGACTATAGATACCTAACATTACATAGTGGTCAAAAACAAGGCAGCAGGGATAGTTCTTACATGTGCTTTGTGTTACCTTGAGGATTTACCCAGGTTTAGCTATCCCACACTGGGTCAGAAAAGGAAGACACAAAATAAAAGGTGTTTGGTGGACCACATCTAAAAAACAATCTGATTTTATACAGATGCTTTTAGTACAAGAAGATTTAATCACTAAGACTATAATTGTTTGGATTTTTTTGGTGATAGTTTATTTATGTTTTGTGGATAACCCTTTTTGCTACATTTTCAACATATAATTCTAATTTGTCTTTTAAATATATTTAAGGAAATTACAGCAAAGCTGTGAACAAATGAAAATGTTTGAGCTCATCCCAGACTTAGTCATACTTAGAACTGACCCACTGATATCAATAGGTTGTCTAGATCCAAACCAGTTATGACACAGCTATGAAATATTTTCACATCTAATACTCTAATCATTATGTAATTTAAGATGATTTGAACCAACCATCTGAAATTTAGCATAGAGCATATACAAGATGAAGTCATGGCTAAGGGAAGAAAAAAAATCCTGGAAGAAATGGCTGGGAAATACAGTAATTTAAAAGTTTCCCTTTAAATTGACCTGTTTAACTGTTTTGGATCATTTTTGTCGTTTCTACTTTTTAAGAGTTTTGACTGTTAGAATATTCTAAAAAAATCTAATTTGTAAAAGTCTAGCCCTGTTTCATGTAAAATTATTTTAATTACTATTTCCCATTTAATATCATTCCTACAACATATGCCAGTTGAGCACAGCTATAGGTTATGGCTGTGCACATGTCAACAATGATTCAGAAGTGCTTTGGGCATCATGTGAGCACAGCACCTGCTCAAACCTGAAAGAAGATGTTGCTGCTTTAAGGAATCCAGTCCTGCTTTATTAAAAAACAGAAGCAAGCAAATTAAACAATCCTGTCTCTCATTTGTATGAACTTCTAGTCTCTAACTACAGCAGCAAGTTCAGTTTGCTTTTTATTCTTGCTGGTCCTGCAAATACCAGCAAACAAGTACTGGTTCTTAAAGACAGAAAGGCCATTTAAATGTTTTAATATCTACTATGCAGTAATTGTTCAAAAAGCATTTACACCCTGCAAATCTAACATAAAGTACTCTGATGATAATTCAAAGTAATATGTTCCACTGACTGCAGACTTTAACGTAATATAAAAAGTGGTGAGCACTGAATACATGTTTCACATACAGAATCAGTTGAAAATGGCTGAGAAGAAACTACATGTGATGTTTACTAATAGGTGCACTTACTAACATTATTTAATCAGGGTGATAATGAATGGGCACAGTAGGGTTAATCTTTGTTTCCCTAGCTGCAATCCTGGCAAAAATTCCCAATAGGCTGTATTACTACATTCTACTACCATTTGGCTAAATCAAAAAGCAAAGGAGGAGGTTTTATTGTTGGAGCCATAGGTGGGAAAAAAAAAATTAAATCTCCCCAAGTAACATGGGCCTAATGAAAATTCTTCTTCCCCATGCCAATTTAAAAATCAGCAATCCTGATATTCTTTCAATGGTGCCTTAAGCATCATGTCTAGTGTGGCTTTCTGAATATGAATTCAGTTAATCTAACCAGACTTTCCCTAGAAAAATATTTGCACAGATGATGTACCATAAAACTACAGAAGGCTGTTTCAGATTTTTAAATGACTTAACAAATAGCATTTATTTTGGCTGTACATTTTGAGCACCTTCACTGACCTTAAACGGCAATAACAGAACACACCAAACTAGTGAAGCAAAGAACAGTTTAGCAAAGAACAGAATAGTGATCCAGTTTCTGATATTGAAAGTTTTAAAAACCTGCAGCTAAGCTTCAGAAATGGAATTAATAAATTATCAATTTATGACAATTTGGTTTTAGCAGATTCACTGCAGAAACGGATCTTATTTTCAGAAACATAGACATGTGCCTTTATAAAGCATATTTAAAAGATACTATTAATGTCACAGGAAACATTACAAGTAGCTAACAGTACCTCAGTGTGTGCAACAAAAATATAGTCTTTTTAATTACATTAAGATAATCAAATGATATACTTGAATACTGCATTTTAGTCAAAAGGCCTCAGTACCAAGATAAGTAAATGCCAGGAGGCGTTGCCTGTGACTACTGGAAGCAAAGGCAAGACAACTTACGTGGGTACTTTTCCATGTAATATATGCATAACTTTATCTGAATCAAGTTGTGCATTGTGTAAATATGATGGCTACAGAATCCTAGTAGTCTATATCTATGCATCAATAGATTAAATATTACAGTTGTGCATCTCTACCCTGGAATATCTAATGATACACTTCAGTAAATGGAAGCTTTGGATCTGTCCAATTCAGTTTATTTGTTGCAGCTTATACAGTTTTTTTTCAATGAAAGACAGATGTTCCACATTCACAGTGTCCTTACTATTAACCATTAACTGTCTGTAACGGTTGTGAAATGTCTCCATTGACTGAAATTGTTATATTTCAGTTGTTCTGAGTGAAATTTTGTGTGTGTGTTTGTGTGTGTATAAGCTTAAAGATAGGAAAGCGTAATATGTGACATATGCACTTCTAACAGTAATGCTGTGGAAAATATGAATTAAATTTGGTAATCTGATAAATTAGCAAATTTATCATAGCACAAGAGGATACTGTGGTGGCTGCCCTCAAAAATCTAACTTCTTCCTCCTTTATGTGTAATTGAAACAACTATTGGTTTAAACAGCCACCACTGTGTTTAGTTTAGACCTTCACATGTAGTTCTGCCTCATTCTGCCCACTAGTTGCAATCCTGTGCTAATTTAGGTATCAAAAACCATTACTAGGCAGCATCCAAAATATTGTAAAACATTGTCTAAGCTTTCAAGTTTTCCCAGAATTCTAATGAGATGCTACAATAAGCAGGTAACAAGGGAGAAGTGAGAAAGTCCAAAAACAAGACTGGATGTCTGCAGTTAGGTCAGTGTAAGATGGAAGTCGTGGACTGAATGAAGCATGTTAGGTTATACCTAGCATTCAGAAACAAAAACAATGGCTGTTATTTTTAACACAAAACACGATGATGAAGAAAAGGTGTAGCTCAGGTTTAGAATGTTGAGTTCTTGGGGTTCTCTGAGCTTGCATTTTTCTTGCAGATGTTTCATTACCTCACTCACTCCCAAGAATCCAACAAAACAAAGACTATTGGCTCTCAGTCTTTCATAGCTAAAGGGAGCAACCATTTTCTTAGTTTCTAAATGTAATGTTTGACCTAACACCAAAGCACCTAACACTGCTTTTTTTATTATTATTCTGCTTCAATCCTCTTTATGGAATATGTTGCCTGATGAATAGTCCTGGAGAACTCAACAATTTCCCACTTTTTGGTTGAGTCTTAATAAAGCTATTGCTTAGCTAAAGTAAAGGTAAAGGTTTCCCTTGACGTAAAGTCCAGTCGTGTCCGACTCTAGGGGGCGGTGCTCATTTCCGTTGCTAAGCCTTGGAGCCGGCGTTGTCATAGACACTTCCGGGTCATGTGGCCAGCATGACTCACGGAACGCCGTTACCTTCCCGCCGAAGCGGTACCTATTGATCTACTCACATTTGCATGTTTTCGAACTGCTAGGTGAGCAGGAGCTGGGATTAACAACGGGAGCTCACCCCGCCGCGCGGTTTCGAACCGCCGACCTTCCGATCGGCAGCTCAGCGGTTTAACCCGCAGCGCCACCGCGTCCCTATTGCTTAGCTAAGGATTTCCTTTATGGACCAACAGTTATGATTGTTTTTTACATCTAATAGAAATTGATAGCATTTAATTATAACACAGTTATAAACATTACCTCTATAATGGCTTCCTTGTAATTTTCAAACAAAATTTTAAAATAGCTTTGAAGCAAGGATGAGTTCAACTAGCCCAAGACGTGATGACGCAGCTAGCTCAAAGCCGAAAGGACGGCTAGCAGCCGACGGTACTGGTGGTGAACGGCGAATCCGATGTTCTAAGGATCAACACACCATTGGAACCTGGAATGTAAGATCTATGAGCCAGTGCAAATTGGATGTGGTTATTGGTGAGATGTCAAGATTAAAGATAGACATTCTGGGCATCAGTGAACTGAAATGGACTGGAATGGGCCACTTCACATCAAATGACCACCAGATCTACTACTGTGGACAAGAGGACCACAGAAGAAATGGAGTAGCCTTCATAATAAATAGCAAAGTGGATAAAGCAGTGCTTGGATACAATCCAAAAAACAATAGAATGATTTCAATTTGAATTCAGGGCAAGCCATCTAACATCACAGTGATCCAAATATACGCCCCAACCACAGATGCTGAAGAAGCTGAAGTAGAGCAGTTCTATGAGGATCTGCAGCACCTACTGGACAACACGCCTAAAAGAGATGTTATTTTCATCACGGGAGACTGGAATGCTAAGGTGGGCAGTCAAATGACACCTGGAATTACAGGTAAGCATGGCCTGGAAGAACAAAACGAAGCAGGACATAGGCTGATAGAATTTTGCCAAGACAACTCAATGTGCATAACACTCTCTTCCAGCAACCTAAGAGACGGCTTTATACATGGACTTCCCCAGATGGACAACACCGAAATCAGATTGACTACATCCTTTGCAGCCAAAGGTGGCGGACATCTATACAGTCGGTAAAAACAAGACCTGGAGCTGACTGTAGTTCAGATCACGAACTTCTTCTTGCACAATTTAGGATCAGACTCAAGAGATTAGGGAAGACCCACAGATCAGCTAGATATGAGCTCACTAATATTCCCAAGGAATATGCAGTGGAGGTGAAGAATCGATTTAAGGGACTGGACTTAGTAGACAGGGTCCCGGAAGAACTCTGGACAGAAGTTTGCAACATTGTCCAGGAGGCAGCAACAAAATACATCCCAAAGAAAGAGAAAACCAAGAAGGCAAAATGGCTGTCTGCTTAGAGACTAGAAATAGCCCAAGAAAGACGGAAAGCAAAAGGCAACAGTGATAGGGGGAGATATGCCCAATTAAATGCAAAATTCCAGAGGTTAGCCAGAAGAGATAAGGAATTATTTTTAAACAAGCAACGCGTGGAAGTGGAAGACAACAATAGAATAGGAAGGACAAGAGACCTCTTCCAGAAAATTAGAACCATCGGAGGTATATTCCAGGCAAAAATGGGTATGATCAAAAACAAAGATGGCAAGGACCTAACAGAAGAAGAAGAGATCAAGAAAAGGTGGCAAGAATATACAGAAGACCTGTATAGGAAGGATAACAATATCGGGGATAGCTTTGACGGTGTGGTCAGTGAGCTAGAGCCAGACATCCTGAAGAGTGAGGTTGAATGGGCCTTAAGAAGCATTGCTAATAACAAGGCAGCAGGAGACGATGGCATCCCAGCTGAACTGTTCAAAATCTTGCAAGATGATGCTGTCAAGGTAATGCATGCTATATGCCAGCAAATTTGGAAAAGACAAGAATGGCCATCAGAGTGGAAAAAATCAACTTATATCCCCATACCAAAAAAGGGAAACACTAAAGAATGTTCAAACTATCGAACAGTGGCACTCATTTCACATGCCAGTAAGGTAATGCTCAAGATCCTGCAAGGTAGACATCAGCAATTCATGGAGCGAGAATTGCCAGATGCACAAGCTGGGTTTAGAAAAGGCAGAGGAACTAGGGACCAAATTACCAATATCCACTGGATAATGGAAAAAGCCAGGGAGTTTCAGAAAAACATCTATTTCTGTTTTATTGACTATTCTAAAGCCTTTGACTGTGTGGACCATAACAAATTGTGGCAAGTTCTTAGTGGTATGGGGATACCAAGTCATCTTGTATGCCTCCTGAAGAATCTGTATAACGACCAAGTAGCAACAGTAAGAACAGACCACGGAACAACAGACTGGTTTAAGATTGGGAAAGGAGTACGGCAGGGCTGTATACTCTCACCCTACCTATTCATCTAGTACGCAGAACACATCCTGCGACATGCTGGGCTTGAGGAATCCAAGGCTGGAGTTAAAATTGCTGGAAGAAACATTAACAATCTCAGATATGCAGATGATACCACTTTGATGGCTGAAAGCGAAGAGGAACTGAAGAGCCTTATGATGAAGGTAAAAGAAGAAAGTGCAAAAGCTGGCTTGCAGCTAAACCTCAAAAAAACCAAGTTTATGGCAACCAGCTTGATTGATAACTGGCAAATAGAGGGAGAAAATGTAGAAGCAGTAAAAGACTTTGTATTTCTAGGTGCGAAGATTACTGCAGATGCTGACTGCAGTCAGGAAATCAGAAGACGCTTAATCCTTGGGAGAAGAGCAATGACAAATCTCGATAAAATAGTTAAGAGCAGAGATATCACACTGACAACTAAGGTCCGCATAGTTAAAGCAATGGTTTTCCCAGTAGTAACATATGGCTGCAGGAGCTGGACCATAAGGAAGGCTGAGAGGAGGAAGATAGATGCTTTGGAACTGTGGTGTTGGAGGAAAGTTCTGAGAGTGCCTTGGACTGCAAGAAGATCCAACCAGTCCATCCTCCAGGAAATAAAGCCAGACTGCTCACTTGAGGGAATGGTATTAAAGGCAAAACTGAAATACTTTGGCCACATAATGAGAAGACAGGACAGCCTGGAGAAGATGCTGATGCTAGGGAAAGTGGAAGGCAAAAGGAAGAGGGGCCGACCAAGGGCAAGGTGGATGGATGATATTCTAGAGGTGACAGACCCGTCCCTGGGGGAGCTGACGACCGACAGGAAGCTCTGGCATGGGCTGGTCCATGAAGTCATGAAGAGTCGGAAGCGACTAAACGAATAAACAACAACAAGGAGATTCCCAGATTCAAAGCAGGAGAACCACCGTACTGTACACTTTTATATTCCCCATTTTAGCAGGTAACTGCACTTTTGTTTTCCCTTTTGTTTCAGGGGGCCCTGTATTTATCAGTGAGCCTGAAGGCCTTACCTGGATCTAGTGGCAATGCTCCAGTCCAGTTGCACTGGTTGACTTTTCAATTTTCCATAATTTCTCAGTACGCTTGGTTTGGGGTACTATATTAAATTTAAATAACAGCTAGATTCAGCTACATCTTTGGCTGCAGAAAATGCTGGATCAAGGGAAACAAAAAACACCTCAGAGGGCCTGAAGGCCAACAGTAGTATCCGCTGCCCAATGATATCAGGTACTGATCTCAAACTTGTAGCCCATCTCCAGCCTGATATAATCAGAGCACTAAGAATGCAAGAAAGAAAGCAGTAGGAACAAATGGCTAAAAGGTGTCACAGTAGACTTATCTCTTGAAGGACTGAGATCTAAAATAGATCCAAAGTTAGTTTGAACTGAGAAATAAACTTGTCCTTTATGACAGATCATGCCCACTCCAATGAATGGGCAGGGCCAAGAGAAAGAACTTAGACTGTCACCTACCCTTCTGGCCTTTAGGAAGGGCCTGAAAACTTGGCTGCGCCATTGTCCCTAGGGATCCAGCAGTAGTGGTGAGCCTTGGCAATGGCTATATTAAATAGATACTGTATATTTTTTGTATTTACTAGCTGTGATTATGTTTTATTGAATTTTCAATCATGGTTTTCGGATAGTTGTATGCTGTTGTGTTTATTTATCTTTTACTGTTTCTGTTGTGGTTTTGTTGTGACCCGCCTAGAGTCAGACTTGTGAGAGGACGGCTATACAAATCTAATAAATAAATAAGTTAAAATTTGATCAATTTAAAATTAATTGTAGTTAATATGATTATTTAAAACCTGAGGAGTAATTACTTTATTAAAAGTTACAATTTGCTGAATAAAGTCCACTGAGTTCAGTGGAAATTACTCTCTGATAAATTTGTTTAAAACTGTAGTCTTGGAATAGGAGTGGCTTAAACACTTTTACTCCCAGAAATCCAATCCTTCAAAATGTAGTACATGTTTTGTATTATGCTGAAAATGCAATGTCTGCCTTCACCTGTATTGCTTATTTTCTGATAACATCACTTAATGCCTGAGATATTTCAGCCTAAAATAAAACCTATATTAAATACAGACATTTAAAAGGACAAATATTGTGGTAATATTTTCACTGTATGATCACATGATTGTAATTCTTTCTGGTGAGGGATACGAATCAGATCCACTTACATCCTCTATAAATTGTCTTTTTTCCCATCCTCTTCTGATCTTTCTCAGTTTCCTATTTATACATGGTAGAAGCAAAATTATCTTACCCAGAATTACTATGCACGGCAAGACAAGTGCAAGAACAAAATTTGGTGGTGTGTAAAATCTGTAGCATTCTTCTTCAAAGGCTCTTTTCCATCCATAAATTAATACATGGAAAGTACTTATGAGAAGAGCGACGTATCCAAGTGTAGACTTTGAGGTTTGAAGATGGGAAACAAATACAAATTAAAATGCTGAGAGATTGATTAACAGATATAGCTAACAAACTATTAGAAGTTATTTACAAAAACTAAACTATTATAAACATACATATAAAGGGATTGGGTTTCCCCCCATGTTATGATATACAAATAGGCTGAACAAAAATTAACTCTGAACATGGCTAAAGGACTTGGGAATATACAACAAAAACTAGCATTCAGTATTCTGAAAATCGGTCTAATAATTTTTAGTTTGATGACCCCAATTAACTTGTGCAATTAACTAAAAAGAAGGTGAAAAATGAATGGAAACATCTTGTATATTCAGCCAGTAGCTGGGAAGGCCCAGGGCCTTTCATGTTTTGCTGGATTAGCACAGAACATGAGATACACTTTACTGGTAGAAAGACTGAAGTAAAACAAGAAATAAACAAGAAATTTGCTTATTTGAATTAATTGTTATATGGGGAAATAGTTATACACAGAGGTCACCAAAAAACAAACAAACAATAAATAAATAAATCTGCAGGTATCTTCCATGCACAACTCTTATGCATGCCTGAAATGTATTTAGAATCCTTAGCTGGGCTGTATAATTTGTGATATCAGGACGCTGCAATGGAATTGTGAATATTTTAAAATGATATAAACAGTGGCATTCATGGGGGCAAGGTTAAAATCTCTGACACCTACAAAAGGGGTGAGGCTTGCATTGCAACAATCTTGCATTCTGCTGTCTTGCCAACGGACCCCCCCTCCCTGTGCAGATGCTGTTGGGTACTGTGTAAGTAAGGCATATGGAACTTTTTTTGGTTTGAGGCTGCACTGAGCATTGCATGGTATACTGAGGGCTGCAGTGCAGCTTTTATCAGACCCCCGTTTGTGATTTTAATGAGTTTTTCAAAGGGAAGAGGTGGGGTGAGTTAAGCCACTGCAAAGTTTAAGGGATCCATGTGACCTCTTAAAATTCTGCTGCCCTCCTACTCTCATATACACAAAAGGCTGAAGGTTTTCCTCTCCCATACACCATGGAGGGCTTTGGGAGCTATGGAAGGAAAACTAATGAGTTGCACTTTTTGTACCCTTCGTCTAAGCCCAATTGCTTCCTGTTCTCATTCAATGACAGAATTGAGTAGAAATAAGTACTGTTCAATATCAAGGATTTATTTTTGACTAAGCATTTTTTGGATTGGTTTTCTATTAAATTAATTTAGATTCCATGATTACTTGTGTGTTACTATTCAGAAAAAAATACTACTATCCCCCAATCTTGAACCTTGCAGTACTGAATGCTTACTGAAGACACTTGTGCTAGATTAGTTTATAATTCAGCGTTTCACTGCAGTACACACCTGAATAAAACTGAATTCTCTCCAATTTAATGATCTGTTTACTGAAGGAATAGAAGTCACAGCCAACAGAGAAAGCAGCCCAAGGCTCATTATTCCAAAAGAGACATACATTTCAATTCGCCATACTTCTTCCTCATTCCAGGAATTTTCAATATTTTCATGGACCTGGGGAAAGCAGAAGGGATTATGGAATTTTTAACATTTTAGGATATTAAAACACATTTATACAAAATTATTTAAAATTAATTGGAGATCTGATGGGCTTTAAAGTGTGTCTGGTAAACTATCATGAATGGGAGCAGGTAAGAGAGAGCTCATTAATGATTGTAAGGAGGCTTTAGAAACCTCAGTAGATCTGACCCTTCCCATGTTTACAAGGAGAATAAATAATGCAAACTAAGAAATTAATTGCAATTTCTCTTATTTTGAGAATAATACTATATGAATAATACTATATGAACTTATATACTTCATATATACACTATCACTAAATTGATTGTTTTGGAGTCAAGTGAGCAGTTTCCAGGAACAAAGTGAACATTATTGAAGCTAAATCAACTTGATAAAAAAAAATGAATTAATATATTGGACATCGTATATAAGAACAGGATTTACATGTACCTCCCTTTCCATTTACTTTTAATGATGATTTTTAATGCATATGCTCTTCCTGTGGGAGGCTGGCGCTGTAGATGATTTTTAATGCATATGCTCTTTAATGCATATGCGCTAGTTCTTCCTGGGGGAGGCTGGCGCTGTAGTGCCCTCCCTACTGAATGAGATCTTATTGCTACTTGGATTTTATATCTATCTATTCTCTATTTATATTGGTTGTTGGTATATATGTCTTTTGAGCCTGTCTTTTTTATAACTTATTATTTAGCAAGTACTGCATGATTTGTTGACTTTATACATAGTATAAATATTAACACATTTAAAAACCACACTTGAATGTTTCTTTCATACAGGAAGAAATGTTTAGGCAATGATCAACACAGCTCAAATTACGAATCACACAAGCAGCTTTGCCTGGGATGGGAAGGGCAATAGTTCTTCCTGCGGGAGGCTGGCGCTGTAGTGCCCTCCCTACTGAACGAGATCTTATTGCTACTTGGATTTTATATCTATCTATTCTCTATTTATATTGGTTGTTTGTACTTTGTGTTTTATGGTTTTAATTGACAATTTTATTGTAAACCACCCAGAGTCCCCCTTTTGGGGGAGATGGGTGGTGATAGAAATTTGAGAAATATCTATCTATCTATCTATCTACCTACCTACCTACCTACCTACCTACCTACCTACCTACCTAGGCATTCTGAATTACCTGACCCAAAAGGCACATTTTCCTTACCTGTTGATAAGCTGTATTTAAAAAGAGGTATCGTTCTGATCTCCTCATAGGCAAGCAGAGGCTGTAAACAACATGAATTGTTGCAAAGAAAAAACTAAGTAATCCAAGCTGTTTTCTACATTGCAGCCAGTTCTCTAACCAGGGTGGAAAGAGTTTGTATTTAGTACCATAATAAAGTTGATAAGCAGCTGCCAGGAGCCCTGATAAATACACTAGAGATAATAAAGTAATTGCAACAACTGGTAATGTCTTGTTCACAATCTCAATAGGAATCTTATAAAAATCACTCTGCTGATTCTTCACATAAGGATGTATTACATCTCTAATAAAGGAATAGATAAAAAAGAAGGTGGCTAGGCCAACAGCCACTATTACTGGTCCCTTCCACAGTGTGAACAATTGAAGAGGTAAATTTTCAATCTCCCTTGCAGATGATAAAGTGCCCAAATCAATAGGAATAAAATTGAGCTGACGAGCAAGTTCAATGATTTGATGTCGTGCTTGAATACTGTTACTGCATATGTAAACCTAAAACAAACAAACAGTCAGTAACTGCATGGACTAAGCAGTAACTAGAGTATATATTTCCAAGTATGAGAACCCATTTCCTGTAATCACCCTTAAAAGTTTTAACTCAACTTTTCAGACATTTTCTCATTTGCAATTTAAAAAGACATTTGTAGTTACTTTTATCTCTACTTATATAACTCAAGGATGCAAAATGTGTTGTCCAGAACCACATATAATCCCCCCAAATCTTGGATGGATCCCTTAGAGCCCCTCCAAATATTGATACTAGGGGAAGTTATTAAATACATGGGACATAACCAGTAGACCTGTGAACACTTTGAAAATGATTTGGAAGAAGTGTCGTTCAGGCATACATACCTTTTTTTCTATACAAGTCTGAAAAAAAAATCCTGCTGCTTTATTGAATGAAATCATTACAACTGCACATCTTTAATCCCACTCTTAAAGCAGCCACATCTATTTTCAGACCTCTATGGAAGCACGGAAAAAGACTTAGGTGCTTTACAGTAATGAATAGCAAATGCATGCTGCACTCATTCACGCAAGGTCCAAATGACTTCTTCTAAATCATTTTCACAGTGTACAACAGTTCTAATAACCATATTAATTGTACTTACTTTAATTTTAATTAAATTGAATGTATGTTGTCTAACCCTCTTTTGCTCTGGCCTTACCAACTTTTTCAATTGTGGATTGATAAGTCAATCCAAGGCCAAATGAGGTTCTCAGCTTGAAACTCTCCTCTGCAATCCTGATAAAACTAAATGCTAAAGTTGTTATACCATGAAGATGAGAAATAATCTCATTTTATAGGTAGTCTCATATGAAAAATTACAGTATTTTGCAGCAGAAGCTTCAAGTGGTTTCTCATTTATTTATTTGATAGTTGATTAAATAAATTATTTCAGAATTATATCTGCTAATTTCTTAAGATTTGGACAGTAACTGTAGGTTTGTGAAACTCTGTTATAGCATCCAAATACAAAGAACACCTCTGTGCAAAGCTAACTGGGATAAAAGCAATGAGTCTGTCCTGCTTTTTCTCTAAATATCTGCAGTATTCTGCTATCTACAAATTTTCAGTACTAACAACTGTGGAACTTCTTTGGCATTTGATGTTTTCCTTGGTTTTACTTCAGCAATACAAGTTACTTTTTATTGCCTTGGCATGGTGAGCACTGTTTGCTCCATGTGCTGAATGAAATTCTGAATGGCAAGAGAATGCAACTTGTGTGAACAATAAAAAGAATTATTCTCCTTATGCCATTGTTTTATTTGGGAATATATAATAACAAGTTGATTATGGATATTAAAGGAGGCACTTGCGTTTTCATTGGTTTAAATGCTGAAATGCATAACTTACCTGTCTGCTTGCATCTTTTGGTCCTATTTGTAGTGCCCATGCTGAAATAACATTGAACCCTTTGACAACAAAGGAATCTGGGAAAAGGGATGACAGGTACTCCGCATTGGATTCTGGATACTGATTAACTTTCATGTTGTTGCTGACATCTACAAGGATTTTACCAACTAGTAGATGCTTGAGGTCCCACAAAGCTGCATAGTGTTCTCTGCGTATAGCAATAAAAATTATGTTTGCTTTTGCTATAGCATCTTCATGATGAGTGACATCAACAACATGGGGAAAGAATTCAGCAACAAATTTAGGATTTCTGCTTCCTATTACCACGTGGAACCCACACCTAATAAGCCTAATGGTCAAGGATTTAGCAAAGTCCCCACTTCCAATTATGCCAACTGTAATCTTACTGGTGTCCTTGATAAAATTTCTGCCATTTGGTAAGAAAGTTTCATTTAAGACTTTAGGACTTCCCATCATAGAAATCGATTCCATATCTGTATACAGAAATTACAAGGATATTTTCTAAAAGAAAACAGAAACACACATGATTAATATACCACATGATTATTTTCTCACTGATATATCTTGAAGCAAATTTCCTATACCAACTGAAAATAAAAAAGTTCAGAATGGGATGTGACACTCATGTCTGCATTAAGGCAGGCCTAATTTCTCTGCTGCAAGCTGGAAAGATCTCTCCCTTGTAAAAGTAGGCAGGACCTTTAATTCTAGCCCTCTGTGTATGCCAAGTAAAAACACTACAGAGCAAAAGAATTCAACAAACGTTAACCCTAGCTATGAAAAAAAAATGACCTCAGAGAGCATTTATGGTAGAATTCTAGAGTATATGTATAAAGTTAAGTTTTCATGAGAAATCTGGGATTCTTCAATACATTTGTCTGCCAAAGCTGGCCTTATCTTTACAAAATACACTATATTTTGTGAAGAATTCAGTCACTATCTCTAAATTTCATTTTTAAGCTGCAAAATAAAAATGATGACTGATAAAAAACAACACTATTGCAATCTGGGACCATTGTTGCTACTCTAAAGGCCAACTAGGACTTCCTACATAAGCAAACACAAGTAAGGTTCAGATTTTATATTGATGCTTCTGCTACTGTCTAGCAGTGCAGATATGGTAGCCCTATAGAATAAGCTGTTGACAAGAGTGCAAAAAGTAATCTCATATCTATCTATCTATCTATATTGTATAATTTTTATTAAGAATGTTGATTATAATAGTAAAATCTAATACAAACTAAACTTAAAGAAAGAAAAGAGAACAGAAAGGAATAAAAAGTGTAAGGAAAAAGAAAAAAGAGAGAAGAAAGAGTATAATGAAGAGAAAAGAAATATATAAATAAGTGAATTCCAACATTCATCACACAAGTATAAACAAATTTAGTGACTCTTCACCCCCTCTAAGGTTACAAACATTTATTTCTTCATCCCATATGCCATCTCTTATCTATAAACAAATCCATAAAACATCATCTTTTCAGTCCTGGTGTCACCAGAAAGTCCATAAAGGGTTTATCTTGTTTGAACCTTCTCAAACCAACGCAAAAAGTGTAATCTCTGTGTCACATGAGGCCCAACAAGAGGGTTGGATGCAGCACCAAATCCAATCCTTGCTCCTGGCTTTCTTCTGTGTCTACCTGCTACTTTCCCAACCTTTCCCCATCACTTTGCTTTGCTTCCTTTCTCCCTTTCCAAACTTGCCTTTCTTTCTCTCTCTCCCTCTATTTTTTCTGACCATCCTCTTTATATTACCTTTTCCCAACTCCTGTCTGATAATTCCTGTTCATCCACACTCTTCCAAACTCTTCTTTTTTTGTAAAAAAAAAAGAAAGTAGCTGTATTTTGCTATTATGGAGGAGCTAATTAAAAAAACTGCACTTTCCCCCTTTTGAAACAGTAAGAAAACTTCCATTTAGCCCCTCTTCCCAAAAATGTATATCTAAGCTTCTTCTTCACTGTTTATTCCCTTCTACCTTTATTCCCTTCAATTCCTCTTAGTCCAATTTGATACTAAAATCAAATTGTCAGCATTGAAACTCTTACTACTGAGTACTGTACCACCATCTACTGGTGAACAAATAAACTCAATCTGTTTTCTCTTTTTCATTTTGCTAAAGAGATATAGAGAGTTTGTATGTATATGATGGGAGAACTTGAAGTATTATCCAAGAACCTATTCCTTCCTGTTTTTTGGAATGAAGCTTTTAACATTCCATATAATGAGATTTGTGACCTCTGATTGGAATTATATACCTGTGTTGTATAAAATATAAATAAATACAAATATACTGGAATATGGTATAGTTTGTACATCAGACTTATTTCTGTTTACTAATTTCTGTTAACCAATAGTCTGTATATATAAAAGTAGGGGATCATCCAATTCAAGCAATGTCGATTAAAGATAACAGGTTTTAGGATATAAGTGTAACCTAAGTTATATGACAATGTTGTGTCTTCTTTGTTCTTACAGAGGTGGGAATGCCTCTTCTGAAGTAGTTATTTGACATCTGCAGTTACTATAATACTTATATTAAAAACTTCTACAACAAGGAAAAGCAGTTTCTTACTTCTCAAAATCTGTAGTTTCATTCAATTACTTTAATACTCAAATGTTTTCCTTTCTTTTTTTAAAATAAGTGCTTTATTAGTCCTGTGGAAATGAATCAGTCTTAAATGTGACTTGCAAATTCAATTGACTTTTGGTTAACAATCATTTTGCCAAAGCAAACTGATGTAGTAATAGTTTTGTCAAGCTAAATGATGAGAAATGATGAATTTCTGCATCCCATGAAGGTGGTATTTTCAAAGGTACACTGTAAATCTGTCTACCACTTGCTAATGTTTTATTTATAGAAAATCAGTTACTTTTATTTGCTCTTGAACAACTAACTAAAAGATCTAATGTCTACAAGAAGGTTTATACATTTATACTCAATACTTTGTTCAACTGTTAAAATTATTAATTTCAAGCTTCTAAAATTAGATCTTAAATTATATACTGCAGTTCTCTAATCAGAACATCTGAGAATTTTTCTTTAAAATACTTAAGTTCTAAACTGTTTTATTTGAAACTTCCCAGAACAGTGATACAATAGTTAATGCAATACTGTTTACTTAGTCAGTTTGCCACTTTTTAATTCAACAAATAGCAGTGAAGGATTGCCAAAACCTGATGTTTGATTCGAACTTGTGGGTAAGCAGTGCAGCAATAGGATATGAAAGAAAAGCATTGCTTCACTACTAAATGCCTAAGATGAGCTTTACCGTAACAGAGTTGTAAACAGGAAACTCTAGGATAGGATAAAGGTCTGAATAACATTCTTATTTTAAAACATTTTAACTGATTATCTCCCTATCCCCTCATCAATTTAGCAGCATATTTTTACTATTTATATATGTTTGATTACAGAGTATTTATGCTTTCATTATGGCCATAACTTGGGGCCTTTAAAATATGTACTATATATTGATTCATATCTGCCAAAAATGTTGATGGTCAAAAACACTAACAATTTGAGAAATGCAGATGGCAACACTATTAGCCAACAGTACAGAAGTTTTATAAGAACTTATGAAAATAAGAATGAAAAGTTTGAAAAATCTGGGCTAATATTAATTATTAAGAAAACAAAGGGAATGCTGCTGTATCCAACAAGTTGGATGATAAAGAAGTGATAGCTGTAATGTGTTTTCTTGGCCTTAAGAATAGATAAAAGAAGGACATCGGGCTAGAGAAAGAAGGCATGACAAAGTTAGACAAGATCATATTTAAATTATCTAACAATGAAAAACATGGCAAAAGGGTAAAATCTTCATAGATTCCCACATAGTGAGAGAGAAGGGGCCTAAGGCAACTCTTGTGGGACTGCATTCCGTATCTCTGGGACAATAAAAGAGAATTGTTGCCTTCTACCTGCCAGAAAGATGGGCTTCTGATACAGAGGTTATCTTTTAAAGACTTTTCCTTCTGATCTTCTCAGTTGTAATACAGAGCTGTGATAGTTGAACACTGAGAAGAGACTTAAGGGTTTGAATTACAAATTTGGAATGTGGCTACTATGAATACAATGGATTTCAAGAAGACCAGTTAGTTGGTCCTGGACCAAATAAGGCTGACCACTCCCTTGAGATAATGATCAGCAAGCAGAAACTGACATATTTTGGGCATGTGATGCTAGTGGATGCTGGACTATAAAAATTACTATATTTGATAAAGTTAAGGAAAATAGCAGAAACAGCTGACAAGAGGTAAGGTGGATGAACAGGACAACTGGAAAATCCTTGGAAAAGTTACAAATTACTACTAGAGACAGATTGACATGGTAAGCATTTGTCCATACAGGTGGGCTTCACTTAATGACAGTAATTGAGCGCAGAATTTCCATTGCTAAACCATGTGGTTGTAAAGTGAGATGGCATTGCTTAGCGATGGCAATCCTAGCAATTCCCCTTGCCATCGTTAAGTAAATTTTACCTGCCATTAGCCTGAGCGCCCACCCCAATCCAAGCCATTCCGGGCTTGGTTCCTCCCAGCCCCGAACACTGCTTTCAACTCCCCCTGCCTATCTTCCCGCCCATCTCTGCCATTTTGGAAGCCCTGCACCCTGCCTTGTGGGGCAGGAAGCCCACCCACGCGATGCGAAGTGTCCTTTCCCACCTGCGTGGGCGTGAGGCCGCCAATAGCAAGCTCCACCCTCCCCAACCTGCATTCCTTCACCTAGCTGCCTCCTCTCCCAGTTCCTCGCACCCACCTTTTGCCTTTTTCGCCCAGCAGAAGTGGCTGCCTGCCTTTGTGAGTCCTTTTCAGACCCAGTTTCTCCGGTGATCATTTCTTCCACATGAAGAAATAGCATTCTGAAGGGAGCTACGTGGGAACCTTTGCAGATGGGCTTCCCACCCCCAAGGCAGGGTGCAGGGCTTCCAAAAGGGCAGAGATGGGGGGGGACATAGGTGGGTGGGGGGAGTCGAAGCACCCCCGCAGTGTAAGTGTGGGCTGGCTGCCAAGTGCCCGAATTTTGATCACATGACTGCGGGGGTGTTGCAACAGTCATAATTTTGGGCACAGGTCGTAAGGCCATTTTTTCAGCGCCATCGTAATTTCGAATGGTTGCTGAACAAATGGTCATTAAGTGAAGACTACCTGTACAGTCACTAGAAGTCAATGGCATGTAACAATTTCTGTGAACATGGGCTAGAGTACCATTATCTTCTGTGTCATGGAATGCTGTATGTCATTTCATGCATCAGAATGGCAGACTGTCTTCTGCTGCAACCCTTAAAAAACAAAGTTATTTTCATTATTAATGAAAGCATTTGTTTATAAATAGTTGCTGTTATAATCAAGCTATTTACTTCCTATACTGAATCTAAATATGAGGAAGCAAGCCCTGGTAGATTCATGGAATAATGGGAAAATAATAGCACTTCTAAATATTATCTATTTTTATTACCAGTGAAATTTACATATACAGGTAGTCCTTGCTTACTGACTGCCTTGTTTAGCAACTGTTCGAAGTTACAATGGTTGAAAAAAAAAAAACAGCTTTGCAACCAATCCTTGCATTTACAGCTGTCGCAGCATCCCACAGTCATGTGATCACCATTCAGGCACTTTCTAACTGGTGCTCATTTACGCCCAATTGCAGCATCCCACGGTCATGTGATCACCATTTGCGAGTTTCATAACCAGCTTCCAACAAGCAGAATTAATGGAGAACACGGAAGTGAAATCACAAGTTGCAGTCACTTGATGCCTTGTATAAGGACCGTGGTGTTTTGCTTAACGATGAAAGCAGAAGTGAAATAATTCTGGCTGGGTCATGTGATTTTTTGCTTAACGACTGCAGCACTTAGTGACAGAGTTGCCAATCCCAATTGTGGTCAGTGATTGAGGACTGCCTGTACAACAGTGGGATAACACTGTGAAGGAAAATCTCCATGCATTTATCAATTAAACAAATGATGTAAGACAGTGAAGTGGAAGACAGGGTCCATGAATATAAGAGATTAGAAAAGAGCCTGGCTATAGAACACTTTAAAAATGACAGAATAAAAATGAGACAGTAAAAAAATTCACAACTGTGGGAGATGCTGCTAAAAATAAAAGTAATTGACTCTAATGGCAGATGAGTTTCAGGCAATGATTTAGAATGTTTACTGTTTGTTCAAAATGTTCTGGCCATGGAAAATGCTGCCATACAAATTTAACTTTCCTGTGACAAAACAACTATTTCAACTGAGTATAATGCTGGATCTGTGAACTTAGAGACTCTGTGGTTAGCTCTTCTGATGACTGCATAGTAAACATTAACTTCACACAGACACATATCCTTAAAAATAGTTTTGACTAACATGTTCCTGCTCAGTCATGGCATTCAGCAACAATAGACAAAGAACAGTGCTTTCTATCTCTGAACCCTCTGCCTTTTTTTTTCTTTTTGGAATGCGAAACTAGCTCAGCCCTGCCCAGCACCTCTTTGCAAAAGGACTGCCTTTACCTTTTTCCGCACACAAGGCCAGCCTGGCCCGGCACCTGGGCCAGGCACACCTCATCAGCAACGGGAGCAAGAAGATGGCGAGGTCAGCTGAGGCGGCAGAGCACAGGGCGGCAGGGGTCCAAAAAGACACAGATGGGGGGGAGATAGGTGGGTGGGGAGAGTTGCAGCGCCTCTGTGGTCATAAATGCGAGCAGGCTGCCAAGCACCCGAATTTCGATCACGTGGCTGCGGGGGCCCTGCAACAGCCTAACTTTGGGCACTGTCATGAGCACTGATGGTGAGCAGGAGGAGGCCCCTATCCAGGGGGGAAAGTAGCGAGGAGTTGAGCAGTCATTCAAAGAGACACAGAACAGACCCGCCTTGACTTTGGGGTTTATCTGCATGGGTTTTCTCACGCTTCTTCAGTTTGTTAGGATTTTCTGTCTAACGTAGCAGTAATAAAACACTAGAGACCTATTCCTCATCTCAGCGTGGTTCCTGACTGATAGGACAGGCACCAGTTGTAAGTCACTTTTTTCAGCGCGTTTGTAACTTTGAACAGTTGCTGAACAAATGGTCGTTAAGCGAGGACTACCTGTACATAGTTAATAACGTGGTCAGACTTGGCATAAGCAGCTTTAATTCTTGAATAGGTGCCACGGGACATGAAGTAGTTTGCTTCTAACCTATAATCTATAGAAAATTATCTCTTGTCAGAATTGTTGGACCACCAATGCAACATAAATAAGCTGACTGCTGACAGGCCAACAGAACAGATGAACCCTGTATTTTCTTACATGCAGTCCTCGCTTACCGACTGCATTTAGCAACCTTCAGAGTTACAACGGTGTTAAAAAACAGCTTTGTGACCAATCCTTGCATTTATGACTATTGCAGGGTCCCATGGTTACATGATAGCCATTTTCATGCTTCCCAACTGGCTTGCAACAAGCAGAGTTAATGGAGAACATGGAAGTAAAATTGTAAGCTGCGGTCACTGATGTTTCATTTAATGACTGAATGGGAAGTGACACTGTAAGTCCATTGCAGCTGCATGATTTTTCGCTTAGTGACCATGGTGCTTAGTGATGGAGTTGCTGGTCCCAATTGTGGTCGCTAAGCAAGGACTACCCGTACTTGCATCCTCATTTCCTAGTCTTCCTGACAAGGTAATTCTTTTCCCTGGCAGCTGCCATCTAAAAGTTCAAAGGGTATCCTCATGATGCTGCCACCACTTATTTGATCTGGACACTTTCTTTTTCCTTACAGTTTGCTCTTCCCTTCTCAGTTATTAAATCCAAAAGCACTGAGGTATAAGGGACCAGCTTTCAATATACAGGTCAGGCATAGTATAGAAATATTTAAATTCACCTAAAATGTTGATATTTATCTACAACAGCTACTGGGCAAAAGTTTCTACAGACAAAAATGTACAGAGAGAAGAAACTCTACATGCACAATAAAAATTAGAAATGAATGTGCCTGCCTAACCACAGTCCCTTCTCTAAAGTAGAAAATGAAGAATAAACCTCTTAAGCAGAGCTACCCCTGCTTCAGTCTACTGTTCTTTTCTTTCAAATTAATGATCTCAACCACCAATTGACTATATTCAAAATCTTTTCTCTCTCTCCCTTCCTGTCAAGGAGAAAGAAACGAACTCCTTAATGGTTGTTCCCCATTTCAGCATGTTACATTCTATTAAAATTTCTGAACAATCAAGTATCAGTTTCAAAAGATCTTATATTCCTTATATGCTGTGGGAAATGTCCCTATTTTTCTCCCATTGATATCTGGCATCACTGGGACATACATTTTTTCTCACAAGTCTTAAAATCATGGTATATGCTAACAAACCCTCCCCATTTCTTTTCTACCACTTTTTAGCCTAGTCTCAAAAAACAGGTTATGGGCAGATTTAAGAGTTCTGGCATCAGGGTTCTTATGAAAAGCTGAGTAAGACTTGAGCCAGGTACAAAATAGCAGCTTGGGAGAGAAGAGAAGCTAGAATCAGAAGCAAAGAGTTAATTGGGATAGAACTTGTATTTACTGTACAGCACAGATAAAAACCAGCATATTATATGAGTATAGATCCTCACTTGAGCCATTATAAGGAAAAATATGCTTGACTTTTAGGGAGGTACCAACAAAATGCTTCAGAGCAGGTGTGGGTCCACTGGGAGCTTCCTGGCTCATGCACATATTTCCCTAGGACTGTATGGCTACTCTGTGAGGCAGCTTTTTTACAGAGATGCTGACAGGTGCAGTGTGTGCACCCAGGCCAATTCCAAAGCACCTTTTGGATTGAAAGTGCAGCACATCTCTAGTTAAAAGTTAAACATATTTGTCAAAGAACTGTGAAATATGATAAGCTGCCTACTAACATTTATTATTTTCCAATGTAATGAATAGATTCTTCTCCACAAGTACACTAAGTTACACAAGACTTTATTTGAAAAAAATAGTGATTGTGTTTTCAGAATAACAGTTTATCAATATCTTTGCTGGACCCTTTTCATCCCTACCATGCAAAGTACTTTATAAAAGTCAGTACATTGTGAATGTGCCAGAATAACCTGAAAAGAGGCATTCATAATTGGCTGACACATAAATGCAGTTTCCACAAAAAAAATAAATGGTAATAAACCAAGATTTGGATAAAATATGAAACTGCAACTAGTGCAAAATTAAAGCAGAGGGTTCCCAATTCTTCTTTCCTCCTATGCTCAAGGTGTGTAAGCTGAAGGTGAAAGAGTGTCTAAATCCAAGAAGAATCTAGGCTTCTTAATCTCACTTAAATGGTCTACTTTAGATTGTAAGATTCTTGAAAGTACAGATTAACTTATTTGCACTATGTGTTTCCTTTTTTTGTTTAAAGCCTACTATGTAAATCTCTTATCTCCAATCTTCTGACCTTCTGGAAGACCTTAAAAAGCTGGCTCTTCTCCCAAACATTGGGATAGGGTGAGGCTGGAGCCCCAGTGTTTGTAATTGTTGATGCACCAGGGAGTATTGTTAGGATATTTGGGGGGGGGGGGTGTTGAATGTTGGTTTTATTATCTTTGTTTTTTTATTGGTGTTTTGGTGGGCTGCCCAGAGTTGTAGCACATAAGATGGGTGAACGTATAAGTCTTTGAAGAAAGAAAGAAAGAAAGAAAGAAAGAAAGAAAGAAAGAAAGAAAGAAAGAAAGAAAGAAAGAAAGAAAACAAACATGTTCTCAAGGGAGAACATAAACAGAGGAAAAAAACTTTCAGCAGAAGCAAAACCACATGAAAATTAAAGCACAAAAAAAGGCCACTTTTTAATGGATAGCAGGCAAATGACTACTTAATTATACAATTACCACATGGGTAAAATTTTCCTTTTCACTTCCAAGGGCAGCTGACCAAGCTACCTAAGGTGAAGTGCATCGTTTTCTGATAATCTGCTCATTTACTGAGGCTCAGAGTCTCAACAGGTGGCAATACCTGGGTAATCTAGTCAGGATTCAAAAGCTAAGCAGGGATGGGTTAATACTTGGATGAGAGACCACTAGGGAATACCAGAGTTGTAGCCTAGACTGGAAACACAAAAGCTATCCTGGAAAAATGGAATGGCATTCTGTACTGTTGCCAAGAAAACTCCTTGGCTGTAATAATCAAATCACCAGGAATCAGGCTAGACTTGAAGGGGTCTTACATGTATGCTGCCAGTGTTAAGTTATAAGTGCACTGAAGTTATGTTCCATGTCAAAAGTGGATGCTTATCTGCATCTTGGATTATAGGCACAACAGGTAGTTCTATGAGAGGTTTTAATCAGAAAATAATTACAGAATTCATTTGTAATAATGGTGAGTGGGAGAGGGCCCATTATATTGTATCCAAATATCCTCTCTGCCCATCTCCCCTATTATTAAGTTCTGATCAGAGGTAGGTTGACTATGCTGAAGTATTTAAGTTCCATTTTACATACAGTATTGAAGTTTTATTTCCAATGAACATAAAAGCCCGCAGACCACCAGAAGTTTCTGGTTCCAGCTCTCAGTGATCTTCGCAATACTGAGCTCAGCTGTGTGTGGCACTCAGGGCTGAACAGGAAGCATCTAAGACTTTTGACACAGTGCATTCTTTGACCTCCACAGTTTAACTGCTAACCCTTGGGTTAATTATTCTGTTGACTGTGCCTTGAAAAGAAATATAAATCCATAAGACCTAATCATGATTTTATTAGCCTGTAACCTAGAGCAGCCACATATTATTATTAGGCCATATATAAACCTAGCTTTATTACATTTCTTTTTTGTTCTGCAGCTTTGCCCTGAATGCTCTGCAAGAGGGTGTCCTGTCAGATAGCACCGAGGATTTAGCCTTCTGCATTTCTGGGGGGGGAGGCATATTCTGTTCTCCAGGGCCGCTCTGCATCCTGTCACCCGTTGAAAGCCCCACAGGCCATGTTAAATAGAAATCAATGCTTCAGCTCGAGCAAGCTCGCTCTCCGCTTTGCCTCGCTGCGCTCCCTCCCTCTCCGGCCAGGATTTCCCGGTTCCCCGTTTTCAGACGGGGCCGCCATGGAAAAAATAATAATCAAGGAGGGCGCGGGGGTAGGTAAACCCGTGAGAGGCTCAGCTTCTCCCTTTCTTTTCCTCTCTGCTCTGCGTGGTGTTACTGAATGCACCTTAGCTCTGGCTGCCTCTTTCTCTATTGCTCACCTCACTTCAACGCCCGCGCCGCCGCCCGCCGCTCTCTCTTGCTCTCCAACCTCCAGCTTGCTGTGGCAGCTTCCAGTCAAGAGGGAGAGAGGCGATTCTTTCCTCGGCTCCGTCGTGTCGGAGGTGGGTGCCACAGGCGAGCAGAAGCTGAGTGGGCAGCCCGACTCGTCCTTGAGCAGGGCACTGAAAGGCGGAGGAAACGGCAGCGGAGTGACGGGCAATAAGGGGGGCGCCGCCGCCGCCGCGCGTGCAATCAGCCAGAAGCGAGCGCGGACTACAGCCGGCGACTTCCACCCGAGGATGGAAGGGGGAGATTGATAGATGACCCGAGCAGGCCCTAAAGGCGCTGTGCTATTGCGCGCTCAGGAAGAGCGAAAACAGCCGCGCTGCTGTTAACGGCAAGGACAGACAAAAACACATTGTCCAGGAGCTTTATTTTCTTGTTCCCGGTGCTTCTGTCCCCAGATGCAGAATTACAGAATAAAAACAAACATTTGGAGGATAAGGTGACATCGTTTGACATGTGCAATCCTATCTTACCTACACATCTACCTACCTACCTACCTATATAAAATAATCCGAAGCAAAAGTAGCCCTGAGTTTGTCGGGAAATAAGCTGTCATCGTGACTCAGCATTTTCTCCGGTCCTTCCGAGGTGGAGGCATTGCAAATATAATACCAAACATTAAATTGCTTCATGTATATGCAAAACTTCATTTTAATAAAGAGAGATCATGTATAGCTGTTGTCCTAGTAGCTAGTGTTGTAAATACCTTTGACCAAGAGTCATGTACTGATCAAAAGTACATTTGTGGAAATGTTCTCAAAGGTCTTTTTGTTCAGCAGGTTAAATAGCTGAGAGAACTGTTTTCATTGCATCCTGAAGTTAGCACTATAAAACAGTCTGCTACTACATCTATTACTACTATTACTACTAATAATAATTAAAAGTATTCCTCATTTAGCGGCTGCCTCATTTAGCATTCGTAGTTATGGGGTGAGGAAAAAGTAATTTTATGACCAATCCTCACATTTACAATCTTTGCAGGTCTGTAAAGCAAAGGAAAGCTGAAGTAAGTTCATAAGCACAGTTGTGGTTTCACTTAGCAACTGCTTTGCTTAATGACCGAGTTTCTGGTCCCAATTGTGCTCCCTAAATGGGGACTTCCTTTACTTTTCTCCAAATTAGTTGCATCTTGCAAGCTCATGTTGAATAACATAAATATGTAGACAGAAGTTTGGGCTGAGTGTTGTAACTGGGCGATACATTAGTGGGGAAATGCGTAATTTTAATTTGTTGCCTTCAGCTATGAAATAAAAGTTCTAATTAGAGTTGGGCATACAATCAGAATCCCAATTCTAGTGATACTTTATTGATCCATAACTCACTTCCCTTGAAAAGATGGAAATGCTAAGGGGCTTTGATTATGTGAATTTAGCAATGTCGGAGGCAATGGTAATATTTTCAGTTAGTAGTATGGTTCCATGTAATTTTGTTCTTCCATGACAACACTTCCAGGAAGAATTTTTACCTGGGAATATAATTTATTGCTGTTTTTCTAACAGCCTACTTACATGAGTACTCAAAGAAAGAGTTTTGGGATTATGATCGATAGCTCACTGAAAACTTCATTCTGCATGCAGCTTCTGTGAAAATGCCAAATTTGGAGGTGGGGATCAATAGGAAAGGCATCAAAACCAACATTGCCTGCAATCTATCTCCTTTCTGTGCATTTATTAGGCACATGCAAACCTATCGGCATCAAGCAGCAGATCTAGTAGGGCACTTCCCTTACAAGCAAAGTGCCTCATTAAATGACTTGCACAGTATTTGTTCAGCAGGTTTGATAGCTGAGAGAACTATTTTACAACTTTCTGAAGCTGTGTAAATATAACTCCATACAGTTATGAATAATTGTTTGTAAAGAAAGGAAGTTTTAACCATAAATATGCAGAAGCCATACTTGGAATATAAGAGTTCTGATCAACACAGCTAAGAAACAATTCAGTACAGTTAGAAAAGGACAAATGAGTTGGAGCATCATCTCTGAGGAGGATATGATAAAATTTTGAATTATGCAAATGGAGAAAACAGACAGAAAGAAAATGTTCTTCATAATACTGGAATTCAATTCATCCAAAGAAGCTAAACATTGGGAAGTGTAGGATAGATATTTTATTTTTTTAAACAACTTAGGGATTTTAAGGTGGCAAAAAAATAAAAAATATTTCAAAGTATCTCTAAACCCAATTTAAGAAATAAGAACAACTGTTAACAACCAAATGCCCCCTTAATACAGCCTGAAAAAATTATTGGCAGAACATTCTGGAAATTAGTGTAAACTCAGAGATTTCAGTCTGAGATGGGAAAGCATTTTGTCCTGAAGACTGAATTAGCTGTTGGGCCGGAGTAATACGCATGCAGCCATCTTCTCATTCCTGTCTCCATTCCATCAATGTTGCCTCACAGCTTCTCTCCCTATTCCAGTGAGCCTGTTGTCATTACCACTTGGAAATTAGCAATCTTAAACAGGACAACTTGGAGGACCAAAACAAAGCTTCCTCTTCCCTAGCAGCCCTGTTGATTTTCATTGTTCACTTTCCTACCTCTTCCCACTGCATCTGAGTGCTGGTTTTCCATTGCCATTACCAGGAGATCTGAACAGTGCACCACATGGCAAACTCAGCATGCAGAAGGTGGTACAGTACAGAAGAGTTCAGACATGTTGGCTCTCATTTGCAGAGGCATTCCATTATCACCAGAGATCACGATTCTTCAGTCTCCATAGCAATCATAATATTCTGTTTCCTCAGTGCCAACCTCTAGGCCATATTTGGTGTATCCTTAGGTTAAACTATTTAGAACTAGTGTGCTGGTCCTTGTATTGGGGATGCTATAGTCAAATTATTTTCTTCTCTATAAAGTGAACAATTGCTTCCTTAGGCTCTCTTGTGTATAATCTTTCTGAACTTTAGTATTTGTCTTTGGCTAATTCTTCACCACTGCTTGTGTGAATTCATGTTAAGCTAACAATTCCCCCTCCTTTTGGCGTTTTAATTTCATGTTTGAGCTAATACGTCCCATTTTTGGCTCAGAAGCTGCTGGGGAACAAGTAGGAAGCAAAGCTGCAGTAACTCGCTACTTGGAGGCTTCCCTTATGCATTTGGCCAGGAATGTCTACAGGTGGGCCAAAAAAAGTAAAACAGGGTGGCCGTGACTACCCAATCAAAGCCCCAGCCCTTTTTATGTGTATCACACATGCTATACAAAGAGCCGGGGTTTTAATTGCACAGTTGCAATCACCAACTTTTTTTTTTACATCTCCCCCCCGCCCTCACGGACACCCCTGAATCTGGCTGGCAATTATTGAAATTTAATTCTGGATTACGTCTGATACACAATGACTCTTCTATGAAAAGAATCTATGATTCACACATATTAAAATGATACAAATCTGTATAATTGTGGGTAGTGATTAATACTTACCACAAACAGCATAATTGATTTAAAATGTGGCATGCTGAACTTGCAACTTTTAACATTTTTCATTTAAGAACATTTACTAAGATGAGCTGCGTATTATATTTTTATTCTCATACAGTACTGAAAAATCCATTAATTGTTACTTAATTGTTACTTTGGTCCCAAATACGCAGTTTTTCTTCATTTATACATATGGATGTCCTAAGTCAGTCCGGAGTATTTATATAATTCTCAATATATCAATAGTAATAATAATGAGGAGGAGCAGCTGCTGCTGCTGCTGCTGCCAACACTTTTGAAAGTTGGGGAAAACAGCTTCATAGGATCACTGATTAACACACAAAAGAAAGGTAAGCTGGGTTACCTTTTACCTTCTGCTACATTTATCTCTCATGGACATTTGACCTATTAACCTTTACCCTAGGTCTTTAATACCCTCTTTTGATGTAACATTTGCGTCTTCTATAGTTATCTCATTTGATTCATTAATTTTTCTTCAATTTTTTGGCAGGGAGTAAACAAACGCACACTGAAATTCTGTATTTGCTTACTTGCTGAAAATAAGCCTCACCAAATGAAGTACAGTAGGGCTTGCTGACTATATATGCAAAGGAATCTTCTGTTGTAACTAAACTGCTGCAACTGGTCTGGTTAAATGAAAAAGAAATTACAAAAAAATTCACCAAAAAGAAGAGAGAATCTGATGGCACCTTAAAGACCAAGTCTGCAAATTTATATCTCCATACTTAGAAGTCTCATTAAACATAGTGATGAGGTTTTGAACAGCTATGCATTTTATTGTGCAGTAATAGATTTACAATGCAATCCTATACTCAGAAAGTTTATTTTATCCAGTTGTTTGCTACCATGGAAGTGGGTATAGGTTGCAGAGTTCATATCGTTCATAGATTTTGTGAACTAGTGTTCGTTACTCTCGTTTGATAAATATATATTTTCCCTAATTGAATATAGGAAAAAAAATCTTGTGTGGCAAATGGCAATGAAATTCAGAAAGGATGATATACAACATTTGGAAGATATTTTTCTTGATATTCATGTAATATGTGTGGCTGTCTGTAACAACTCATGCATCTAAAAAACTTTATACTCAAATTCACAAGGATTCATGTAGGGCTACGCAAGAGTTAGAATTTTCTGTATTTATTAGCTGCCATTTCATGGTCATCTGGATTTTTGTAGCCCTGATTTGGTCACCATAAATTTGCTTCACAAGGCCTCTTCTAAAACCATCAGTTTTACTAATGCAATAGAACCAACTGTTGCAGCTAGTTTTGACCCACCCACATTTTTATTTTCAAAGTTAAGCCTGAAATGCTACACACACTTCTTAGGGAATAAATATCACTGAAATCAATAGAATGGACTTCAGGGTGAACATGTACAGAACATTTTGAAGATACAAATTGAATTCTATCATAAAGCAATGGAAACCAATCTCCCAATAACGGTACAACCCTGAATCAAATTGCCAACTGATTGAAGAAATATCACTTGGCTACTCAAACTAATTTTAATTCATTGGAGAAAATCTATCTAAGTGGTCACTAGGAGTCAAAAATGACTTGATGGCACATAATCAGTCAATCAATCAATCAATCAATCAATCAATCAATCAATCAATCATATGGGAACCTCCAGAAAGCCATACCAGTCTTGCCCAACAGAATGTAAAAGGAGGGTTGGCCTTTTTTTCCTACATGACTTTGAAATTTTGAAAGCCTGGTGTAATTTCTGTTATTCTGCGGCTGTGTCAAAAGCATGGAAGAACTATGATTTGTAACCTTTTTACATGCATTCTCTTTTAAATAAGAGAATGCTGATTAGCATTTTTCTAGCACTATCAGAGAAGTAATGGCTGCCAGGGTTTCTTTCATAACAGAAAAGACAGTATCTTTCTGTCTTGAAGTGGGAAATCTGAAACATCTTGTGGATATCTCATGGGACATCATACCAAGGACCAGAAAACGAAGACATAAAAAGGCTTTAAATAAAATCTATGAAATTGCAGTCTCTATATTTTTATTAGTTCTGTTCCTCACTAGTATAGTAAAGCATGAGAATGTACTAAATCCTTCACCACTTTTCAACAATAAAAGGTCAAACTTTGTTCAGGATCAAGTGTCGCAATGCCTGAGTGAGCCACAAAAATATCTGAATGAGTACCAAAACAGGTTCAGACTGTACTGGCTGCTTTAAAGAAGCATTGACTATATGAGAGAGAGGAGAGAGAGAGAGAGAGAGATTGGTGTAGTAGTTAAGGCACTGGACTGGAGACCATGAGTTCAAGTCCTGCTTTAGGCACAAAGCCAGCTGGGTGGCCTTGGGCCAGTCACTCTCTCAGCCCTAGGAAAGAGGCAATGGCAAACCACTTGCAAAAAACCTTGCCAAGGAAACTGCAGAGAAAACTGACTCGCAGGCACTATGTGTATGTATGTGTGTACACACACAAACACACACTGCTTTGTCCAGGGGAAACGAGTGTAACTGCAAATACATACCTAAAAAAACAGCAGCACCAGCAGCAAAACTCAGCAGAACATTCTACTCCTTCCTATCTCATCTCCTTAGCTTCCAACAGTCTTAGGCACAGTCATTGGAAAGAAGGGAGTGAAGCTTTCCTTTTCCCAGGAACTTCATTTCCCATCTCAGAAAAGCAACAATTTTGAGGAAATTCTCCAGGAGCAGAAGCAGCTATATTTTTGTCCAGCAGTGCCACTGCAGATCATAGGTTTTGTGTTGTTGTTAGCAGTAGGAAATGATCCATCTATTACATATTGATTGATTATGCCAACCAGGAAAGTTGTGTGTACATGTTGTAGTTAGCAAGAGTTGATAATGTATTGTCAAAGTAGAGCTCACTACATCCACACCTAGTAGTATAAATGGAGATCTCATTAGACACCAAATATATCCAGGTAAACTTGCATCACTTATGCAGTGGGAACAAGCACCTATTCTGTGCATGGGTCTTTCAGTGAAGAAATCATGACCACACAGTTGTTTCTGCCTACGGATCCCCTCTATTGGATTTGTATTGTGTATGATAACTTGTTTCATGGTTAATTTAACTCCACTGCTGTTTTATTGGTACCAGTGTCATGAAAAATTATGGTACCTTATACATTATTTTTATTCAGTAGGTCCTGTGTTAGATTCACATTATGAGATTTTCAGGGAGGAAATTGTTTCCTACTGTTTATTCCCCTCTGGGAATAAACAGTAGGAAACAATTCCAGCACCATATCTTTTCTTCAAAGACTGCTGTAGAATAACCACTTAACTTCTATTTAATATAAAACCACTGGAATATGAAGGTTGAAAAATGCAGGAAAGTTTTATTATATTTCATACACAGTTAACAAAAAGTATACTGATAACTATTTTTATATAAATTTATGTTTACATTGCTCAATTCACAATATACAGTAATTTTAAAAAACACAGAACTTAGTTACAAGCTCAATGGGAAGAAAATGAGAATATTTTCCAGATTTCAAGTTAATAGTTCCTATTCATTAGACCCCACCTTTCCATATCCCCCCCCCCAAAAACAAATAAAAATTGGGAAATGCCAGATCAATTCATCAAACTTCTTTCAGCCATAATTTAACTATATTATTAGGACCGAAATTATATTTTATGCAGTTATTCAGCTCTTGTAATAGCAAATGAACTTAACTAGTAGGTGTTCACAACTGACAAAGAGGGACTCTTAAAATTCATGAACCTCTTTTTCAAGCACCAAATTATTCCAGAATCTCCAGGTATAGAATAACATGTTAGAAGACCAGATGCTGGTGAGTAAGGTCATCCCTTTTTTAGCTCTGCTTGTACCTGCATTAGGCACCTGTTGTCCGACAGCTGAATCTATGTGCTTGATTCCCTAGTCCAATGTAATGACCTCTCCTACAAAGGTTTTGTTTTTTAAAATTATTTTATATAAAGTGGCTGCATTAATTGATCTGAACATGCACTTAGATGAACATACACATTTTTGATTTATTTAATGGGATTCTTATGTGTAACAACAAGAGAAAAACAGAGGGAGGGAGGGAGTTGATCTTTGTGGGCAAAAGAATGTACTGTATCTACTCTACTGAGCTTCAGTCACTGTAACATCCAGGCAAGGATGGTCCATTGTTCACATTTTACTTCTTATGCCCATATTTATTGTCCTGCATATTTTAGATTGCAATACAATCCATATTACAAGTATATAAATATTATAGGTCCACAGTATCCCTGAAGAAGATTCTGACTAAATAAGAAATAGAAATTTGGGGGATTTTTATGGATTCATGTATATGGGATCATGGAGGCACAATCTCAGGATTTTCTCAGTAAAAATGAAATATAAAAATGTTTCTCCCTAAGTAGGTAGACTTTTCCATTGTGCAGTTTGACCGCAGATACGTATATTCAGAAGTAAACCTTAACAAGTCTAATGGGGCTTACTCCACGTACCTATAGACAGAACTGCAACCACATGTATCAACTATTTTGTTTAGGACTTGGAAAAGGTCAGTGCATCTACAGTTTGGAAGCGATCTGTGTCTTACTTGTCGCAGCATCACAACCAGATCTGATCTTCTGTAATCTCTTCCTAAAGCACGGGAACAGCAGGATAATTTTACAAGTCAGAACTATAATTGGAAGAATAACTGCTATTATAAATGTGGGTGGAGTATACCATAAATACTGGCGTACGTCGATCCATTTATCCCATGCAAATACTAGTGCATGAATAGTACAAAGCAGCAAAGCTAAATATCCCATCTTGCTCTAGGAAAAAAAAAAGAAGAAATATTTTAAATAGAAATAATTAAGTATAATTTACACTACCTGCTAGGTACATATATTTAGGGATGTCAGTTGACGAGGGTAAAAAGAACAGCTTAGTCTATTCACGGGCATTAACAGCAACTTGATATGTACAAACCAGCGGGCATGGAAATAAATGTTCATTTGCTTCTGACTGCAGGAATCAAACTGCTGTTAAAACCAAAGCTAAAAGAGTCGATTCAAAGGTTGATAACCTTAACTCTACTAAAATTATACAAAACACTGGTGAATGCTTTTTGTTGTTCTTAATACACATAGGTCTCAAAAACATTAGTTCCAAAACATTAGTCAACAAAATAATAATATGTAGTAACAAATTCAGGATCTTCATCTCTGGACTTCTTAGACATACTGTTCATGTAAAATATGTGAAATTCTGCAACAGAATTCCAGTAGATTAATATTGTATTTTCTGAATTAAATGGATACAGAACTATAATACTTCCATTCTAAAGTATAAGGGAAGACAAGAACTTTCAGCCAAAGAGCCTACTTTCCTTGTAACTGATGTTCCATGAATTATATGTCAATGGGCAGAGTCAAAATCAAGGGAGTAGGAAAAATGTAACTAAGTTTACAGCTATCTCTCTTTCATGCATCCCATCATTATTTCAGCATTTCACCTGGGAATAGCAGAGATGGAACATTAGGCTTGTAACACCCAAGTTCATGTCCTGCCACTAAAGGATCCTTTGTAATGATCCATCCGTCCATCCATATACCTGAATATAATGAAACTCCCTCCAAGTTAGTGAGTAGCTGACAGATGGAATTGATGTTACTGCCAACAGAGCCAGTAAAGCAAGTGCCAGAATTCCTAGAGATACATAAATCTCCATTCTCCAGACATCATGTTCAATCCAGGCATTTTCCTTTTTCTGCTGTACCTGTGGAAATAATATTACACTTGAAAAAATTATCAGAAGGGCACCTTGACAGCCTACATGTACTGTACTTAACATTCAAGTCTAGTTGTACACATTTTGTACTCTAACTTGCAAAGGGGGACTACATGGATAACCTCCCTAGGAATCAGATTATATGGAATGACAGCCTATTGTCTTTGCTGTGATTAAAAGATAGGTTGTGGTTACATCTCAGACAACACTGGAGTTTCCCCATGTGAAAGTGTACATGCGGCAGGAATTGCAGTGGGAATTGCACTGGGAAAAGCCAGTTTGGTCTAGTGGTTAAGGCTCCAGGCTAGAAACCAGGAGAGTGAGAATTCTAGTCCCACCTTGGATATGAAAGCTGGTTGGATGACTTTGGGCCAGTCGCTCTCTCTCAGCCCAACTCACCTCACAGGGTTGTTGTTGTGGGGAAAATAGGAGGAGGAAGGAGCATTAGGTATGCTCCTTGCCTTGAGTTATTTATAAAAATAAGAAGGCAGGATAAAAAAAAATCTAAAAATCTAATAGGGAAGGGGGGAAGAATCAATGTGTATGTATAAACAAGCCCACATAAAGTTTACTTCTGTATCATTTAACAATCAAGTTGAACAAAACAAGTCTCAGCTGCTGCTTTGCTGTCATTTTCTCAGCTTTGTGTGCCCAATTAGGGCACGGTCACATTTAAACCCTGGCATTGTTTATACCAATGACAAACAGAAATTGCATCAGCCTAAACCAAAGCAAAGTCAATTAGACTGAATATTTACATACTTCAGCGAAGTTTTAACTCCCTAAGAAGATTAGTTCCAATTCCTTTTTAACTTGATTTTCCCAGCATGACTCCCTTTATTTGCTGACAAACAGAATTCCTTCTCAAGCTAAATACAACCTTTGGCATATTGTGACAGGTAATGCACTAAGGAACAATATTTTAAGTGACTAATCAACGGAGGTTGTCTTGACAACCACTGTTACCCTGCTAGGACAGTCAATGAATCCAGATGGTTTGCGAAAAGCCCTATATAATATATGTGCACAGAGAACAAATTGCCACAAAGTTAGTATTAAAGATGAGTGATGGGATGCAAATTACAGTTTTTTTCCTGGACATCTACACTTGACAAAACTTTCTGGATTGTATACTTTAGACAAAGCCATTTAAAATTTCTATCAACGTTTTGTGGCAATGATTTTCAGAAATTATGCAGTGTGCAAAAAATCTCAACTACTTTGTTCTTGACAAGTTCTACTATGCTGTTTTCACCAGGTAAGAGGCCCAGCTTCCAATCTCTGAGTTGTTAAGATAGGAATCCTGTATCTAGATATCTAAGAGTAATCTAATGAAATTAATGGGACTTACTGTGAAGAAACATGTACAGGATTTGCACCATTTCTTTTCTACACCGTCTCCATGTCTTCAACATTACCCACTGCAGACTGGATGACCAGAAATGCACAATGTGTTTGTGTGTGTGTGTGTGTGTATACAGTAGGTAATGGTATTGTAATAAAACATACCTGCTGATATGCCCAGTTCAGCAGTTTGTATCTGTATGATCTCCTCAGTGGATAGCACAAACTGTAACAGGCATGCATTGAAGCAAAAAAGAAGCTAAGAAGCCCAAACTGTTTTCTTGATAACATCCATCTGTCTAACCATTGTGGAAAACGTCTATACTTAGTTCCATGATAGAATTGGAAACCTGCAGCTAATATTCCAGGTAAATAAACCAGGGCCAGAAGAGTAATCGATACCACCGGTAAGACTTTGTTTATGACCAAGATGGGAATTTTATAAAATACATTTTCCTGAGCAGTGACAAAAGGATGGATGATGTCCCTTAGGAAAGTATAAATAAATGTGAATGAAGAGAGTATTAATGCTGTTTTCACTGGTAAATGCCATTTAGGAAAAATATCGTAGTTGCAGTACTTATTGGGAGGAGAGTCAAACTCATCTACGTGGATTCTTTGAGGCATATGGGAGAATACAATTTCTTCAGGAATGTCGGTAGCCTGTAAGTCTGTAATCTGAAAAAGGAGAACACACCACACATGAGCCTGTAGAGTGCTTTAGAAGTATTACCAGTAATAGTAGATCCCTGCATTGTTATTCTTTGTAGTCCCAACTTAGATTCATCCCATCTGAAATTTCTCTAAGCATCAGATTTTAAGTTACAGGAATTTGGCTGAAGGAACATGAGATTGTATTTCAATAGCCTAGTCATCTGTAGTTTTAGGCACTAAAATTATTTTCAGGAAGCTGGTACTTCTATATAACGTTTTATCACAATATTTTGTAAAATTTCAAACTAGTGGGATAACATTTTAGCCAATGAAGAGATTGGAAGATCTTAAGATTGCATTGTTTTGTAATCTTTGAAGTTGGTTTAGCAATATAAAACTCTAAGATTATTCTGAGATTTTTATGGGAATGCAGCTAATTTTTTTTCCTGTGACTTACAAAATCATTTAACAATGGGACCCTATAGTGGAAAGTATTTTATACTATTTGAAACTAATACTCTTCAGCCACTAACATTTTGTATTTAGTTTTTGTTTACCTAGCAGTATAGCTAAAGTTATCTTATGGTAGAAGAACTATGTTTTTCTTAAAGATGGAGACAGATGTGAATGTAGCTGAATTTTATATTTCATATTCTCAAAAATGCAGAACAAATACTTACATCTTTATTCCAACACATGTAACCTAAACATTATAGTGCCACTTGGAGACTAATTGAAATGTCATCTCTTCCCACAGGCCATCTAAATTCTGACAATTTTAATCTTAATTAGGGAATCTTTATATTAACAGTTGTTTTGAAATTCTGTATAAACTTCTTTTAAGTTGAAGTGGGTAGGTCAATGTTTTTACACCCTTACAACTTAATAAATCTTTATCCAAGGATACATTTTTATGCTAGCTGAATATTAATTCAGCTCGTTGATATTAATGCATAGCTTTGCATTAAGGTCCAAAGCACATTTCCTACGTTATCATGGAAATACAAATAAAGAGCCCAGTGGGTTAAAAAAACCCACAACCTTTTGAACAGGGTACATCAGTGCACCAGACACTTTATGTGAGGGATTGGGACATTATGTCCCATGAAATAACTTTTACTCATGTATTTATTAAATGTAGAGCCCCCCACACCAACCCCAGCACATCTCTGAGCAGCTTGCACATTTTAAATAATAGAGAACCATTAAAAAGGGAAAAAAGACCATGTACGTCCAGACAGACCACAGTACAAATACCATTAACCACTGCCCCTAACTAATAGGGGCTCCAGACCACCCTACCCCAAGGCCTGGGAGAACAGCCAAATATTTAAAGACTTCTGGAACACCAACAGAACAGGGTGACAGCCAAACAGATCTCTGGAGGGATACTATTCAACAGAGAAAGCATGCCTCCTAGGTCCTGCTAGGTGGCACTGTTTAAATAAAGGGGCCTGAAGCAAACCAACACTGCCTCATTTTACTGGATGGACAGAAACCAAGGAAGAAATAACCTGGTCCTATACCACGAACGGCTTTATAGGTGATAACCAGCAACTTGAACTGCACCCAGAAGCCCACTGGCAACCAATGCAGCTTGTAGCGCAGTGGTGTCACACGGGTATACTGAAGGATGCCCACTGTCCATACCACTACATTTTGCACCAGATATAGCTTCTGAGTGGTCTTCAAGGGCAGCCCCATATAGTGTGCATTGCAATAGTCCAACCATGTGGTGACTAGGGCATGAGTGACCATCTGGAGGGCCTATGATTCCAGGAATGGGTGCAACTTGCACACTAGATGAACTGTACAAAGGTTGTCCTGGACAAAAAAACTCAAGTTGTGCACCAGTCTAAAATGGAGAAGTACAACCCCATCCAAGACTAAAGATAGAAAGTCACTAGATGGGGAAGGGGGCAAAATCCAAAGCCAAACAGTCTTGGCAGGACTGAACCTGAATCTGTTGCTCCTCATCTGGATCCACAGCTTTCAGACACTGGGACAAGGCATTGACAGCACCACTTGGCCCACCCAGGGTCAAGATGTGTAGCTGGGTATCAGCCACATATTGATGATTCTGGGCTCCAAACCAATGGATGACCTCCCCAGCTGTTTCATGTAGATGTTAAGCAGGAGGGAGGACAGCATTGAGCCCTGAGGTACCCTACAGATGAGAAATATACATTTCATGCTTGTCAGATCCAGCAACCAGAGCCAGATGCAAAAAATAAACATTCACAATTAAGGAATAGGTTTCTTCTGAGCACATCCTGATTCCATGTCTAGGAATGTGTTTTTGGTATGAGTAATGAACTGACTTCATAGCCCTTTTAAGGTCTCTTCCTGGTTATGGTTATTTCAGAAGCTTGATGGAGATATCTCTGCTTCTACTGTCAGACCATTTGGAGTCAAAAACTCTTGCTCATTTACCATTATTCACTCAGAATTGATCAACAAATGCTGTATCTACTGCCCACCACCCAGAAAAAATTGGGGGTGGGACACCAAATTACCATCCACAAACAATTTAGAATGTGTAACTTAAAAATATATGAAAATTACATTGCTGAAACCCTCCTGTGTCATTTCACAGTCCATTTTCTGATTTTCATCCTGATCCATATTTTTTGACCACTGCGTATTGTTCTGTCTATGGCTACTGGATGGCTGAAAGACAATTTCAGGAGTCTTTTGTTACTTCTTTGCATTTCAAAAAAACACATATGTGGTATTAGTGAAACCTATAAATAATCAAATACACAACTTCTTTTGAGAGTTCTTGTTTCATGGATAAGATTTTTACAAAAGGAGATTATTAGATGCCATAGATTATTCGTATTATAAAACCCAAAGATGTCTAATGTCACAAACCTCTATTCAACAGGATATGTTTTGTAAAAGAAACCCAGATTGCTTGAGCCAACAACAACTTCAGGGCAGCATCCAGACTTTTTACAGAAGTATCAACATGTGGCCTTCCTGATATCTCTGCTGACACTGCATAGCAAAAACACGTACTGAAAATGGTTACAACTCTGTCTATTGTGAAAACAGGCCTCAACTATTAATGCTGTTCAATTACAGTTCCTTGGTGAGGGCTGTTTCTCATAACCTCCAGGCCCTTGATCTCTAAATACTGTACTGTAAAGATGCTAAAAGAGAATATATTAAAGTTTGCTGCTCCAGCAACTCCTCACAATAGTATTTATTATGGCCTCTGCAACATACTAATTTTTATCTAGACAACTGAAATAACATGGCTATCACCTAGGGGTCTGATTGATAGTTTGTATCAGTTACCCAGACATCCATAGAGAGAAAGCTGCAGTCCTTTTTCAAAGCAAGAAAGGTTTGGAGGAGTGACTTTCACGCTGTTGCCTGAATCAACAGTTCTAAGTTCATCAAAACACACTAAGAAGGAATAAAGCCTCAATGAGCATAAGAGATCCCCTTGCTAAGTATCATTCCCAGAATTGCAATCCTATCCACAGTTATCTGAATGCAACTTTATTTTAGGGCTGTGTGAACCATTCAGAGAGGCATTTTGCATGGGTAGCAACCCTGGCCACCAGCCTGCACATACATGCTCAAACGATGTGGACAGGCTCTCAAAGAAGCCATGCTGAATTCTAAGAACATGCTGGGCCCTGATCCTTGGAGTAGTGGGTTCTAAGGGATACTCCACACAGTGCCCTTCCAAGCTGTTTGCAGAGCCCTATTTTACTGCACTCAGATCCTCTGAGTACTGTAAGCAGTCGTGAAACTGGACAGGTAGCATGCCAACTGCCTGTTGAACAGCAGGAGAATTTGTAGAGGGTGCAGTAAAATGTCATTTTTATTTTTAATTTAGTAAAGCAACACTTGGAAGAGCCAGGTTCTTCCAGGGAGAAAGTGTTCCTAACGACGAAAATGAAGTGTCCCATTCAGAACTGTAAATATTGAAGTTAGTTCTGCAGTATCTCAATGAGAAATGGACACGGCTGTGTAGATGCAAGCAGGGAGACGCTCTTTTCCGTTCTGCTATAGTGCTGAATCTGCCACTTTTTCTTCTTTCCCATCGCCTCCCCTTTTCATGCTGATGCTGCAAAAGGCAGAGTGCCAGGCAGCTACCGAGATCTGCCTTAATGATAAGATGAGCATTGCCTCTATGCCAGTATAGTCTAAAATTAGCAGATTCAAATCTACATATGCTAATAGTCAACTCATTCTCATCTCATTCTCCTTCTGTAACTAAAATTGCCCAGCAGGCTCGAGAGGGTCCTAAGATTTGCCAAACTCTAACCAAACCTTACAAGAAAGAAAAAGAAAAAAAAAAAAGGAAGGGAGCAGAAAACAGCCCCCTTGAGGACTTAGCGAACTGGCTCTCCGAAAGAGGATGAAAAAGAGTTGGGGATGAACAGAATGGTGAGAATGGCACTGAGGAGTGGAGCTCTGAACAGATGCATGCCCCAGAACGAATTGGTTCTAGATCCCATTGGCCAGAAACATTCCCTGTCTTCTTACAGCTTAGAACTGTAGGTTTCCTATCTTCAAAATTCCGACAGAGGCAGCGGCATCTTATCATAGAGCCTTTTGAACTGGCATCCCTCTCTCAAGAGCTCGCGGCCAGCCCCGCGGAGGCAGCTCAGAACGCAAACCAGCCACATCCAGTTCAACTTTGGTCTCCTAAACTCTCGAACGGAAAGCGGCAATTATGACGTTGGGATCTCATGACGTCGGCAAGTCCGTCACGGATTCTTGCTCAATATCGCTTTTGTTCGGGCATTCGGGTTTACATTAGCAAGATAAGGGGGGGGGCGGGGCGGTGTCTTTCACAGCCTCTAACTAATTCCCGAGCACCCACCTCAGGCTCGGCAGATACTTGGTGAGCGACGTGTTTTGCCTGTCCGGAGTTGTGGATGGGCTGCTCTCTCATCCGACTGCCGACCCGACAGATGTGGCTCTGTTTTGAACATTCAGCGGCTGAGAGCTCTGAACTTACGACTTTTCTCTGTCTTCTGGACTGGGGCGGAACGATTCTACAGGCGCACCGCTTCAGCCAGCCCGGCGTCTCTCCTCGGCTCCGCAGGTTTGCCGCGCAGCATGCGGCCGCCCCGCCCCTTCCAGCTCCCCGCCCCTTCCAGCTCCGCCTTCGGCATCCTTCTTGTCGGCCCCGCCTTTTCTTCTGCCTGCAGGACTTTGCTGATTGATGCGTGAAATACCTCGTTAATCAAATGAAAAGAAACAGCCCGTCCAAGTGAGCCAAACTTTGAAGAACATGCAGACGTAGTCAGCCAAATCAAAAAGCAAGAACGCGTAGCCACAGAATCTTTAATGCTGTTAGGAGCAACTGGGGTACTCTAGGTGGGTCTAGAAAACAAAAATGTATCTAGGGCAGGGTCCCCAAACTCTTCAGTTCATTGACCCACAAATATTTATTATATGAAAATAATTTATGAAAATAGTGAATAGTCCCATTGACCCTTGGGGGTTGATATTGCCCACTTGGTTTCAACCATGCCACTGGCACAGAGGGATGCCACTACACACCAACAAAAGCCCAGCTGAATAATGGCAGAACACAGCTGAGACTCCACACTTGCCCCCAGACCTGGGTTCTCAACTTGCTCATGCATCTTAGTCAGTGCCAGACAAACTCCACATAGGCCAGAGCTGAGATGCAGGCAGGCCCACTGAGTTCATAACAAACAACTGAGGTCCTTCACTGATTGCTTGCACTTCCCTCCTGTATGCAGTAGGTAAAGTGCTTAGTATGACTGCAAGAATGCAAGCAATGAGTGGTCTTGTCCTACCTAAGTAAGTAAGTGCTTATTACTTCACCCACCTTCCCATCCCTAATATAGGTAATTGCTGCTATGCTTTGCCATGTCAATGAGTTTGTATTTGGCAACGGGAAGGGGTCTTTCACCTGGGGAGTGTTGCTAAATAAGGTCAGTCGGTTTACTCATTTTACCTACCTAACACTCCAGTAAAAAGAACTGGAAATAAAGAACAGCTGAAAAAGCAAGTTGCTCCATTATATAATTCATTGCTAAGGCCTAGCAGCACAGCTCCCAAAAGCTGATTGACAGCTAAACCATGCCTATTGCTACCTGTCTGGCCAGTGCAGGAGGAGCTAGTAATGTTATGAAGCCTTGCCAGCATTCCCCTGGTACAAGGACTTGTGGGATACTAGGGGACTAGGAAGAAGAGGACAGAGATTTCCAAATGATAGTTTTTGATACAGTACAGTTAGTATGATTGTGTCCTATAAAAATAATCAGGAAGGGGACTTGACTGGGGTAGTGGCTATTTATGTTAGGGATGTGATAGAAGCAAGGTCATTATTAGATAATGAGGTGTGCAGAGACTGTGAGAAACAAAGCTTTCTTTGCTGATTTCTCCTTGTTACTTAGCCATTAAAAGCAAGTGAGCCCTACTTCAAAAATGTTTGGCAATCTTTCTGTGTCCTCTTATGGTTAATGTGCCCAACCTCTATACAAGATTTATGGAACTGCAACCCTTACATCTCATTGTCCAATTATCAGGTTAGCAGGAAATAATGAGAAGTATAGTTAAGCATGTCTGGAGGGCATCAGGCTGGGATTGCTACTGTACATGTGCCTGACAACTCCTAATTCAGATTAGTTCTTCAATAATCCATTCTAGTTTATTTAGAATATGTATGTGAACCTGGTGACTACTCCATTTGAAATGCCTAGAGATAATTACGTTTATAATTCATTTTGATATATCTATTGCCATGAATTAGCCACCATACTAATTTACTTTTCTTTTATATTTCTAGAACAGATGTTGCCCCAGTAATAACTGTAATTTCATTTATGAATATTTATGTTTGTGATGGATCAGATTTTCAAATTTAATATTTAAAAAGTTAAATTGCATTATGCTTCTTTGCCAAGTGAACAGAAGCAATAAAATAAAGTTGACAGATACCTTCAAGGGTGGAGTACAATCTAATTCCTGTAATACATATAGATTGATGCTCAGTGCAATAGACATGGCAATCTCTTCTATATTACCAACTGCTATACATCCGTTATACAATAGTGCAGTATGGTCACAATGTTATGTTCAACCTACAGTAGGGGTAACAACAAAATAACATGGAAGCAAAACTTAATACAAGAACACTGCGGACATTCCCAGACCAATATAGACAATCCAGGAAGGATCTGAATGGGGTAAAACCAACTCCAATTTAATCCTACCAAGACTGAGTGGCTATGGATATTAGGCCTCCCCAGATCAAGGATTTTCCATTTTTAATTTTGGATGGGGCTACACTTCCCCATTCAAGACTGGTGTGCAATTTCCTGGATCAGGAGGCCCTTCAGAAGGTCATTCCTGAGTCATACCATAGCCTGACTACTGCAATATTTTCTACATGGGGCTGCCCTTGAAGATCTCTCAGAAGCTTCAACTGGTAGCTAGTACACCTAGTATAGCAGGAAAGTAGAAGTGTAAGCAGTGAAAAAAAATTATTCAGAGAAAATTCAGTGACAAAACAGTTCAGCTCCCTAGAATCAGTAACAGAAGTAGGATAAGATTTCTACTATATCAGCTGGAGCTTCTGAACATGGATCCACTCTTCATGCAGTCATGAAACTCATAGATGACACACAACTGTCATTTTATCAGCCTCATCTATTTTGTAGCATTATTTTAAGCATAAAAAGATGGAAAAAAATAATATACCTTGCCCTGATTATCTTGGAGGAAAAACAGGATATAAATGTAATATAAACTGAAGCTCAATCCAGATAGAGGCACTATAAGTGATAATTCAATTATTTATTATAGAAAGGGTTGTGTAACTTCTTAATGAGCAGATTGAGGTTTTGGGGTACTAATATATTTAACATTTCTACCATAGTCGTCTTAGATTCCTCTTCTAAAGTGGATTAAGAGCAAGGGGCTGGTGAACCTGATTCTGAGGAGCCAAGGCCCAGCTCAGAGATTTAAATAGAAATTATGCTTTCGACTCAACGGTCTTGAACTCTGGCTATTATGCCATGTCCAAATTGTCAAGAGCATCACTACCATATTGAGAGCAAGAGTGTTGAGTGGACTTGCCAGATTGCTTGGAACACCTTGGAAAGTAACAGTTCACTTGGGACTAGGTTATTATGCCCGAGAAATTCTGTTTCTACAACCTGCTGTGATTAACACCAGCTGAGAGCAGTCTATTGCTGGTTCAATGTCCTTACAACTTGAGTCTGAATCTTTTGTGTCAGGTACCCATGCTTGCCTTGATTACCTAGATCACCTGATTGCTGCTAGAACCTTGAAAATATTTATCAACTCACTGAATTTGCTATTAATCAGAAACTTTGTGGGTTGAATTCTATACTGGACCTTGACTATACTTATGTTACTGACTTTTGTAATTACTTCTTGTTGGGTTTGGGCCCAGATTCTTGATTATATCTCTAGTCTTCCTTATGCAGCCTTGAACAGCACACATTCATATTGACATTCAAGTAAGATTAAAAATGTTCTAAAAACTTGCTGTTTCATTAGCCAGTGTATTATATACATATGTATTTGTTGTGCTGCTTTAATTCAATTTATATGGATTTTGCATTTTATTTCATTCTGTTGCTTAGCACTCTTAGAATTATTTATGACAGGGTGACGAAAAAAATAAACAAGTACATGTGAAAGATGGTTCAGAGAGTTCCTGCTCAAAATATCAATTTAGTTGGGCAAATAGTCTGATTTTTCATACTTAGTCACAAGCTATACAGCAAAGTTTTTTGCAAAAGGACCTCTATAAGTTACTTCTTTATCCACTATTGGGCATCTATGTTATAATTAAAATGTACAACTAATTTCAAAATATCATAAAGTAAAATACAGTGAACTTGGCTTCCATATCACTAGCTTTCAAATTGCTTCTGCTATAAATTTCATTGGCCTACCTAATGATAGGAATGAGGTATTTATTATAAATGACAAATAATTATACTGCATATCAACACACTGGTTGATATTTTAAGCACTTGTAACTCTACAGCAAGAAAACAATTATAGTAATTGAAATAGGCGAAATCTAAAACCAATCACTTAATTGGCTGTTGGTTTCTAGGAGCAGGAAAATTACTATATTATTCATTGTTTTGGAAAACATTATTTTGTAAAAATGTTTGTAATTCCTTGGGGTTTTTGTGATCCATGAAATTAATGATTGTCTAGAACTACATTTCTGAAACTTACTATTCACTATTTGCTATTCATTATTCCACCTACTGGTAGATTTTCAAACATCACGCAATGCAGAAATAGAACCAGCACTACTTAGGTCATTAGCTAACACAAAACAAACTGCAAGCAGATGGGTCAGAGTGAGTTCCAGACAAAGATGCTGGTAGTCTCTAAAAATCACTGTTAAAGATAAACTGGCAAATTAAAAAAAATCCCACCTCCCTAAGTATAAACCAACATTTTTGTAAATGGCATGATAGCAGTGATATTTTAAAAGCTCTATTCCTTGCTTCTGACAATATTCAAGTTGGCTAAGGAAATGAACAACCTGTGACTCCTGAGTGCTTTTTTTGAACTCCCAAATCCATTCTGGTCAAGAGTAGTGAAATATGAAAGCACGGTTTCCTTCATTTTGAGGTAGCCCACTGATTAGAAATGTAGTGTAAACCCCACAAATACCACATCACAGTGAAAAAATGAAGAACTACTCCTCAATTCCAGCCCTACTCATATGTATGATATAGATCCACCCATTTTGTAAACCTCACCCCCAACCCCCTATGTTAAAGTAGGCCTTGGCCACAGGAAGTTTGCTCATACATCATTTCTACATAGCCCTACTGTAAAGACATACAGAAATTTCTAGCTATTTGCTGCCATCTTGTGGTTATTTGGATTTTTTCCAAACCAGTACAGTAATCCTAGATGCACAATAGTCCTTCACTTCTCTCCAATGCATGGGAAACAGATTAGGCTGAGTGGGATCTGGAACAAGCAAAGAACAGAAAGTGAACCATCCCCATGTGCTCTTGATACCAATTTCCTAGGTGGTTTTTCAGTAGGAACACAAACTATTGTGACAAAGAAACACACAGCTTTGTATTATGTGCCTATTAGCATTTAGCAGAAATGTCATAGATTTTGTTGTTGTTATTGTTTTACAATAATTAGTAATGTAACATGCTACTAGTTCAAAGTTTTTAGAATGCCGCTTCCTACTGTGAGGTATAACTTCTTTTCTGCCAAAATACTGCCTGACTATATTATTTTAAAATTGCTTTTGTCATTATAAACCCAATCATATTAAGCAGCTACCGGCTTGTTATGGATACACTTCTTTTTCAAAGAAACTCTAAACTGCCAGCTTCATAGATGAAATCCCTAAAACCAGCAAGCAGATGAAAAAACAATTGACAAGCCCAAATTCCTGTAATATAATTCAGTTAATTTTGAGGGCTTCAGACACCATTTTTTCCTCTTCAGAACCATTGTGTGAAACGTCCTTGAGACTTTAAAAATGTTTTTCTGAGGTGATCACAACAGCATATCTATTTAAAAGTTTACTTCTTGTGCCAGTAGATGTCTGTGTTGGTTTAGCAATGAAGTATTTTATCAGTCCTATTCCCATGAGTAAAAGCTACAGGACTGACAATGTGGATGTAGCTTTTCCATTCTCTAAAAAAAGGAAAAGCAAGATGTTTTCTTTCTACCAATCCTTCTGACATTTCTTGCTGAGTTCACACATCATGTGGGGTTGACTTATGCTGCAAAATGTGCTCCTTTTCAAGCTACTGCAAAACTCTTTGTTGTTACAATGAGAAGAAAGGTTCAGGAGGGAATAGGACAGATTAAACAATAGGAAAACTAGACTAAAGATGGGCTGCACTTGGGAATTCCAGGCCATCAAAACTTGAGAACCTGAGGTCACCTTCAGGTCAAGCTTAAATTTTGAGGCTTAATTTTTTATTCAGACTAGAAAGATAGCGGTCTACTAATTATTAAAGCCCCAGCAGGAATTGTGGTTGTTGTTTATTTGTTTAGTCGCTTCCGACTCTTCGTGACTTCATGGACCAGCCCACGCCAGAGCTTCCTGTCGGTCGTCAGCACCCCCAGCTCCCCCAGGGACGAGTCCGTCACCTCTAGAATATCATCCATCCACCTTGCCCTTGGTCGGCCCCTCTTCCTTTTGCCCTCCACTCTCCCTAGCAGCAGCATCTTCTCCAGGGTGTCCTGTCTTCTCATTATGTGGCCAAAGTATTTCAGTTTTGCCTTTAGTATCATTCCCTCAAGTGAGCAGTCTGGCTTTATTTCCTGGAGGATGGACTGGTTGATCTTCTTGCAGTCCAAGGCACTCTCAGAATTTTCCTCCAACACCACAGTTCAAAAGCATCAATCTTCCTTCGCTCAGCCTTCCTTATGGTCCAGCTCTCGCAGCCATATGTTACTACGGGGAACACCATTGCTTTAACTATGCGGACCTTTGTTCTCAGTGTGATGTCTCTGCTCTTAACTATTTTATCGAGATTTGTCATTGCTCTTCTCCCAAGGATTAGGCGTCTTCTGATTTCCTGACTGCAGTCAGCATCTGCAGTAATCTTTGCACCTAGAAATACAAAGTCTTTCACTGCTTCTACATTTTCTCCCTCTATTTGTCAGTTATCAATCAAGCTGGTTGCCATAATCTTGGTTTTTCTGAGGTTTAGCTGCAAGCCAGCTTTGGCACTTTCTTCTTTCACCTTCATCATAAGGCTCCTCAGTTCCTCTTCGCTTTCAGCCATCAAAGTGGTATCATCTGCATATCTGAGATTGTTAATGTTTCTTCCAGCAATTTTAACTCCAGCCTTGGATTCCTCAAGCCCAGCATGTCGCATGATGTGTTCTGCGTACAAGTTGAATAGGTAGGGTGAGAGTATACAGCCCTGCCGTACTCCTTGCCCAATCTTAAACCAGTCCGTTGTTCCGTGGTCTGTTCTTACTGTTGCTACTTGGTCGTTATACAGATTCTTCAGGAGGCAGACAAGATGACTTGGTATCCCCATACCACTAAGAACTTGCCACAATTTGTTATGGTCCACACAGTCAAAGGCTTTAGAATAGTCCATAAAACAGAAATAGATGTTTTTCTGAAACTCCCTGGCTTTTTCCATTATCCAGCGGATATTGGCAATTTGGTCCCTAGTTCCTCTGCCTTTTCTAAACCCAGCTTGTACATCTGGCAATTCTCGCTCCATGAATTGCTGAAGTCTACCTTGCAGGATCTTGAGCATTACCTTACTGGCATGTGAAATGAGTGCCACTGTTCAATAGTTTGAACATTCTTTAGTGTTTCCCTTTTTGGGTATGGGGATATAAGTTGATTTTTTTCCAGTCTGATGGCCATTCTTGTGTTTTCCAAATTTGCTGGCATATAGCATGCATTACCTTGACAGCATCATCTTGCAAGATTTTGAACAGTTCAGCTGGGATGCCATCGTCTCCTGCTGCCTTGTTATTAGCAATGCTTCTTAAGGCCCATTCAACCTCACTCTTCAGGATGTCTGGCTCTAGCTCACTGACCACACCGTCAAAGCTATCCCCGATATTGTTATCCTTCCTATACAGGTCTTCTGTATATTCTTGCCACCTTTTCTTGATCTCTTCTTCTTCTTCTGTTAGGTCCTTGCCATCTTTGTTTTTGATCATACCCATTTTGGCCTGGAATTTACCTCCAATGTTTCTAATTTTCTGGAAGAGGTCTCTTGTCCTTCCTATTCTATTGTCTTCTTCCACTTCCGCGCATTGTTTGTTTAAAAATAATTCCTTATCTCTTCTGGCTAACCTCTGGAATTTTGCATGTAATTGGGCATATCTCCCCCTATCACTGTTGCCTTTTGCTTTCCTTCTTTCTTGGGCTACTTCTAGTGTCCAAGCAGACAGCCATTTTGCCTTCTTGGTTTTCTCTTTCTTTGGGATGTATTTTGTTGCCGCCTCTTGAACAATGTTGCGGACTTCTGTCCATAGTTCTTCCGGGACCCTATCTACTAAGTCCAGTCCCTTAAATCGATTCTTCACCTCCACTGCATATTCCTTAGGAATATTAGTGAGCTCATATCTAGCTGATCTGTGGGTCTTCCCTAATCTCTTTAGTCTGATCCTAAATTGTGCAAGAAGAAGTTCATGATCAGAACTACAGTCAGCTCCAGGCCTTGTTTTTACCGACTGTACAGATGTCCGCCACCTTTGGCTGCAAAGGATGTAATCAATCTGATTTCGGTGTTGTCCATCTGGTGAAGTCCATGTATAAAGCCGTCTCTTAGGTTGTTGGAAGAGAGTGTTTGTTATGCAGAGTGAATTGTCTTGGCAAAATTCTATCAGCCTATGTCCTGCTTCATTTTGTTCTCCCAGGCCATACTTACCTGTAATTCCAGGTGTCATTTGACTGCCCACCTTAGCATTCCAGTCTCCCGTGATGAAAATAACATCTCTTTTAGGCGTGTTGTCCAGTAGGTGCTGCAGATCCTCATAGAACTGCTCTACTTCAGCTTGTTCAGCATCTGTGGTTGGGGCGTATATTTGGATCACTGTGATGTTACATGGCTTGCCCTGAATTCGAATTGAGATCATTCTATCATTTTTTGGATTGTATCCAAGCACTGCTTTAGCCACTTTACTATTAATTATGAAGGCTACTCCATTTCTTCTGTGGTCCTCTTGTCCACAGTAGTAGATGTGGTGGTCATTTGATGTGAAGTGGCCCATTCCAGTCCATTTCAGTTCACTGACGCCCAAAATGTCTATCTTTAATCTTGACATCTCACCAATAACCACATTCAATTTGCCCTGGCTCATAGATCTTACATTCCAGGTTCCAATGGTGTGTTGATCCTTAGAACATTGGATTTGCCGTTCACCACCAGCACCGTCGGTCGCTAGCCGTCCTTTTGGCTTTGAGCTAGCTGCGTCATCACGTCTGGGGCTAGTTGAACTCATCCTCTGTTCCTCCCCAGTAGCATTTTGACCATCTTCCGACCTGGGGGTCTCATCTTCCGATGGTATACTGACATATCTCTGGTTGTACTGATCCATTGAGTTTTCATGGCAGGAGTACTGGGGTGGGTTGCCATTACCTTCCCCAGGGATCGCCTTTAGTCTGACCTCTCTGTCATGACCTTCCCATCTTGGGTGGCCCTTCACGGTTTAGCTCATGGCATCATTGAGGTGCTCAAGCTCCAGCACCACGACAAGGTAACGATCCTTTGCTGAAGTTACAATTGCTGAATATCCTATGGTAATTGAAATAAAGATTAAAAAATTACAACTGTACAAAGAAATTGTTTTATACTAGAGATAGGAGATTATTGTGGATTTGAGCATTCTCCTCAAGCTTAACACTCTATTATGACTTGGGGTGCTTCTATAAGAGGACTCTGCATCAGTTTAAAAGCAGATCAGGACACCTATGATTCCAATAGCAAAACATAAAAATAAAAAAATAATTTTTTTTGCAGTTCGGAAGGTGAATGGTGAAGCTGCAAAGTTATGTGAGTCCATTTCACTATCCTTCCAATTCCTGAGCTGAGGTCCTTTAAGAAAAAAGTGGACTTGACTAAACTGGAGAAGAGTTCAATTTCTTTTCTGCAGGGAATTGGTGGGAATTGGTGGTTTTGTGATTATTAGCACATATGATTGACAGATTAATGGATAATTAGTTTTGTATGTAATATGGTATTCTCTATATAGATTTAGTTAAATAAAATATGTAGGTTTTATTGTAATTCATATATCATATAATGTTATCGCTACAGTATTTATTAGGACTGTGCAGTGCTTCAGATTTGATTCCAAAGAGGTGCTTCAGCCTTCCTGAGGTGCAAACATAGCACCTACCTGCAGCTGTTTTTTCAGGATCCTTCGGCAGCTACACAAACTGAGGAAAAGATGCTCCTTTAGGGTTGTAGACAGAAATGTCCATGCTTCCAAGGCCCATGAACCTTTTCCTGATTATTTCTCAAGTGCTGCTCAGTTCTGTGATTTACTGATTAAACTACGTGCATAGATGGAATGTAAGAATTGTATCTTCATTAGCTTGCAGAGCTTACTCAAATACAAATTGTGTAGTGCAGCTGGAATTGGATATTGATGACTACTACTCCAGAGAACAACAAAAATAGAAGCAATTGGATATCCAGTATCAGCACCTGTCTTGGTATGGGCAGGCCCATTTACACGATCTACTTCATTAAGTCATCTATAGGGAGAATTGTGTGTCACCCAAATACCCTGACCCAAAGAAATGTGCCATCAATTAATGCTTTTTCCCTGGCTCAGATAGAGATGAAATCCTCAAGGGCCTTGCAAAACTGGGGCCACTCTAGGCACCCCATATCTGTTGCTTTTTGAAGTTTTGTCATGATCTCAAGAAGTGCGTGAAAAGGGGATAGAAAGGAATGAGAAGAACCCCCTAATTCTGTCCTTAGTAGCATCAACCTGATATTACCATCAATTTTTTGTTTTGTATTGCAAAAAAGGTAAAAAAAAAAAAGCCAAAAAGTGAAAGGAATAGCTTCCTAGCCTCCTTTGTGACTGCTGCGATGACTAAAAAAATGGTCCAGAGAATTAGGGTTTATGGCCCAGTCATCTTGTATTATGCACCGCTAGCACATTGAACAGCTAAGTCAGCAAGCCAGCTGTGTAGTATGAACATAGCCTGCTTGTTATACTGTTTTGCTAACAAATTGAGAAGGTCATCCCAGTGTGTACAAACTACATATGTCAGTGTTATTATTTTTATTTTAAAAATAGAGTATCCTTTCCATCAAATGCTGTTCGTTGCCAAGTAAATGCCCTTAGCATCACAGGTTTCCTACTGATCAGGGAGTAGAGAACAGGGTTATTAAAACATTGCAGTGTTGAAAAACAATGAGCCATTCAAAATACTTAAGTCCTTTCTATTTATCTGACTCACACAAGGAACTCCTTTCCTTATGTTTGTTTATAACACCCATTTCATTTTTTAAAAAGAGCTGAAATATTAGCAATTTTATTCTGGCCATTTAAAAATAAATCAATGAACTTCTCATATGTGTTCTTTCTTTCATGCTTTTGAAAACCTAGCAGAGGTTCAAATTTCAACCCTGCTGTTCTATTTAACTGCATGTTAGATTGAACAAACGTATAAACTTTTCTAAAATTAGATACTTGATTTAAAACAAATGACCACATGATGGCAGTCAAGAGACATTGAAAAAACTCCTATTTCTGCATAGCTGGGATTGGGATATGCATACTTCAAATTAACACCTGTTTGTAGGGCAATTCTGTGCAGTGCAGGGAGGCACCGAGCCTGTTTCCATTAAAGAACCATGCCAGTCTAAATAAAAGTGTTGTTCCCTTATGAGTCAGTTGCCAGATTGGATATTAGAGCAGGAAGAAGACAAAGAGGGGAACTGTGTCTTTTAACAAAGTATTTCATTTGTTTTGGAATGAGGTATTATAGGTAAGGGACGATATATGCAGCCATGGCTGATTAACCATAGTCATTTCATGGTGAATGGGATTTTATAAAAGGTACCAAAAGAATACTGAAGAAAAACATTTTGCAATTGGCACACCAGGAGTAATACCTACATTTCAGGTAAACTACTTCATCAGTAGTGGCAACATACTAGTACCATGCCCCTCTTTCTACAAAGTTTTTAGTTAATCAGTCCTCCCCCTATTTGCTGCTCCCTTGCACAAAAAAATCAGTCCACTACAAGATGTTCCCAGGATGTTGGAAATGTGCCAGGAAAAATGTAACCAGCTAAATTTGGATCTTTAAAGATGTCCAAACAGCATTCTCCAAAGCTTTGGGGCAGGTGAAGGCTGAAGCCCTGTTTGATGGTTTGTTGTTGTTGTGATTGTTGTGATTGTTTATATGCTTGTCTTCAGGCTATCCATGATCTCTTTTTTGTGTCTTTTGTTTTTTGAAAAACTTTTAAACTGTAAGCCGCCCAGAGTCTTTGAGAGCTGGGTAAATTGTACACATGTAGGTATGAATGAATGAATAAAATTTTCCAAAGGGGGATGCTCAGTTCTGTGTTAAACAGCAGGGAGGGGAGGAATTGTAGGTGCTGGACAACTGAAATACAATTGTAGAGCAATGATATCAGTGCTAGATTTCTTATATTCCTGTCTCCAGAGCTTCAGCCAAGTGAAACCTACTCTTGAGTAGAGTTTTACTGAGTAGATTTATTTTAAGGATTTTTTTTTCTGACTGCAAGGTAATACTTTTGCATCGCCACCCACCTGGGCTTTCTAAGGCTGATTGATACTATGATCTCATTCTCCAAATTGAGTATAGGGATCTTTGATCAAATGAGGATTTGATACTGGCCCTAGTTCAAGTTTCTTTGCTGCTCTGGAACTTTTGAATCACAGGAGTCTGATTCATCCTCCTGTGAAGAGTCCTCCAGCAGAAGCGTGACACTGATGCATGGATCTCAAAATTCTAGTAATAATATGCCATTCACCAAAACATAAAGGTCGCCTAATTTTGAGAAGTCTAGTAGGTTGTGTACTCAGCTGAACTTTTCATCATCCTACCTCTGATTTTATTGCATTGGTTACTGGATGTATTTATTTTTTTCAGTTTTGCATTTTATTCTTTTATCATTCTTAATTGTATATTCCCTCATGGCTTGATGACCACTGAGGGAGATCTAACATTACAGTGGTAGAAAAGATGAGCTGTGATACCTTTTGCCATATTGCTAAAAGAAAGATTTAGAAGAGCAGAGTTATTTTTGATTTCTATCTTCTGTAAAGAAATGAATAGGGCTGAATTTCTGGACTGGAGTAAAGATGAAAGCAATATGAGCCTAAAGATACAAGTCTGAGTTACGACTTTTGTTCAAACTTTCTGATCTCTCCATTTAGGATTATTATTATTATTATTATTATTATTATTATTATTATTATTATTCTCAAATGATATCCTTGATGTCTTGCAATGATTTAGAATGGAACCTTGGAAACTGCCTTAAAATTTTAGTCAATCTAGCCCAGTATTGCTTATACCGGCAATAATCTTTTATAATCTCAGGCAGATTTGTGTGTGTGTATATGTGTATGTGTGTGTAATAAATTTGCAGAGGATCTGTTTGTTAGATAAATAGCTCTGTAAATCATTTTAAGTGGTATAGCCAATACGCTTAAACCTTTTTGGTGGGGCAGGGGTGTTGGGAAGGAAGACTGAAAAGCTGCAGGTATATCAAATGAATATCTGCTGTCTTTTTCTAATTGACATTCATGTACACTTGCAGTCTCCAATGGCTTTCTTTAGTGGTGAATGCAGCGTTAATCATTTTGGCAGTTCTAGAATAGTCAGGGACTGAGCTTCTGATTATGAATTATCATGCCTTATATACAGTATGTTCGGTGGTTGCAGTCACTGTATCATCAAAGCCTTCTAGGTGGCTATCTGAATGTAGTTCTGAACCAGCTTTATCATGTGCGTACAAAATATTGACCATCTGCAGACTTGGAATATTATGGGCATGTGTACTTTATTAATTCCATAGTCAGTAATTTATTTAGAAAAAAAAGATATTGGAGAGAACACAAATGTAACTAGCAGCCATTCCTAAGGTGAGCAAGGAAAGAAGCAGAGTCTTGAGTTTCAAAAACTTTGGGAAATTTGGTAAAGAATCCTATCTATTTTTATCCATACTGTATTCTCCTTAGGTACTACTAGAATGTAGAGCAGGGCCTGCAGTGGAGCTGAGATCTGAAATAGGAAGGCTGTTTTTGAAAAAAATATTTAAAATTATTTATTTTTACATCACTTGTATACTGCTCACTTCACCAGACTCTGGGCAGCTCACAAGAATGACACTTCAATAAAACTCCTAATTATAATACCAGCATAAATTATAGAGCCACATGGTCACCTAAGGGTTTAAAATATATCTTAGCACCCAAGGGAAAATAGAGGGCACAATTCATTCGATCTATCCTTCAAAGGCCCAACAAAAGAGGATGGTTTTCACCTGCTTCCTGAATGCCATTAAGGAGGGGGGCCATTATGGAGGAAGTTATTTCCATAGGATTGGGACAACTGCAGAAAAAACTTGCATCTATGCTGCCACCCACAGACCATTCAGGGAGAGACAATAATTAATAGTCTTTCTGAGGTAGCATGCAAAAGATGGGATGACTCTGTTCAGAGAAGTTGGTTCCAAAAGAAGTGAGGACCTAAACCGTAGGACGTGCGGCTACTAACAAGCACTTGTACTCTGAAATCTTCTAGTTATCACTGCAGCTTTTGCAAGTTTCTGCTAAATTGGGACTGGCCCATCAAACTGATTCACCAGACCCAGGCTGCAAAAATCCAGACAACTATAAGATGGTAGCAAATAGATATAGGGAATTATTTAATGCTATCTAGGGGTTGTCTGGATTTTTGCGGCCCAAATAAGATAGTCCTACCAATGGGTTATGATCAGAAACTTCAGGTTAGGTGTCCATTCTTAACCACAATTATGCCAAAATGATTAAATGTGTGTTTTGCAGTCATGATCCAAGTTTTGTCCTTTCAAATTACACAGAAGGGCAGAATTCACATTTTAACATTGCAATGCATGGTTTGTCACTAGTCTCCTTGCCACTTTGCTAAAGATGCCTATGATCAGGATACTGGAGAACAGTTGGTGCAACTTATACTATAAGCTGGATACCTACCATTTTCTAGGCATCATAAAAAGATGAATAGCCATGCACATTCTGCACCTGCTCAGATACCTCATTTATCTTCAAAATAACCCCACATTATGGCAGCTAAGAATAATGGTTATAAAGCCAAGCCAAGCATGAACCAATGTAGTGAGATTCTAACTAGAAAAGAATGGTACTATCTCAATATGGGAAAGTGATAGTAGAAAGTTGTGCTACCTGTGTTTCAAAAAACCAGTAAGTTTAAAAAGTACCCCATGAGTCTGCCCCTACTCAGATGAGAGTATGATGACTTCCTTCATGTGCAGATAATCTAGACTTCATTATGTTGGATGGCTATTTATGAACAGATAGAAGCAAGAAATTCATCATCATTCAAAAAACAAATGAAAAAGGAGAAGAGGTTTGCGTGAAATTTACATCTGATTATTTATGCTTACATGCAAGTTTAGAAAAATTTAAAAATGCAATATGATCTCTTCATAGTGGGGAAGACATGACCAGGTACCCTCTCCACCCACTTATTTAGTTGCTAGCCACTGATAGACAACTTCAAGGCCCTTACTGAACCTTATGATGATTTTTTATTGTTAAACAGTATGTGAAACAGTCAGTCCTTTACCAAAACAGTTGTCTGAGGCCCAAGCATCTTCTAAAAGCTTCACATTTGATATGCTTGAATTCAACAGCAGCCTGCTCACTTTCCTTCTCTGACTACCATCTTGAGATCACAGCTGGCTGATCTCTAGGACTGAGGCTCATTGCAAAGGTATACATGATCTCTCCCAATAGCTCCCTATCAAAATTAAGTAATTTCAATCCTAATACGTTTCTAACTATAATCACAGTTGCCCTGCTAACACATTTCTGCTTATCATTTAATTGTATTGTTTTAATATATAAACAAAAAAGAATAGAACATATTAACCAATATAAGAAATGCCACAGGGTATTTGAAGTTAATTATATTGTGGTTTTTGTTTTATTTAGTGTTTGTTGAGAATTTATGTACTTTTGCTTGATTATAAATCACTTTGAGTAGGGTGTGTGTGTGTGTGTGTGTGTGTCTGTGTCTGTGTTAGTCCATTTAGTCATGTCTGAATCTTGGAGACTGCCTGGACAAGTCCCTGCAGTTTTCTTGGCAAGATTTTTTCAGAAGTGGTTTGCCACTGCCTGCTTCCTAAGGTGGTATATAGAACAATATGATATATAATAAATAAATATGTAACAATATGCAAAAATGACAGAACTAATGAAGAAAAAACAAACAAAAATCCTATAATGAAAAAAATATGTTTGAAATTAAAAGCATCAGTTCTTAAACAATAAATTAAACCTTGACTCCTTTCTAGATTTTTGACTACATCAGTAAAAAGCAGTTCACATGTAGAAAGTGAACTCATACTCAGGGTTTTAAATCGGGTGTAGCCAAGTCTTTCCATTTGAGGCAAACAATCTTTTTGGCTATTGATCACTGGAAGAAAATCCAGAGTTCTTCATACTTTGATAGCTTCAAAATTTTCCATATAAAATTTAGTAACACATTTGTATCTTTAATGACTTGCTAATGTATAATGTTGTCCACATACGTGTAGCTAAGGAAAGCTGGGAATGCACAAATGTGGCAGAAATTAACTGACTTTGCTAATTTACTGAAGAATGATGTATTCTGCAGTTTTTCTGGTCCTTGGAAGATTTTCATTATTGTTTCTGTGTAACAGTAAAATAATTTAGAATGTAACATTGATTTCTCCCACATTTAAATACTAATTATATAAGAGCTTGCTTTACATACTGAGTGATTAGTTAATATTAAAATACAACCCTTTAAGTTTCCCTTTTCAAAATCTAAAGACTAAATAAAGTATAATGAGAAAAAGAAGTCTGAATCATTGTGGGAGGTTATGCATCTTAAATATAATTGATATTAAAAGGAGTACTGTACTAGTAGTATTTCAACATAGAGATCACTTTTTATTTCAGCCTTTATTACAGGCAGCCACCCACAGCTTACAGTAAGTTTTTGGTGAAAAATGAAGTGAGGCCTGTTTTAGATTCTCAGTATGCATCCTTATGTAAATGCAAGATAGTTTCCCCCAAAACTGGACAAAGTATTAAATGCAATTAAAATACTAATGCTGCAGCAAAAACAGTGAAAGGTCTTTGGGGAAAGCAAAAATCCAGCTAATCCAAGCCCAGCAGGGAAAATATTCCTCCATCAAAGAAAACCTCTTTCACTTACTATCTTCAGTTCTAAATTGATTTTTATGTGCTTTCCTTGATGCTGCTGCTTTGGTCCAAAATTATTTGCTGCTAATTATTCCTCCTCCTCCCTCCCCCCAACAAATGGTCCTGTAAACCACACTTCCCAATCTTTTTGGTCTGCTGCTATTAGGACCAGCGGCAAAATAGGTGTGTTTTGCTTTTATGAATTGCTGGTCTTTGGATAATGCAGATAAGATGCAAGTGTTACATGGTTCAGCAGCTGCTAAATAGTTTAGCTTTCAAAGTTTCATAGTTATGTTGGCAGGATAGGATGAAAAGGACATACATTTTTCTCTGTTTTGGAGAAGAAACAAAGTTTAACCAATAATATGAGATTTCAGGGGCTTTTCATAAAAGTTTTAGATTTAGAGATGACAGTTATGTGAATAAGGCTTAAAGTTTGTCCTAATCAAATGGTTGATCTATTTTGTCCCTAGACCTGTTTTGTGTTTCTGAGTATTTATGTAACCACTTCAGCATGTGACAGTTAAAGTTTTAGTCCAACATAGCAACTTCAGTTTTTTTTTTGTTTTATTTCAAAACATTTATTCTCCATCTAATACCTAAGCATCTTGTAGTTAAAAACATTCTCCAAATGAAACATAGAACATCATATTAGCTGCAGAAAGAACGTCATAGTTCCAGTAAAGAAAACCTCATGTTTTAAAATTAAAATTTATTTTATTTTATTTATTTAGCACATTTTTCCACCGCCCATCTCAAACACGACTCTGGGCGGCTTACAATACATTAAAACAACAACAGTTCATATCAGTTAAAAACATTATAATATATAAATATACAATATAACAAAACTCTAAAAATATATAAATATTATAAAATATATGAAGTAAAAAGTTAAAACCCAAGATGGTAAGATGTTAAAATTCCCCAGGGCTGTATTATGGCACCAGCCACCCCCATGATGAACTATCCCCTCTTCCGCCCCAAGCGAGGTGGCACAGCCACGTCTTAAGTCACTTCCGGAAGGCCGGAAGGGTAGGGGCTTGCCTTATCTCTGGGGGTAGCTTATTCCAAAGGGTGGGAACTATGGCAGAGAAGGCCCTCCTCCTGGACCCTGCCAATCAATACTCTCTTGTGGACAGGGTCCGCAACATGCCCTCTCTGCCTGACTCAGTGCGACGGGTCGATGTAATGGGGGTGAGGTGGTCCCTCTGGTAACCTGGACACATGCCATGTAGAGCTTTAAAGGTGATGATCAACACCTTGAATTGGACCCGGAAGCAAACTGGTACCCAATGCAGCTTGCAGAGCAAAGGTGTCATATGGGCTGCCTTTGGGGCTCCCAAAACTGCTCATGCGGCCTCATTCTGGACCAGTTGTAGCTTCCAGATACTGTTCAAGGGTAGCCCCATGTAGAGCGCATTGCAATAGTCTATATAGGAGATGACCAGGGCATGAGTGACTGACTGGAGGGACTCTTGATCCAGGAAAGGGTGTAACTGGCATACAACATGAAGGTGGGCAAAGGCTCCCCTGGCCATGGCTGCCACCTGCACTTTGAGCAGGAGTCGTGAGTCCAGGAGAACCCCCAGGTTATGCGCCAGGTCTGTCTGGGGTAGTGCGACCCTATCCAGAACCAAAGATGGTAAATTCCTGGATACTAAGCAGCCCCCAACCCACAGCCACTCTGTCTTACCAGGGTTCAGCTGAAGCTTGTTGTTCCCCATCCAGACCCCCACAGCCTCCACGCACTGAAAGAGGGTGGTCACAGCATCACTTAAGTCACCCAGGATGGAGATGTATAATTGGGTATCATCAGCGTATTGTTGATACCTCACCCCGTGGCGATGGATGATCTCCTGCAGTGGTTTCATGTAGATTTTTAAAAGGAGAGGAGAGAGTACCGAATCCTGCAGTACCCCACAAAGGAGGGGCTGCGGGCCGGATCTCTCATTCCCTATTACCACTGATTGGGGCTGGCTCTGGAGGAAAGAGGTGAACCAGTGCAGAACTATGCCACCCACCCCCAACTCCCTGCGCTGACCCAAAGGATACCATGGTTGATGTTATCGAAAGCTGCTGAGAGGTCAAGAAGAGCCAGGATGGATGCACTGCCCCCATCCCACTCCCACCAGAGATCATCCAAAAACTGTTTCTGTCCCGTATCTGGGCCTGAAACCTGACTGAAAAGCGTCTAGATAATCCATTTCATCCAGGATTTGGCTGTTAGGACAGGATCCTCTGGAGCTGCAACGCCACCACTTTCTCAACCACCTTCCCTAAAAAGGAGACTGGATGAAAATTGTTCAGCATGGTGGGATCCAGTGATAGTTTCTTGAGGATGGGGTGTACCAGTGCCTCTTTAAAGGCAGCTGGAACCACTCCCTCCCCCAAGGATGAATTCACGATCACCTGGACCCACCCACACGTCACCTCCAGAGCTGCTTTCACCAGCCAGGATCTAATTGACAAGTGGTGGCATTTACAGTCCAGAGAACCCTGTCCACTTCTTCGGGCCCAACAGGATCAAACTGTTCCCAGATAACAGGGTAAGTACGCTCCCCAGGCATCTCCTCAGACCCTGCCTCATGCTTGGAATCCAACTTGGAATGGATCCGAGTGATTTTACCCTCCAGATGCCTAGAAAACTCCTCTGCACGGCCCTGTAGGTGGGTCACTGGGCCCACCTTCCCCAGAAGGGATTGAGTGATTTTAAACAGGGCTGTCGGGCGGCATTCTGTGGATGCAATAAGAGCAGAGAAATGTTGATCGCCACAAGGTAGGCCTTAATGGCGGCTCTAGCTTGTGTTCAGTTGGATTCGATCTTTGTCTTTCTCCAGTGGTGCTCTAGACGTCTCTTAATCCTCTTTCCAAATTAAATATGGAATGCTTTCCTGACAAAGATTTTAACCAGTTTATGGAAGAAAATTTATTTAATTCAAGCAAACTTATGTACATTACAAATGAGTTTTCTCCACCTGATTGAAAATCTTTTCAAGAAGTGATGACCCAAGTCCTCTGGTTGGATTTCTAATTTTGATGCAGGATAGGGCACACAGTTCTCAAATATCCTCAGAGAAAGTGGGGAAGAAATGACCCTATTGTTCTCTCAGGCCAGTTCATGAGCCTTTCAGGGCACTGTAAGGAAGATTCCATCTTTTCAGGAAAGCGGAAGAGCTATGAGATGATAAGCTAGGCTCCCACAAAAAAAGGCCATTGCATTAGTTGTCAGAATCTATAGCTGTTACTTGGAAAAGTTGCTTAAGGAAGAAGGCAGTCTGTTTCCCAGAATCCTTACAGAGCATATTCTTTACTGTAATATTGTCTTTCTTTTGTTCATACGTACAAAGTTCCAACTTACAGTTCTGCAGGTCTCTTGTACTGAAAGTTCCATAAATCTTTTGTTGATCATTTTTTTATATTTATATAAGGCCAGCTAATGAAGTTATGTTGGAGGCTTACAGGATAGAATGATAAAATATAAATTTAAAACACAATTATCATTCAGTAATAATTTGGTCTTTGTTTAGCCATAACATTCAGTTTATCAGAATCTACCCCACACCCAAGCTAATAAATGTTCAACATTTTGCTGGATAATCATAGGATATTTGTGCAATTCTTAGGGAAGTTAAATGCCACTAATGGAAATACTAGAGCAAAGATTGAAATAGAAATATGATGGTTATAAAAAGATACTAAAAAAAAAGTTTAAAAAGGCAAAACAAAAGAAAAAGGAAAAGAAAAAAAACATGATAAGAAAGTGCATTCTGGTGCCTCCCTTCTCTTTCTTCCTCCAATCACTAATTGCTGCTTAAATATTTTTATATTACACTTTGGACATCTGTGATTATTGCTCATTTCTCTTTGTATCATTTGGATTATTTTTTTAAAAAAACAAGTTTCTCTTTTCCTTCAGAAACACATATTAAAGTGTCTTAGCTTGCCTTGATGTGTAATATACTATATATAATGAAACCATTCCTGCTTGAATTTGATTAGACTTCTGCTGTGAATACACATAGTCAATTTTTCAATTGCCATGTATAATTTTAGTCTCCTAATCCTGAATTCATGGCAGTTTCCTCTTTTCCAATGTTGTTCCAGATTGACTGATGCAGCTGTCAGCGTATATCTTGTGATGTTTTTCATTTACATTCTCTCAGATCATATCAAATAAAAATAATTGTGGTTTTAATTCAAATTTTATTTTCAGAATTTTCTAAATGTTTTAGTATATTTATTTCCAGTACTTTTGTGTCTTTTTGCATAACCGCCACATATGGTACAACGTCCCTACTTTGTTGTGGCATTTCCAACATTTATTGTTGAATGGTTTATCCATCTTGGCAATCATTGATAGAAATATATACCATCTATAGAACGTTTTATACTAATTTTCCCTCAAATTGTAGGTGGTGTAAATTTTATTGATTTTTTTTTCCAAAATTCTTCCCATGGTTGTATTGTGACTTTTTCTTTGAAATAAAAAGTTCATCTTGGGTAATATTCCATTTTCATTGTTGCCCTAAGTCCTAGCCTGGAAAGTTTTAAGCTTTTCAATTTCTTAGAATTTGTTAATGGGTGATTTGGAAATTCCGTTACCCGTCTAGTATGTAAAAATGAGTTTATTTGAATCCATAAAAGCCATTGTGTTTTATATCCTAATTGCTATTTTATTTATTATGAGGCAAGGAATTCTTATAAAAATCTCTTATTCTGTATAATCCCTTGTCTTTCCACATTTTCATGTGGCCAGTTGTAAATTGAATGTAAAAGCCCAGATACATATTGGGAGGGGAATATGCATGGGGGAGATTTCAGAGGGATATATGCTGTATATATACTGCATACCTCTGCCTCCATATCCTATTTCCATTCATTATTTTCATTGATCTTCTCAGGTGAATGGGATGGTGTAGCCTAGCTGTGTAGCCATTACTATGACTTTAGACATGGAATCCCCTGTTCTCCTTTTTTCTGGCAAGTATAGAGAATCCTATTGATTCTTGGATTTTGTTTTTTTTTAATTGAAACACAAAATTTCAATTTTCTTTTGCCATTTTGTAGAACCTTTTCTGGTATTTCTATCAGGAGGACCTGAAATAAGTTTAATTTAGAAGGAACCAATTGTGACTGCACCAGGTTGGCCCAGGATGCTGGAAGAGTTCTACTATTCGAGTATTTAACTTTTTCCAAGCTGGAGCATAATTGTAATGTTTTAAAGATTTTTTTTCTTATGTTTATATCGAAATATTTTAAACTCTATGTACCAATGTGGTATGTGTTTATATATTCTGAAATCAATACCAGTAACAACCTTACCTTATTTAATAAGAGCCTTTTTACATATTTATCCCTCCCTTCTCCTCTCTCACCTTTCTCCCCCCATCCTTATTCCCCTATCCTTTGCTTGTCTAACCTGCCCACCACACCTTAGACCAGTGTTTCTCAACCTTGGCAACTTGAAGATGTGTGGACTTCAACTCCCAGAATTCCCTAACCACCATGGTGGCTGGGGAATTCTGGGAGTTGAAGTCCACACATCTTCAAGCTGCCCAGGTTGAGAAATACTGCCTTAGACCATACATGAACTTTTAAAAAGGGTGGCCTCTGACCCCCAATTTTATCATTAACAGTTTTGTGCTATACTCCTCCTTCTCAGTTAATTACAGTCATTTATTAACATTCAGTCCCCCTTTTCCCCCTCTTTCTTCTACAGCTAAATTAAATAATAAGGATATAATTCATAGAGTTCATAGGCCTAATTGCTTTTGCTATCTTTTCCATCTTACTTTCTTTTTGCAACTACAGATGTCCTTCAGAAACTCTAAAAGCATCTTTTGCACTAACAGTACAAGTGGTTTTCTTAAGGTCATGTAAGCTTTGTTCATTTCTTGAAGAAGAAAAAATATTTTCCTTCCTTGAGGCCTGAATATAGTTAATTGGAAATGAAACCCCCACTTATAGCTTATTTCTCATTTAGTCAGTTGCTATTGAGCTCCCATTGCTAATCCCAGCTCCTGCTCACCTAGCAGTTCGAAAACATGCAAATGTGAGTAGATCAATAGGTACCGCTTCGGCGGGAAGGTAACGGCGTTCCGAGTCGTCATGCTGGCCACATGATCCGGAAGTGTCTATGACAACGCCGGCTCTAAGGCTTAGAAACGGAGATGAGCACCGCCCCCTAGAGTTGGACATGACTGGACTTTACGTCAAGGGAAACTATTGCGATGCTTTTATGTAGTCCTTTTCTGTAAAGAAGCTTGGCTGAGATCCTGAAACAACACCTCTTTACCTCCTTCCCAATTTATTTTTTCCAGCCCATGTGGCTTTTGAATAATTTCGTCCCTCAGATGAATAATGAGAAATTTTACTATACTGTCTCTTGGCCTTTGTACCATTATGAATCTGGAATAAACCCCTACAGGCATGTTCAATATCCTTGTCCAGTAGTTTTAGATCAGGAAACAATTCATAAAGTTTCGTCCCCCGTCCCCAAACCCCGCTATTATATCAACAGTTGCAGCATTTTCTCTGACCCTTGGATTGTTTCTTCTCCAATCTCCAGTGTTGCAAATCCGCCAAGCGGATATCCTGAAATATATTTTTGAACTTTTTCTATGTTAGATGCATTCTGTATGCTAGCATTATATGCTTGGCTAGTTGTCTGAGCTATGTCAGATGTTCACTTTGGCATTTCATTAAAGTGCTTATTAATTTATTCAGACATAGCTGTTAAGTCCTTTCTTATTAGTGTCATGGACATCTCTCATTGCAGTTTTGTTCTCGCTTAAGTTGTTTAATAAAGTACTTGATAGAGTCAGAGTCAATATGTTGTTTACTATGATGACTTATCTTAGAAGCCTCCCTCTGGATGTCTTCATCATCAGTTTCTTCCTCATTGCCGGAAGTGTGCTGAGGTTGACATATTGATGGTTCTTTCAAATAGGCTATAACTCCTTTGCCTTTTCTCAACATTTTACCTCTATTTGATTTTCCAAAACATGAGTTTAGCTAAGTTAAAAGGCTGAAATTTGCCAAATAAGCCAAGTCAAAAGGAGAGTGAAAAGCTCAGTACACCAACTTCTCCAGTGGTGGAAATTAAATTTACAACAAAATTAGGAAAATCACATATATTTGATGGAAAGAATACATATAAGGTTAAATTGCAACAAACTTACTACTTTTTAGTTTTGGCAGCTAAATTGCTAATCGCTCAGCAGTGGAAATACTTGATAATTTATCAATTGAAAAATTGTATAGTAAAATTTGGTCAGTAGCTCTGTTAAAATATTAGATAAATTCATATCTAGGATGGTGAACCTATCATTTTATAGCATCTGGTAGGACTGTATATGTTTTATAAACAGTAAGTCTTCTGTTAACTCATAGAATATGTGAAATGTATAACATGATATTTAATGAGACTAAAAAGAATTGATGCTAAACTGGTAAAATGCCAATCAAAATGTATTGTTCCTGTTTAATTTTAGTACCAATTGCTAGAAGAAAGAAAAGGAGATAAGTAAGGAACATAACATATGCAATTGTTCAGAACACTAAAAACCAATTTCTTAAAAAAGGGCTTGGGATAATTAAGAATTGATTCTGAAATTGCTATAAATCGTTTATTTTATTTACTGCATATCTTTGTGTTGCTTACAAGAGGATTGTGATGTATAGCAGGCAGTGCATCTCTAGATAGATTATTGCTTGCTGGAAGGGTTTAGCATACTTATGGCAAAAGGGAGATTTAGTGTGGCTCAAAATGAGAGAAGTGAAAAAAGGAAAAGGTTAAGAAAAGTCTTAAAAGTCTGATATCCTTCATGGATAGTCCCCAAGATATCCATGAAGAAAATGTTTCCAGACTGATCTCCATTAATTGGAAAGCCACTAATATGAATCCATCTTGAGCTGGAATGATACTCATACTGAGAAATGTGATTTGCTTTTAGGACAGCACTAAGTGTGCTTCCGGTCTAGTATGACAGAGGTAAAGAGGGATGATCTGCTGTTCCGTTTTTATAATTACTGTATGTCCACATAACGTTTTAATTAACACTGAGGGCACCTAGCATAGAGTCCCCCGAAGGGAGGAGATGGGCGGGGACAAATTGGATAAATCAATAAATAAATTTGAGGCAGGGAATCTCTGATGGTGCCTTTAACTCTAGGGCACAAATATAATTTAACATATTCTTGGGTAGCAATTCAAAGTGTACTTCCTAGGGAATATTGCCCCTCCTCATCCAGCTCATGGAAACAATGGGAAATATTTCTGAATCAGTATGTTTTAGACTATGCTGTTAATGAAAAACATATTTCAACAATGTTGGGACCAGGTTTTATCTTTCATTCCACTGGAACATTTGCATCCAGTACTTTGTAGCTCCAGATATTGTTGCCCTCCAGTTACTACTCACTTTGTCGATGTTCAGGGATGAGAATTAAAGTCCATCAGCTTCTGGACAGCTGCAAGTTCCTTATCTTTGTTCCAGCTGAGCAGCTAAATTTCTCCCTAGGGGTTTTGTCTTTTTAAGGTATGAGGAACTATTGCTTTTCAGTGTTACAGTGATGAGATTATGTATGAGACTTGTATCTGCTGCATGTTGCCATTCTTCAGATGTTTTGTCCTTACCATTCTACAAAACTGTAGTGGAAAATGCTGATCCTGTGGCATGTTCTGTAAATGATGGAGCTCTTTATGTCTTTGTAGTTGCCATGTCCCTTTTCCATAGGTTAGCTATATAACATTACTGCTATCGGTGAGGGAAAACATATATGTTTTTCTACTTTATAGCTTGACATCTCATAAAGCTCATAAAATAAAGCAAGCAACTAAATGGAAAAAGCATGCTACGGACTGTGAATTGGATAAAGGCAAGAATGAAACAGAGATAGCAACTCAGGTCTTTAGGCAATTGAAGTTGGGAGCATGGTTTTAAAACTGGAATATGTGATAAATAGTAAAGGAGACATGAAATTTAGAAGATGTAAGTGTGCAATATGATAGAGAAAACTGGACAAGGATTGCTAACTATTGATTAACTATTGGGAGGAACTAGTCCAAACAACACTGTAAACTTCTTGGTAGCAGAACTTCAGGCTTCACTTCATCTTCTATAACGTTAAACCTTTTTGCAAATGGCTTTGCAACACCTCATAAATATACACACCTGTGATCTGGCAGTAGCCCAGACAATAAAAGTTGCATTTAAGGTAGCAATGTGTGTGTCACTGCTGTGTGTTCTGTTTTGGCAACATGAATGATAGGAAATGAAGATTAAGTGTTGTCTTATCTGTTCAAATTAATGACTGTACATTCTCAATGGAGAAATAGTAAATTAGTTAGGCATATTAGCTGCATCCCTGCTGGACTATCTAAATCAGAACCTGAGGCCTTTCAAGCCTTTTCCCACTATGATTGCTCCAAATTTGTGATACAGCTTCTCACTATTTTCAGGAGGGTAGAACACAACGTCTGTAGTGTTATTCCTAAAATAGGCTTAACAGTGTATTAAAAAATGGCCCCTACTCTCTACAAATTCTCCCTCCAAAAATCAGAACATAAACCCTCACCCTGTTTGATACAGCACCCTGTGGTTATTACTTCTTCTGAAGAGAAATTACAGCTTGGTAATGAAAAGGTTGCTTAACACTGATCTAAATGATCACTCTTGTATTTCAGGATTACAGTTGCATGTAAAGATCACACAGCTTCCTTTAACTGTAGACTGCAAACTATGCCACAGGTCAAATATTATCAAGATCTTTCTAAGAGCACCATTTTACTAAGAAGCTAGGCATTATGAGCAAATGCCACACACAAACAAAATAAATATTTTTCATATCTTGAGAGCTTTCAGATTTCTTAATCTGAAAATTTTTTAAAAACTCTTGCCATATTATCAAGTTACTTTTGACCTATTTTTTATTTATTTGTTGTGCTTGTTGTGTTAAAAAACATCTAAAGTTGCCCCCAATAATGGAAAGGATAAAAGGATAAAATTAAGCCATGTTTAGAACATTATGGACTAGTTGTAGCTTCCATGGACTAGTTGTAGCTTTCAAGTGCAGCCCCATTACTGCAGTAATCTGAACGAAAGGTGGCTAAGGCAGGAGCGACCATGAGCAGAGTGACCATATTCAGGAATGGGCACAATTGGCGTACAAGATAGATTAGTGCAAAGGTTCTCCTGGCCATGGTTGCCATCTTTTCCTTAAATAGGAGCTGAGAGTCCAAGAAGACCCTCAAATTGCACACCAAATTGCCTGAATGAATGACATGATTGTCTCTATTGCCATGTATCCAAAGAATTCTAAAAGGCACTCTATTGTATAGGCTCAGCAAGTTCAGAGACAAGTAGTATGATCCTGGGCAGGCACAGGTCAATCTAAAGAAGGCATGTATAGGCCAGGGACAGGACACATGTTCCAAGAAGATTAGGTTCTATAAGTTGTTCTAACCAGGGACAAACTTTATATAATGCTATCAAAGCCCATATTGCTTCCACAGATCATACGATATACTTGGCTTCAGTTGATAATCTTCCATGTGTCTTCCTATTATTACTAGAGTACTGTTGCAGAACTCTTAAGTTCCAGGCCAGCCATTCACTCCTTTTACAAATTGCTAGGGTGTTGCCAGAATCAAGTGGCTGAGCCTTGACCAGTGGTCCTAATCTAAGGTTACAGGAAATGTTACATTTATCTAGACACAAACAGCATGTTTTCATGCTCTAGAATAACACAGTAAAGATAAATTTTTTAAAAATGTGAAATTCAACAAAAACTCAAAACACAACTTTTGAAGTTTTGAAAACATTAACATTTTTCTTGTATAATTGAGTTTAATATTAATTAATAGCATTAATATCAATGCTGCACTTGTGATACTTCTCTGGAGACTTCTTTAAACAGAAAAGTTAATATAGCACTACTCATAAAGGATTTTTAGTTAGAAATGAATTCTAAAATTCTATTAAAACCTAGACATTTCCCCCCCTAAAAATTAGAGGTTCTTTCTCCCTTCCTGCCCCATCATTAAACTGCACTAAATGGAACAGTTAAGCAACACTTCAACTGAACTTTTTACAAACTGCCCTCTTACCTGGCTTGTAGTTTGAATTGTTCCTATACATGTTCAACAGTTACTCCACATCCCAGCTTCCAATAACACTGTTCCATTTGCCTTCAGGATCTTCAGGAGCTCTTGACTTGGAGTCTTCACATAAGGTTCCAACAATTGTGTTTAGTAGATAAAAGAGTCTTGCTTTTTTTTTTGCCCTCAGTGTGGGTTGTTAGAGAGTTTCAGTGAGAGTCCAGCTGCAGCTTGTAACTTTTGTGAACTGAGGCTCTCTGTTCACCAATACATGGCCTAGTAGCACCTTTTCCATCTAACACATTTTATTAAAAGGCACAAGCTTCTGTGAGCTACAGCCCACCTGATCATAGCATGCAGTGCTAGGAAAGCCTATGCCTTTTAATAAAATTGCTTAGTCAGAAAAGATGCTATTAGACCTTTTCTGATTTTTTTGCCACCATAGACCACTTTCTGCAATACATGCCCTTTATCTCTGTGAACTTCAGCAAAGGATCGTTACCTTGCCGTGGTGCTGGAGCTTGAGCACCTCAATGATGTCATGAGCTAAACCGTGAAGGGCCACCCAAGACGGGCAGGTCATGACAGAGAGGTCAGACTAAATGTGATCCCTGGGGAAGGTAATGGCAACCCACCCCAGTATTCTTGCCGTGAAAACTAAATGGATCAGTACAACCAGAGATATGTCGGTATACCATCGGAAGATGAGACCCCCAGGTCGGAAGATGGTCAAAATGCTACTGGGGAGGAACAGAGGATGAGTTCAACTAGCCCCAGACGTGATGACGCAGCTAGCTCAAAGCCGAAAAGACGGCTAGTGGCCGACGGTGCTGGTGGTGAAGGGGCGAATCCGATGTTCTAAGGATCAACACACCATTGGAACCTGGAATGTAAGATCTATGAGCCAGGGCAAATTGGATGTGGTTATTGGTGAGATGTCAAGATTAAAGATAGACATTTTGGGCGTCAGTGAACTGAAATGGACTGGAATGGGCCACTTCACATCAAATGACCACCAAATCTACTGTGGACAAGAGGACCACAGAAGAAATGGAGTAGCCTTCATAATTCGTAGTAAAGTGGCTAAAGCAGTGCTCGGATACAATCCAAAAACGATAGAATGATCTCAATTCGAATTCAGGGCAAGCCATGTAACATCACAGTGATCCAAATATACGCCCCAACCACAGATGCTGAAGAAGCTGAAGTAGAGCAGTTCTATGAGGATCTGCAGCACCTACTGGACAACACGCCTAAAAGACATGTTATTTTCATCACAGGAGACTGGAATGCTAAGGTGGGCAGTCAAATGACACCTGGAATTACAGGTAAGCATGGCCTGGGTGAACAAAACGAAGCAGGACATAGGCTGATAGAATTTTGCCAAGACAACTCAATGTGCATAACAAACACTCTCTTCCAGCAACCTAAGAGACGGCTTTATACATGGACTTCACCAGATGGACAACACCGAAATCAGATTGACTACATCCTTTGCAGACAAAGGTGGCGGACATCTGTACAGTTGGTAAAAACAAGACCTGGAGCTGACTGTAGCTCCGATCACGAACTTCTTCTTGCACAATTTAGGATCAGACTAAAGAGATTAGGGAAGACCCACAGATCAGCTAGATATGAGCTCACTAATATTCCTAAGGAATATGCAGTGGAGGTGAAGAATCGATTTAAGGGACTGGACTTAGTCGATAGGGTCCCGGAAGAACTATGGACAGAAGTCCGCAACATTGTTCAAGAGGCGGCAACAAAATACATCCCAAAGAAAGAGAAAACCAAGAAGGCAAAATGGCTGTCTGCTGAGACACTAGAAGTAGCCCAAGAAAGAAGGAAAGCAAAAGGCAACAGTGATAGGGGGAGATATGCCCAATTACATGCAAAATTCCAGAGGTTAGCCAGAAGAGATAAGGAATTATTTTTAAACAAGCAATGCATGGAAGTGGAAGAAGACAATAGAATAGGAAGGACAGGAGACCTCTTCCAGAAAATTAGAAACATCGGAGGTAAATTCCAGGCAAAACTGGGTATGATCAAAAACAAAGATGGCAAGGACCTAACAGAAGAAGAAGAAGAGATCAAGAAAAGGTGGCAAGAATATACAGAAGACCTGTATAGGAAGGATAACAATATCGGGGATAGCTTTGACGGTGTGGTCAGTGAGCTAGAGCCAGACATCCTGAAGAGTGAGGTTGAATGGGCCTTAAGAAGCATTGCTAATAACAAGGCAGTAGGAGACGATGGCATCCCAGCTGAACTGTTCAAAATCTTGCAAGATGATGCTGTCAAGGTAATGCATGCTATATGCCAGCAAATTTGGAAAACACAAGAATGGCCATCAGACTGGAAAAAAATCAACTTATATCCCCATACCCAAAAAGGGAAACACTAAAGAATGTTCAAACTATTGAACAGTGGCACTCATTTCACATGCCAGTAAGGTAATGCTCAAGATCCTGCAAGGTAGACTTCAGCAATTCATGGAGCGAGAATTGCCAGATGTACAAGCTGGGTTTAGAAAAGGCAGAGGAACTAGGGACCAAATTGCCAATATCTGCTGGATAATGGAAAAAGCCAGGGAGTTTCAGAAAAACACCTATTTCTGTTTTATGGACTATTCTAAAGCCTTTGACTGTGTGGACCATAACAAATTGTGGCAAGTTCTTAGTGGTATGGGGATACCAAGTCATCTTGTCTGCCTCCTGAAGAATCTGTATAACGACCAAGTAGCAACAGTAAGAACAGACCACGGAACAACGGACTGGTTTAAGATTGGGAAAGGAGTATGGCAGGGCTGTATACTCTCATCCTACCTATTCAACTTGTACGCAGAACACATCATGCGGCATGCTGGGCTTGAGGAATCCAAGGCTGGAGTTAAAATTTCTGGAAGAAACATTAACAATCTCAGATATGCAGATGATACTACTTTGATGGCTGAAAGCGAAGAGGAATTGAGGAGCCTTATGATGAAGGTGAAAGAAGAAAGTGCAAAAGCTGGCTTGCAGCTAAACCTCAAAAAAACCAAGATTATGGCAACCAGCTTGATTGATAACTGGCAAATAGAGGGAGAAAATGTAGAAGCAGTGAAAGACTTTGTATTTCTAGGTGCGAAGATTACTGCAGATGCTGACTGCAGTCAGGAAATCAGAAGACGCTTAATCCTTGGGAGAAGAGCAATGACCAATCTCGATAAAATAGTTAAGAGCAGAGACATCACACTGACAACAAAGGTCCGCATAGTTAAAGCAATGGTGTTCCCCGTAGTAACATATGGCTGCGAGAGCTGGACCATAAGGAAGGCTGAGAGAAGGAAGATCGATGCTTTGGAACTGTGGTGTTGGAGGAAAATTCTGAGAGTGCCTTGGACTGCAAGAAGATCAAACCAGTCCATCCTCCAGGAAATAAAACCAGACTGCTCACTTGAGGGAATGGTATTAAAGGCAAAACTGAAATACTTTGGCCACATAATGAGAAGACAGGACACCCTGGAGAAGATGCTGATGCTAGGGAGAGTGGAAGGCAAAAGGAAGAGGGGCTGACCAAGGGCAAGGTGGATGGATGATATTCTTGAGGTGACAGACTCGTCCCTGGGGGGGCTGGGGGTGTTGATGACTGATAGGAACCTCTGGTGTGGGCTGGTCCATGACGTCACGAAGAGTCAGAAGTGACTAAATGAATAAACAACAAAATCTCTGTGAAATAAAATGTTCCATATTCATGGTGTTTTGGTTGATAGATTCCAAACGTTTTTTTTTAATTTGCCAAGTTAATTAAAGGATAACACTGAATGTCAGTCGGTCAGATTCAGTGCTAAATGAGGCAGTGGTGGGGTCCTATAAGTGTGTGTGCACCTTTGCACCTGGTAAGTTCACAAGGCACAGCTGATGTCAGATCTTGTGGCTTTCTAGGGTTCTTTTCAGCAATGTGTTGCAAGAGGCAGATCCAAGAAGTGGGGAAATACAGCCATACAAGATGCATGCCAAGGGTTTTCCAAGTGTTAGCAAGGCTCAGAGGGGCAGGGACAGGGTGGATGGGAAAAAAAAGTGTTGATGCTTCAGGAGCTCTGCAGGAAAAACAAAAAGTGCAGAAGTTCTTCAACTTCATGGGAACAAGGAGAGAAAATGGGTTCAGTTTCTTTTCTCTAACAAACAGAGCAACAAGAGCTGGACTCTCCTTTTCTGATAGTCAGGCTTCCTTTCCTCCTCGTATTTGGGACAATACCACAAACGTTCATTGTAATACAACTGTGTGATTAATTCTACTGGCGAGCTGTGATTTATTTTTCCCAGTGATAGGATGCAACCATTCAGCTTCCTATGTCACAGTGCACATTTTAAAGCAGAGTTTAATGTGAGAGTATGTGTTGAAAGTGCCACTAGCTGTGTGTAAGCATTTCAGGTTGTTTCAGGAGTCTTCTAGTTTATGTCCTGTTTCTGAAATGAGTGCACAAATTCATTTCAAGTGACTTTTGGAGAAAAATCCAACAAAGCTTAGTAGACTGTGGGTGGGCCTTTCTCTTGCTGAAGGTGATTGGATTTCAAGATGCTTAACTTTGCCCAGATCATGCCCATTAGCGTTTTCTACTAGAGTGGTGGTAACAATATAAACAGGTTCCACTGAACCATAACAACAGTTTTCTATATTCCTGCTCCATAGCCAAACTATGGGGTTCATTACTTCATTATTACAAGACACTCCTAACTTTCACAGCTTTTAAAAGGATGAGAATCTCAAGGAAATGCTGGATGATGGATGGGTGGAGAGATAGACAGATAGGTGTTTTAAAACAAATGAACACAGTGCAGCAGAACCTCCTGATTTGGATTAGAATTGAGACACATTGGCTGTGTTCACAGAACATGACAGGCTAAAATGGGGTTAGTATTTTTTGATTTAGCCAATTGTGGGAACAAGCCATTGTCTTTGCATACTGTGTGAATGCATGTAAAGCCATAAAGGCTTTATTTGTAAAAGCACAGTATGTTATATGAAGTCAGCATAACAGTTACATTCTATTACTCCAAATTCTGGCTAAACATATTGTATAAACCCAGTCATTAGCTCTTTGTGGGTGGTGGCTAGGAGCAGTTAACCTTTGGCGCTGTTTTCCTGTTGAAAAGGATCCCCGCTCACCTGCTATTTTTAAAAAAACAGGACAAACAGCAGCTTTGGGATTGAAGGCATGATTTTTAGCAGGCAAATTATTGAAAGGCAAATGCCTAAACCCTCCCCTGGGCCTAAAGTTGCTTCACCAAAAGTTACCATAATGCAATGGTGTTCTAATGGGTCAAGCAGCCAAACATCTCTAATTCCAAGCCAATTGCAGAGGCATCATTATGTAAGCCTACTTAGGAAATTAGAGCTGCAACAATACTGCTGCTGGGATGGGAAGGGGTGATGGGTGCTATATGGGGGGCTGGACAGGAAGATCAGGGAGGCAGTTCGGGGGCTCCTGACCAGTGCTCCAATGAGCTGTGATTCTGATCCACCCATGCTCTGATTTTAATTAAAATCATGCATAAAGTGACATGACTTATCAAAGCATGTTTTTGAAACACGTGCTTGTGGCCATAACTAGCTTGAATGTACAACACCTGTTTTCTATGCCTTTATAAATAAACCTTCAAGATCAAAGCAGTTATTATGGAAAAAAAACATTCTTTTAATCACAGGTCCAACAATTATTTCCCCATTGACAATAGATGCCAAAATATAAAAGGTCAGATTGAAGAGAAGAATACACAAACAGGGTCTGCTTTATTTTCTGTGCTTGGTAAGCAATCCCATATTTATCTTTTACCTCAGTTACAAAGCGCAGGAAAACCTTTCTTTGTCAGTGCAGAGTTCCCTTAGGAATGGATTAACATTAGGCACAATACACTGAACGTTGTCCCTACACTCTTATTATTAATGGAAGTTCTGTAATTATTCTGTCTCTCCCCCACACCCTTAAATAATTGCATTTTTTGTATGCAAATGTTCTGGATCTCAGACCAATCTCAGGAGAGGGCAGGAATGGAACTCTACTGAGGGGGAGAAGTGGGTGAGGCATACAACATTTTATGGGTGCAGGAAGAACATGGATTATTTTTACGTACCAAATGGATAACAGAAGAAATTGAGTGGAGCTGTGCACACATAATGGAACTTTTCAGAGTGAGAAATGGCAGTAGAAAGTTGTGTACAGGCATGATAAAAATAAAATGCAGATGGTGAAGAAGAGATAATAGAGCAGAAATGAGCCAAATGCCCTTTTCTGCCTCAATATAGTTTGGGATGGAGAAAGAGAAAATGGATACTTCCTCAAACAGCCAACTCAGGTACGTAGTGTCAACAGGTTTGGCACTAAGCTAGAACTACCGAGAGATAAGAGGAAGGTATCAGATAACATGGAATGGGAAGACTTTGTTAGAAGCAATTGGAGTAGGCAATCTTGTACTAATTTCCCAACTTGCTATAAGGTAGTTTTCTGTGTGCCTATACCTTAGATGAGAGATATGAAACTTGTGGCATTTGACCTAATTTCAGAGAAGCCTGAGGAACCCAGAGAAAATGGGACAAGGGGGAAATGGGGGAAGGGAGGAACCAAAATAGACAGAGCAATGGAAGTGATCCATCCCACCTTTGGACAACCAGTTGGACAAAGAGGAAGAAGAAGAGAAAGAGAAGAGGTTGGCTGTAAAAAAAGAGAGGAAACAAAGTTGTCCCAGCTCATTTTTGCTTGTAGTGCTGACTATCTTGGGATAGCTCTACCATAGCTTGGGATAGAATTAGAATAGCCTTTCCATGGCTGGTGCCTTCCAGACACATCCCAAATTCCCAAACAACATGGCAGGGAACTATGGGAATTGAAGTTCAACACATGTCAAGAGTATTACATTGGAGGAAAGTAGATCCAGTGGATCATTTGACTATTGGAAACAATTTGGGGTATCACAAAATAGAAAGTAGGAGTAAGTCTAACTGACTTAACACCATTAATAAATAAATACAGCAAGAAAATTCATGTATTCACTGCACTTTTCTCAAGAGGCACAGAAAAAATGTATTTCCTGGATATCATACTTTTAAAGAAGATAGATACAGGCAAAGAGCTCTCTCAAGTCGATCAAGAAAGACACGACACTGATGAGGGGGAAGGAGCCAAGATGGTGACACCAATGATGAAAGTTACACAAAACCATACGTCCTGAATTGAAAATACTTTTGAAAAATATTAAAGAAGAGTTGCACTTTAAGGAGGAATAGGATTACTGGGAAAAGAATCTGCATTACTTGTGTAATAATTTTTTATTTTCTAGATAGAAGTCTTAGCAAGTTTAAGAGAACTCCTTAAAGAAAAATGTTGAAAAAGAAATAATAAATCTACTTATAAACCATATACTATGTTGTAGATAGAATTAATATAATACAGTAAAAAGTTAAGAACATAATTTAGGGGGGCAACCTGTCACCCTTGGTGGAGTTTTGTTTGCCTCTATTCTGTGACCTGAAGATGGATTATTTTCATATAAAGAGAACAGACTTGACGATTATGCAGAAATGAGGTCCCTGCTAGCTGTATCTAGCACATCATACATTTGTATAGACTTGGTCTAAACTATTTTTTCTAATCCATTTAAAAGCAGAAAGTGTCATGGAGGTCTCTAAACTATATGACATTTTAAATGAGATTTTCTAGCATCAGTACTGGGAGTTTTATTGACAGCAAAATAAAATGTTATCAACATTAAAAATATGAGAATCTTAAAACAGAGTATATGAAAATATTCAGGAGTCTGTAACAAGAAACATCTATTATTTTGGAGTATAACCAGTACATGGTGAAGCAACGTTTTACTAATCACCTGCATTGTAAAATGTTTACAATTTCTTGTAATCCACTAATATTTTCATATGATACAAAACATCTTGATGGAAAAAAGTGTAATATTCCTATTTTTGTATCATTGTGCATGGTATATGCCATATTTTAACCCCCCCCAAAGTATGTACCTCAAAATGATAAATAATTATTGTTGAAGAATTTATAAAAGCTTTGTCTGCCACATTTATTTAGAATACCTCTACAAATCCCACACTTCTTTGAGATGATCAGATAAGGCATTCATCTCTACAGAAAGTTTTGCCTTAAAAGAATTTTGCCAATATTTTCTTTCACAAATAATAATAAAAGTTCAATCCCATGGCTGTAATTGCTTATAATAGAGTTAATATTCCTGTGAAGAAAATATATCATTAATATTTAAGTAAGGGATTCTTACATTCTTACTATTTAAAGAAATTGGACGTATAGATGGAACAAAAGCTCATTAAGTAGATTTTCACCTGAAATGTCATATTTATCTTTAATTTTAGTATTTCTTCTACATGTGATCGTGGTAGGAAATCTGCAGAATGCTGGAACTTGCTCACATTTGTGCAACTTGAGGAAATGCATAATGGGCATTTAATTATTACTAGTATTGTTAAAAATTGTACATGTAGTAAACAATCTTATCTGGATCAGGTTTGCCTCAGTTTGCTTCACTGCTTGGCTGGAATATATATCGGCTCTATACAGAAAAGATGTCATCTTTAATAATAATTGTATTATATTATAATTATATTTTATATTATTATAATTTCCATTATAAACTACATTATAAGTATAATTACATTATAATTACATTATAATTGTAACTGATACATAAATGAAAACATATTTTATAATTTACATGTGGGAGAAACTTCATTTGCATTGCTACTAACCTTGTGTAAGGCTAACAACCTCAAGGTTTTTTCTCCAGGTTAATTAACCTTTTTGGAGTTCTGATGACACACTAAATTGACTCAGCTCCCCAAATAACTCAGTAGTCTGTTATGGGAACAAGGCCATAGGCTTTTTAATTTTTTTAGATTTTTTTTTATCCCGCCTTTATTATTTTTATAAATAACTCAAGGCAGGGAACATACCTGATACTCCTTCCTCCTCCTATTTTCCCCACAGCAGCAACCCTGTGAGGTGGGTTGGGCTGAGAGAGAGTGACTGGCCCAAAGTCACCCACCCGGCTTTCATGCCTAACGTGGGACTAGAACTCACTGTCTCCTGGTTTCTAGCCTGGAGCCTTAATCTCGTGACCAAACTGGCTCTCTTTTGGGGGTATAAAAGATGCAGGAGCATTTGCAAGGGGTTGTCAAAAAAATCAAGAAGGCTGCCCTAAGATCAAAGCACTGTCCCTTTTTTAGCATGCACCAATACCCATCCACAGTTTTTTGACCCCCAGCAATGTCCCTGCAAAGATGCATTGGCCCAGAGGGAGGGAATTAAAAATCTCCCTTGAGTTTTTCAGGGCTTGACTGAACTGTCAGAAAAAAGCAGATGTACATTGATTGATTGATTCTACACCACCCTCTCACAAAACACAAGAAAGTGTACAAAACAATAAAATAACAATAAAAGAGAACCCATCTTTTAGTATCATAAAAACAGCATAAAATCCATAACTTGTAAGACATATTACCAAAGAAAATTGACACGTTATCAGAAGCCCATTTCAGAGTGAAGTTTTCAGTGCCTTACAGCACCAATAAAGTAGGTTATCCAGAGCCAGGCCATGCAGGGTTTCCGATATTCAGCACTCTGAATTGGGCCCAGAAGCCTATTGATAGCCAATGCAGCAAGTGCCAAATAAGGGTCTAGAGAAGTGGTTTTTGCCTGCTAGTGTCCTGGTCAAACCATTTTCCAGGTCATCTTCAGAGGCAGCCCTATGTTGAGGGCATTGCAATCGTCTAATACAGTAGTATAATACTAAGGGCATGTGTTGTGCACCAGGTGGAGTGTGCCAGTTACTCTACTTACATGGATAAAATGTTACAAAATGGGAAGAAACAAATAATAATAATAATAATAATAATAATAATAATAATAATAATACCCAGACCAGATATTTCAGCCATGGGGTCAAAAGTCAAGGTTTCAAACAGGGGTTTCCATGGGGACAGGGAGAAAGAAAATCAAGATGGCAGCAGCAACAATGCGAAGGGGGTGTGACTGGTGCAAAGTGTGGAATGGCAGCTGAAAGTAACCTCATGGCAACTTCTTTTATTCTCCAACTGCTTAACTTGGTTAATTCTGGAAATTCTTTATAAATGTTATACTAGATCTCTTCCTGGCTTCTCAGTTTGATGGTTATTTTTATAGCTAACAGTTAATGAAAATGAAAAAAAAAGCCTTCCTTTTTGTTCCCCCCCACTTCCCTGATTCTTTTGGGTTCCTGTAATTCTGTTTACAGTCTGCCACGATGATGGTTCAATTTTCAGAGCTGTTAGCTACCTTCTGTTGCTGATTAAATTCTTGTTTAGTTTTACTGAGAAGTCTGTTGGATTAAATTAACAAACTCTGTTTGCTTTAGTGAGGATGACCTGCAGCCACCTTCAGCTTGTACAAAATAATAATCTTTTCCATGATTTATTGATTCAGCACTCTTTACCTTAACAAAAGGTGTAATAAGAAAGCATGCTTTTACTTTACTTGAATTTATAGGCATGAGGTCCTTAATTTGAATACACTGGAGAGGAGATTGTATCTAATAGCTTTGCTCACTTTACTGTTATTAACACTCCTGTTTCTTCAAAAAGTTTGCCAGAACTTGATTATGCTAAGGGTAGAACTTCACACGATTCTTTCATTTATTCTTTTCAAAATTACTCACTTCAAACAACCAAGTTAAGTCTATTAAAACTTAGTTCCTGAATTTCTAAAAAGGTTTATTGAATTCCTTGGCCTCACATCTCATTTATTCCAACTGATTACTTTAAGGGACCTGTATCCAAATAGACATAACATTGCTCAAGGACAAACTTCCAGATATTGCAAATACTCTGTACTGAGCAAGCTTAATAAATCGCAAATGTTTGGCTTGTTTATTTATTTATTCAATATAGGTGTTGCCCAACTGCAAATTGACTATGGGTGTTTCATATACAAGACAATATAAAAATAACAATCTACATAAAAAAGTAAACAGATGGTGAATCTGTTCAACCCATAAAACAGATATTATACACCCAGCAGTGTTTTGATAGGTCAATGTCAAAGAAAAGACATTTGAACAGTGAATATGGATTAAAGAAAATAAACCGTAATAAAATGTAATGAAAGAAAACATACCTCAACAGTACTAAGAATAACCAGAAGAACCTCCTCTCCGTTCTAACTTACATCTAAGCTTAGGTCTTTGAGGTCTTCTTCAGAGGCACCCTTGTTACAGTGTGTTGTGATATGTTGTGAAATTATGATATAATTTTATTTTTTGTTTATTATATTTCACTAACATTTTTTTTAAAAAAATTACAACCCCACATCTCATTAATTCACCTTCATCTAAGTAATAAAGTTTCTTTAGGCAGGTTCTGAAGATGTCTTTGTAAATAAAATAAAAGGTCAAGAAAGGTAAGTGTAAATATAAAACTATTAAAAATAATTTTATAATTCTCTGTTTTCAGTGCTGTAGCATGTGCTTCTGAATGCTTTATTAGTTTAAAAAGATTCTACTCGAAGATCTGCATGGTAGATTTAGGCTTGTATATGTGATAGCCTTTGTTCTGCATATCCTGTTTGTACTTCCAAGCCAATACATTGAAATATTTCTTCAAATGTTTTGACTGAGTTTGCCAGTAAAAAATATATGAATGTATGTATATTACAGGAAAATGCAAAAAAAAAATATATTCATGACAATGATTTCGAAAGCACATTACTTTAGAGAAAATCACAAAAAATATGTACATTAAGAAAAGCATATGAGGAATATGGATGGTAACATAATTTTATTTATTTATTTATTTAATCAATTTAGAGGCTGCCTGACTCCTAACAGCTCTAGGTGGCTTACATTTGAAAAGTAAGAACAATACCACAAAAGAAAATAATAGATGAATGGCCCAGACAGACATGTTAACCAAAAAATGATCCAACGAGGACTCAACCATTACCCTGCCCCAAGGACTTCAATAGCTTCCAAAACATTTAGAAGTGTAAAAATGTTTATAGATTTTTGTATAAATCAAAATCACTTTCAAAACAGATGTTTATTGGTTTATTTCTTTATTACAATTACTTTTATGCTGCTTCATTCAAATGACTAAGTGGCTTACCAAAGCAGCTTCAATTATATCGTAACAAATTCCACAGCCATGATACCAATGAACAGAATCAGCAGTGCCCATACATATCCCAGATACTTACTAATTGCCTCCTCAATCCCAGAATGCCCATTGAAAGAGATTATGTTTTACAAAGCTTTCCGAATATTAACAAAGGACCTCAACTTATTTTTGGAGGTAACTGGTTACACAGGAGGGGAACACCAGCAGAGAATGCCCACTTCTGAAACCTCCCCTGCTATACCTCATGGGAGTGGGGACCTTGAATATGTTTTCTCTACTGCCATGCTTTGTGTGGGCAGATTCTACTTGAAGCAAATGGTCTTGTAGATACCAGGTCTCAGGTTGTATATTACTTTGTGGGTTATTACTAGCACTTTGAATTACACCCAGAAACAAACCAGCTATCAGTGTAGCTCCTGTACTACTGATGCTATTTGACAATATCAGGGCATTCCTGTTAATACACATTTTGTATCAGCTGAAGTTTCCAAGTGGTCTTCAAGGGCAGTTCCATGTAAATGTGTTACAGTAGTCTAGTCAAGAGTTCATGTGAACATTAATACCTCCTAGTCCAAGAATGGCCATAACTGATACACTAATTAAAGCAGAGCAAAGGCACTCTTGGCAATATCTTCTACCTGCAGATCCAGGAGAACCACAGATTAAAGATCATCTACTTCTGGGAAAGTATAACTCCATTGGAAATGTCCCAGAATCAGTTGGTTTATGGATTAACAGCCACACCATCTTGCTTGGGTTAAATATCAGTCTGTTTCTCCCTCTCCAGACCCTTATAGCCCGCAGATACCAGGTCAGAATTTCTACTGTATTTTCTGCTTGGTCTGGGGGAGAGAGAGAGAGAGAGATAATCTGCATATTGATGATATTGTCCATCAAATCATTGAATAATGGCTTCATGTGGATGCTAAATAAAATGGGGGAGAAGGTTGAGTCCTGGGCAACCCCTATTCGGAATGCTTGAGGGTTCAACTTCTCATCTACACTGACAGGATCACCCACTCAGGAAGGAGCAGAAGAATGGTGCCTCCAATCCCCAATCCCCATAAGGACTCCAGAAAGGTACATGGTCAGTGGTACTGAAGGCCACAGAGAGAACCAGTAGGAGAAATAAGGTTGGACTTCCTTTATCTATGTCCTGCCATAGGTTATTGAGGAGAGTGACTAATACAGTTGAAATGGGATGAAATGAATTTAAAATTGGAAAATGAGAATCTGAAAGAAACCAAAAGTACTGTATTTAACCACCCTAGAATAAATTGTCCCATAGTCAATAAGCAATTAATTATAATTCCATGTATCAGAAGAACAAACAGTTAACCATAGGCTTAGAATAATTAGGACATCCCCCCCCCTGCAATTTTTAGGAAATAAGATTTAGTGTAAGTTGATCATGTTCAGCAAATCCCTATTCATTTCATGAATCCTGAAAAAGAAATGAAAGAAAAACTGTTTTACTCCTGAAGCAAAGAACCAGATCAGCACCTGGTTATCATCATAAGAGGACCAATTGATTGAAAGGGATACTAACTGATGAAGGGCAGAATTCACTTTTGGAAATGATAATAGAGATTACTTGAGTATCAGTGTTTTTCGAGGATCACTGTCTGAACAGAGATAACGGGGCAGAGAGGCTATCCAAACTATATTACAGCCTTCTGTAATCAGTTCTATTATGAAGTAGTCATTTATCATGACAAGATGTTCATCTGACTTTGTGCTTATAAAACAGCTTTTCTAGATAAAAATGCCCTACCACTGAAGGATTTAATGTGCCTTTCATCCATCCCTGGCATGTGATGTTGGCAGAAACCCAGTGCTGTGCTGTAAGAGCCCCCTCCCCAATTCCTTGCCACGGTGCTGGAGCCAGGTTTTTTCCCCTTCCCATTCAGAGGCAGATGGAAGCAAGATCATCCTTTGTTTGTGGGTATGCGCTAGACTGTCTGCCACACTCTCTGCCTCCCAGTTTCATTTCCCAGTACAGTTTGAGAAAAGTAGTTTGACCATGCTAGTTAAAAAAAAAAAAAAAAGGCTTGCTAGCTTGCTGGCTTTTAGGCTTTCCAGGGCTAAAACTATTCATAGGACTTGCTTGAATGGAGTCATGGGAACAGTTTTTCCAATAGGCCCATTTGTTGATTCATGAAAATTCAGACAAAGTAAACAGAGACTGACAGCACTGGTGGAACAGTTTTAAAGCACACCTATTGACTAACTTGGGCAGAGGAAAAAGTGCTTCCTGAGAACACAACCCCAGGCTGAACATATCGGGAACCTACAATAATAAGGACAAAGTGGGGGAAGCTTGTCTTGAGCTTAAAGTACTTTTGGGATGCTTTGCAAACAAAAAATGTGGTGATTTGGTAGAACTCAGCAAACAATACAAGTAATGATGTTAAAAATATAAGTTGTCAGTGATTTCCTTTTGGCTTCTGTTTTATTTGCGTGAGCAAATTGAAACAACATTTCTTGAGCTTATGCTGGCTCCCAATATCTAAAGGACTGTATGCACTTCCTATACTGCCTTTTTAAATATGACTGTTTTTTTCCATAGCCATTTTACCATCTGTCTCTTATATACACAGGGGAAACTTTCTACTGCTAAATCATTTATGATATTCTTTGCAGATGTTCAGTGGAGCTAAAAAAACCTCCACTAACTTCAAACTACAATGCTTGGATGTATATAATTCATGAAGTTCATATGATAAGGTATAAAATGTGATACATTACATTCCAGATGTGCTCAGTGGGAATCTCTATTCACAGAATGGCTATTTGGATTACATTCATTGAAAGTGTGTGTGTCTATGTTTTAAAAAATGCAGAATAAACATATTTAAATCAAGCAATTTATTTATTTATGATTACATCTTTCACTTTCATTTACTTGCCACATTTCTATACTGTTGTAATCAACAGACACTCAGTGCAATAGAAATTATAGATATTGTGTGTTAATATTAACAGAGAGCACAAAAATATTTATGTTGAAGGACAATCCATAGCTCTGCTCTGTCAGATATAACTTCCTTTAGTTCGGACACAGCATAGTAGTAGTAGTATAACTTTATTGATTAGTTAATTGGCCATATCAAGAAACAATGGACATCAGCTGCAATAAATTAGAATAAAATAAGGTAAAATGAAGAAAGATGAGATAAAATAAAAGATAAAAGAGTAAAATAAAATAGTGTAAGATAAAATAGACTATAGAAACATGAGTATTAAAATACTCCTTCCTCCGGGGTCGGTTCCAGTCAGTGTTGATAGAGGGGGAAAGGTCCAGCCCACATCCCTTACTCTGTGGGGTGCCTCAGGGCTCAGTTCTCTCCACTCTCCTATTTAACATCTACATGAGACCGTTGGGGGAGGTGATCCGATGGTTTGGGGTAAGATACCATCAAAATAGTGATGATACTCAGCTTTATATCTCTACCCCAGACTGCCTGAGTGATGCTGTGGATGTCCTGGCCCAGTGCCTGGAGGCTGTAAGGGCCTGGATAGGGTGCAATAGGCCTCGACTCAACCTGAGCAAGACTGAGTGGCTTTGGGTTTGTGGGCCTCCTGGTGCTAAAGTTTTTCCACCTTTGGTCTTGGATGGGGTTGCACTGCCCCAGACAGACCCGGTGTGCAATCTGGGGGTCCTCGTAGACTCACGGCTCCTGCTCAAACAGCAGGTGGCAGCCATGTCTAGGAGGGCCTTTGCACACCTTTGGGTTGTGCACCAGGTGCGCCCATTCCTAGATCGAGAGGCTTTGCTCACAGTCACTCATGCCCTCATGACCTCCTGTCTGGACTACTGTAATGCGCTCTACATGGGGCTGCCCTTGAAGAGCATTCGGAAGCTTCAATTGGTGCAGAATGCAGATGTCATGAGTAAGGATGGCGAGCAGGGGGCTCCCATCCAGGCTGTAAAGCGCATGTGTAGTACTGAGGAATTAAGCAGCCATTCAAAGAGACACAGATCAGACCCACCTTAACTCTTGGGGTTTATCTGTCTGGGTTTTCCCACGCTTCTTCAGTTTGTTAGGATTCTGTCTTATGTAGCAGTAATAAACACTAGAGACCTACTCCTCCTCTCAGCATGATTCCTGACTGTTAGGACATCAATCCTAACAAACTGCTACTCCCATTGAAAGAGGGAGGAACAAAGAAAAATAAAGGAGAGACATTTGGAAAATGTCTTCAGAAAATCAGGAAATCGACAAGCCATCCAACAATTGGCAGCAGCCCTGCAACACCAACACCAACAAGTAGATCTCCAGATCAACACATTACAAGCAGCCATGCTACAGCAGTTACAACAACCAGCTCCGATTAACCCACAACCGGTGCCAGCAGCAGCAGCAGCAGCAGCTCCGCCAGTAGTCTTGAGATCCCAGGGCAGTCTACCAGAGAAGTTTGGAGGAGAAGCAGGACAGTTGAGAACCTTTCTCACACAGTGCACAATGTTTTTCAACAGCAGACCGGCAGAGTTTCCCACAGACAGAACCAGAGTCACCTTCATTCTAAGTCTGCTAAAGGGCCCAGCAGCCAAATGGGCTATTCCCATGGTGGAGAACAATGACCCAATTCTCAACGACTACCAGAATTTTCTGGCAGGGTTCTGAGCACACTTTGACGACCCGATCAGAGAGGTAACTGCCAGCCGGGAGATTAGGAAGCTCAAGCAAGGCAACAAGAGAGTGGGAATCTACATTGCTGATTTCAAGCTGTTAGCAGGAGATCTGGACTGGAATGAGAGTGCCTTGAAAGACCAATTCAAACGGGCTGGATGAAGAAATTAAAAATGAATTAGTGCACCAGGGAACACCAGCTAGCCTAGAAGCCTTATATCAGTTGTCTGTGGTCATAGATGCCAGGCTAGAAGAGCTCAGACAGATGCAGCCGGGGAGAAACGGCCCTCAGAGCACTTCCAGGATTTCCAGCTCTCTCTGCAGCATCTCTGTACTCAGGACCAGAGGAGCCGATGCAGATCGGGGCAAGCAGGAGGCTTATTTCCGAGGCTGAGAGACAGAGAAGGAGAGAGAGAGCCCTCTGTTTCTACTGCAGAGTCCAGGGGCACATGGTGAGAGCTTGCCCAGTGAGAAGTCAAGCAAATTCCGTAAGAGCCCCAGGGCAAGCAGCTGAAACAAGAGCCACCTCCGCCTCTACTTCCAACCAGGGAAACACCGTCGGTCTCCCTCCACAGAGCTCAGCAGGGAGACCATCAATTAAGAAGGGCTCATTCTGAGGATTCCAGGCAATCCTTTTACTACTTACCAGTAATAATGCATGTTAACCCAGAGCACCAGGTCAAGCTAGAGGCCCTCGTGGATTCCAGAGCTTCCACCAATTTTATTGATGTACAGACCGTACAAGACTTCAACATCCTGACCATAGAATTGCCATGTCCCATAGAAGTGGAGACCATTGACGGCCAGCCCCTCAAGGCAGGGCCGATTAGAAGGTTCACAGAACTGTTGCAACTAACAACGGGAGACCACACTGAGTGGATCCAACTTTATGTTATGGCATCACTATAGTCCTGGGCACACCTTGGCTGAAGATCCACAACCCATTGGTGAACTGGACTACGGGAGCAATCTCTTTCCCAGCTAAGGAATGCCAGGACCACAAGATTCAAGCCGCTCTCCTCTCTCCAGCAACCAACGAAGCCATGGAAGGGGGGGGGGGGTCCAGCTGCCAGCCAAGTATGCAGATTTTGCAGTCGTTTTCAGCGAACAAGAGGCCACAACACTACCCCCCCCCCCATAGGGACTGTGATTGCACCATTGAGTTGATACCAGGAGCCAAGATTCCAGCAAGGAAACAATATCCCATATCCCCCAAGGAACTAGCCACCTTAAAGGATTACTTGGATTCTAATCTCCAAAAGGGGTTCATCCGACCATCTACTTCCCCAGCGTCTGCTCCTACCTTCTTCGTACCAAAGAAGCCTGACCCAGGCAAACCAGGAGGCACCCATGAGAGTGGTCCACGATTTCAGTTGTTTAAATAAACTCACAATAAAAGAAAATTATCCCCTGCCGTTAATATCTGATCTGCTGGATCGATTACAGAAAGCATGCATTTTTACTAGGTTGGACCTCAGGAATGTGTACAATCTGATCCGGTTGAAAGAGGGGCATGAATATCTGACTGCCTTCGACACCAGGTTTGGTAAATTTGAGTACCTTGTTTTGCCCTTTGGCTTGTCTAATGCAGGAGCCATATTTTCCCAATTTATGAATCAAATTTTCTCTGATTTACTAGATAAGTATCTGGTCATTTATCTAGATGAAATATTAATATTCTCTGAGGATGCTACAACTCATGTATCCCATGTACATAATGTCTTACAAAGACTGAGAGAGAACAAGCTGTTCGCCAAGCTAGAGAAATGTGCCTTCGATTTAACTGAATTACATTTCCTGGGCTATAAAATATCAACAGAAGGCATATCCATGGATCCTTCTAAGGTCCAGGCAATCCACTCTTGGCAACCCCCCCAAAATGTGAAAGATGTACAAAGGTTCCTAGGGTTCTGCAACTTTTACAGGAGGTTCATAAAAAATTTTAGTGACAGGGCTAAACCCCTCACACAGCTATTGAAGAAAGGATCAAAATTCATTTGGGGGGAGAGGGAGCAAGCAGCATTCCGAGAATTCAAGCAACTCTTTGCATCCCAGCCACTGTTAAAGCACCCTGATCCCACAAAGCAATTCATAATGTATTCAGATGCTTCTGATATTGCCATTGGGGCGATGTTATTGCAATATACAAACAAAGCCGAGAATACATTGCTCCCTTGTGCATTTTTCTCCCGCATGCTCTCACCAGCAGAGAGAAACTATGATGTTTTTAACAAGGAGTTGCTAGCAATTAAAGCAGCATTCCAAGAGTGGAGGCAGTGGCTAGAAGGTGCAGCCTTTCCTGTGAAAGTTTGCACTGATCACAAGAATTTACAGCTTCTACAAAACACTAGATCCCTCACCCCATGCCAGATCAGATGGAGCCAGTTTTTCTCCCGTTTCAATTTTGTTATTTCTTATGTTCCTGGGGCGCAGAACTGTTTGGCAGATGCCCTGTCTCGATCCATTCAGGCAACCTCCGCCACTCACCAGGAGGTACAGGCTACTATATTACAACCTCACAACTTTGATCAGTCTATGAGGGGGAACCAAACAGAGATTTTAGCAGCAGGCAGACAAGCAGAGGACCTATTTACAAGAGTCAGAGCTCAGCAGCAACAGGACCCGTATGCCAGGGCCAGGATGGATGACCTCCAGAGGGGCCTGCAAGACACTACCTCCCCATTCAATGTGGAGGCAGGAATCCTCTGGCATAGTGGGCAATTATACATTCCCCCCTCATTGAGGGAAGAAGTACTGAGACTTTGCCATGACCATCAAACGGTAGGCCATGGAGGTGTTTTCAAAACTCTCCATGGAGCTCTGAGAGACTACTGGTGGCCTAAGATGACTGCAGACATAAAGGGCTACGTGGCTTCTTGTCATACCTGTAGACGAGCCAAGCCTCTCCCAGGGAAGCCCACAGGACTCTTGCAACCCCTACCCACCCCCAGTCAGCCTTGGGATACAATCTCCATGGATTTCATCACTGATTTACCCCCAGTCCAGGGGCTGACTTCCATACTAGTGGTGGTGGACCTTTTCACAAAAATGGCACATTTTATTCCTTGCAAGGGCCTCCCATCTGCGCAAGCCACAGCGCAGTTGTTCATGGACCATGTTTTTAGGTATAGAGGCATGGTAAATCACTTGGTGAGTGACAGAGGCCCTCAGTTCACTTCCAGGTTCTGGAGGGCGCTTTTGCAGTCATTGGGGTCCAGATCAACCTATCATCATCGCATCATCCGGTTAGTAACGGGCAAGCTGAGAAAATTAACCAATGGTTACAGCAGTATCTCAGGTGTTACACCACTTATGAGCAAGTCAATTGGCCAGCCCTGCTCCCCATGGCAGAATTTACATATAATAACTCTGTACAATCCTCTACCATGATGTCTCCTTTCCAAGCACTCTACGGGGTTAACCCTCGGGTGTTCCCCACCTCCTCCCAGCAGGGAGCTGTTCCAGCCGCGGCTGATTTTCTTAAAGAGCAACAAGCCGCACAGGAGTTGTTAAAGGAGCAGCTGAACAGGGCAAAGAGTGCTTACAAGAGATGTTTACTGCAGATGCTCACAGACAAGAGGGGCCAGTGATTGCGGTAGGAGACAAAGTGTGGCTCTCTACCAAGTTTTTGACCTCTACCAAGCCCTCCAAGAAGTTGGACTCTAAGTTTGTGGGCCCTTTTTTACTGTGGTACAGCAGATAAATCCAGTGGCTTATCGCTTAAAGCTGCCAGCATCCATGAAAATCCATCCAGTCTTTCACAGAGCCTTGCTAGCCAAAGACCCTCCCCCAAGTACCTTATGATCGCAAATGCCCCCCCCCCCACCTCCAGTAATTGTGGAGGGGGAGGAAGAATACGAAGTCGAGGAAATTCTGGACTCTAGGAGGAGGGGAAGGGGCATCCAATATTTCATACACTGGAAAGGGTACCCTGAGGAAGAGAGCACGTGGGAGAATGCCAGAGATGTGCATGCACCAATGCTGGTTCATCGATTCCATCAGCTTTTCCCTCACAAACCCAGGCCTCGCACTCTACAAGATTCCTCACTTGGCTGAGCAAGCAGAGGAATCCCAAGCAGAGGAGTTCATAAGTTTGCAGTTTCCACCCCCGCCTGAAGCCTTGACACCAATAACAGAGGAGGGGGGGGGAACCGCAGCCCTCCACCTCGGGCTTGCATTTCCCAGGGGGGAGGGGGGACAACTGTCCTAACAACCAGGAAACACACTGAGACAAGGAACTGGTCTCTAATATTTATTGCTAGTACTTAACAGGAATCCTAACAAACTGAAGAAGCGTGGGAAAACCCAGACATATAACCCCCAAGGGTTAAGGCGGTCCCGATCTGTGTCTCTTTGAATGGCTGAACAATTCATCAGTGCTACGCATGCGCTTGACAGTCTGGATGGGAGCCCCCTGCTCGCCATCCTTACTCATGACAACAACTCTTCTAATTATCTAGCTATTTTCCAGCAGCAGCCACCTGGGCCAGAAGAGTTATCAGACCTGGAGAGCAGCACTGATTCGTCTGTGGAGGAGTTTTCCTTTGAAGACTTTCCATCGTTGCCCAGTTCCCATGGGAGCTTAGAAGGAGACATAGACTCTTATCAAGCCTCTGGAGGGGAGGGGGCTGAAATGGAATGTGAATCTGGAGGGGAGGGTGATGTCATGAGTAAGGATGGTGAGCAGGGGGCTCCCATCCAGGCTGTAAAGCGCATGCGTAGTGTAATGATTGCCTATCCTGATATACTCATACTCACAAGCAGATACTTAATGATATCTGATTTATTGGAAGAATAGTATGCAAATACAGAGAAAGCTGAGAATAACGAAAAGCGCGCCAAATACAAACTAAAAACCCTCGGCTCCAAACGTAATCCCTCCCCCCGCCCAGCCATAGCAACCACCCCCCTCCCAGGTGCTGTTCACCGTTTTCCACATATCCTGGGAAAGCAACCTTGAACACAGGAGATAACCCAAACACATTCCAACCCAGCAGCCAAGAGATAACAACTCCCCGAAAAGGAATCCTCCTCCCTCCTGAGATCAAACACGTATCAGGCAAATGACATGCGAAACGTTACGATGTACCAGGAACATTGGAACAGTGAACATGACACGTAGTACTGAGGAATTAAGCAGCCATTCAAAGAGACACAGATCAGGCCTGCCTTAGCCTTTGGGGTTTATCTGTCTGGGTTTTCCCACGCTTATTCAGTTTGTTAGGATTCTGTTTATGTAGCAGTAATAAACATTAGAGAACTACTCCTCATCTCAGCCTGTGTCTCACTGTTAGGACAGCAGCTGCACGGATAGTATATGGTGTCGGGTACTCGACGCATGTAACACCACTGCTACGTGAGCTTCATTGGTTGCCGGTGTGCTTCCGGGTGCAATTCAAGGTGCTGGTTGTCACCTTTAAAGCCCTTCATGGCTTGGGGCCGGGTTACCTAAGGGACCACCTTCTCCCAGTTGTTTCTGCCTGTCCAATTCGATATGGTAGGTTGGGTATGCTGTGGGTCCTGTCAGCCAGGGAGTGTCTGTTGGTGGGAACTTGAAGACGTGCCTTCTCTTCCGTAGCGCCTGCCCTCTGGAACTCTTCCCTCTAGAAATTAGGATGTCCCCGACCCTATTGGCCTTTTGTAAGGCCATGAAGACCTGGCTTTGTGCCTGGGCCTGGGGCCTTGAGCGTGTGGATGGTTCCATCTCTTCGCTGTATTAACATCCATGCATTGCTCACTTGGCAGCCATGTATATTTATGTTGTATTTATTTTATATTTTAACTGTTTTAATTGTAATTGTTTTAATTGCTTTATAGTTTTATTGTTGTAAGCTGCCCAGAGTCACTCGCTGAGATGGGCGGCTATAGAAATAAAATAAATAAATAAAATACAAAACTACGTATTTAGATGAAGGCATCTGCGTTACATGCAACCCCAATGTCTTCTATAAAACTTGTTCTCAGTTGAATAGCCCTGACTATAAACTAATGACTACATACTTTATGTGTTTGTGCCCTGGAGGAAATAAGATAATTTTTTGTTATAGACCCCATGTGTAGTTATGTCGAGTAATGTCTGTAAGTACTGAGCCCTTGCTAGGGCATATGGTTGGCTGTTGAATAGGACATGTGCCATGTCTTCTATTTCTGGTAGTCCACAAATACATGTGGAATCATCTGTATTTAACCATAGAATCCAGCTGCTCAAATCTTGCTTTGGTAAGAGCTATCCTATGGAACTGTGTCATACCCATTGCCAGGTAATTTTCTGATTGAAAAGACATTTTATTCTTGGTCAGAAACAGTAGTTGAATTGTATGGGACTGCTATGTCTCCTGAGTAAGTGGCGTGGCGGTATAGCACATCTAAACCATATTAAGCAAAGAGAATTGTGTTACGTGGCATGGCTTTTTGTAGAAATAGTATAAATACACAACCTAATACCCGGGGCTGCAACCCTGGATTGGAGACTGGCCCTTCCACCCCTGGATTTATGTAATAGGAGAGTGTAATATAAACACCAGTGTTTATGGTACATGCTGATAACATCAGGAAGGATACTACAAGTGTAAAAAGTAACAATAAGGTCAATTTAATAGTTTATCAAAGCATTCCAGAGGAAAGGCCATTGGGTGATTTACATTACCTCCTTTATCTTTCTGTTATCTATCTGTTCCAGTGCTATTGCCAATATGTATATAATGTAGTACAGTGTTTCTCAGCCTTGGCAACTTGAAGCCGTATGGACTTCAACTCCCAGCATGCTGGCTGGGGAATTCTGGGCATTGAAGTCCACATGTCTTCAAGTTGCCAAGGTTGAGAAACACTGATGTAGTAAGTGGGCTTGCTCTCTCCCTCGTGCAGTCTGCTGGCAGGGAGCCCAATGACACTGTAAGTATTTCTAATAAAGTTTCTATCTCCAAAAGCAAGTTTCATTTTGCTTTTGGTAAGTGTTATCCTCACAACACTGGACATATCTTTTAACATATCACCTGCCTTGTTGTTCTGGCATTAGGCAAAAATCTTTTTATCTTTCTACATAATTCTATTTGATTGATTTAACACACTGAGAATTTCCCTCCTGTTGCATTGCGTTTATTTTTATTTATGATGAATGCCTTTATATTTTGTCTTTTATATTGTGGCATTTTAATATCCAATATTAATTTGCCTTATTTTACAGTCTGGTAAGATATCCTGGGAACCTGTTCAGGGGCAAGATAGAAATCTCATAAATAAAAAATATTCAGATTGCACCTGGCAACCTATCATGGAAGCAGACAAGAATTAAAAGCAAGTTTTGTGGTTGGTGGTAGCGATCATGCATTATGATAAACCATGAATCCTGGCCTAACAAACCAAATATCCCTAAGCTAACAATAAACATTGAACCATAAGCTAATCTGTTCAAAGCTAATTGCATATTCTGTCTTATTTGAAAACAAAGAGACCTGCCCTTTACTTTAGACAAACAGGAAATTATACTTAATTATAGTTTCTTAATTTCTTAATTTGTTTACTTCTACATGCAAGGGGAAAGACAAAGCAGATGAATTACAGTACATATGCATCTCAGCTTATTAAACTTAGATGGATGGTTCATGCAGTGATTTGAAACACAATGATACCAATAAATGTAAATGCCTTTGTTGGACCTAGACTGTGGAATATAATAGTAATAGGCCTCATAATCATGCACTATATTCTGATTCCAGGCATAGGATTGGGATTATTATAGCTGGTGGGGATAATAGGGCAATTTTTGACATATGCTCTGGCAGTAAGAACTTGGCATAGTCCTCTCCAGTCCCCTTGCCTTGAATGTAGTAAGCAAATTTTTGCCCTTGAGGAAATAGCTGGATAACAAACAGGGGACTAATGCTAAAGACCCTTGCAAGACAGAAGGGGTAGATAGAAATGAAACATTGCTTCAACCTCAGTTAGGATCCTTAGCATGACCAGAATTTGCAATGGCAAAGTTGCAATTGTTCTGGCTATCTGTCTCTTATGGATAATAGCTTGAGCTACTATAGTTCCAGTAGAAATACTGTCATAATATGCTTGGTTGTACTGTATCTTTAGATGGTGCAGAACATTCTTTTCCTTAATTGGTCACTTCAGTGATGAATGTTAATGTCACCACAATTGAAAACACCAAGAAATGGGCTACTAAAAAGTGAGAGAGGCATATCCATGTTTTTGAAAGAACCCCAAAGAATGGAGAAGTTCTGGCTGCCTAAAAATGAGAGAGAAGCTCCAGTGAAGACAATCAGCTTTACAGACTGTAGCATTTTGTTCTAGAATAGCACAAACAGCAGCCCTCCTTTTAAAAAGTTAAGACCTAGCAACGTTTTCTTGCAAGTTTCATCTGCTACAGAATTATTATGAAAGCCAAATAAACCTTTGGGAAGTCCTTTAGGACAGGGAGATAAACAAGAACAGATTTCCCTGCATGCTTTGCCAGTTTACTTCCTGAGATCACGTAAGTCTGATGAAAGAAAAACAGTGAAATAGCAATCACACCCTATTTGGAAATTCTTCTTCTTCATCCATTCCAAATACACCCAGAACAGCAGGGCTGAAACAGTAAATGAGACTCCTGGGCGTGTGCTGAATGCACTCAGGGCTGTATTTTAGATTTTGTACCAAACAAGAAATTTGGGAGTTTAGCTGGGCAGGATATTGAAGATTAGGCCAGTGTGCACAAACCTGTTCCTTGTTACCTTTGAATAATTAAAAACTGCTATATTTGAATTCTCCCACTGAAACTGGATCCAAAAACTTTGATTTGAACTGAATGGTACAGGGAGGAATGTTTATGAACATTCACTCTACATGGGGCTACCCTTGAAGAATATCTGGAAGCTACAGCTGGTCCAGAATGCGGCCACACGGGCAATTTTATGTGCCCCAAGATCGGCACAGGTAACACCTTTGCTGTGTGAGCTGCACTGGGTTCCAGTCTGCTTCCGGGTCCAATTCAAGGTGTTGGTTATTACCTTTAAAGCCCTGCATGGCATGGGGCCAGGCTACCTGTGGGACTGTCTCATCCCCATCACATTGACCCACCCCACCCGGTCATGCAGAGAGGGCATGTTACGGACCCCGTCTGTAAGAGAATTCCATCTGGTGGGGTCCAGGAAGCGGGCCTTCTTCTATAAGTCAGATAATAGGAAGGCTTGGAGGCTTTATTACTGCTTCTTATTCACTTGCTGGACAGTATCATTGCTCATGCCCTAAAAAAAAATAGTTTCCAGGGTTTCTAATATATTGTCACTTAGCATCAGTCTGCTCAATGGTATAATGGGAACACAATGTGCTGGTTTCTAGAGGTTGCTGCTGTACAATTCCCAGAATTTACTACTTACAGATATACTATTGGTGGGTCAGGAACCTCTGGAGCTCCACATATTAGGCATGTTCAGTCCAAAGTAGCAAGTTACCCCAACCTTAACTTGCAACCAAAGTTGTTATAGAAAAACTAGCTACAATAGTATCTAATTTTAATACTTCCTTTTTCTGTTGTGATGCTAACACAATCCAGCAAGGTTCTTCCAGTTCCTCTTTCTTTTCCAGGCTGGAATCATAGCATAGCCTTGGTGCTTTTTTTAAGATTCTGAGAGATTCTGGCAAAGCATGCAAAATCTTCATTGAAAGTCCACACTTCCATTTTGTTCTACACCCAATAAAGTTAAATGTGTGGGAAAAGCCCAAACAGGGAAATAACTCTTGGAATAATATATCAGTCTTACTGCTATGATTGTAAAGTTTTAATTACCTGATCATTTGAAATGCTGAAATAGACTTTGAATAGAGTTTGGATTAATTGATCCAATTACATCCTTCCCAATCAGGTCCTGACAATAGTTAATAGTGATTCAGTCATCACTGAATCGCTATTGTAGGAAGCTTCCCTTGGTCTTGAAGATTAGGCAGCATACAGATTTGATCAATAAATAAAAGTGTGGGATAGTTGTGGGAGATCCACCCTAAGCTACCCTCAGTCGTGGAACCTCACTGGGTGACTTTGGACCAATCACTGCCTCCTAGCTCAATCTGCTTCTTGGAGTTGTTGCTGTAGAACAGTGTTTTTCAAATTTGGCAACTTGAAGATGTGTGGCTGAGGAATTTTGGGAGCTGAAGTCCACACATCTTCAAGTTGCCAAGTTTGAAAAACACTGCTATAGAACAAATAGGAGAGGCTTGTGTACATTGCCATAAGGTCTTGAAAGAAAGATGGGATATAAACCTAATAAATGAATTAATATTAACACATTCTCCTTTTATTGAAGCAGGAAGATTAATAAATGTGGATAGAAGTAAGATAACTTTCAATGGATAGAATGAAAAATCAATTTGAGCCTTATTATAAAGGATTTTTAATACCAAACTAAAATAAATATTTGTTTTTAAAAGTGACATGAGAAATTTTGAAACTTACGGACTCATATATGGTAATCAGCTAATTTAAGGGTTACTTAGTATAACCAATTCTTTGGAAATACTATATATAACAAGCATTTTAATGACTTTCTGTGTTAAGGTAATGAATGAATGGGAACTAGTAATAATTCCCCTTGTCTAATCAGCAAGACATATTTAGGATGACTTTGTAATCACATAGAATTATCTCATAGTCTCTGCCTGCATGAGCCTACACATTTATCAAAAAACTACAAGAAGTTTTTATATGATTGGCACATCTGTGATAATATTTACTACCTTAATTATACTGTTTCATCAAGATTTCATTGCATCATGCCTTTCATTATTCCATTACATCAACTTCAGGAGACAGGTCAGACTGAGAGATTTAACCTACACATTCACATTCACATGAATAAGTAGGATTTGCACCTTATGTTCAACATTTAACTGTTACACTTTTTTCAGTATAGATTATTGAATTAGTTAAAGATTTCACAGCAATGGAGTATATGTTACTTGGACTACATGGATATAGAAAAATAAACCTGCTTAAAAAGAAGAATAGCAAGCAGCACTCATTGCTAGCAAGAAGTAAACTAATAAATACCACAAAAGTATGCTGCCAACAAAAACTGAACATTATTTCATGAGTATTAATTGTTGAATTAACTTTTTGACCACATTGCTTTATGTTTTTTAAGCAGAATGGACATCATCCTAATGTGGTCAATTCCTTTTTGCTTCACTTCCCAGTCTAGCCTATTGCCCTGTTCTTTCCTGTGGAAATCCCATCCAAGTATTAACTAGTTCTGATACTTCTTAGCTTCTCAAGATCAACCTAAGTTAGCAACATGCTACAACCTAGCTGGGCTCTATTTGTTGCCATAACATATAAATTAATGTCCAGACAAAACAAGGAGTATGATTTTGTATACATATAAGCATTTTACAATGCAGTCATTAGAATGTGTAAATCCAGCCTATAAGTGATGTGGCACATTATTAAAAAAAATACTTGGCTCCCATGTCATATTTTTCTCATTCACTCATGCTATCTTTAATCTTACTACTTGCAGGATGTGATATTATCATCTAGTGAATTTTTCTGCTGTTGCTTCAAATCATTGGCGACTGCTTGCAGGGACAGGAAAGGTGATTTCTTAACATGCTAAATATGATGTGAAGGAATGGCATGAGAAATTGATACCAGCATGCCATTTTTTGTGGCGGCCAGGGCCAGGCCATTCTGAAATGAAAACCTACATTTCTCTTAAGTTCTAGAATAATAGGGCTCTGTAGGTATCATAAATAAATGCCATAGAAGACTTGAAGAGAGTTGGCAATAAAGTCAAGTCTTCTTTGAATCATTTCAGTACTGCTTTGTGTTAAAGTGGTTTCACTAATAATTCCCTGGACAGTTCAGCTCCTCACAACAGAAGAGAAATTTACTGTGAAATAAGCTATTTCCACATCTTCTGTTGTACATCTTATGCCTCCTGAGAAAGGATTATATTTATTCTTTTGTTCTTCATATCATCGCACATTCTACCCATATAATAAATTCATATTGAAAAGTGGTACAGCGTCCATCACTTAGCTTTATAACCTATTGATTGTATATACTTCCCCTTCAGTAACCAAAATTAGAAAATTACAAGATCAATTCCTAGAAATTGAAACAGATAATCATTCTTTTCCACCATGGAAATTTCAAATACTTTACTTTGTTGAAGAAATGAGATTTGTATCTCTGATAAACAAGAGAGGTGTGACAAACTTAGAATTTGCATGGCTACTTGTTTGAGGGTAGAGGAGAAAAACTGTTATAATAACTTGTTTTAAAGTAGCATATCGGAGCTTTACATTTTTTATTTGCAAATAAATAAAACTGTTGTTCTGACTAAAGAATGTGTTCAAAACAGCTAATAGAAAATATGGAGTAGAAAGACAGGTTATTAAAAAGATATACCATTAAAAGCATAGTTGAATAATATGTGTCAATGTGTCAATAATAAAAACACAATTTAAAAATTATGTCCAAGAAATGTCCCTTGATACCTTTTCTAAAAAAATAGAAAGTGAGGATCAATTGTACAGTTCAGGAATGGCACATGTATCTTCCTGGTATCTCCAACAAATTGTCCTCTGTGAATTGGACTATTTTCAGAAGAATCCTTCCTGAAAACCTTAGTATCCAAACAACTTCACACTAGGATTGCTGAAATGTTCTGGAATTAAACAGTTTAAGGCTTTAAAGCTTGAAACCAACATCTTAAATTATGAAAATAATGCACCGTAACTCATCAAGCAAGCCCATGTTTGGATGCAGGAGGCCCCAATTCAACTCCAAATTGTTCCAGTTAAAAGGACTTTGGGTGAAAACTCTTGTGGACTTTGAGAGCTACTGTCACTTGGAGTAGACCAGCATAGACAGTTTGGTATCCACAGGCAGCAAAGTACCTTCTTCAAGTCTACTGCACTTTCTGTCCCACCTGATATTTCTTACATATTGTTTTAACTAAAATAAATACATAGAAAGCTAGCACACTGCAAAGCAAATAATCAGTTTCTAGCATATTTAACTGCACAAAGATCTCACACTGATAGGAAAGAAGCCAGCTTGCCTTTTGGTAAAGGGTACTTTGTGACTGGCCATGTCACCAAGGCAGTCATTTTGTAAATAATCACATTTCCCTTGGCATCCATTTTGTGACTCTACACATAATATATTTTTCAAATTCCAAATGCACCCTGGCTCAAAAAGGCTGCCTGCCCCTGGAGTAAGCAATACTGAGAAAGATAAACAAATATCCTGACCCTGTATAAGTACAGTGACCATACATCCTTTATTATAAAGGACAGTTCTTTATTTCAGAAAGCTGTCCTTTAGATTTATTTTTCAAAAACTCACCTTTGTCCTTTATTTTGGTCATTTAACGTTAGAAAGAAATGGCACCACTTAGTGTACAGCTGTTCACATTCATGTGAAAAATATGGAAATTGAATTGTCTTTTTAAAATGAATTTACATATACTGTTTGGTTTTAGATATTTTTATTAAAATATGCATTTTCTTCATTTTGCTCTTGAATTTCCCTTTGTACAGCAAAGTTATAAACAATCAATTTAAATTTTTTATCCTTATCTCTTTCAGTTTTGCCCCTTTTTCAGGTTTCTCCATTATTTTTTCCAAGAAAATATGGTGCCCATATCTAGAAGACAATTTCCAATGTACCTCATCAATATAGCTTTGAGGAATCTGGTATATTTTTGATGCCATCCCATGAAAAACTTACATTCAGAAAGCTACAGTTTTAAGAAAACAGAGACTGATAAAGATACGTTGGCCATTTTCAAGAATGCTGTCATTCCCTGTTGCTTTTCTTACCTAGCCACATTACCTCCGTTTTGAGCCAGAAACTTCCTATCAAAACAAGAGTGGAAAAAATAAGTTTTAAAAATACCTAACTAGTACAATATTGGAAAGCTTGCCTATTTTTAGAGAGCTGTTAAGGTTAAAGATAATTCAAGAGTGTATTTTAGACAGGGAACAAAAATGTTCCTTGTTTTTCTCTTTCTCTGACATAATCCTAAAGGCTTTTTATCCAGTTTTTTTTTTAAATGTATGAAAAAAATAATAACAGGAGGATACTAATTATTGGTTTGGTACAGCTGAAACTAGCACAGCTGGCAGATGAGTATTTTAATGTATTTCTAAATTAAGCAAAGCAATTTAAAGAAAACATCATGCATAAATCCAATCTGCTGGAGGCGAGAAAATAAAGTCTGTATCTGTGCTGAGGTACCTGAAGGTTCATCAAACTATAGTAGCTGTTTGAAATGAAGTGTGCATCCCCAAAGCATTCTAGAGTTAGCTTGCATTCCCACTGTTTCATAATAATACAATAGTACAGAGCAGTGTTTCTCAGCCTCAGCAACTTTAAGATGCTTGGACTTCAACTCCCAGAATTCCCCAGGCAGCACACTGGCTGTGGAATTCTGGGAGTTGAAGTCTGCACATTGTGAAGTTGCTGAGGTTGACATCAGTGGTATAGAGGAATAGCATTTCTTTCTAGCATTACCCACTTGGAGCCTTCTTTCTTCCCAGATGTCATCTGGATTCTTGAAGCCCAAATATAATAGGCTTACTTTTAATTAATAAAGCTCCATTGTAAGAAACAAAAGAAACAAATGGATTTCTTGGAAAAATGAAATAATTATCTGTATTTGTGTTTTTTTTTCTTATTGGGCTTGGTTGTAACTCTGAGCTGCATATATTCTCTTCTGTTTTCCTATTGTTTTCTCTTTAAGAATTTAAGTAACATCACATATAGCACAAATAAGCTGTATTTACTTTCACAGCACACCAGGCCATTGGAAATGACCTTGAAAAACCGAAAGGCAGGATATAAATTCAATGATAAATAAATAAAATAAGAGACCTAATTCCACTTTTCTAATTGTGCTAAATTGTCTACTTTGAAAGCCTTTTGTCATATCAAAAGATAGTCAATTGCAGTTGATAATATATCTGTAATTTGGAAGAAGTTTAAAATAAAAAGTATGGTAGCTGAATAGCTGATTAATTATTCTCACAAGATTATTGTGTGCATAAAATGGCAGGAAGGGACATGGGGAAAAGTATGTATGTCACCTTGAATTCTTGAAAGGTATGTGGAGCATACTGTATATCTGCAGCTTCAGAATTTCCAACTAATATTCCTACCTGAGCCATGCTGGGTGAGGTCCAAACATATCTGATGGGAAATAAGTTGGAAAAAAAGGTAAAAATCATCCTATCTCTGGATGATGGGAATATTATTACAATGAGAAGTGTCTAATATTGGTATACTATGATTAGCAGATGGCTCAACTTGATCTGTAATCAGATCTGCAGCCCTATCTGAATTGGCCTTGGTATAGATTGCTTTTATAAACAATTTTTTTGTTTGTTTTCAAAGACTATACCCAGCTAAGCTTAATACTCTATCCCTCAGACACATGCAAATGATACAGAACAATATTCCAGAATTGACTATACAGATGTAATAGTATTGAACATTATCTAGATGGGTTTATGGTATGTTTAGTGAAGGAAAAAAATCATTCTCCTTTCCAATTTAGTTTTAAGGTTCATGTGTTGTTATCATCTTCATCTGAAGAACATTCAGTTGCTTTCCATGTTCACATCTAGAGAAAGTGCAAGGCTGTAACCCCACTTTTAACTTTTTTATACCTCTCTTTTAATTTTTTTTCAATTAAATCCAGTCACCTTTCCAATAAAACAACTTTTTCCATCATTGCAGACCATCCCAAATTCCCACCCAGCTATAACATTTGAAAAGTGCTAGGTTGGAGATAACCGCAGAATACCTTTGCCTGGTGCGTGGCTTAAGCACTTCTGTAGTTTCTGTTGCTCTGAATAGAGCTCGCTGAACTGCAGGCACTGAAAATTTCAATTTCTCTGCATATTGAGGTAACAAAGAGGCATGTTCACACACCTGTCCAGTTACCTGCCATCTCTCCCTTCTGTCTCACCCCTGATTAAGAAGGAAGAGGTGGACAGAAAAAGCTGGAGGTGAGCTTTCCCTGGTACTGGTCTTTCTGAATTGGAAACATCTCAGAAAGTTCTCTAATACTATGTGTAGAGGAAATTAGTAGATAAACTGAAATAGAGTGAGGTGGTGGTGGGGTACAGTGGGAGAACTCTGCCTATCATTACTTTCTACATCCACATCCACAAACTGTGTTGATCCCCAGGCTACTAACTATACCAGATGCTTACATTCAAGTTTAAGTGTAGTTCCACTGGACTTGGCCTCTCTTCCCTGGTCATTAACCAATACATTGTCAAGTTGACTGAGAAGCAGTGTATCTATCCCCTTGGGTCTCTCAGTCTCTAGGCCATACAGTATCAACTCACCCTTTTTCCTTTTTTGCTTTGTGCTTCTTTTCTCTGAAAGAGAAAAGAAAATCCTTCAGAACTCTCTGCTTCTGGATTGCCAATTTCAGAAGCCACTTAATAATTGGTGACTGACAAAAAGAAGAGAAACAGCCATGGGAACTCACACAGAATTCTTAAACCAAGACTTCCATTTTACCAGTCACAGTGATGCTCAGATTTGTTTCCACTGGCAATTCATTAAACATACCAGATGGTTGATATTTTTTGTGGGCAACTTTGCAGTTTGGGATCTTAAGTGAGCAATTAGAAATTTGAACAGTGACAAGTTTTAGGTTTAACCCCCTATTTAGCAGTGAAATGCTGTGGGTGGCCTTGAGCAAATTATTATATCTCAGCCTAAATGAATCTTGCACATTAAAGGTATTCTGAGTCACTAGCATGTAGTAGGAAACTTGGGGGAAAAGAATGCTTTTAAAAAAGAAATTATTTTAAGTTATCGAAAGACCAGGCAAATATTTCCACTGTTGCCTTTGATTGCCAACATATCTGAAATCAACTACAGTATTACTAATTTCAAATCCATAGCATGGCAATAATTTTATTAGAGCCAACCAAAAATACCACGCACAAAAAGCAGTGAGAAACATACAAGTTATCCAGATTTGTTTATCGTGCTGGGTGTTAAGTGAAATTGGAAGGTAGATGAGGAACAAAAACCAAACAAAACAAAACACCCCTTTGTGATGTTACAATGACATTTGCAGATGGATCTAGGCTTTAAATGGTGTCTAGGAACAGTTTCACAGACTTAATTTATAACTTTTAGTCTAAACAGATTTTTAGCTTGTATCAAAGGGTAGTGAAACAAAATGATAAAAATAATAGTTCATCAATTTTTTGAAAATGTAACATTTAGTGTTTGATCCTTCTACAGCCTTAACTGGAACAAGCAAATCCCTCTTGAGGCAGATAAAGGGGGAACCGAACAACAAGTTGATGGAAATATATCCAGAAAAAGCTAAAGAAGTCTGATGCATCTGTTAAATGCTATCTTTTAAGCAATTCAGACGGCAATAGCAAGATATCAGAAATGCATACCATGAAGTACAAAGAGCCTTGCAGTGTATATTAAAATCCTGACTGAATTACTATGCCTGAAGTTATAGCTTCATTAATAACTCTGTATTACAAATGTGTGGCTTAAAACAGTTGATGTTGTTCAGAATCCATTACTAACCCCATCATTCAATTACTTGCTCTAAGTTAATGCTGTTCAAAATGTAGTGAGACTCCTGTGATATTGAGAGCCTTGTTCTACTTGTGGGCTTCTCATAGGTCTCATCTGTGGAATATAGGACAGAATAAGCCATTGGTCTAAATCAGGATGCCTTGCACCTTCTTAAGACATACAGTATATCTGGGGAAGAAAGCAAATTGAAGCAGGAGTCTGGTCAGTGGAAGAAACCATTAGGAGAACGGCAGCCTAGAAACATCTACATCATTCTGTTGTTGCTTTAGAAGACATGTGGTAAAAAAAGGAAGTTAGTGATTGACTGTAAAGGCTTTGGGACCAACTAGGTTAGGAGTGGCATCTTGAGCAGGAAATAGGCCTGGCTTGCAGAGTTGTCTATAAGAAACAGAAGGAAAAAAGCTGGAAGATTTCTTAAGCTGCTATTGTTGTTTATTCGTTCAGTCGCTTCCGACTCTTCGTGACTTCATGGACCAGCCCACGCCAGAGCTTCCTGTCAGTCGTCAACACCCCCAGCTCCCCCAGGGACGAGTCCGTCACCTCTAGAATATCATCCATCCACCTTGCCCTTGGTCGGTCCCTCTTCCTTTTGCCTTCCACTCTCCCTAGCATCAGCATCTTCTCCAGGGTGTCCTGTCTTCTCATTATGTGGCCAAAGTATTTCAGTTTTGCCTTTAATACCATTCCCTCAAGTGAGCAGTCTGGCTTTATTTCCTGGAGGATGGACTGGTTGGATCTTCTTGCAGTCCAAGGCACTCTCAGAATTTTCCTCCAACACCACAGTTCCAAAGCATCTATCTTCCTTCTCTCAGCCTTCCTTATGGTCCAGCTCTCGCAGCCATATGTTACTACGGGGAACACCATTGCGTTAACTATGCGGACCTTTGTTGTCAGTGTGATGTCTCTGCTCTTAACTATTTTATCGAGATTTGTCATTGCTCTTCTCCCAAGGATTAAGCGTCTTCTGATTTCCTGACTGCAGTCAGCATCTGCAGTAATCTTCGCACCTAGAAATACAAAGTCTTTCACTGCTTCTACATTTTCTCCCTCTATTTGCCAGTTATCAATCAAGCTGGTTGCCATAATCTTGGTTTTTTTGAGGTTTAGCTGCAAGCCAGCTTTTGCACTTTCTTCTTTCACCTTCATCATAAGGCTCCTCAGTTCCTCTTCGCTTTCAGCTGTCATGTTCACCATTTCAATGTGCTTGGTACATCGTAACGTTTCGCATGTCATTTGCCTGATACGTGTTTGATCTCGGGAGGGAGGAAGATTCCTCTTCGGGGAGTAGTTATCTGTTGGCTGCTGGGTTGGAATGTGTTTGGGCTATCTCATGTGTTCAAGGTTGCTTTCCCAGGATGTGTGGAAAACGGTTACCAGCACTGGGAAGGGGGTGGTTGCTATGGCCGGTAGAGGGGAGGGATTACGTTTGGAGCCGAGGGTTTTTAGTTTGTATTTGGTGCGCTTTTAGTCATTCTCAGCTTTCTCTGTATCTGCCATAATTTCCCTAATAAATCAGATTTCATTTAAGTAACCTCTTGTGAGTCTGAGTGTTTGGGGTAGGCAAACATTACATAAAGCTGAGAATTCCAAAACTTCAAATCCTGCTGGCCCCTATCCAGGAAAAGACAGGTTCTTTCGATCCTGTGAGGGAGAGTGCTGGCGATGACCGATCCAAATGTGCTACTTGTGGAGAGTGATGGGTCGAGCGAGGGAGAGCCCGACTCTACCATGATGCGACCTGACAGAGCCCCCCTGGGAGAACTCTCAGCGATTTGGGAGGAGGCGAGTTCGGGGTCTGAAGGCGAAGCTGCGGGCATGAAGACCGCGCCAGAGACCACGGTCACGACCCCGGGTGAACTGGTCACCTGGGACGACAGTCGTGGGGACTTCTTGGAGGCGAGGGGCTCGTCCTGGAGGCAGAGATACCCGCTGTCCCCAACGGTGGCACAGGTGCCGCCGAGGGGGGACTCCCCCACTCCAGACCAAATTCGGGTGCTAGAGTCGAAGATGGACTCCCTGGAGCTCATTCTGCAGAAAATGAGCATGGACCTGAGTTCGGTGAAAGAGGTGTGGGAGGGGTCAAGCCAGCGGCATTTGACCCCTTCCTCCCAGACACAGTCTCCGGAACGGAGAAGGGGAGCTCACCAGAGAGAGGGGGACCGGGCTCCCAGGGTGGAACTAGCGTTGCTGCTCGTCCCTGAGCGGAGGCAGCCAGGAGCTGTCAAAGCAGCTGAACCGCCAGTGGGGGGGTGCGGCCTGCCGGGTGGAGGACTGAGGGACTTCTCTGTCAAGTTCGATGGAGACCTGACAAAACTTTCGTTCTTTCTGACGAATGCCAAGGCGTACATGGAAGAGTGGGGGTCGCTCTTTCGCTCAGAAAAAGCGAAAATCATCACCATTGCCACCAAGCTTAAGGGGAGGGCAGCGGACTGGTATGTACAGATATGCCAGTCGGAAGCCCCTGAGCTGGAGAAATTTGACGAATTCCTCTGGGCCCTACAGCACCATTTCGAAGATCCACTAGCTAAGGAACGGGCAAAGCGTGCCTTGAAAGAACTCAAGCAGGGATCGAGAACCGTGGCTGATTACGCGCTGGAGTTTAAAGCACTAGTGGGGAAGGTGGAAGACTGGTTGCAGGCAACTGTAATAGAGTTGTTCAAGGATGCTTTAAACACCGAAGTGCTGCGCTAGTCGCTGGGACGAGATGATCCTGACAGCTTGTATGGGTGGATCCAGCTTGCTGGAAAGGCTGAGCATGCCCACGAGGTGTTCGCGCAGAGACAGGCGACGAAGTCGGGGCGGGATGGAAAACCCACCCGCCCTTCAGGCTCCTTTGGAAGATCCGGACAATGTTCGTGGGAAGAGGAGAAGGAGCGCCGTTACGCGAAGGGGCAGTGCCTGCGCTGCGGCAAAGAGGGGCATCGCGCGGTGGCGTGCCTGAGGGTGAAGGGCGAGGACTGGCAGGGAAAGTCGACTGCGAAGTCCCCCTCTCTGCCGAGAAAAATGAAAGCAGCAGTGGCTGACAGCGAGCTGGAAAGCGTGCCGTTCTATGGGGACAAGGGTGAACCTGAATTGCTGCAGCCGGCGGGAAACGCCAGCCACCTGCTCTAAAGGGCACCGCAGGGCAGGTGGTAGAGGAGGGGCGCGAGCCTGTGTCGGTGAGTGGCAACTATCGCATTCTCACTGTGAAAGTAAAGTTGGGATCCCGCTCGAAGACGATAGAAGTGTGGGCAATGATTGATTCTGGGTGCTCACGGTGCTTAATGCATCCCGACGTGGTGGCTGCCTTGGAGTTGCCCACCTTTCCGTTGCAACGACCCATAGCTTTCACCCAATTGGACGGATCCATGGCAGGGGGCAAACCGGTCACGCATTTCACCGGTTTGGTAGCCTTGCAAATGGGTAGCCACCGGGAAGGGTTGTCATTTGTAGTAGCTCCGGTGGGGGGTCCTTTGGTGGTTTTGGGTGTCCCATGGTTGGTCCAGCAAAATCCTCAGATAAATTGGGTCTATCAAACTGTAACCTTTAGGGATGGATTTTATCAAGCACCGGAGGGGAATGAAGCCCCAGAGGAGGTGGTGGGGGTAGCGGCAGCTGCAACTCCACAGTACCCAACCCCTCCTCTTGAGGGTCTACCGGAGGAATACCAGGCATTTGCTGATGTGTTTGGGGAGAAAGAAGCGGATCAACTTCCCCCCCATTGGAAAACTGACTGTGCCATTGAGCTGGTGCCTAACACCCAATTGCCTAAGCCAAAGATTTACTCAATGACTCAGAAGGAACTAACTTTGTTACGGGAGTTTGTGGACAAAAACTTGGCAAGAGGGTTAATTGAACTAGCTAGTTCGCCAGTGGGGGCACCGGTTCTCTTCCGCCTGAAGAAAGATGGGACATTAAGACTCTGTACCGATTTCCGTGGGCTCAATGCAGTCTCAATATCAAATAAATATCCTTTGACTTTGATAAAAGATATGTTATCACATCTGGCTAAGGGGAAAATCTTCTCAAAACTGGATTTAAGGGGAGCCTATTTTACAACACCCTGACCCCTCCAAGCCTTTTGTTGTTCAAGTGGATGCCTCTGATTATTCTATTGGAGCCCTGTTGTTGCAAGCAGATGGGGCGGGTTGTTTAAAGCCATGTGCCTACCTGTCCCACAAATTCTCTGAGACGGAGAGACGTTGGCATGTGTGGGAAAAGGAGGCTTTTGCAGTCAAAGCGGCTTTGGACTCTTGGCCCCACTTGCTGGAAGGGGCTAATCATCCATTTGAGATGTGGACTGACCATAAGAACTTGGAAGCCCTTAGTACCCCCCGCAAGCTGAGCCCTAAACAAGTTCGCTGGGCTCAGTTCTTTAACCGGTTCAACTTCAAACTGAAGTTTATCCCAGGGAAAAAGAACTTCTTAGCAGACGCGCTGTCCAGGCAACCCCAGGACTCCAGCTCAGCGCCAGAGGTGGTCAGTATGCTGTGGACACAGTCACAACTGGGAATGCCGGCTGTGACCCGCAGTCAAGCCCGTGCGCAGCAGCCTGCTGGCAGTGATTCTGCACCGCAGGGCACCTTGTCCATTTCGTCTCAATTGCAACAAAAGTTTCTAAAGGAGCTAAAAACTGACACTTGGTTGCTAGCAAATAGAGACAGTGTTACTTTTGACCGGGGATTTGCTTGGAACTCCAATCGTCTCTATGTCCCTGACGGCTTGCGAAAGGAGGTTTTACTCCATTCGCATGATGATAAGGTTGCTGGGCATTTTGGCTTCGTAAAAACTTTGCACCTGGTTCGCAGACAGTTTTGGTGGCCTGCGTTGCGCAAGGATGTAAAGGATTATGTTGCGTCCTGTTCTGTTTGTGCTATGTCTAAATGCAAGGTGGGGAAGCCTCAAGGCTTGTTGCAACTAGTGGCCAGTCCCGCTTGCCCCTGGGAGGAGGTTTCCATGGATTTCATAGTGGAGTTACCTCCCAGCCAACGAAAAACAGTTATTTGGGTAGTAAAAGACTATTTCTCCAAGCAAGCTCATTTCATCCCATGCGTCTCCGTTCCTTCGGCACGACAGTTAGCCCGCCTATTCCTTGTACACGTGTACAGGTTACACGGATGTCCCTCCCGCTTAATCTCTGACAGGGGCACATAGTTCACCTCTCAGTTTTGGCGGGCATTTTTAAAACTTTTGGGCACTAAACAGGCATTGTCCACGGCGTGGCATCCTGAGACTGACGGGGCCACAGAGGCGCTAAATTCAACACTAGAGCAATATTTGCATGCTTTCGTGAATTATCAACAAGACAACTGGGTTGACCTCCTTCCCTTTGCTGAGGTTGCCTACAACAACGCCGTTCATCAAAGCACCGGTCAAACCCCTTTTCGCACCGTTCACGGCAGGAATTTTGTCCCAATCCCTGACTTGCCGCAGCCACCTGTCCCGCCTGCTTCACCATCCGAATGGGCAACACAGCTGGCGGACTCTTGGCCGATCATCCAGCAGGCACTAGCGGACGCACAGTCTGCTTACAAACAGCATGCTGATAAGAAGCGTGCCCCTCACCCTTTGTTTCAAGTGGGTGACATGGTGTACCTGTCTACCAAGTTCATCAAGTCCTCTCAACCATCGAAAAAATTAGCTCCTAAATTTGCGGGTCCATTTCCTATTGTGGCACAAATTAACCCAGTGACTTTTTAACTCGATTTGCCGCATAATCTGAAACGCTTACACCCTGTCTTTCATTGCAGTTTGCTCAAACCCCTTACTCGCTCTGACCGCTGGCATGATCAACCTCCGCCACCTCCTCCCATCATGATTGACGGGCAACAACATTTTGAAGTAAAAGAAATTCTTGACTCTCGCCGGCTTCACAACACACTGCAGTACCTAGTTCGCTGGAAACATTTCCCCCACCCAGAATGGGTGGCCGCCAATGATGTGGCTTCCCCTATTCTTGTTCGTCGATTCCATAATGCTTACCCTTCCAAACCGGGTCCTTAGCTATTTTTTGGGGGGGGCAGTATGTCATGTTCACCGTTTCAATGTGCTTGGTAGATCGTAACGTTTCGCATGTCATTTGCCTGATACGTGTTTGATCTCGGAAGGGAGGAAGATTCCTCTTCGGGGAGTTGTTATCTGTTGGCTGCTGGGTTGGAATGTGTTTGGGTTATCTCATGTGTTCAAGGTTGCTTTCCCAGGATGTGTGGAAAACGGTTACCAGCACCTGGGAGGGGGGTGGTTGCTATGGCTGGTAGAGGGGAGGGATTACGTTTGGAGCCGAGGGTTTTTAGTTTGTATTTGGCGCGCTTTTAGTCATTCTCAGCTTTCTCTGTATCTGCCATAATTTCCCTAATAAATCAGATTTCATTTAAGTAACCTCTTGTGAGTCTGAGTGTTTGGGGTAGGCAAACATTACATCAGCCATCAAAGTGGTATCATCTGCATATCTGAGATTGTTAATGTTTCTTCCAGCGATTTTAACTCCAGCCTTGGATTCCTCAAGCCCAGCATGTCGCATGATGTGTTCTGCATACAAGTTGAATAGGTAGGGTGAGAGTATACAGCCCTGCCATATTCCTTTCCCAATCTTAAACCAGTCCGTTGTTCCGTGGTCTGCTCTTACTGTTGCTACTTGGTCATTATACAGATTCTTCAGGAGGCAGACAAGATGACTTGGTATCCCCATACCACTAAGAACTTGCCACAATTTGTTATGGTCCACACAGTCAAAGGCTTTAGAATAGTCCATAAAACAGAAATAGGTGTTTTTCTGAAACTCCCTGGTTTTTTCCATTATCCAGCGGATATTGGCAATTTGGTCTCTAGTTCCTCTGCCTTTTCTAAACCCAGCTTGAACATCTGGCAATTATCACTCCATGAATTGCTGAAGTCTACCTTGCAGGATCTTGAGCATTACCTTACTGGCATGTGAAATGAGTGCTACTGTTCAATAGTTTGAACATTCTTTAGTGTTCCCCTTTTTTGGTATGGGGATATAAGTTGATTTTTTCCAGTCTGATGGCCATTCTTGTCTTTTCCAAATTTGCTGGCATATAGCATGCGTTACCTTGACAGCAACATCTTGCAAGATTTTGAACAGTTCAGCTGGGATGCCATCGTCTCCTGCTGCCTTGTTATTAGCAATGCTTCTTAAGGCCCATTCAACCTCACTCTTCAGGATGTCTGGCTCTAGCTCACTGACCACACCGTCAAAGCTATCCCCGATATTGTTATCCTTCCTATACAGGTCTTCTATATATTCTTGCCACCTTTTCTTGATCTCTTCTTCTTCTTCTGTTAGGTCCTTGCCATCTTTGTTTTTGATCATACCCATTTCGGCCTGGAATTTACCTTCGATGGTTCTAATTTTCTGGAAGAGGTCTCTTGTCCTTCCTATTCTATTGTCTTCTTCCACTTCCACACATTGCTTGTTTAAAAATAATTCCTTATCTCTTCTGGCTAACCTCTGGAATTTTGCATTTAATTGGGCATATCTCCCCCTATCACTGTTGCCTTTTGCTTTCCTTCTTTCTTGGGCTACTTCTAGTGTCTCAGCAGACAGCCATTTTGCCTCCTTGGTTTTCTCTTTCTTTGGGATGTATTTTGTTGCCGCCTCCTGAACAATGTTGCGCACTTCTGTCCATAGTTCTTCCGGGACCCTATCTACTAAGTCCAGTCCCTTAAATCTATTCTTCACCTCCACTGTATATTCCTTAGGAATATTAGTGAGCTCATATCTAGCTGATCTGTGGGTTTTCCCTAATCTCTTTAGTCTGATCCTAAATTGTGCAAGAAGAAGTTTGTGATCTGAACTACAGTCAGCTCCAGGTCTTGTTTTTATCGACTGTATAGATGTCTGCCACCTTTGGCTGCAAAGGATGTAATCAATCTGATTTCGGTGTTGTCCATCTGGTGCAGTCCATGTATAAAGCCGTCTCTTAGGTTGTTGGAAGAGAGTGTTTGTTATGCAGAGTGAATTGTCTTGGCAAAATTCTATCAGCCTATGTCCTGCTTCATTTTGTTCTCCCAGGCCATGCTTACCTGTAATTCCAGGTGTCATTTGACTGCCCACCTTAGCATTCCAATCTCCCGTGATGAAAATAACATCTCTTTTAGGCGTGTTGTCCAGTAGGTGCTGCAGATCCTCATAGAACTGCTCTACTTCAGCTTCTTCAGCATCTGTGGTTGGGGCGTATATTTGGATCACTGTGATGTTAGATGGCTTGCCCTGAATTCGAATTGGGATCATTCTGTCGTTTTTTGGATTGTATCCAAGCACTGCTTTAGCCACTTTACTATTAATTATGAAGGCTACTCCATTTCTTCTGTGGTCCTCTTGTCCACAGTAGTAGATCTGGTGGTCATTTGATGTGAAGTGGCCCATTCCAGTCCATTTCAGTTCACTGATGCCCAAAATGTCTATCTTTAATCTTGACATCTCACCAATAACTACATCCAATTTGCCCTGGCTCATAGATCTTACATTCCAGGTTCCAATGGTGTGTTGATCCTTAGAACATCCGATTTGCCGTTCACCACCAGCACCCGCACCCGCTAGCCGTCCTTTCGGCTTTGAGCTAGCTGCGTCATTACGTCTGGGGCTAGTTGAACTCATCCTCTGTTCCTCCCCAGTAGCATTTTGAGCATCTTCCGACCTGGGGGTCTCATCTTCCGATGCTATACTGACATATCTCTGGTTGTACTGATCCATTTAGTTTTCACGGCAAGGATACTGGGGTGGGTTGCCATTACCTTCCCCAGGGATCGCATTTAGTCTGACCTCTCTGTCATGACCTTCCCGTCTTGGGTGGCCCTTCACGGTTTAGCTCATGGCATCATTGAGGTGCTCAAGCTCCAGCACCACGTCAAGGTAACGATCCTTTGCTGAAGAAGCTGCTATTACAACCAGCTATAGGAGAGCGAGTAGAGCCAGCATAGATAATCTAAAAGGTACAAGTTATCCACAAAACCCGATGGCAAAAATCACTGTAACTATCACTGTTCAAGCACATTCACATGATTTATTGGCAAGAGACTGGGAAGCAACATGCCCTTTCATCCTGACTCCAATATGTCTAATAGCTGTCTGAATAAGCCTTAAGTTGTGCATATCCAAAATCAGGTTATTACAAGAACCAGACTTTTACAGCATGTATAAAATCTTCTACCTATGGCTAAGAAAGACTGAGAGTGATGTGATCATGCTTTACAGTCTATACCAGCTCTCTTTGGACTTTATGTCTGCCAACCAGTTTTGTGTTCTCTGAAGTCCTATTTCCAATCCTCCCAGCAACAATCTGTGAAACTCATTTTCACGCTTTATATGGAAGGGAGAATTTACAAGATGCTGAGTGTGATTTAGGGGAAGAGCCTCTGACAGGGTGCCCTTCAGTTTCAGCTGTTGAAGTACATGAACTAATGAGGCAATTAAAACCCCCAAAAGCCCCAGGTTGGGGTTTAATTCCCCCTGACTGATACGAACTCATCCTGGGTGGTGGGCTCCAGCGTTGGCGTCACTTTTTACTTACATCAATAATACAGCCTCCATCTCTAGAGCCTGGAGCACAGCCATAATTATTCCTATTTGGAAGGAGAGAAAGATAATCCAGCCAATTACTGGCCAGTGAGTTTGCTCAGCATAATTAGTAAGATCTATGCTAGATACCTTTATTGGAAACTCCTGGACTGGATGGCAGAAGAGAACCTTTCAGCAGAAGAACAGGCAGGGTTTCAGGCAGGCTGCTTTGTCTTAGATCAAGGTTTCATACTCTCCCATTTAGTTGGGAAAAAAAATACTCAGCCACCTAAGTCAGCCCTCTTTGCCTTGTTTGTAGATCTCAAGCAGGCAACTCTTTGGAAGAAACTCGAAGCATCTACAATTGATAGATGGTTATTCTATTATGTGCACATCATACGAACCCCGGTTTGAATGTGAGATGCACTATTGCCTGGCACCTCTCAAATTTAACACCAACAAGGATGTATTTTGGCCCCACTACTTTTTCATTACTACAATAATGTGATAATAGATACCTTAAGCAAGGAAGAGTTTTCACTCCCCAGAACTGGCTAATAGACCTATTTTTATGCTGCTTTACACAGACAGTGCTGTCCTACTGTTGTAGGCACTGGTAGGTCTTAAAAGACCCATGGGAACACTGGTCCATTTCTGTAGGAAACACTCATTACAGATTAACGATGAGGAAACAAAGGTCATGCATTTTGCAGGGGGACTCAAGAGATACCACTAGACCTTAGAAGTACATTTAATTGAACAAGTCCATTGTTTTATGTACCTGGGATTTGTGCTACAGTATTCAGGGTAGCGACACACTCATATCTCTCAGGTTGCATTGAACATTCAGAGGAGTTCATCAGTAATCTTCTCTTTCTTTTTCTCTGAAGGAGCTGGTAGGTAGCAGCTGCTTTGAAGCTTTTTGAAGCCAAGCTGCTGGCACAGCTCCTCTATGGAGCATAGCTAAGTCCAGGTATCAACTCCTGGAAACTGGAGAGAGTTAAAACTGGCTTCCTAAGAAAGTTATTTCAGGTAGCAAAATGTGTGCCTAATGCTGCTCTGTGTTGGAGGCAAGGTTTGTAACAATCAAAACAAGGGTATGTGCCCTTAGATATTGGCTAAAAACCAATCTCTTTGAGTCCCAAGGTCTGGTACATGTTATCCCATAGGATAATTCTTCTTCTCCTTCTTGGAAACTCCCCCAAAAGGATAAATGAAATAAATTAGAGTCCTCCAGTGAGATGCTGATGCACCTGGGATAGGTTCAGGCAATGGTAGCTCTTAAAGAATTCTTGACATAGAATTACGAACAGAACATATCAAGATATCACCTAGAGGTCAATTAAAGCACAGCAGATTCCATATTACACCAGCATTATATCTGGCCTTTATACTATTGATGTTTAACTTTTTACCATCAGCAGTGTGAGAGGGTAAATACTGCAAAATCCCCTCTGCTGAAAGACTTTGAACCTGTAAAGATGGGGGCACTGAATCATGGGGTCATAGCCCACTGCAATGCAATTTTTTCCTAGATACCTGCAGTGAATTACTAACGCCCCTTCTTAGCCCATTTCCAGCCCAGATAGAAGAATTGTATGTGCAGCTTCTTTTGGCAGATAAAGATCCCAAGATCTTTGTAACTCTAGCTGTTAGAAAGTGTCTGTTTATAGCCTGCAGAATTTGTGGGTTATTGACAGCAAAGGAGGCTATGCCCAACTACAGGCCATTTTATTAGGCCTGTTACAACATAATTTGTTCTACATGCTGTCCTCCCTCCCTCTTTTTTTCTGGGTCAGGGACCCGCAATAAAGTTTGACTGACTTATTTCCATTCTACCTTCTATAAAGGTCACAATTTTCTCACTGCTATTGGTCTTCAGGAAGCCTCAAAAGCAAAATAAAATGGTATGTTCTGCTGTTTAAATATCAGTGACTGGTATGAGGAGAAAGGGTTAGGGTTAAGGTTAGAAGACAGAGTGTGCGTTATGAGAAAATTATGTTATTATTTTCTCCCTCATAACATAAAATCTCACCCATTTTTTTCTTTCACTATTTATCTCCTAGGGATTCTTGTATTCCTCCATTTAGCAGCCTGCTTTGTCATCCTATATTACCATCTCTGCATGGCAAAAGTTCTGGAAATACACCCTTTTACATTTCTAAACTTTCCATTGATCAAGAATATTTTTTGTCAAAATGTAAATTTAGGGTTCTATAATAATTGTAATCTTCTGTTGGAAATGCCTATCTACTACTTGCTTTGTTGTATTTATTTATTTTTAAAAAAAACAAGAGTTCATAAAGGGCTGGATTGACATTTTTCTCTCTCCCTCTCTGTGAATCTATCTATCTATCTATCTATCTATCTATCTATCTATCTATCTATCTATCTATCTATCTAATGCATACATGGAAATACCATTCTTAAAGGTGCCTCCCAACTGTTATAGAATCTGTTACAGCTGAATTATCTTACTTCAGTTATTTAAGATATGCTGTTTATTTTGCTTTTTATGTGCTATGTGTCTCAGCTTAGCCACAAAGACTATATAAGTATTATGGACATCATAATAGAGTAGTAGCCTGAGACCAATCCTTTTATAAGAAAGAACTCTTCAGAATTGTAAAGATGGTACTGATTGTGGATTGTTTAAGATATTGCTCACAGAAGGCAAAACTGCACCTCTCTCATTACTTATTTGAAGGTCTAAAGTCCATACATTTGTGTTTGAGAATCCATTCACCTTTCCCACCTAACATACGGATGGTGCTATCAGGTCCAACAGTTCTGACCGTTTCCCTGGGGCTATGCATTTATGTCTATCAATCATCCAGCTGAGAGTGCATGCTTCTTTGAATAACTTCTTGCACACATAGTGGGACTACTCAGTGTGAGTATAGTGTCTCTTATACCTCCTGTTTGAATTCAGAAAGGGTAGGGATAGCGAAGGGCAGAGAAGATGGGATGTGAATATGTTGTTGGAATTATCAGGGGTCAACTCAGCATTGTCTCACAAGCATAGTAAGGGGGTTTCTTTGGTAGACGTGTCTCTATTGTGTGTGTGGGATGTCACGTGGGTCACCTGATTTCCACTTCCTCCTTCTTCTTGGGCTTGGGGTTTAACAATGTCCATTACCTCGTGGCAGACATGCAAGCAGGAGGGCTGCATAATGCAGCTCTTGTCCTCTTTCATCTCACTTGCACAGAGACTTTCTATTCCACATAGAAAGTTTCTACAAAGAACCAGTGATGATTAAGTGCTTTCTACTATGAACCTACCTGTATCCAGATCTACTGAATAAAAGTCAGCTACCTCTACTTTTCTTCATCTAACTACAGTGTGAAGATTGAATTTATTTCTGAATGTAATTAAGCTTAATGTGCAACTTCCCTTTTTTGGTTCATGCTTCTACTCTGCAAGATTGCTGTTAGCTGCTTGGAGTTCTTTTATTAACCTTTGAAAACACCATCATATGTAAGGGCAAGGCAAGGCCAGGGTATGCAATGCACAGATCAGCTCTTGCTCATTATTAAGAACAGATGAAGAGGACATCTACCCCAATGCATCCTAGACAATTCTGCATCCTGTAACAGGAGTTCCTTGTCTTTGGGGTGAACCATTTTGGGATAAACCACTGTTAGAATTGTACTGCTAAATGTCCATAAGTCTCCAGCTAGGCCCAAACCTGCATGGCAAGTGCACTTACCTCCCCAGAAAGGAAGGGCAGAATTTTAGAAGAAGCTTAATAAAATAAAAATATGATGAATGTGCTCCTTCACAAAAGTCTTGATTCCTAAGATAGGTGCATTATATAAGGCAGGTTCCCAACCTGATGCCTCTAGCTCTGCTGGGTTTAACCCTCCTAATTTTCAGCCTGCTCAATCTGAATAGATACTCAGATGCTGTGCTGTGCCTATGCCTACAAAAATCATAATAGTGCATGCAATGGTATTCCTTGTGATACTCTATGGAAGCGAAGGTTGGACTTTGAAGAAGTAGGATAGGAAGAGTATTGATGCTTTTGAACTTTGGTATTGGAGAAGACTCCTCAGAATACTGTCGACAGGCAAAAAACCAAATATTGAACAAATCAACCCAGAGTTATCACTTGAGGCACAAATGACCAGGCTCCAATTATCCTACTTCAGACACATTATGCAGATACCTAGCTCTCTGGTGAAGGTTCTAATGCTGGGAAAGGTGGAAGGAAAGAGAAGAAGATGATGACCAGCAGCAAGGTGGATGGACTCAGTTACAGTGGCTATCAGGGCACCATTAGAAGACCTGAAAGACCAGGTTAGGGACAGATCTTCATGGAGAAAAACTATCTGTGTGGTCATTAAGAGTCAACACCAACTTGATGGCACATAATCAGTCCATTTTTCTTTATAAGAAAAGAAAGATTAGTGAAAACAGTAGCTGTTGGATCCTTTTAACTGGGGTGGGGGCTACCAGGGGTCAACTGGAGGGCTTCCTGGTTAGAAGCATATACTCCATCTTTGATTGTTGACTCCTCCAAAATGATGATGTTTTGTTGCTCAGAGTTGTAATTCAGCACTGACAACTTGGATCTCTGTTAAAACATAGAGGTGAACATATAAAGTTTGGTGTTTTGATCTCCAGTATATGCTTATTGATATCTATTCAGTATACCCAACTGAATTCATTAGAATTATTCATGAATAAGTAGGATTTGCAGCCAATTACTTTTTAAGGAAACATCAATTTTATATAAATGGTATGAAAATAAGAGTTAGCATAAAACCAGTGCCTATTATAGGTTATCTGAACTGGAATAACATCAGCAGCAGCAGCAGCAACAACTGCTGCTATTTTAAAGCATAGCATAGTGAGAAGCTTCTAAATTAATAACGTATGAGTGATATTTATGTAATAATTGACCACATTTTGTTAATGTGTAAAATGTGTAATAGAAATACTGTATTTTTTTTACTTCTTGATTATATTGATAGGGATAACATAGTTATACTTGAAAAGGTAGTATAAATTTCAGGCTAAACAATTTGTAACACTCCCTAAATTGTCTTCACCAGGCTGGGAAAGTTCCTAGAGCTTAGTGGCAGAGGGTATGACTTGCATGCAAACTGTTTAACTTTGTATTCTCATAATAGCTTCAATTCATAAAATTCATGGTCCTGATAGCAGGGCTGGAAAAGTTGCTTGCCTGAAGAAGTTGAGAATAGATGATTCTACACTAGACAGGCAAGAGGTTTGATCTGGGATATTCTAGGAGTTATCCCAACATTTCTTTATTTAAAACATTAAAAGGCTCCTGATTTTAAGTACTATTGCTCTGTAGTAATTCTATAGTATTGTGAACACAGAGATGTTCTCTTGCCAGTTTGATCTGGATTGTGAGAACTGGTGGTTATTTTTTTTTCCTCTTCTTGTGGTGTATCATGCTGGGTCTTGGTACTGATCCTGCACCTCCACTTCAGGCAGCCTGAGCATCACGAGAAGCCAGTGCACTGTGCAGCTTGCAGTAATCATGCTTTTACTGGTTTGCAAAATATTTATTTGATTTATAAGGCTGCCCAACTCAAACAATGTGACCAGGGAAGGGAATAAGCACTACATCTGGTTGTGCTTGGGTGGGTGGGTGGGGAACAAGAGAGAAGGGGAGTGAATTGATCTGGTTGAATGGGGTGTGTTTGTGCTTAGGCAAAATATTGTGATTCTATTCTGGGAGAGGGGAAGAAGAGAAGTTGGAGCCAGTTGTGTAATTTTGATAATACCCCTATCAGGAAATATGGGGATTCTAAGTCCTGATTCCTTAAAGTACCTGGAGAGTTGATTTTAACTTCTGGCAGCTGCAGCTAGAATATCCATGCAACTCAGAATTAGGAATGACAAAGAATTTTACTGCATATTCTTCTCAATCTGAAGTTTCTTTCACCAGAATCTATGGAAGGATGAATGAAAGCTAGAAGCAAAATCTGACCAGCATTCATCTTTCCTTTGAAAAAGAAAAATCCACAGAGTGCTTGGAGGATTGCACTTACATTTTAAACTGTACTGTATGTCTGAGGAATTTCTTCCAGTTCTGTTTAACTTTTAAAATGCTTTGTTTGCAGAATGCTCTGTGCTGTAGAAGCAGAGAGGCTTCTGGAATTTCCTGGATTCACTGCACAGAAATTTTTGGGAAAATGGGAAAGGAGAAAGTGTTTGAATGAAAAGTTCTAGGGTTTTTAAAAATTAAGGAGAGCTAAAAATTATCTTTTGGTTACTCCATGCTGCTTACAAATATAAATGCAATCCCTGTCTGGCCTGAGGAATATTTCTTCACATTCAAACAGGAAAAAGTGTTGGACATAACGTCTGCTCTACCAAAGCATGTAGTAGAAGGAAGCTGATTTTTGAGAGTCTTCCTGGTTTGATAATTAGATAAAAGGCCAATGAGGAACTGCTGAAGCCTTTAGATTTACTATCTTCTCTCAGTTGAGAAAAGGAGATGCCTACAGCCAACTCTGCACCACTTGTTTTCACCTTGTTGGCTTCCTCCTCTTCCAAGGTATTTGCTTGCTCAGCTGACAATAGCATTATCATAATTCTGTTCAGCTAACTGCAACTTAATCTTTCCAAAATCATATTTATGTATGTACACATTGATTCCTATTACAGTGAGTGGATAATTTCATACAGTCACATGAAACCTTTGCTCCATGTGAGGTTAATGGAGTGGGAATTATAACATGTCCATAGATGGGAACTGAAGAATCAACTTGCCAAGTTTAGTTTCTTTTTCTTGTTAAAGTTTGCTGGGAAAACCTCTTGCTCATGAAATATCTGTTCTTTTGAGCAAATCCATATTCAGAAGAAGTTGGCATTTAAATATCTAGACATTTATAGGAAAGTTTAAAATTCTGAATGTTGTGAAAGAGGGGGATGTTTTCATTAAACCTTGAAATGCTGCTGTTTTTCTTCATTAAAAATACTTTCAACTCCACAGATGCATCTCTGCGGAGCCAGCATAATGGATGAATCAATGCCAAAGCATGTGCTTCTGATTCTGGCAAGCAGTGCTCACCATATATCACACTTATTCCCTGCTGCAATTTCAGATAGCAAATGGCAGGCCTCCGAAGGGTTTCCCCTATGGTTCAGTTAGCAGGAGACTCCTTGATTATATAGCAATCTGAGCTGACCAGATGGCATTGAATCCTAGGATCTACAATGAAGGGAGGCTTTCATATATCTCCTGCTAGGTTTCCTCATTTCAAAGATATGCTGTTCTACTCTAGACCTATCAAAGCTGGAATCTTTGTTGCTCTCAGATGTATGAAAGAATGGAGTTTCTAATGTGGCTAGCAGCATTTGCAACATTATCTCCCAGTCTGTACTTGAAGAGAATGTTCTGTTCAAGTCTATAAAATATGTCATCAATCAGAAAAGAGCCAGCATCTCTACTTAGTTTATAAAAATGCAAGCATCTAGCATTTTCATATAGATGGCACCATCTACAGTAGATAGGGTTTCTAGATTTACCAGTTATTGTTTTAAGGGTGATATGAAAGGTTCCATGTACAGCAAAACATCTATATCTATTTATCTCAATCAATCAATCATCAGATTTATATAGCTGCCCATCTTATGAGAAGTGACTCTGGGCAGCATACAATAAAGCACTCATTCCCAGCGTAGGGACCTTCAGCTGGGATGGGCTTGGTGTTCAATCTTTCAGTTTGGAGAAGGGTGTTCTCAGGAATGAATTACTTGGGCACATGAAAATTAGCAATTTTTATAATCAGTTTTAGCATACAGTCCTTTACATCATAGAAACTGAAGTGTGCTTATAACTGAGGAAAATGAGATTGGTAGGAATGTAAATCCAAGCCTGCTGTTCTTTAACTTAATTTCCAGCCATGTTTTTCTATACTGAATTGTTCCAGAAGAAGTATTAAGGAATAAATAGCATTTATTTATTCGGGTTTTTTTTAACCTTGCCTTTATTTCTGGTCAGCTCAAGGCAATGTACAGAATTTTATTATATTAACACCTGAATAATTGGTTGACTAATGGCTAAAGGAAGTTATCCACCTGAGAATCTATTTTAACTGATAATATTTATTCCAGAGGTTTTTTTTCCCTATAGCTCTCTTCAGGATCCAGTTTAAAACTTCAGAACAGGAAGTGCATAGGAGAGTAGAGCATGCCCTGTGGGTTGCTTGCAAGATGTCCTTATGCTTTAGCTCTGTCCCTTCCACTTCTGATCTTGGGATATTCACTGCAAAGATCTGAAGGACTCTAAGAGTGTTCAACTGAACATTCCTAGAAGCTTGTCATCAATTGAAAACCCAGATGTTTCAGGGCTATCTGCAGTGGTGTGCTGGTAAATGTTTACAAACTGGCTCTGCTGGCTGCAGAACAGCTGATCGGTGCACCAGGCATAGTGACTCAGCTCTGCTCTCAACCAGCTCACAAAATTTCAGAAAATTTAACAATCAGCTCTTGCGAGCCAGTACAAGCCAGCTCCAGTACACCACTGGTTGTCTGTCTCAATAATGCTTTTGAGAATGCTCATCTGAAAACACAGTGAATGTTTTCAAGCAGATGCTAAGTAACCTACTTATGGAATAGAGCAAGAATTTACACTCTTCCACCACCTCTGATTTTACTGTGCAATAAAACTTAAACATTTGGTTGAAGAAACTGTATTTTTCATGTAATTTAGTATAATATTCTTGGGCATGCACATAGGCTTCAAACCATTTTCTGTGCAGCCTCTGGAGCTTAGTAATGAATTTCAGTGACACAGCTGTAAGTCAGAGGTGGGACTCATCCATGACTGTAGCCTAAGCCTCAGCAGGCTTTATATAGTTTAAAGAAATCCATTCACTCTCCAATTCTGAAAAAGAAAATTGTAGCCCCTCTTACACATCATAAATCCCTCCCCACATTACATCATTAAAGGTAAAGGTAAAGGTTTCCCTCGACGTAAAGTCCAGTCATGTCCGACTCTAGGGGGCGGTGCTCATCTCCGTTTCTAAGCCTTGGAGCCGGCGTTGTCATAGACACTTCCGGGTCATGTGGCCAGCATGACGACATGGAACGCCGTTACCTTCCCGCTGAAGCGGTACCTATTAATCTACTCACATTTGCATGCTTTCGAACTGCTAGGTGAGCAGGAGCTGGGACGAGCAACGGGAGCTCACCCCGTCATGCGGATTCGAACCGCCGACCTTCCGATCGGCAAGCTCAGCAGCTCAGCGGTTTAACCCGCAGCGCCACCGCGTCCCATCATTAGTCTGCACAAATGGCATTAAGTGCACCCTGGACACCAAAAGATTGCTTACTCCTAATTTAGTATATTGTTATCATTAGTAGTATATTTTTAGTATTTAGGGCAGGGTTGCTCAACCAGGGTTCCATGAGAGGTCACTAGGGGTTCCCTGGGAGATCACAATTTATTTAAAAAACTGTTTCAAATGCAGGCACCTTCACATTAAATAGGTTTTATTCTTTATTTTTAGTTTAAGAACACTCTTAATGCATATATACAGGCCCACACATGAAATGAGTATAATAATTTTGTAATTTCTGGCCTACTTTTGAGCCTGAATGTGCAGGGGTTCCCCGAGGCCTGAAAAATATTTCAAGGGTTCCTCCAGGGTCAAAAAGTTGAGAAAGGCTGATTTAAGGTAATATTAGCTATGATTCTCTTTTCTTATTCATTTCTTCACTTTTGATGCTGCCCAACTCCAAACAACTCTGTGACTTCAGTCTAATTCTTTATTAATCTCATGAAGACAGTATTCTGCTCTTAAGTTTCCTAAAATGAATAATTTGTGGTGTCTTCACTGGTGTTCTCTATTTTGTTCTGAGCCTTTTCACCTTCAAGATGCTGTTGGCCTTTTGGAAAGTTTTGATTGGAATCCTTTGGTGATGAGTTTCAATGTATTGCAATATTTCTTAAGAACCCCAGGTGAGATTTTAAAATGTTCCATATGTTTCCTGTAGAGTTTTGATTTCTCTCTTTTCCCCTTCCTGCTATGACACTTGAATATTTTGCTGAGATTTCTACTCTGCATTCACTCAGCTAACAGGCAGTTGCAGAAATTAAATGAATAAAAAAAGCAAATCTATTCCTTCATGGACTTTGGAAAAGCTGCAATATATTTGTTAAAATTAGACACTGTGATCAGTGTGAGATAAAATACTAATAGTGCTTTCCACTTTCTGCAGTCTATGGTCTGACCAGTTACACAGATCATTAGGAATCTTAATTAAGAAGCATGCAGTGGAGTATGAAGTTATCCTATATGAACGGATGGGAAATTTGTACTTAAAACTATAAAAATAATTTCTTAGAGACTGACTCAGATTAGCTTTTTCTCCCCAAACATCAGTATTCCGTTGTGAGTATTTGCCCTGTAATTGCTAAAACTTGCCTTATAAATCTTTCTTGAATAGATTCTTTCCTTGCAGTGAATTGGATTTAATGTTTGTCTTGTAAGGATTCACAATGTTAGGATGACTTTCTTCAGCTTCATATATTGCCAACGTCTTCCCCTCCTTCTCTTTAGCCTTGAGACTCCCTAGTAAATAATAATAATATATTAAATTTATATTCATGGCATTATTACCATCAGTCCTTTAATCCTGTTCACTAATTCCATTTGTGAAGTTCCTTTTTAGAAACTTCACTCACTTGACCAATGATAATATTAATTAGATCTGTCATCTCAAGTGATAGGGCCTTCGGTGGTCACATAATTATGGATTCTTGGCTGATGTGTTTGGAAGAACCCCTGTTCTCCTTTACAACTATGGGGTAGATGGAAATAGCTAGCATTGTAATAGCCTGTATATCAGGATGAGTTTCAGTGAATCCAAATGTTCATAAAGTTTGGTCAAGAACGAAGTTAATTATATTTATTATCTTCTATCACCCTGTCTTGGAGAACACTTACTGTAATGTTGTTAGACAACTTTGCTTCCAATATTCGTGACCCATTTGTGTCTATTTGGATTGTTCTGAAATCTACTAATAAGTAATAAAGATGCTGATTTTTCCAGCTAAATTTCTAGGGATGTTAATGGAAGATGTTTTGCTGATCTCAGTGACTGACTTTAGTCACTGCAGAAACAGGCCCCATACTCCTAATATCCAGCAGGCTTTCTTCCTCCTTGTCACTTAATGGTTGAATTATTTTACAGGAATGCAGCACAGGATGAATTTTAAGTTGTATAGTCTTGAAGTGCAATGTAATATTAATTTACAGCAGCTATCAAGGTTCATCCCTCTGACTACCTATTTGCATTAGTTTGCTTTCTTCTTGAAGAACAAGAGCCAAGGCTCGTGGGTTTGACTTTTTTTTTTCTTTTAGCAGTGCAATGCTATCAACTTACATCAAGATGTATTGTTGTTTACTTTCTGCCAGATCATTTCTAAATTGGCCCATCAATTTGTTAGTTTATTGTAACAAGTTACACAGACATACACACAACAATCAATAATATAGGTTTATCACTGTATTCTTTATTTTTCTTTTCATATGAGACCGAACATGAGATTGTTGAGCTTTTCTACTTAACAATTTCATTATTGGTCACATAAAATACAAAGAGAACACACAGGAACTAATAAAGGCAATATGGATATACTGTGTAACTATTATAATATACAGCAGTGTTTCTCAACCTCAGCAACTTTAAGATGTGTGGACTTCAACTCCCAGAATTCCCTAGCCAATATCCACCAAAAATTTGCCTTGCTATCAAAAAATGCCTAAACTGAGGAACACATTCCATAGATATGGCTTGAGACGTGTTCATTTCTTTTTTTTTCTTCCCATTTGTAGCCCAGTTTGGAGATCAGAGAATTGCCCATGCCAATATTATTATCTAATTGTTTGTAACTAACAGGAAGTAAAACCTTCCATATTCATAATGATCAGATAGTTAAATTTGTTAAGTTTTTATTTATCAGGTTTATATCCCACCACAATCATAAAAGACTCTCAGCAGCTTATATTAATAAACAAAATACAATAATCAAACCAAAAAAAATGTCTTACAGATATATTAAACCATTCTAGAGCAATACATAGCATCAGACCCCAAAGCCCTCCAGAAAAACTCTGTTTTCAGCTTTTTCCAGAAGGCAGAGAATGTTGGAAACAGGCATAAATTATTCCAATTTCCTTTTCTGTTTAACTTCTCCAGGTGACCACCTTCACAAGCATTGAAGCTTTACTGGTAAACAGCAAATCATTAACTGGTTAACTCCATAGCATTTTCTTCCACTCCTTCATTGGCACTGGTGATTTTTCCAATCTCTGTCTTGTTATTAAGACCATGAACAGGAGAACACTGGTCCCGATGCCACTGGGGTGGTAGCGCTAATGAAACTGCACCTTCTTTTGTAAAAAAGCTGGGCTTGTATGTATTATGTGTGAATATTAAAATAAAAACCTGTAACTTTTCATTTCTCCAGATGTCTGAGATAATTTTTCACATTTTGAAAAGTAACTATTCACTATTTTATAGAAATACAGTACTAAAATCAGTAGGATGCATTATATTAAATCATTGCCAGTCTCCCTCAGTGCATTATTATTCCTAGCTTCCAATAGCAAAATGTACAGTAAAACTGGCTGCCAAAGGTATACAGTTAAGTTGAGTTACCCTATAATGATAGGAGATATTCTATATGGATCATAAACTTAATGAAGAAATCTTTTCAAGGGTACATTTTTATGACCAATTAACTTCAGCCAGCATCTACACGACAAGATACTTGAAAGTTAACTTAGATCAAGGACTACCTATCCATTTCTCCTATCCAATTGTGGGATTACTCACTATTTATATGGAGAGTCATAACCTACAAAGAACATAGAATAGATAAGAATTCATCCTGCATGGAAAAATGCTTCTAATATTATTTATTTACTTACTTACTTATTCAATTTGGATCCTGCCTGATTCCAACCAACCAGATCATGTCACAACTGTCCTGAGACACCAGCAGTCCTTAGAGCCCATCTGGTTATCTGTGGAGCACAGCCTCTGAGAACTTTCACAGAATCAAGTTAACAACAGCCATCCCCACTCCCCTGGGGTCTTGGCTCATGCCAAACCTGAAACCTGGGTGGGCACAGTTCTGAGAGAGAATCACTCCCCTCTGGGCCCAGACAGGTTTTAGTTAGATATGCCAGGCTGGTGCCTCATCCATGAAAAGATCACAGACAAGGGCAGCCTTGTTACAAAGTGGTCCAGCATTCAAAAGCAGCAGCCAGAGCCAGGGCCACTGTGGATCCAACAACCAATTGAGGTTTTAACTGGGGGGCCAGCCAGTGGGACCATTAGCAAGCAGTGGACCTGGTGTCCCCATGTGTGACCTGCCCCCAGGTGCATATCATACTTTCCTCTGCCCATTACCATCTTGATGTTCCTGCCTGCCCTCTCAGTTCCCCCCTGTTCCCCCCACTCACTCCCCCTCAAACCTGGGCACATGTTCCCACAAGCACCATCAACATACACCATGACCCTCAAGACACCCAAACCACCCCTAGCTACACCACTAAGACTCTCGGTGACCTCAGGAGGGTGAGCAGTTAGCCCCTCTATGGGGAAAGAATGCCCATTCCCCCACCCAACATTCCCCAGCCATGGAACAGATCACACTCCTTACAAAGAGCTAAGTGGGCAGCAAAGTACACCCCTCTCAGCCCAGACAGGGCACTGGTTACCCCACTCCAGAGTCCAGCTTGAGGGGCCAAGAGGGGGGCCACCAACAGCCTCCCAGATGGCAGGGGAGGTCCCAAGCAACAGACCCAGTGCCTTTCCAGTGCCATATCACAAACATTGTTGTCCTTGGTTTCAAACCTAGCGTCCCACATGGTATAAGGAGTGGTAGGTATTTAATCGTAGGGATTTTGTTCTAGGCTATCTTTGTAAGAAGTGCATGATACGGAACCTACTCATGATTGTATCAGTTGCTGTATCCATGTAATGGTTCATAGGAGACATAATTGAGCAAAAGAAATCTTGAACAGGGGTGGGGATGGAAATGAAGGTCAACCAAAAAGAGATATAGATATATATTCATAATGCCCTGATTTGCTTTAGAAGACAATTAGTGCTCAGAGTTCTAATATGGAGTGAAGAATACAATATATTCCTTCCGTTTTCCTGGCAAAAACACAAAGCAAGAAAGACTATTTCCAGTCAAAGGCAGGGTCTCTCTATTAGCTAGTCAGCAAACCAGAATGTGTAAAAAAAATCTAAGCCATCAAAACTCTGGCAGACACACTGCTGTTTATTCTTATCCAAAAGTTACATGCCAGGCTAGTTGTGCCATCTGTCACCCAGAAATCAGCTAAGCAAAGACAGGTGGACAGCTGGTGCTGTCAGTTCTGAAATGCCTCTTCAGCAGGGAAAGAGCATGGAAGAGGAAAAGTGTGAGCCAAGCAGTGTGCAAAATAAAGAATCTTAGTGGTGAAAACAAGGGAAATTGTGCAAGTTCAACACCATTTTCAATGAGCTGGCTGTGCTATCCAATTAGTCTGAATAATAGTTTCAGTCTTCAGATTACAGAGGCCCCTATGCCTATAAAAGAACACAGTTGCCTATTTTCTGTAGCATCTCGTGCTAGTAGTCCTAGAGACTCAAGGAAACTCACCCTTCTGTTACGATTGGTGTTTTAAAACCAGTGAATAATGAATTTCTCAGCTGCAGAGGCACAGAGAAGGAACTCAGTAGAACAGTTTCCAGATTGATTTTTGCCATAGAAATCTAGTTGCTAGAAAAGTATTCATAGAATTGTGGCCTCCAGCTGACCTCCATTATTCTGCTCCTCCTTCCATCCTCGTTTGATAAAATACTATTTCATATTTTATGAATATGTCATTGGGGATGGAAATGCATATCCCAAAGAGGCAAAGTCTGGAACATCTCTTCACACCCATAAATAGAAGTCAATCAATATTTCACAAGTTAGAGAGACTGAAAGCTCCAAAGTCACTTTATCTGGAAGTAGGACTCATGAACTCAATAAGCATTTGAGTCTGGAAAAGCTTAAAAGGTTAAAAAAAAAGCTTAAAAGAAAAAAAAACAAAGTACTAGTTGATGCCCCTTGTCCATCAGGATCTAGACAGGATCCATCCATAAGTTAATGTTCCATTGTTAATATATTAGGACTATAATACAAGTCTAGGTAATGCCAAAAAGTTACAGAATTCTCAACATACCAGAATGGCCAAAGAATAGAGAAGGATGTTTCCAGGTAGCTGTTCCATTGACCATTGCAGTCTGAGACATCCTCTGTGGGCAGGTTGGTCCTATGAGGTCTTTCTCTTGGCTTGTAGGTTACAAGGATTGACCAGATGAGTGAAGATTCTTTTGTAATAATGACTTTTCTTATGCTCTGCTTTCCTCCTCCCTGAATCTTAAGATTACACGTGACAGTGCTCTTTTTTGCAAATTATGTCACATCCCTGACAACATGTTACCTACCTTTTGAGTTGCAAATATCCTTTGTCATCTGAATCTATGATTCCCTAAGCTACCTACTGTTTGGTTTGGGGTTGCCTTTCCCTACTTTTTTGGAAGCCTGCCAGTCTGGTATTAGTATGTAAATACAATAACTAAAACTATGACAAAGATGCTTATATTCCATATGTGAGAACTTTTAGAAAAGGTGCATGAGTTTACCCTTCTGGCATTACACTGAACGTGTAAATAGCAGATGTTTGAGTCACTTTGACATCTGCCTCTGACATTTTCTATAATCTTAGTCTCTAGGCAATACTGTTTGGGTGTGTTACTTTATACTCTTATGGCATTAGACATGAATAAAACATGGTACAGTGTAAGCCATGCTTGGTTTAAGTATCTACAGCAGGGGAAGCAACCTGGTAATTTCCAGAAAAATTGGACTTCAGCTCCCATCAGCATCAACCAGCAAGTTCAGTTGTGAAGGACTTGCGTTACCATCTGGCATGGGTGTTCCTCTTTGGTTTCTGGAGTAGTAGTTAATTTACAAATACAGGATGTTTGGTATTGAGATAGAAACCCTATTTGTTTAGATGCAGACAGGGGAAGCTAGAGACTTTTCTCAGCAATCTGAAAGAACAAACTGACCCGAATTATGACCTGAAGTTATCCCACCTTTAAAAAGTAACACCCAACTTTCCTACTAGGTATGGTCCTGGGCTGCCATCTATCTCCTGTCCCGTGTATTAGTTCTTAAAGCTTCTGTCATTAACATAGTCAGGGATGGTGAACAACATCAAAATGGTGGTTGCAACTGGGGCAAATCTGTAACCCTTTTTACAAGCATGCAATGGATTTTTAAAAGGGACAGGGCTTTGATCTCCTGGTTGTGCTCACTATTTTGACACTGTTGACCCCTTTTGGGGACACCTCTGGCAACTATGGTTTCTCTTTTTTCATAGTGGAGCATCAAAGACAATAGTATTAAGTTAAGAATGTGTATATTCATTCATTCATGTTTTACTTTTATACTGTCCTTGCTCTAAAAGAAGTATGCAACATAAAAAATGTGGCATCACAACTAGAAACACTCAATCAAATAGATAACATAAAAACCAAGAACACAAAATACAGCATAACAAACAAATATAACTCCCCAAATAGTGACATTCCTAGTTCAGATTATATCTAAACAGCATGGGTAAACAAATATGGTTTTATTCATTGTCTAAAATTCAACCAATATCGTATCCTAGTTGCTAACTTTTCTGTGGTGGACAGCCTTAAACAGGGTAACACTACTGGGAAAGCCTTATATTGGGACTGTATGTGGCTCACCAGCAACACATTGGAAGATCCCAAAACCTCTCTTTAGTGGACTTAGTAACTTAGTAAAAAAAGTTGGGCACTCTTGTTTTGCATTTTGGATAGCTTGGGGACATTGTGAGCCAAAATGGATGTCCTAAGTATTGCAGATGCTCAAGGTACCCCCTGCTTCCAAAATTGAATCTGCCCTGCCTTTTTTGGAGTGTGGCCCTCAACATGCTCTGAAAAGTGTGACATGACATTTGAGTCCACAAAATGTGTGCACCCTTGTCTATATCAAGTCATCAATAATTCAATCAATCAATCTTTAATACGGTCACAGACCAGAATTACAAATTAAAAAAAAGAAAAAAGAAATACATTGAAATATGTTAAAATACATAAAATGAAATGAACAAAACATGATAATATATTTACAGATCAATAGAATCGTCAATGGGCAGTCGAGGTCTGCCTAATTTGCAGACAGTATAGCAAAATTTAGCTACGTTCAGGGAAACTAAGTCATTCTGATCAGATAGCAACAACTGAACATAAAAGAGATCAGAATTTCCTGGATATTTTATCAAATGAGGGGTTATTAAATGGGTTCGTGAATCCTTATAAAGAATACAGTATAGCAGCACATGTTCTATAGTTTCAATAGCCCCTTGTCCACAGGGGCACAGTCTCAACTTGTATGGGACTTTTTTGTAGTGGCCCTCCAAAACTGCTGTGGGAAGCACATTACAGCATGCCAAAGTAAGTGCCCTCCGAAATTTGGACACAGTTATATGATTTAGGTATCTCGCTGGCTTATAAGAAAAGGCTTGATCGCCCAAAAAACCACTCTTAGGCAAAGCTGACTGGTCCTGCTGGATTTCCAGGTCTTTGATACGCTGCTTGAATTCACTAAGAGCACGCCCATAGCCCATCATTAGGAGTGCCCCACTAGAAAAGCCGAGATGTTGTAGTTTTTGTGAGATGGTCCTGAACCATACTGATTTATAGTTATCCTTAGAAAGGAAAGAACCCAAACCCGTAGGGAAAAACAGTAGTTTCAGCCATTGTGCTATAATACAAGTCCATGCACCTGTTTCAACTTTAGGCAACCCTGCTTCCCTCCTTAATACTACATTTGGAGTACAGGGAGGTACCTGAAATATGGCCCTTAAGAATTTGGATTGAACCCTTTCCAATGGTGTGAAAGAAGGATAGGGTCCTAGCTGAGCACCGAAGAGTAATTGTGTGCGGGCCTTAGCTGAGTATAACTTCAGTGCTGCTGGAATGTGCTGTGCTCCCTTGGTAAAGTGAAAGGATTGGATTGCTGCCCGTGTTTTTTGAGCGTTTTGTATAACATAGCTTTGGTGCGCACTGCATTTAGTGGAGCTATGAAAAACCATGCCCAGATATTTAAAGGATTTAACTTGTTCAATGTTCTGGCTGTTTATCCTCCAGATGTGCAGTTTAGGTCACATTGCAAAGACCAAAATTTTAGTCTTGCTATAGTTGATTTCGAAAGCTTCTTCAGAGCAGTAACTGGCCAGAGCGCTCATGGCTCGTTTGAGTCTAATTCGTGTTTGTGATAGGAGTGCTATGTCATCTGCATACAACAAAGTTACGATATGCCTGTCTGCCAATTTTGGAGGGTGGTATTCTAATTGATTCATTTTGGCCACAAGTGCATTTATATACAGATTAAACAGCAGAGGAGCTAAAATACAACCCTGCCTCACTCCTCTGTGAGTTGGAATCTCACTCGTGTGATGGCCTTGCGTACTGCATCGAACTTTGATTCTGGAGTTCTTATAAAGATTATGCATGAGTAGCAGTAGCCTTCTATCAATTGTAGTATGGATAAGCTTAGACCAAAGCCTTGCTCTGGGAACCAGATCAAATGCAGACCTATAATCAATAAAAGCGGTATATAACGTCGAGCCTGTTTTACGTGTATATTTTCGGCCAGATGTTGAAGTATAAGGGCATGTCCATAAATAGAATGTCCAGACCTAAAACCTGCTTTGCTCATCTGCAATATATGCTCTGAGTCAATCCAGTCAACTAGCTTATTGTATACGTGTCTGGCATGGAGCTTACTTATTATACTTAACAAGCTAATGGGCCTGTAGTTAGCAGGCAGGTCTTGAGTGCCCTTTTTATAAATAGGGACAATAACAGCTAGGCCCCAGTCCTCTGGAATTTGTGCAGTGCAATCAATATAAGTAAACAGGGAAGCAAGAACAGGAGTCCACCAATCCAGGTTGTTTTGTAATATTTCAGGTGTAATAAAGTCATTGCCTGGAGCTTTACCAGGCTTTAACTGTTTTATGAGCCTCTTTATTTCAGCGTTTGTGACAGGGGCCCAATTTGGGAGCAGGTTAATATTAAGATCTAAGTCAACTATATGGGCCTCTTCTTGTGAGTATAATGCTCTAAAGTGGTCTTCCCACACAGATGCTGGTATGAGGTGAGGAAGTAAAAGAGGCCTGTCAATCGAATGGAGATCTATAAGGTGCCCAGAACAGAGTGGAATTTCTGGCTTGAGAAGCTGTTATCAGTTGCTGCCAGGAAACCTTAGTGAATTCTCTTTTCTTGTTTTGTAGAAGATGTTTATATTGTTTCTTCTGGAGCATAACATCTTGGATGGGGTGCTCAGCTGGGTTCTCTTTATATAGCTTAAATCCCCTGATCAGTTTACCTTTGGCCTCAAAACATTCTGCATCAAACCAGGGCTGGGAAGGATAGATCTTGCCCCCTAGATTATCTCTGCTCCTTGATATTTGGGTGGAAATCACAGGGTGGAGCAACTGAATCAGTTGTGTAAATGTCTGCAAGGGAGAATCCCCAGACCTCTCTCTGACTATGGTGGAGCGGAGTTGCAGTGCTGCTTCGGATAGAAGCACCTGAGCAATTTGCTCACTAAGTTGCTGAGTCCATTTGACACAAACCAACCTCAGCTCTGAGTCTGAATCCTGAAATGGGATGGGTTCTGTTTCCAGAAAGCAATTGTCAAATGCTTTTAAAACTGTAATACTTGGAAGATGATCACTATTGGGTCGATTTCCTAAATAAAATTTTTGTACAAAAGTAATCAAATTCCATGAGATTAAAGTATAGTCAATCAGGGAAGGTCCTGAGCCAACCCAGTGGGAGAATTCACCAGGGAAATCACTAATAATAGATCCATTCAATAAATATAAATGTTATTTGTTAATTGTTAGTAATAGACACAGCCCCTTGTAGTCCCCTTTTGAGTCTTTAGATTGCTGGATTAACAGGGGGGGAATTGTAACTGGTTCTGGGGGATACTGGTGGAACTGAATAAAAAGTGCCTTATCATTCACCCCCACCCTGGCATTTAGGTCACCAGAAATTATTACATAAGCTGAAGGATTATTTAGCATAAGAGTACTTACATATACTTCCAGTTTAGTCCATATGTTGTTAAAATGGGACCTATTCTGGAGAGGTGGAAGATAAACATTCACCAATAATAATAGAGCATTATTAAATTTTAACAGCACAGACATTGCATAGTGCTCCATTGGGTCTAACTGTATACTATTTGTATGTAGTTTGGTTGAGATTTGTATACTTAGCCCACCACACATTCTGCCTTGTCCTGCTCCAGGAGCTGCGGGTGGTGAGAGGGATGTATACCCATTTATAAACAAGTTGCTGTCAAGCCAAGTTTCTTGGAGTAAGAGTAGGTCGAATTCAGCAATGTAGTGTATGAAAGCAGAGTCTTTGGATTTGGCGTTCCAACCTGCAATATTCCATAAGAGGATAGATAGGGATTTAAGAGCATCCATATGTCAATCTGAGTTCCGAAATGTGACTGTTTTTAAAAGCGAGTCCTGGGAGATGGTTGAAACTTGAGTTGCTTCATGATGGTTGCAAAAAAATTTATCTTGTGCAGGTCTCCCAGAAACAGAATATTCTCGATGGGGTGGTTGACTAACAAGTGAGGATGGATACAGTCAATTTGGTTCTGATGCTGGGACTATGTTGTCAATACTTCCCATGTAGATGCAATTATTATAGGATTCAGCTTTCCTCATCATAGGTTGTAATTGCTGCTCTTCTTTGTCTTGGGGGCCAATATTCCACAGATTTTGGTTTGCTGCTAGCATTTCTGCAAATGGTAGAGGACTCAATCCATCCCTCTCATTTTCTAATTGCTGTACTTGAAAGTGACTAGCATCAAGGTGTTGTTGTTGTTTATTCGTTTAGTCGCTTCCGACTCTTCGTGACTTCATGGACCAGCCCATGCCAGAGCTTCCTGTCGGTCGTCAACACCCCCAGCTCCCCCATCAAGGTGGTGGCTGTTTTTGGAAAATTGCTCCGATTCAGAATTTCCCTTGATGGTATTAACTTGTACTGATATAGAATGACAGGATATAGATGGAACACCCCCTTGCTGAACGGAATCAGAATTAGGGTCCACACTGAGTTCATCTGGGTAAAGCGACTCTTGAGATTGCTCTGTCTGACTCTCTACTGCCAGTGATGTTAGGTCACCAGCTACAGTTTTATCCTCTGGATGGTTAATTAGGACTTGTACTATATTATCCTGCTGAAAGTCCTTTTCCTTTGTGTGTTTTTGCTTTGGGCTGGCATGCTTTCTCTTTTTTTTTATTGGAGATTTTATGCTTTCAGAAACCAGACTTAGTTAACATTTCCATAGAGGAGCTGCTGGAGGGGAGCAGGGTGTTAAGAGTTTCTGTCGTGTTAGTTACCGATTTCAACATTGACCTTACTAATTCAATTTTATGTAAAATCAGTTGTTGTTCTCCTGGGGGACGGGTGGCAAACTGATTGGTTAGTTCATCCTCATCATCCAAAAACTGTATCTTTCCTTTAAGTGAATCTGGGATCTTTTTTCCGTTAACCTTATCTTGTTCTGTCTTTGTTAATAGAGGAGTACTTTGTTTTACTGATAGTGAACAGTTACATTTAGGATTTTCAAGGTTCATGTCGTCCTCCCTCGCTGACTTGGCTCTCCGCCCAGACTTTAGCAGGGACTGAGTTTGTGTATTATAAAACACACGAATTGGCCAGATATGATATTTCCTTAAAGAATTTTCAAGCCTAAAGAGCATTGATGGATAAATAATCTGTCCAAAAGTTAACAATATTCTTTTACATCTGTGCCTACTAGGGAGCCAAGAGATCTCCATTAACTCATTAGAATATACCCTACAATGTAAAAGTTGAGAAAGAGAGTATTACTCTTCTGTTATGCCACCTAGCCCTATTCAGAGGTGTATCGGCAACTTGGAGCAAAATCCTGTGTCTCTGTAAGACTAGCCTCTCCTCCATGTCTTCTCCTTCTGAGAACCCCCATGCCACCCATGGTGTCTGTGGATTAGGGGTAAGTTTTGGAGCATGGGAGTTACTGTTTGCTTTCTTACCTATTTTGGAGATGTAATTTCCCATTAGAGTCTTTAGTTCATCTATCTTTTTATTGGCTTCTGAAAGTTTATTGTATATAGCAATGACTGAGCAGTTAAAAGACAGTTCTTGGCAACCAGGTCCAAGTCTCCTTTAAAATTGCTCTTAGTATTAACCATGTCCTCCCCTCTATCTCCTGTTGAAACCTCATTTTCAATGGAAAAACCATCGTCCACATCCCAGTCCAGTAGGGAATAAGAATTGTTGACGGAGGTTACAAGGGGAGAGGAAAAAGGAAAAGGAGACTTACTGCAGTGTCTATTGATTGAAATAAATCCTTTATCTTTGGTTGCTTTAGAGTCATCGCAGCCTTGTCTTGTTTTGGATTTCCTCTCAGCTGTGTCTCCAATTTGTGACTCCTTTTGAACATTCTTTTCAAGTTCTTTTTTGTTTTTATTCTTGCTTTCTGATTTTGCATCCTTGAGTGGTAATTCAGGATTGTAAGTCCTACTCTCACTTCGTCGACAGGTGTCTGCAGCTGGAGTTCCAGAGTCCAAAATCTAAAATCCTAATCCTGTCTAATTCTGAATCTAAAAACCTAAAATTGCTAATCCTAATAAGAAAAACTAAAATTACTATGATCACTGATTGATATTAAATAAAATAAACTAACTTAAAACTACACATAGGGGATAAATAAAGTAAGAGGATTAGGAGCTCACTAAAAAGCTGTCACTCGGTGGCCATCTTGCTCCGCCCCCAAGTCATCAATCATTGGCTGTTCAACAACTGTGACGACAAGCTGGAATTCCAAGGTGATCTTGAAGCACTTCTTAGGTAAATCCTCTTTTAAAATCTGGATCTTGGGGCATTCAAGACTTTACTCATCAGTATCAACAGATTTAATTAGGTCTGAGATATTTATTTATTTATTTATTTATTTATTTATTTAAATTTATAGCACCGCCCATCTTCCCCAGCGGGGGACTCTGGGCGGTTTACAATAAGAGTAATAACAAGAACATATAAACCTTAGTTACAATCTAAAAACTTAAATAAGATAATAAACAAAAAAATCCAAGCGGAGTTTATACAGTATTGAGGATTGGTGTCACATGCATAATATCCTATTTAACAATCTGACAGCTGCATTCTATTCCAGTTGCAGCTTCCACACAGTCCTGAGAAGTCGATCCTCATGGAGTGCACTACAGTAATCCAAGCATGACATTATTGAACCGCTGCAGTGGTAGAGATAGCTACAGTGAGATGGGGGAGAGAGCCACTGAATGGCAGCATTCTTGCAGAACTATGCAAAAGTGATTCACTGCACAGAACAGTAGTTCAACTTCCTGCAGAACTAGGGCAGGTCTATTGAGGCAAAAGCAGTCAGCTGCTAGATCTGTGTTCGTTGTCTTTTGTCATGTTGATGCCAAGTGTGACAGTGGTGAATGATGACAAGGAGCAACGTAGCGCAGTCCCAGGCAATCACTTCCATACTTGAGCAGCCAACATTTCTTACTTTTAGACATGCACTTTGCAGGCCCTGGTGTAATTTTAAACATTTTAAATGATTGATTAGAGTGGAGTGTGGATCCCTATCTTTCTGCTGAAGCAAGTACTTGATAAGCCAGAGGAATTTCTAATTAAAATGCAAATCAAAGAGTAGAAGATTTTATCTGCCATTCCTATTTTAATCCCTTCCATTCTGTCACACATTGCCATAACACATTTTCATGCTATTGATCATCATGCCTGAACAATTTCCCCATAAAGTAAGGATCTACCTGCAGTTGTAAAGATAATTTAACCAGTGAAGATTGCTGCTTTTTACAAATTAGGTCACTGTTACTGGACTGTAATTACAGATAGGGTAACAATATGCGTTCTCAGTGCTAAATCCATTTGGGCTTAGCCAATAAGGATGAAGATGAATTATGAAAATAAATCATAACCGTGATTAAATCAAGCCTGATGGAAGAAGCAAATTTCAGCTGTTGGGTTCATACTTAAGAATTTCTAATGGAGTAGCTTGGCAGAAAAGAAAGAAAGAGTGCTGTAGCATAACATTTGGATCTCAGATGTGCACATGACCGCCAAGTGGCAGACCCAGGATTTGACTGCCATATCTGTACAGTATCCCTAACCACCAAAGTAAAGTTCATCCTGCTATTCTCCCTTCTAGTTACAAATCATGCCAATATAAGAAAAATCCTATGGGATTTCTCCAAAGGCTAAGAAGCTCAACTAATAATTTAAGATATATTTACTCTGATTGCAGAGATTCCATATTTTATTTATTTATTCATTTAATAGCTGATTAAATGATCAACTGTGCAAAATCTCAAAGGCCTCTGCAGACTTAAAAACCAAGACATTAACAGCATGTATATACCCAAACATGCTAGCATTAAAACATGTTTCACTGCAAACTGCCTAAAAAAAAATAACAGGATAAAAATTTAATATAACAACAATGAGCACTCGGATTGGAAGGTAAAAAATGTACTTCAGAATATGCATGTAGCGCCCATCTGCAACTCTTTACACCAAATAATTTTTTTCCTGGGATTGCACGGCAGTCATGTAATGGCAGGAGGAGATGCAGCTGTTTTAAAGAGTTGCCAAAAAGTGGAAAATGAACTTCTCTCCACATTCTTTTTTGCCTTTGAGGAGGGAGGAGGAGGAGGAGGAATACCTGCTGGAAGAAGGAGATATTACATTGATATCTGAATATATGCAATGAGGATGCCAAGTGGTTCATCATCCTATAGAGGGCATTCCATGCCTGTGGAACTATTACAGAGAAATAATCTTCCCACTATAGGGAGCAGGGCCCAGAGAAGAACTTCCTCAACAGTACTTGCTATTAGTCATCAAGGCACTTGTCTTCCATGAATAATCCTTTTAACATCCATCTAAATTAGCATCACAGCATCTTGTATTACTGCACTGTGTACACTAAGTTAAGACTTAGGTATGTTTTTTTATCCATTCTAATTCTGGTTGAATTTCAGTGACCTCATGTGCTAAAATTATAAGGAAACAAATTAGTGCTCTCCAGGTCATTACAATTTTAGAAATCTTAATCATGTTCACTGATTTCTCTACAGATATAGTAGTAGTAGTAGTTTATTAATCGATTAGTCCTGTGACCTTATCAATAAAATAAAATTGAATTAAATAAAATACAACACATTGTCTGATTCCAAAAAGAAAATAGATAAAAGAAATACAGTATGCGATAATACAAGGAGTCAGTAATCAGATGTATGAATCTCCCTTACAGGATACCCCAATTTGTTCAAAGTATTGGGTTCTTATGACTGCTGCCTTAGTTATAAACTTAGCAGTTCTGCATACAATATGCACATTAGAACCCAAAAGGAAGTAAGACAGTCTGTGATTTGGATCCCAGTGTACTGTTCTTTCTAACAGGGATGATAAATATTTAAGCCTAATGGGTACATATAATTGGCAATTGAACAAAATATGAAAAATATTTTCAATGGCTGGTGAACTGCATATGCAGGTTCTCTCATGATATGGCAAGTGGTGGAAGCACCCATATTTGTCCATGGAGTCCAACAACTCAAATCTACCTCTAGAATAGGCCCTTCTTAAAAATTGTGGCAAGCTTATTAATATATACTTTTCGAGTTGAAAAGTAATTTTATTCTTAGTCAACCATCTTAAAGATCTATTTTTAGTGAATATTTCCATGTCAATTTGTGCACTAATATCCAGGACTTGCTGTTTATAAATTTCCCTTGCCTGGGAGGCCGTTGAGAACAAATACTGAATGGAAAACCCATGTCGTGAAATAACTTCAAAGAGTTGGCTGATCCAAGAATTGGGCTGTGCCATATTTATATGTTCAATTAAGCATATTTTAGGAAGTCTATCAGAATCCATTGACTGGATCCTCAGCCAGTATGTGAAAACTTTAATAACTAAATGGCTATGTAAGGAATGGATACCTAATTCTGCTCTGACTGCAGGGGCAGATGTATTCTTATCAGTTCCCAATATGCATCTTGGGAAACAGGTCTGAATTTGTTCAAGTGGGGTAGCTTTATTTAAACCTCACAATTCTGCACCATAGGTCAGCATTGGAACTATTTTGGCCCTAAACACTTTCAATATAGAGGTCAGAGTGCCTGGATAACTGTAGTTAAATAATTTATATAATCTTTTAATGCTTGCCGCAGTCCTTGCCAAGCTTCTTTTGAAATGATATAGATATGGAATCCTACAAATCCATCAAGGCTATAGTTTTACGATGTAGTTAATAGTTGGCTCCTAATTTTCAATAGCAATCTATTGAATGGACAGACTCAACCATAGCTTCAACTGGGAAACTGAGCATTGTAGACCAAGCTAAATAATAATAATAAAAAAAAGCTAGGAATTCCTGGAAGCTTGGCACTCAGACACATCAGACATCAATAGACACATAGAGATGAACCACATTTACACACCATTCAAAAGAGACAATAGGAAAAAAGTTAAGAAGGAAACAAAAAGACCAGAACACCCCCTCTCCAGCAGCCTACACCCAGATAAGCAGGGATTAACACCAGACAAACAATCAAGCAGAAAACAATACTCTAATCAAGGAACTACCAAGGAAAAAAAACCACACCCCCACCAACACTGGCAGGGCAAGCTACTGTATATAAACAGGGAGCAAACCCCACACTCACCAGCACTGGTGATGTTACCTAGTTGGGTAATGAAACGTCTGCAAACAAACAACCCAGCTCAGAGAGTACCAAGGGCTCCACAATAGCAATCTTTTAGAACAGCTTTCCTATGGAGCACATAGAAGAACCCGCAAAATCATGCAACCTGGGGTTATGCATGCAATTCCCCCACCCACCCACAATTCCCAGTGTGTCCAGAGGTTTGGGCTACACATGTGCTAAGACCAGAAGAGAAAGCATTTCACATTAACCCACTCCCATAGTCCTGACTTTTTTTTAATTAAATTTTTTGTTATTACTGACTTTTTTTAATTAAAAAAAAGTTTTATTACTGACTTTTTTTAATTAAAAAAATTATGGCTATTTTAATACCTTTTTTAAAACATCATCAGCTACCCTACTGGTCTCCTATCATGGCAGAGATGCAAAACCTCAAGAATATATATATTATATATATATATAAATAAATCCCCTTTCTGCCCATAGAGGGAGGGAGGAAGGGAGGGAGGATCGTCATGGCAGATAGCTGGACATAAATAATTATTTGAAAGTATATTGCTCATGGAGCACAAAAGGAATAATGGGGACCATCTCATTTTTAGCATTCTGTTCAGCTTCTTGTGACTTTTTATTGCCCTTTCTGCCTGCTTTCACCTTTCCCCCCCTTTTTCCTGGGTAAGACATTTTGAAAGGTTAATGGCTATTTTAATGGACTTGGCTTAATTTTCAGCACTGGGACCCAACCTTAAATATGCAAACATGTCGTGGCCTTTGTAAGTTCTCAGCCCAGAGACAGTGATTCATAGCTACCACCTTTAAAATTATTCTTTCAAAACAAAGCAGAATAAAAACACAGTGATGTACTTCTTTATTTTTTAGAAAAAGAAAAATGTTGGCACAACATTTTTTTCCAAGACCTTTTTAGTTGGATTAACTTATAGAAATGAATACCAAATAATTAAAATAGTTCTTGTAGCACGGGGACAAGGCACACTTTAAAAAAAAATGATGTTTCTTGCAGGCACACATGCACACACACACCTCCATACATACACCAGAGAGGAACATTTAGTATTCCTGATCTAGATTCACCGATAATGCATTTGCATTGTATAAAAAGGGACCTTAACAGATTGTTTTGCCTCCAGAGTGTATGTTAAAATTCTTGGCCAGCTGAAATTCATTAGTTCCAACAGGACAAGTATCGCAGCATATCAAGTCCCTTTGTGTCAGAAATGGAATGAAAACTTATCACTTCTGTAGACATTCGTACGAATAAGCATCAGTATAACTGAACACTGAACAAAGAAATCTGGTGGTCAGTAATTTGCTGTAGAAATGATCAAGTCAAGGATAGTTTGATACTGCTTACAAACCATACTGCTTATTCAAGACTGTTTCAATACCAAATGCTTACTATTTTTTTATTTACAAGATGATTATTTGCAAATTGGTATCCAAGAAAATATTGATTAAGCTACTTTATTGTAGCTAAGCAAGCCTGGCTGTAGCAGGACTTTCTCTACAGAGGGTTGAAACTGCTTAGAAAAGCCATATGCTGGATGCATTCACTGAGTGAAGCCTCAGTTTGTTAAACAAGCCATAATGGCCTGATTCACACATAATGCTAAGCCATAAACCGTGCTTTATAAACCATGATGGTTGAATTTATACTGCATGTTAAGTCAAATCCAAACAAAATAAATCACAGCTCAGTACATTGTGTGCATCCATTTTTCCTTGAAAAGTCAAGCAGCATATTAATAAACAGAAGCTAGTTTTTCTTATAGAAGCTATTCTCCACCTGCCTTCCAAGATTTTCATACATTTCCAAGGACATTCAGAGTCCTATGCATTTCTGAGAAGAGTCCTGTGCATTTCTCCTGTGTATACTGATGATTCCCTCTTATTTCTCAGTGGAGATGTTTTGATTCAGTCCTGTCTGCCCTTCCCACCTGAATTTGCTGTTAGAAGGAAAAATTGATCTTAGTGAAGCTGGGTGACATTCTTCATTTGAATGTATGACTTCATGTCTATGGAAGGCCGGAAATGAACAACAATATTAAATAATAACCCACCTTTATATATTTTTTGCAAAATATGTCACACTCCTTTAATCCTTGTATTCGAAATAATATGCACACATTGTAATACTTCGTTTTAAAAAATATATAAATGACACACAAAAAAGATTGGAGAGTATAGCCAAGTTCAAACTTTTATTTTAACTGTGTGGATTTTAGAGTAATAGCCTAAAATGTGTCACCTACCTTTGAGGTCATTTCTTGGTTTCTTTGGTTTGGTTTGGTCTGGCAGGACAAATTTGCCATTGTCCAGGGTATGCCTGATTGTGAGATAGTACAATACTTTAGCTTAAAAATAAAATCTCACAATCTTCGAGGAGGCTCCTTCTGGGCACTCCTTCTGTTTATCTACGCAGATGATACAGCAGTGGCTACACAAGGATCAAGTTTTGATGAGATAGCTGGAAGACGCACTGTAGCACTTGAAAAATTAGGACAATGTTACACTACTAATCATTTGAGGCCTAATCCAAGTAAGACCCAAGTGTGCACTTTCCATCTTCGAAATCGAGATACTGGGGCTAAACTGAATGTTATATGGCAAGGGAACCAATTACAGAATTGTCCTACACCGAAGTATCTCAGTGTGACACTTGATCGAACACTTTCCTTTAAATAGCACTGCCTGAATATTAAGGCCAAGGTTAGTGCAAGGAATAACATTATTAGGAAATTGACAAATTACACATGGGGAGCCCGGCCATCCATGTTACGAACATCAGCTTTGGCTTTGAGTGTCGCTGCAGCAGAGTACGCTGCTCCAGTATGGAGTGCGTCTACACACACAAAACAAGTTGGTAAAGGTAAAGGTAAAGGTTTCCCTCGATGTAAAGTCCAGTCGTGTCCGACTCTAGGGGGCGGTGCTCATCTCCGTTTCTAAGCCTTAGAGACGGCGTTGTCATAGACACTTCCGGGTCATGTGGCCGCAGTACCTATTGATCTACTCACATTTGCATGTTTTCGAACTGCTAGGTGAGCAGGAGCTGGGACGAGCAACGGAAGCTCACCCCGCCGCGCGGTTTCGAACCGCCGACCTTCCAATCGGCAGCTCAGCGGTTTAACCCGCAGCGCCACCACGTAGCAGTATGAATAGTGACAGGATGTCTAAAACCTACACCAATTGAGACAATGTACCCCCTTGTTGGTATTGCATCACCCAAGATCAGGAGGGAAGTAGCAGCAGATGCTGAGAGAACAAAACCAGAGAATGATCCCCGGCACCCTCTGTATGGGTACGAGCCTCAAACTCATTGACTAAAATCTAGGAAGTATTTCCTGGCAAGAACAATGCTCTTGAGGGCACGCAAGAGCAAAACCAAGTTGGAAGATGGAGGAGAGAAATCACTGATCAAGGAACAGTCCCAGAGGGAAATACGACTAAGGGATTTGACCTCCCTTATGTTATTTGGAGGACTCTGAATAGGTTGAGGGTTGGAGTACCTAAGTGTAAGACTAACATGCTCCAGTGGGGATTGTTGACAGATAATAACAAGCTGTGTGAATGTGGAGAGATATGAAATTCGGCCCACCTGCTGACCTGCTGAATATTACCAATAGTGTTCACTGAAAATGACTTGTTTTTGGCCAATGACAAAGCCAAGAAGGTGGCATCATATTGGTAGCTTAAGGTTTGATCTGGATACAAAAGAAGAAGAAAACCTACCTTTGAACTTGCCTGTTGGTGCACACAGCTTTCAGCCTCTTAGCTCACTTTTGCAAAGAAGCAGAGATTCTGGCTTGGGTAGATTCCTGTAAAATTTTGTACCTGACACATAGTTTTGCAATAGCAGAAAAAGGCTTCAAAGAATGATATACCTGAAAAATGAATAACATGTATCGCAGGTAGCTGTGCAAATAAGGGTGCCTCTAACTGGCAACCATTATGTACCATTTTTTTCTTGACTCATGTGAGCAACTCAAAGGAATGGCAGATTTGAAAAGCATGTGGCTGTTATATCTCTAATGCCTATACCAGTAATTGTCAAATAAGTACCACTTGGATAACCATATCTCCAGGCAAAATTATTAAAAAGTAAAAGCATTGCTAATGTTACATTTTAACATATCTGTGCCCAGCAGCATTCCTCTTAAAGTAATTAAGTGTGAATGCCTTTAATCTTATGTATCTCTTTTGCTAATTAACAGTGACTTGGTATCTTTATGAATGAAGATTTAACTATTATTTGGAGGCCTCAATTAAACCAATAGACATTGGCCTTTCAACTTAACATCTAGCCAGCTAGCCATCATGCTTAGATGGAGGCGGGGGGACACCCATTCTTTGACTGAGAAAGGTTCCCTACAAAATCTCCAATGCAATATCAGGGATAAAAGTGTCTCAGTTTTTTTTCTGCCCTCAGATAAATGGAACAACCTCAACTTATCAGAAGGTGCACTTTAATTTCCTCTGATGTTTTCATTATGCATCCTTTTGTGCCAGAACTAATTTGCAATAATGTATATTTAATTTTGGAAAGCAAGAACACATCCTGTAGCCTTCCGGTTATGATTAACCTGTAGAAATGCTGAGGCACACATATAATGTGGCTATGCAAATATGATCAGCCCCTTGAAACATTCAGAAACCTAAAATAGTAATCCAATCTGCATTTTCACTATTAGATGTCAGACTGGATTGCGAGGAGTTAGATGGATTAATCCGTCTTTGGTTTTTTGTTCTGTTTTTTTTAAACACAGTATAAGAACAGTTGAGCTATTTCAACAAATTGATTAAGCTACCTTAGGCAATAATGTTAAGCAGAAATTTCCCAAATCAGATGAATTAATTTATTCATGCTTTTTAAGAATTCTCTCTGTATATCTAATTTACAGAATGTATAGTTGAGATTTAGTTATTTTAATTTTTACTGAATTTGACTGGATTCAGACACTAAGACTGAAAGACAAAATTTCTGGGTACATACAGCACATTTAACCATGTTTTGCTTGATTAACAAATCATAATTGTCTTATCCATTCATAATATTAAGCCAGATACCATGATTACAAACCACAATCCCTAGATTATTAGCCAAACCAACCAACCAAATTATATAAGAACCCAGTCAGTATATAAATGATCCAGTTTAGCTCTAACACAGAACATTAGGGTAACTATATGAGATGTTTAGTGATCTTTTATAAAAAGGTTTTCTATCCTGATTTGAATACATTATGCAAAGTCCTAGCTCCCTGGAGAAGGCTCTAATGCTGGGAAGGGTGGAAGGAAAGAGAAGATGATGAATAGCAGCAAGGTGGATGGACTCAGTTACAGTGGCAATGGGTGCACCATTAGAAGACCTGAAATACCTGGTTAGGGACAGATTGTCATGGGGAAATTCTATCTGTGTTGCTACTAGGAGTCAAATATGACCTGTTGGCACATAATCAATCAATCAATCAATCCTGATGGGAATCAGAATCAAAATCGACACCAACTAAAAAACTACAGTCTACTGCCCTAGGGCCACAGATGGCCACCCAAGTTCTTTTCTCTGACTACAATCTACTCCAGGGACACAGCTGAATTTCATATTTTTTAAATTACAATATTATATTAATCCAATTTGTATGGGTACCCCCTCACCATGCAGCTTTGGGTGGCTAACATCCAGTTGAAAACAGCATCAAAGTAACCCAAAGATAAAACATCACATCCAGAGCAGCTCATATATCCACAACAAGCAAACCCCTTAAAATGGACTTATCTAACGTCCTGGCCCAATCCAATGCCTGGGGAGTTCAAAACCTTATAAAAGTCTGGCAGGGTTGGGGCCATCCAGATCTTGGTTACCTGTGGGGGAGGGGTATGCTGTTCTACAAGGCAGGACCAGTGACAGAGAAGGTATGCCTTGTGGGTCCCATCAGTTGACATTGTTTAGTGGAAAGGACCTGGAGTATGCTCACTCTGTCAAATCTTGTGAGAAAACAGAAATAATTGGAAACAGTTCTCAAATAACTTGGCCCTGTGCCATGAAGGGCTTTATAGGTAATAGTCAATACCTTGATTTGCACCTGGAAGCCCACTGGGAAGTATTGATATTACAGTACATGAGTGTACTGAGGTATACCCATAATTACTTACGCTGCTGCATTCTGGATTAGCTGTAGTGTCTGAATGTTCTTCCAGGATAGCTCCATGTACAGTGCACTGCAATAATCCAGTCTAGAGGTGATCAAAGTATGAGGGATCATAAGCAGGGCTGCTTGATTTAGGAAAGGATGCAATTAGCACATAAGATGAATTTTTACAAATGCCACAGCTGAGCAGGAGCCAAGAGTCTTGGAGGTCACTCAAGTTGCATATCAGTTCCATTTAGGGGAGTGCTACCACACCCAGAATGAAAAGTCCCTAGATCTGGATTGTCCTAAAACAGACAGCCATTCAGTCTGGCAACAGTTGAGTCTAAGTCTATTCCACCCTATCCAGATGAGACAGTGAGTCTCTAGACTTTGAGAAAGAAGCTTGACAGCATTACTTTCTTGGTCTGAAGATTAGCTGGGTACCATCAACATGTTGATTATACATAACTTGTGCCAGAGGATGACCTCACCCAGTGGCTTCATGTAGATGTTGAAAATGAGTGAGGAGGGAATTGGGCCCTGTGGAGCTCACAAAGGAAGGGTTTAGGATTAGAGCTTTTCCCTGCTCTCCCCAACACCAATTGGAATCAACCCCAGAGGCAGGAGAACCACCGCAACACTGTGTCCCCTACTCCTAGCCTCCTGAGCTCATCCAGGAGGATACCATGATTATACTATCATCAATAGATCAAGAAGAAAAAGGATGGATGCACCAACACCATCCCAATTCCACCACAGATCATCCACAAGTACAATCAATACCAACTCAGTGCTATAGCAAAGTCTGAAGCATGCCTGGAAGGCATCTATATAATCTGTTTCATCCAGAGCAGTCTGAAGCTTCAGTCCAGCTACTTTCTCAATAACCATCCCCAAAAAGGGAAAGTTGGAGACAGGATGAAATTGTTATTTCCTGGCTCCAAGGCTGTAATAAAGATTAAAGTAAACAATAAAATTGTACAATAACATTGGGTCTAGCAATGGCTACTTGAAAAGGGGATAGACTATCAGTTCCTTAAGCACAGTGGGGACCACTCCCTCACTGAAGGATGAGCTCATCATTGCTTAGACTCAGCCACAGGTTGTCTTCCTTAAACAGAGGACATGGATCTAATAGACAGGTGGCCACACTTACAGCTCTGAGGACTCTGTCCACTTCCTCAGGACCAATAGACTCAAACTCTTCCTAGATAACTGAGGCAGACCATGTCTCAGTGAACTCCACAGGACCTGCACAGCCAGAGTCCAGCTCAAAGTGGATCTGAGTGATTTTATCCACCAGATGCCTTGAATACCCCTGACAATGGTCCTGCAGTTGTTACTTAGGCCCTCCCCTCCCCAAGAGGGATCAGATCAGCTTAAACAGGGAAACTAGCTGGCAATCTGCAAATGGGATAAGAGTGGAACAATAATTAGATCTTGCAACTCTTATCATCACAAGGTAATTCTTAATAAAGGCTTTTACTTGTATTGGGTTGCATTTGTTCTTTGTCTTGTTAGAGTAGCACTCTAGATGTCTCTTCTGCCATTTCATTTCCTGGAATTCCTCTGAAAACCAGTGCCTTTCAGTTGCTCCCTGGAATCCATGAGCAAGTAGAGACAACACAAGTGCAGTCTATCTCAAATTTTCCTCATTGTACATTTGAATTCGGGGACAGTTAAGTACCTATCTTCTATCTGAGAAGCAAAAGGAAGAAGGGTCACTTCAGAGTCAACCTCCTCTTTGGAAAAAGAAGCAAAACAAGTTTCAAGGCATGAATTTAGAAATGTAGAACCTGTATCCTTCTTTTAAGAACCTATTAGTATAAGATTTGGGGAAAGGGAAAGTTGGTTTGGACTGTTTTTCTTAGTTATATTGATTAACAACTTATCCTACCCTTTGGGATTTTTGAACTTCCTAAAGAAAGTTCTCATCTCCTTTGCTCTATGACAGACAGGCACAAAGGCTCCATCAACAAGTTGTTTACTGAAGCATTGCTTCCCATTTTCTTTGTCAACTTCTTTGCATCTGCCTTCAGCTAAATCTGGAGCTATAATTTCTTCTAAAATCATTAGCATAATTTCAAGGCTGTTCTAATATATTGTACCTGAGATGGAAATTACAAATGCCCTCTCCACTTGCAGTAAAATTTACATAATGATCTAATTAGCGTATATTTGCTGTGAAAATGAGTCAATTTGAACCATTGCCTCAGTTTGCTGATAGTTGCCCTAGTTCTCTTTTCTTACCACACTATTCAGATTAAACATTCATCCTCATGGTAGCAATATGGACAAAGAATCATTATGAAATCTCCTCTTCTTCCATTTATTTATTTATAATTCATTTATAATGTATTTTGATCCACCTTTCAAGACCATGATTTTTCTAACGTGGCTAAATTACTAACTTTACATATCATGCTAAACTATAATTTGTTTAAGCATGGTTTGTTAAGTAAGCTGCAGTTAGCAAACACAAAACATCCTGAGACCATGAATCATTGCTAAATGTATCATGAGTTAAAACAGTCAATGTATTGGTTGGCAAAGCATTACAATACTAATAGCTTATTTTCAGCATAATAAGTCTGCTATCATGTGTGGGATTAAGCCTTGAATACAACAGGATTTATTTCCAATTGTGAGAATTCAGTTCTGTAAAAAGAAGAGAACTATATAGCTAAATTATTCCTATTCCTTTTGTTTGTTCATTTTGGAAAACAAAAACAATAGAAACTAAGCTGAACTAAAGAAAATGTTGATCCTGTAGAGAACATCACTTTTTACTCTACTGTAATTCTATTAAATATATTTTGAATACTGATTTCAGTATTTTTTCATTTTTTTATAAACATTTTATTTAATATATCCAAAATATTGGATTAATTCAACAACCGCATATTACTGGAGAAGGCAATTAAAAAAATAGAATTAACACTAAAAACTCATACTAATGCAGTTTATTCATAAACATTTATATTATGTGAGCTGTATAATCAGATTCTGTTTAATATAAGACAAGGGCTAAATTAGATAGTTTTCAATTAATGCTGAGTTCAATAACACAATTGTCACCTAAGGTCAGTGAAATGGATTCTGTATTTTTGTGGTTAATGCAAATTTAGTTAAATCATACAATCAATAAAATCTAGCTTGCAAAAGTAGCCTTCATAATTATTGCCTAGGAGCAGCAGACAATTGGTTTTACTAATTACATCAAGATATTCACTATTAAAAATGAAAAATATTTTTTTTAAAAAAACCCTGAACATAGAGTCTTGAAATGTAAGTAGAAGGAGCAGTCTGCATTTTCATGAAATCTAATCCCCATACCTAGATGGTAACTTTATTAGGACCAGCCAAAATGACACAAAAGGGCATGTAAGCTTGCAAGTTCTGCAGAATTCTTTAAGTGTCAAAAACAGGGGATGAAGAGAGGCAAGGAAGTCCTGAAATTAAGCAAGATGTTTCAGTCATATGTTGTATAGTTCAAAATCAGTCCCAACATGGTGGTTGTTGACTGAATGTAGAGAGAAGCTTCATCCACCACACCTTCTTTGGGCTGAACTAGGAGTGACTGGCTAAAGCTGGATTGAGGTGATTCCCCATGGGAAAACAGCTCAGCCTATTTCAGGTTTTGTTGCTACTGCTGCTTACACTTGAGAGTAGGGACCTTGTGAAAGACAGTCCACACATTCAGCAGGAGATCAGTATTCACATCAGCAAACAAAGCTGACCCCCCTGGAAGCTATTATCTGGACTCCAGGAAAGAAATTAAAGTGGGGTGCTATTCTAGTCTTTACACTGCAGTAAATCACATTTTTTGTTGATGTGAAATACTTAGGATGAAAATTTCAATTGGCATTAGCCTGAACATAGGATTAGGGGTTGATCTAGAGTAAGGTTTTATGCTTAGTGGTACTTTTAAAGCAATGGTTCTTTTACTGACCCAATCACCCCTTTTCCTAGTCTTGAATATGACATTACCCTCCCCACCCCCAAAAACAGGCTCTGTTGTTTTACGCAAGTGTCTTAGCAGTGTCAGTCCCAAACTGGATCCTTGACTCACAAACAAGCAATTACAAATTGCTCCATTGTTCCCAGGATGTGCCCAAATTATCCCCTTGGGGGTAATTACCTCCAGTTTAAGAATCAGTGTTGTAGAATGATTCTGTGGCACATGTGCAGTGCTTAAGGTTAGGAAGCCCTACTCTCATTAGGGTAAAGTTAGAGTTAGGGTGGCACCATTACTGGTGAGTGTAACGCTTGGGGTTAAAAGTTCTTACAGGTAGTCTTTGACCTGTGACCATTCAATCAGTGACCATTCAAAGATATGGTGGTGCTGAACAAATGGTCCTTATGATTGGTCCTCAGAGTTCTGGCCATCCCAGCACTCCTGCGGACACGTGACTTGGGCACCTGGCAAGAGGTTCGCACTTACGACCGGTTGCAGTGCCCTGCAATCATGTGATCACCATTTGTAACCATCCCTGCCGGCTTCCCCAGAAATCAATGGGGAAGCCAGCAGGGAAAGTCTCAAGTCACTGGGTAAGTCTTTCCCACCTGTGCAGCTTCTCCCAGCCCCTCTGTGTTGGCACTGTGCCAGCTACTCGTGCACCCCTGCACACTCCTGCGCACCCTCCTCAACTCACGCTGCAGCTCCGCGCACTCTCCCTGACTCTCCTCTGTACCCCCGTGCACCCCCTCGCTTCCTCCCCCACCTGGCAGCAGCTACTTACTGCCTGCTGGCCTGGGGCTTGCAGCTTCCTGCCGGCTTCCCCACTGACTTTGGTTGTGGGAAGCCAGCAGCAAGTTGCCTCACGTAACAACTGTGGGATTCAGTTAATGACGGCAACAGGGACTGCAGGGATTGCCATCGCTAAGTGATGCGGTTGTGCTTTATGACTGCATTGCTTAGTGATGGAAATTCCAGTCCCAATTGCCATCGTAAGTCAAGGACTACCTATACTGGCATTAGGGTGAAGTTAAGGTTAGGCTTCCTCAAGATCTTAGGTTAATTTAAGTGTAAGGGTTTGGTTTAGGGTGAGTTTTCATGTTTAGTGCTATGTTTAGAATTAGTTTCTATTTATTTATTTATTTGTTTGTTTGTTTGTTTGTTTGTCAAATTTTTATTACTGCCCATCTCCCCGCCAGGGCCCCATGAGTCTCCTGTCCAGGGCCTGGGTTTGAGCATGGAGGGCCAGAACGCGCCACAGGTAATAAATACCGGGGTGTGCATTCTCTGAAGATGGCCCACCCTCCGGCTCCTGCCATAACGTCCCTGGTCCATCACTACCTTCATAACCCGCCTTCCCTACAACCCCCAGGGTCTCCAGGACCATTTGCCCCCAGTCCTGGACCCCAGAAATCCCTGGTTAAAGGTAGGGGTAGGGATCCCTCCATTCGTTTCTATGTTTAGAATGATATTGTGGCATATTATTTTTTTTACTAAGGTATAAAATGCTGAGGGTAAAAAGAAAATCCTGTTGGGAGTATTCTGAATTTAGGTTAGGTTACTGTAGTTTCCCTGAGATTTTAGGTTAATTTCAATGTGAGAATTTCTGCTTCATTCTAGTGTTTGAACTATCCTGGCACATGTAATTTAAATGTAACATTTAATTAGGGTTAAACTTTCCTATTGTTTTTAGGCTGAATTTAGGGTCAGAATGGGACATGCCTGAGATCTTAGCTTAATTTCAGTAGGAGTGTGTGGTTTCAGGTGGCAATTTAGTGATAGTCTGAATGTTTTTTTAAGTGTAGTGCTCAGGATTAAAAATTGTCTGTTGGCAATTGACTGAACTAGGGCTAGATTTCCTTGAGATTATACGTGAATTTTAATATAAGCGTTTAGTTTAGCGTGAAGTTTTATACTTAGTACTACTTTTAGAATTATTCAGTAGAATGCTTTTTGTCTAAGTATAATGCTTATGGTTAAATATTCCTATTGGCACTAGAAGCAACTTAAGCAATTTTTTTTTCTTTAAATGTAATGCTCCAAATGAATAATTCCTATTGGCAATGCGTGGATCTTAGGGTCAGGGTTAAGATTTCTGGAGATCTTAGGTTCAATTTAATGTGAGGCGTTTGGTGCAGGGTGAGGTGTTCTGTTTAGGGTTCACTGTACATTCATTTAGGAATACGAGCAGGTGACTTGTGCTTAATTCCCAGGCAGCATCCCAATTCCTGCTTTTGCCAGGTGGGTGAACTAAAGGATGGAAAACCAAGTTCTCAGCTTCTCCTCCCTTTCTGATCCAGAGGCAATCATGGTGGGACAGCCCATCGGACACACACACACACACGTTTCTCTTTAGTGCTGAAATTGGACAGATTCAGCCTGTGTGGTCTTAGGCTGCCACCAGTCAGTAGAAAAAGTGGTTTTTCTGGGCTGGGAAAACGGAGCAGGCTATGTCCTCCCTGGTGGCAAATGTTTTTTTCCCAGCCCAGAATAAGCTATTGCTGCCTGGGAAGTAACCTGAATTACTTTTTGTGCAGGCACCAACACTACTGGCCTTGTTCTTGAGGCACAGTACAAGTAGTCTGTGGGGGACACACTTGCCACTTGTGCAAGGATGAGAGGAAAGCCCATTAGGGTGGGGGTGCAGATGTGCCATTAATGTTGGCTGGATTCTGTCCATCTTGGGACTGACCCTGAACTGCGGTCTTCCAACTGGGATTTGAACTTCTTAGCTTTTTTCCTCTTCCTTGTTTTTGGGGATACATTGTCTGATTAAGAAGAAGAAAAAGCTTGCCAATCTTTATGTATCATCTTGCTTAGTCTTAATAAAGGTACCATGCCGCTGTGCATTTTTGGATGTCTTCCCCAACCCCATGGTTACTATTACTTTACATTTAAAGGAAGTGTTTCAACTGAATATTCACAAAATATACACTTCAAAGTATATAAGTCTATGTGGAAGTTTGTCAGTTATCTTGCTCTGAAAAAAACACTCCCTACATTTTCTCTCTATCACACAATGTGCTGATTCTTCTTCTTTCGTATCCAGATCAAACCTTAAGCTGCCAATATGACGCCACCTTCTTGGCTTTGTCATTGGCCAAAATCAGCAGGTGGGCCGAATTTCGTATCTCTCCACATTCACACAGCTTGTTATTATCCGTCAACAACCCCCACTGGAGCATTTTAGTCTTACACTTAGGCACTCCAACCCTCAACCTATTCAGAGTCCTCCAAATAACATAAGGGAGGTCAAATCCCTTAGCCGTATTTCCCTCTGGGACTGTTCCTTGATCAGTGATTTCTCTCCTCCACCTTCCAACTTGGTTTTGCTCTTGCATGCCCTCAAGAGCATTTGTTCTTGCCAGGAAATTCTTCCTAGATTTTAGTCGATGAGTTTGAGGCTCATACCCATACAGAGGGTGCCGGGGATCATTCTCTGGTTTTGTTCTCTCAGCATCTGCTGCTACTTCTCTCCTGATCTTGGGTGATGCAATACCAACAAGGGGGTACATTGTCTCAATTGGTGTAGGTTTTAGACATCCTGTCACTATTCATACTGCTTCATTTACGGCAATGTCAACTTGTTTTGCGTGTGTAGACGCACTCCATACTGGAGCGGCGTACTCTGCTGCAGCGACACTCAAGGCCAAAGCTGATGTTCGTAACATAGGTGGCCAGGCTCCCCATGTGTAATTTGTCAATTTCCTAATAATGTTATTCCTTGCATTAACCTTGGCCTTAATATTCAGGCAGTGCTATTTAAAGGAAAGTGTTCAATCAAGTGTCACACTGAGATACTTCGGTGTAGGACAATTCTGTAATTGGTTCCCTTGCCATATAACATTCAGTTTAGCCCCGGTATCTCGATTTCAAAGATGGAAAGCGCACACTTGGGTCTTACTTGAATTAGGCCTCAAATGATTAGTAGTGTAACATTGTCCTAATTTTTCAAGTGCTACAATGAGTCTTCCAGCTATCTCATCAAAACTTGATCCTTGTGTAGCCACTGCTGTATCATCTGCGCAGATAAACAGTCATGTGTTGTCATGAACTGGTTGATCATTTGTATATATATTATATAATATCGGAGACAGTAATCTCTCTTGTGGCAGTCCATTCTTCTGTAACTTCCATCTACTGTTCTTTCCATTCAAAGTCACATAACATCTCCGATTCTGTAATAGACTTCCAATAACCCTAGTGAGCTTACTGTTTCCAGTTAGACTATTTATCTTGTGTAGCAGTATCCTATGATTAATGTTATCATACGCTGCAGTTAAGTCAATAAAAGCCACTCCAGTAATCGTCTTTCGTTCATAGCCATCTTCAATATATTGCGTAAGATTAAGTATTTGGCCACAGCATGACCTCCCCAGTCTGAAACCTGCTTGCTCCTTCATGATTTTTCTATCAAAAATATCCACAATTCGGTTAAGGACCATCAGTTCCAACACCTTGTAGAGATGGCAAAGGAGTGACACCAGTCAATAATTTTTTGGGTCATCCGGGTCTTTACCAGGTTTCAGTAAAGTGGCAACTCTAGCCCGCCTCCACTGTTTGGAGATCTTAAACTCATCAATACAATTATTCATCACATGATCACCATTTGCAACCATCCTGCTGGCTTCCCCAGAAAACAATGGGGAATCATCAATGTGCTGATGAGCTCAAGGGACAAAATGGAATCATGAAGGTCAGTTAGAAGAACACTTGTCCCTGAGCATCATTTTCTAGAACTTCCAGAAACGAATGAAGGTAGGGTTATTGTGCTGATTGTATTGTTGTTGTTGCTGCTGCTATTTTGCGACATTCTTTTAAATCTGATGCTCCAAAGCTTCTGTGTAGGAGTTTCATGGTTTAGGGTCAGAGGTATGCAAAGATTAGATTCACCTTCTGCCACTGGGTAATGTTTGATTAGATTCCTGTCTGCAACTCTTGAGGGCAGCTAAAACACACAGTGCTAGATACAGCTACAATTGAATTTGATATAAGGCAACTTCCTACGCTGCCAAGTATCAAATGTGTATACTTATATAAAATATTTCTGGACCACCTTTTCTGGTGGATGCAATAACTTCATGCACTCTGAACACTGACTATCCTCAGTCTCAAAAATTGTTCAATGTAGTTTCATCTCTATTCATTACCCTTCCAACAATAATTTCTATCTTATTATTCCACTCTTCTGATTTCAGAAAGGAATCGTTCTTTTCACCTAACCTTGTAACACAACCATTGAGGCAGAACTGTTATCAGAACAAGAATAATCTGGTTTCCATCCCATTTCCAGGCTTAAAGAATCAGGAGACAAAAATGCTATCACATTGTTTTAGTTTGTGTCCTCTGAGGGCAAAATGATAAAATATGATGATAATAATAATAATGAAAAACATTAACAACATTTTTAACAGCTAATATCAATTATTACTTACACAGCACAATTCAATATGTTTGTTCAAATAAATAATAAATGAATACAATAAACGAATACAATAAAAAATCCCAGTGTATTCAAGAAGAAGTAATCCCAGGATTGTAGCCTGGCTGTAACTACTTATCTGGGAGTAAGCTGAATTTTCAACAGACATAATAGGATTGCACTAAAAAACACCAAACCCAACACCTTGCACTGACAGCTAATGGAGGAAGTGAGCTTTTTCTTATTTAGTATTTTGAATTTAGTCCCTTTACATGTTTTTAAATATTTGTTTGGACAAACTGTAAAACAAACATTAATGTAACTCTTTCTGGCCTGTCTATCTCTACAGTAATGCATCTTAATAATAATCCAAGTTTTAATATAAGGAATGACATTAGTGTCATGCAGTTTTGGAATGACATTTTGGAATGTTTATTACATGCCATAATAAATGCCATTTGTTGACACATATATCCAGGCATCTGAAGCCTTAGTAGGACATAATTATAAACAAAATTATATGAAATCAAGTGACATCATGGCAATCACAAATCAAAGATTACTCATTAATCCCACTCAATAATGAATAAGTGTAAAACCTTCACCTAAACTGGAAGGAAAGCTTACATTACTCTTAAGGAACATCACAGATATGCAACTCAAGACAGCAAGTACCTTTTGATAACCACAGTGATTTAAAAAAATGTGGCCCTACAGACTTTCAGCCCAACTTAACCCTCGCAATGCAAACATGATTCAATTTTTCCTATGCATCAGGGTAGTGAAAGTATATCTTCCTTCACCATCCATCCCACTGAGATTCATATACAGTTTAGTACTTAGAACAGCCTTTCTCAACTTTTTGACTCTGGTGGAACCCTTGAAATATTTTTCAGGCCTTGGGGAACCCCTGCACATTCAGGCTCAAATATAGGCCAGAAGTTAGAAAATTACTGTATCTGTTTCATGTGTAGGCCTGTATATATGCATTAACAGTGTTCTTAAACTAAAAATAAAGAATGAAACTTACCTCTTTAATATGAAGTTGCCCGAATTTGAAATAATTTTTTAAAATAAATTGTGATATCCCAGCGAACCCCTAATGACCTTTTGTGGAACCCTAGGCTTCCATGGAACTCTGGTTGAGAAACCCTGACTTAGAAGATCAGAATGTGTAACTGGGGATTTTACTGTGCCTATGGGAGCAAATGCAGACAAAAGTACTATTCAGTCTGGCTGTTTGATTCAGTTTTGTGTGAGCCCCTGAGTTTCTTATTAGATCATCACAGGATGAACAGAGGATTTTAAAGGTTCATTTCTATATTTCAAACATTCAGATTTTTATTTATTTTCTTTGCCAATTTTTTCATTCGTTTTTGGGTTCATATTGTTTCATTTTAGCTTAAAGAAAGAAAAAATAATAATTTGAAATGTCCCACTTGTGGTCTTCCCCAGGGTAATTGGTTAGCCACTGTAAGAAAAAGAACGTTGAACTAAATAGAGGCAGTCTGGCAGGGTGCTTACGATGGCTAAATCAAGAGATGATATCTAGATATACAAACATTTCGGTTGGTATTTGCAAATGAAAAGATTATGCAGGCATTTGAGTTGGGAGTTTTTCAGGGCTGGAAAACACTGAGTATGAGTGTAAAGAAATGAAAGAAACACAAGAACTTAAAAAAATCACTTAAGGAAAAAATCGAGTCTTCAGAAGACATTCAGCTTAAAGTACCATTATTTTTGAAATTATAGTGTCTGTATGTTTTACTGAGTTTCTGATTTAATGGGCAAGGCAGCAACTGGAAAATCGTGTGTGTGTATTCAAAGTTGACATTTCTTGCAGATATCTTGCCTATTTTTTTGTCACCGCAATGTTTACCTGAGCTTTTCAGCAGATTCTGCCTCACTGGAATGCAGCTATCATTTCATGCATACTCATCATATTAGGAAAATACGTGGAACATTATTCAGCCGTCCAGAGAGAGATTTGAATTCAGGAGGTTTTTATCTCCAACACATTGTAATGGATGGAGAACACTGTGGGAGAATAGAACAATCTAGCACTAGCAGGTTGATAAAGCTTGCCTCTTGCTTATGGAAATCCTTTTTACAATAAAATAATTAACATGCTCTTGTACAATTGGAGCAAACTGGGAGCCGGTTGTAATTCAGTTTAATCTGTACTCTGCCATGCTGCCAATCTGTCTGATAGGCTGCTGCCTCGTCAGACTCTCTGCAGTCCTACAAGCTATTCACTTTAATCTCAGAAACTCAATCACAGTAACCAGAACTCTTCCTCAGATTTTACCCAACAAAATATAACCTTTCTGGACCTGAAGCTTTCTAGATTTGTCAAACTAGCAAATTTGAAATGTGTTGGATTTAGTAACCAAAAATATTGCTTGTTTGTTTGTTTATGCTTCTATGCTGCTCCAGTCAAACAAGGTGTTGAGTGGCTTACATTTCCTTGATATAGCAATTAGGATGAAAACAATACAGCAGCTGCAGCTGTAGTAGTTCTAGTCCTGCCTTAGGCAGAAAGCCAGCTGGTGATTCTGGGCCAGTCATCCTCTCTCAGCCCTAGGAAGCAGGCAATGGCAGTACAGGTAGTCCTCGCTTAACAACCACAATTGGGCCCAGAATTTTGTTTGCTAAGCGAAGTGGTCATTAAAAGAATCTGACCTAATTTTACGACCTTTTTTGCAGTGGTCGTTAAGCAAATCACTGTGGGTGTTAAGTGAACCATGTGGTCATTAAGCAAATCAGGCAGTTCGCCATTGATTCTGCTTGCCAGAAACTGGCCAGGAAGGTAGATAATGGTGATCACATGACCATGGGACACTGGGATGGTCATAAATGCAAACTGGTTGCCAAGTGCCCAAATCATGATCATGTGACTGTGGGGATGCTGCAATGGTCATAAGTGTGTCTGAACCATCACTAAACAAATGGTTGTTAAGTGAGGACTACCTGTAATCTTAAAGGGGGAGGAAAGACTATAAATTAGTTTGTAACTGCTGTAAAGAATATTGAAAGTTGTTTCCTTAAATATCTTTTTATTTTTTATTTTTCTATCTGTATTGTTTCTTCCACTTTTTTTATCTTTCTTCTTTTTTCTTAACTTACCTTTACATATTTTTTCATGTTTATCTTTTATTCATGTAAAAATCTCATGTATGTACGTACGTAGCAAGCAATGGCAAACCACTTCCGAAAATGCTGCCAATAAGATTGCAGAAACTTTTCCAGGTAGCCACCACGAGTCAAGATTAATTCAGAGGCACCCCCCACAAAAAGTAGAAATAGAAGAAGGAGACAATAACCCCAAACCAATAACTAGAACAACTCTCTTCCCATTATCTAGCACCATGGCTCTTGGAACGCTTTTTCATCCCTCAAAGCTCTACAGACAGCCAGGTCTTCAGTCCTCTTCAAACACTTAATAAGTGGAGGAACTATCCTTACTTTTTCTGGAGGGAGGGGCAGGGGCTGTTCCGGAGGAGAGGGCTGCAGTTGAGAAGGCTCATCCTTGAGGTCCTTGATACTGATACCACTATGGAAGTGGGGACTTACTGTAACTTCCCTCACAGATCTCACTAAATGTGAAAATGCCATGCATAGCAGATGATTTTGGAGATACCCAGGTCCTAACCAATGTAGGTTTTAAAGGTGACAACTAGCACCTTGAATTGCATCTGGAAATTAACTGGCAGCCAGTGCAGCTCCTGCAGTAGAAGTTTATAACTTCCCAGGCCACTGCATTTTGAAACAGCTGCAGCCTCTGAATAGTCTTCAAGGGTGGTCTCATGGAGATAGAATTACAACAGTCCAGAAATGAGGTGACACAAGTGAATCTCCCTTTCCTGGTCTCACCACAGAACATCCACAAGAGTGATCAAGGCTGTTTTACTCCCATATCTTGGGTCTAACATCCAGCTGAAAAGGGTACAGATAATCCACCTTATCTAATGTTCTCTGCAACTACAGCACAACTACCATGTCAACAACCTTCCCTAAAAGAAAAAAAAAGGCAGACTTTTCTTTTAGCAACCTGAATCGGAAATCATTAATCCTAGAGAACAAGTCTTATACAGCACTGATTAGTAAGATTTATTAGGAAGAAGTTTAAAGAATTCTGGCACGTACTCTACTGACATGACAAACATACATACATACATACATACACACACACATATGCAAATTAGAGTTTTTCTCACATGCTTTTGATGCTTCCCTCTTTGCGAAGGTGGAGCAATCTGCACCCATTGACTGATTTGGATATGGCTACTAGGCCTATATATAGATTTCTCATTTGAAAGCAGAATACTGGTTAGAATTAATGTCAGACTTCTCTTTGTAACAGTGTGAAATAGAAACAGTCCAGAAGAAGTCTCTCAGAGTTCTGATTACTAAAAAATATATTAGGAAGAAGGTTAAAGTAACAACATCAGCATTTCAGCAAGTTCCCAACAGAAGTGCCCATCCCAAGCACTCTCTGGAAATGAAGTGGGTCCATCAAGCATCTGAGCTGGACCCACTTAATGGGTCTTTTTTTCTTGGGGAGATCAGTGGCATTAAATAGAAACCAGAGACTTATCTATGAGAAAGGGCTGATGGAAATGTTCCCCACCCTCAGATCAACCTCAACTGCTCTGAGATCCACTTGTGGTCACCTACATGGCTTGGGATTGTCACCTAGATCAGTCCATTGTTGTCATGGTGGTCATGAATTCGTGAACCATCTCACCTTCCACTATCCTGAGAAGACAAATTGAAGTGTTCAGGAACGACAGCCTGGGCAGCATTAAATAGCAGTGATAACTAGCAGCTCAGGCAGGGATTAAGTGGTGTAGCATGGAACATGGTACAAGAGTAACATTCCCAGCTTGTCCTTTGAACCCATCCTCATAAATATAGCTATGCATCCAGTTATCTTCAGGACAGTGTTTCTGATCACCTGTAGAAACTCTCAAATGACAGTTACCATCCCTCCTCTTGTGTCATGAGTTTTTAGCTGATACAGTCCCTGAAACACACATGAACACATCTCGAAGAGGGGAACACCCCCTTTCTCATCTACCCAGGTCTCAGTGATACAAGCTAGGTTTTCCTTCTCATCTAATATTAGATCATGCATTAGGTGAGAGTCATAACAGGCAAAACTGGCATTCAAAAGCATCTGCCTGTGGTTATGCTCTCGTGAAAAGGTCATGGGGCTGGAAGTAGGGATTGGCCAAATTTCCAATTCCCCCTTTCCCAAGAGTGGCCCAACCCATATCTTCTTCCATATCTTCTTCTGTCCATCACCACCTTACTCTGTCACCATAACGTATATGTCTAATGCATATTTTAAAATAATTACTATAGCTTAAATAGAAACAAGATGCTGCATCTTACTATAGTCTGCAATCAGAGAACTTTATGCTTGTTCAAATTGCTGTCCAGGTGTTAAATATTGATGTGCAACTTCAAATCCCCTGCCTTCCCTTCTTTATGATTCATTATCGTTCTATGGATGTAAACTAGACAGCGCTTCAAATTGAAGATGCCTTCTAGGAGAAGAGGGCATATGGCCTTGCCATCTTTCATCCTGATTTTGATTCCCTAGCTCATTTCAGAAAGTCTACACTTTAGCCTTGCCAGGAAGAATAAATTAAAATGAAATGTTATGAGGAACCTGTGCTTCATTTATTCATTCATTAGGTTTATATCCAGCCTTTCCTCCAGAAACCTAAGGGATAGTCCTCCCGCTTCTGATTTACACAAAGTAACAGATCTGTGAAGTAAGCTGGATTGATAAATAGTGACTGGCTCCAAGTTATTCAATAAACTTTTTTAGTGGAGGGTGGACTTATACAAAACTTTGGTATGTCAACATTTGAAATACAATGTACAGTTTTAATCAGAATATTTAAAAAACCTGGGAAAAGTGCAGAAGAGGGCAACTAAAATGATCGGGGGGAACTGAGTGGAGCACATAATTGGAGTGTAAAAAATCATGCATGGCATGGTGAAAGTGGATGAGAAATATTTTTTTCTCCCTCTCTCAAAAGTTTGGAAAACTGGAAGAGGACCTGAAATAAACAAAAGGAAGCACTTCCTCACTCAGCACATAATCTGTGAAATTCATTTACAGTAGATATAATGAGAGCTTTAAAGAGGATTTTGATAAACTCATACAGGACAAAGCCACCACACTACTGGTCTTAAATTCTCAGTGTTATTTTGGGGACAGCTTTTCTCCAAACACTAACTGCAAGAACACAATAGTGAGAGGTCTTTTTTTGACTTGTGAGCATCAAAAAAGCACCTAGTTGGCCACTGTCAGAAACAAAATGCTGACATAAGGTGATCCTCAGCCTGATTCAGCAAAGCTGTTCTTATGTTCTAACATGCTATATATCCACACTTCTAATCCAACACCTATACTTGTTGTCAATGTGGCACATCAGGCTTTGTATCCTGCTGTATGTATTTGTACATGGTATAAATTATGGAGATAGTCTTTGAAGGATCTTATTTTTCACAGATTAATGAGAGCAATTCAGGTTCCCCATCTAAGTGAAGCATAAATATTTGAAACTTCTTAGCTTCCAGACTCCAGTCACATATATATTTTTTAACCCATTCAATTGTGTCTGATTCTCAGAGACTGCCACAAGTCTGTGCAGTTTTCTTGGCAAGGTTTTTCAGAAGTGGTTTGCCACTGCCTCCTTCCTAGGGCTGAGAGAGAGTGACTGGCCCAAAGTCACCCAGCTGGCTTTGTGCCTAAGGCGGGACTAGAACTCACAGACTCCTGGTTTCTAACCAGATGCCTTAACCACCACACCAAACTGGCTCTCTCCCAGTCATATGTAGTGCTATGTATAAAGCTTTTGGGAACTCAAGCAAGAAGGCCTGGGGGGTGGGGGGAAATTGGTGGTAGAAATAACTGTTTTTGAATGGATTGTGTCAGAGGCTGCAAGCGAAGTCTGGAAAGAAACAGCCTGATGCCAACAATAGCAAAAATGGATCTTGGAAAAAGCATTCTCTGAAATGTCATCAGTTTGAAGAAAGGAGGTGAGAAGCTAAAACAATGGCTTGTAGTGAAGAGATATTTGGAGAAGACCCTCATTTACTTTACTGGTGCCACAGATTTTGAAAGATTTATTGGTTGATTCTGGAGTATTAATTTCATCCTGCATGTACTGTACTGTTTGGCCAATGCAGATAACACAAATATCACTGATGGATTAAGGCTGCCAATTCCATCAATTATTGTAAGTCATAATATTGAATTCCATTTATGTAATATTTTTTATAGAGCTAGAAGAAACATAATTTTTAATTCCAAATGTTTATTTGCATATCCAACCAGCTGCTCAATGTTTTAAATTTTGTGGTATTAGTCCTGATAAATGTTAACACCACACATTTCCAGCTTTTATTTTCAGTTTGGAGGATATTTCATTTTATTTTCATGGTTCTTCTTTCAAAACAAAGAGATCCAATAAAGGGATTTTTTATATCCTCAAAGCAGAACACTGTAGTTCACTCCTAAAATGTACAGATGTGCCTGTTTCTGATCATGAGCTAATATAAACAAAAGAACCTGTTGTATGAAGTCTACTGCAATCACTTGGCTCTGTACTGACTCTTCTCTAGGCTTCAGAGATGTATTTCTTTCAGATCTTCCCTAGATATGATGATGGTGGTGAAGATGCTACTCATTCTCCTGAAAGAGGTCAGAACAATGTATAAAAGAACAATGAACCAATTGTCAGTCAAAACAATTCAATAAAACAATCACTGATAAAACCACCAATACTGAACAAGATATTCAAACACTGAAACAGAATTCATTTTAAAAAGCCATTTAAAAAGCAGTTTAATCCTGTATCCATGGTTACCCTACGGAAGACTGGCTGAATGGAAATCTTGTCTTTTGTCAGTAAGCAAGACAACGTGAGAATCAGCAGAGAGAGGTCTATTTTGTGGGGGTTTGACTTTTGCTCCTCATAATTTTCTTTCCCCAGGCCTTGTAACTGTCAAGAGAACTTAGCACCTTAACAATGTATAACAGGAGGAGTCACCCAAGGTGCAGATCTAATTTGCTGTTTAGCATCCATGTTATCTAGCAACTGGGTTACTTTATAAAAAATTAATTGCGATCCTTTATAATTAGTGAATGTTTCATCATTAAAAGTATTAATGAATAACAAGGGAATAGAAGGAGCTAGTGAAATGGAATAGTAAAAGTCAGATTGGACCATTAACAATATAGCTACTGTATATCTAACTGTCTCACAGATTAAAAGCAAAAAGCCCATCTCACTCTTTGACAAAATTAGAAATACAAATAAATATAAATAAAAAAGACAGTAGCATGAGAAACACAGTTTAACCTAGCTACAGAATGTGCTGTTCCTTCTAACTTCTGAATCTACAGTATACCATACTATTTCATACTGCTGTTAATTCTCTGACCTAGTCAGAATGATGACACTTAAAAGAAATGATACAGCAACGACATATACATGTGATAAACAGCTGGTTCTCCCATACTGTTGAGTAAAGGACTTCAGCCTATTTAGGCATTATTATATTCTAAAGGCTCAACATGTGAATGTGTTGGATACTTTTTCCACAACTTATCAGTGTCATTCTTATGTCTGTGGCTCCCTATGAGCATTGCATGCCCAGGAATGTATGCACTGTGTACTCAGCATTTTATCTCTGTAGAGGAGGTTTTCTGTGGATTTTTGACCATAAAATAAAGATGAAAATGAAAGGAAATAAAAATTCCAAATCTATTCATTCCTCTGCCAAAGTTCTTATAAGGGAGTGAATTTATAGGAGCTGCTAGGCTAGCCTAAATATATTTCTCCCATTGCTCACAATGAGAAACTTTTTTTCCCACGTGGGTGGGGCACCAGGAGGGTAGCAGCTACACTGCCTTCCTTATTTTAATTTGATTATCAAATTTGAAAGAGTTCGAAATGGCGTCAAACACCTTAAAGATGCTACCAAGATTCAGGAAGTTCTTGAAAAGTGATAACAATGGGCAGAAACCAGTAAGTTTACTTTCAATAGGGACAAATGAAAAGTCCTACAGCTGTCTGGGAAAAATCAAAGTGGTAATTATGGAATGGAGAAGACTCTTCTGAACTGAACATATTTTTTTTCTTCTGCAGAAAGGAGAGTAGTAACTTTTGCATATCCATATAGAGATGTTTCTCCATTACTGTTGTAACAAACAAGTTTATATATGATGTCCTTAGAGGTATGGCTTCAAGCAAGATACATCTAAAATAGATTATATAAATGAAATCAGTCAGATTGTCATAGGCTAATAATAAAGATAAATTATATCTGGGATCAAGACACCAAAATGTGGCAATTGCCTAGCTTTAATTTTGAATACTGCATTTTACAAATACTGCATGTTGAGTTTATACTTTATCAAATATCCCCATACAATATAGAACTGGAAACTGAATTGATTTTCAATCATTTTTTAAAATGATTTATAAAAAGTTTGAGATTGGAAATCCAGAAAGTTTTCCAAACAAACATATACTTTCAGGCACAGCAAAACTTTCCCTTCTGATTTATATAATAAACCTCAGAATGTTGGTTCTGTTTCTCCAAAGGCGATGTTCGGCCAGTGTTAAGACGCAAAGGACAAAGCAGAGTGGGATGTTCTAATGCAGTGTTTCTCAACCTCGGCAACTTGAAGTTGTGTGGACTTCAACTCCCAGAATTCCCCAGCAAGCACGGCTGGCTGGGGAATTCTGGGAGTCAAAGTCCACACGTCTTCAAGTTGCCGAGGTCAAGAAACACTGCTCTAGTGTCTGGAGTAATTTTAATATCTGCTTAGCTATGAGAATATCCCTCACTGGCTTGTCTTTTCCTTTATATTATACACCATTCTTCCTACCCTTTCTTTTTGTCCCTTTTCACTTATTGCTTTCCCTTTTTTGGATTCTCCTTTTTTGCTTTTCTACTCATCCTATTCCATTTTATTCTTCCTTTTCTTTTCTTACTCTGTTTCTTTCTTCTCCCATTTTCTCCTCCCTCCCTCCATTTTCCTTCCTTTCCCTCCCTCCTTCCTTTCCCGCTCCCTCCCTTTTTTGCAGATAAAGAACACCTCAGTTGTTTTTTTCTCTCTCTTTTATCACTCTTTCTTTAATTATCTCCTCTGTCCTTTCCTTTATTTTTCCTGTATGTCTTCATAATATCCACAAATGTGTATTGGAAGGGTTTTCTTCTCCTCAATGAACAAAACATGAACAAACGAAATTTATTTATTTATTTATAGCATTTTATATTCCCTCTTCTCTATGTACTTAGGTAGCTAACAACAGTTAAAAAAATAAAATGTTAAAATTACTTAAATTATATAAAATATTAAAATCAGTTAAAAAGCGAAAAGAAGAGAGAAAAGAGAAAGAATATATAGTAAGAACAGGCAGATACAGTACATAACTTTATAGTGTCTGCAGTGTAGAATGAAGGGCTTCCTGAATAGGAAGGCTAAACTAGCTGGTGAAAGACCCCAGAGGTATCCACTAGGGTGAGTCAAAAAAGTCAAGATGGTGGCTGCAACTATGTAGTTGTAGCCCTGTCCCCCTTTTATGTGTATCACACATAAAAAGAGTGGGGCTTCTGTCATGCAGTTGTGACCACCATCCTGATTTTTTTGACCATCCTGTGAACATCTCTGAAGGATCCCAGAAAGGGTATCTGTATGACCTCCCCAGTTCCCACCTGTCAGCGTAGACACTGAGAAGATGCATTTCTTTCTTTTCCCCAATTGTCCTTCCACCAAACATGGAACTAGAGATGAACGTCTCCATCTATCATCTATCACTGCTGGCTTGGGAATTCTGGGAGTTGGAGTCCCACATCTTAAAGTTGCCAAAGTTGAGAAACTTTGCTGTAGACCCTCCAGTTTGTTTTCCTCCATCAGCATTAGCAATCCCAAGGATGGAAAACTCACACTTTGAACCTTTTTTGGTGTGAATGCTTCTTCTTCTCTATCCATGCTTGCATGGTTTCTCATTCTCAATTTTTAAAGATTTTTGCCTGGATTCTTACAAACCTCGGGCTTCCCCCATGCCTGCCTTTTGTGTCTCAGTGGCCACTTATTGGATACTCACTGCCAGATTTTGCTCTTAGATAGGAGGATTGCAGTCTGTCCTGTCCCCACAAATAATGTAAGACCTTTATATGGAAACTGATTGCACCGTGGCTCTCATAAAGTTTGGGAAGAGAAAGAAAGTTAAGTAAAGGCTTTAATTCCCTCAGTATGTGCAGAAAAAACAGGCATGAAAATGAAGAAGGGGGGATGTCTTGTTAAAAATGTATAAATTTGAGGTGATAAAGTACAGAAAATGTGCATTTCTATTCCATTCCAGGGAGCATTTGAACAAGTTAATATACTACTGGTTGAAAGAGTTACCGTTTTTTTTAAAACACACAATGAGCATAGTTTTGTTGTACTGTGTATGAACTGTAGTTGCTGTAGGATGGAGAAATAGTTTAAGAGAGGAGAGGAGATGAGGAAAGCTGCTCATTTTTCTCAATTCTAATTATCCTGGTTCCAGTGGATTAGAAAATAGAAAATGTAGAAGTGTGAGACATTTTTAGCTCCATTGCCTGCCAAGTTAAGTCTGACAAATGGTGGGCATGTATAATTAATGCTGTCATCTTTCCCTTGACCAAAGGGCGACCACAGTAACTATAGATTGTAATTGTCATCGTTGTCACATAAAATGTGCTATTATTAAGTTCAGGCTGAATTTTATTGCTTCAGATGCTCATAAATTGAATGGTCAGTCATTTAAATTACCAAGTGGAGTGCTTTGAAAGCTACTTTTAAGACAGTGTATTTGACTCTGGACCTCCTGAAACTAATTGGGTTCTTTTAAACAGATGTTAAACAGGTTACAACCTGTGTGAAAAAATTCTCTGACAGGCATCCCCTTGATATTTTAAAACTTAAAAAAAAAGGAAACATTTTAATTTACCAGGTTTGCCACGAGGCGTGCCTAGAAATGTAACTAGAAGTTTGCTTCCCTGGAGGTTTTAAAAGATGAGCTTTTTGCCTCGCAAAAAAGGTGACCTAGAGAGATAAAAAATGAGTATGGAGTTCTGATGATGAACAGCTTCCTTTATCCCCACAAGACAAAGGGGAGGTGATAGTGGTTAATGAGATGTATAGGGCAGCTGGAATTCAGAACCCAAACCATTTGGTAAAGTTAAACTAGTCTCATTGCTTACCTTATAGCAGATTTCCATTTAATGACAACCAATTAAGGTGAAAATACATTACTGTATGGTAACATTCATGCCCCACTTTAAAAAAAGACACAGCCTTTACCAGGAATTACAGCTGTGCATGGAATTATAGCTGGGGTGGGGTCACTTAGCTATCCGGACCAAGCCCCTATTTGGTGCAGGAATCCCATTTAAAACATTCACAACACATGGGTGTCCAGCTTCTGCTTAAACACTTGTGATGAACAGGAGCCTACAAGTTCACTAGGTAATTTGTTCTACTGTTGAACTGCTCTTACCAATAGAAAGTATCCTGCATCCTAGAAAAAGAAATGCACAAGACTTTCACGCCACAAAGGCCATACAACTCTTTCTAAGCTCCTGCTGTTTTCTCCCCCAAGTCTCATTCTAGACTCGACATTTTCCAAGTAATAAATATCAGCTTCCTTGGGCTTTTTTCTTTTGTGGGTAATGTATTTTACACGCCTTGATTGCTACGGATAAAGTTCTCTCTCTCTTGTGCAATTGTTCAGGTGCTACTCAACAACTGAATTCAATATTAGATTCCTTGCTGTATTATATTGTATCCCAAATTCTCTGAGACTGCTCTGCCTCTGAAATGGTCTTAGATTACAGCTTTTATTTTCTTCTGAACCTGTTGTGACACATGGAAACTTGTTTTCAAGTTTGGAAGACCCTCCAGAATTATATTGGGAAGCTACATGAGAGAGGTAAAGGTAAAGGTTTCCCTTGACGTAAAGTCCAGTCGAATCCGACTCTAGGGGGCGGTGCTCATCTCCGTTTCTAAGCCTTGGAGCCGGCGTTGTCATAGACACTTCCGGGTCATGTGGCCAGCATGACGACTCGGAACGCCGTTACCTTCCCGCCGAAGCGGTACCTATTGATCTACTCACATTTGCATGTTTTCGAACTGCTAGGTGAGCAGGAGCTGGGATTAACAACGGGAGCTCACCCCGCCGCACGGTTTCGAACCGCCGACCTTCTGATCGACAGCTCAGCGGTTTAACCCGCAGCGCCACGGCGTCCCCATGAGAGAAGCATTGGTGTAAACCGCCATCTGCCTTTTTTTTTCATTGAGGTTTCCTTGATTCCAAGCCGGTCCTTCAGATGGGAAGAGGCTCTTTCATTCAAAGAAGGCCCGATTTTAAGCCAGTACAGTGTCCTAATGACATTATAAGATTGTAAGCATCCTTGAGGATCATTTGGGTAGCAATGCTGAGTAAAAATGGATAAATGAATTGAGACATTACTGAAATATAATTAAAAAGATGGGTTACAATATGAAATGATTTTTAAAGACCAAGTTTGGAAGTGAAATATAACACTGCTTGTCTACATTTGTAATCAAAACTAAGAGTTTGAGACATATTAAGACTTGGTAGCTTGAGTGATTACTTACATATGACTCTAAAATATAACAAAAAGAAATTGTAAAGAGTAAGGAAGATGGCCTGGATGGATACCTGCAGGAACTGTTACCTAGGCAAAAGAGGCAGAAACATTTTTTTAAGCCCAGAATAACAAGGTAACATTCAGAATGGGCTCAGACATGCTTCCCTAAGTCACTAAGCTACAGTATAAGAAGGAGGAGGAGATACAGCACAGTCCGACTTGGAAGGTTCTGTTATTATAGCCAATCTTATTAAAAATACTTTTAGCATTCCTATGGCGTTGATTTTCTGGTTTGGTCTACCTAGTGAGGCTGATAGGAATACAGGTTTGCATAATATTTGTATGGGATAATCTTAAGCTGAATTTTGGTCAGGCAATTTTTCAAATAGAGAATGTCTTTAAATAAAGACTGCTCTTCTCTAGGTATCTGATACCTAGAGATATCTGAATCCTGCTCCATGAAATGCAAAAGTTAATACTGACTATTTAAGGCTACACACACTTTGTAGAGTTGTGGGTGTGTGCATGCCCATGTGTAAATGTACACACATTTAGAGCAGGCTAGGCAACCTATCCTTCAGCAAAGGATCGTTACCTTGTGGTGCTGGAGCTTGAGCGCCTCAATGATGGGGAGGAACAGAGGATGAGTTCAGCTAGCCCCAGACGTGATGACGCAGCTAGCTCAAAGCCAAAAGGACGGCTAGCGGGCGACGGTGCTGGTAGTGAACGGCGAATCCGATGTTCTAAGGATCAACACACCATTGGAACCTGGAATGTAAGATCTATGAGCCAGGGCAAATTGGATGTGGTTATTGGTGAGATGTCAAGATTAAAGATAGACATTTTGGGCGTCAGTGAACTGAAATGGACTGGAATAGGCCACTTCACATCAAATGACCACCAGATCTACTACTGTGGACAAGAGGACCACAGAAGAAATGGAGTAGCCTTCATAATTAGTAGTAAAGTCGCTAAAGCAGTGCTTGGATACAATCCAAAAAATGATAGAATGATCTCAATTCGAATTCAGGGCAAGCCATCTAACATCACAGTGATCCAAATATACGCCCCAACCACAAATGCTGAAGAAGCTGAAGTAGAGCAGTTCTATGAGGATCTGCAGCACCTACTGGACAACACGCCTAAAAGAGATGTTATTTTCATCACAGGAGACTGGAATGCTAAGATGGGCAGTCAAATGACACCAGGAATTACAGGTAAGCATGGCCTGGGAGAACAAAACGAAGCAGGACATAGGCTGATAGAATTTTGCCAAGACAATTCACTCTGCATAACAAACACTCTCTTCCAACAACCTAAGAGATGGCTTTATACATGGACTTCACCAGATGGACAACACTGAAATCAGATTGACTACATCCTTTGCAGCCAAAGGTGGCAGACATCTATACAGTCAGTAAAAACAAGACCTGGAGCTGACTGTAGTTCAGATCACAAACTTCTTCTTGCACAATTTAGGATCAGACTAAAGAGATTAGGGAAGACCCACAGATCAGCTAGATATGAGCTCACTAATATTCCTAAGGAATATGCAGTGGAGGTGAAGAATAGATTTATGGGACTGGACTTAGTAGATAGGGTCCCGGAAGAACTATGGACAGAAGTGCGCAACATTGTTCAGGAGGCGGCAACAAAATACATCCCAAAGAAAGAGAAAACCAAGAAGGCAAAATGGCTGTCTGCTGAGAGACTAGAAGTAGCCCAAGAAAGAAGGAAAGCAAAAGGCAAGAGTGATAGGGGGAGATATGCCCAATTACATGCAAAATTCCAGAGGTTAGCCAGAAGAGATAAGGAATTATTTTTAAACAAGCAACGCGTGGAAGTGGAAGACAACAATAGAATAGGAAGGACAAGAGACCTCTTCCAGAAAATTAGAACCATCGGAGGTAAATTCCAGGCAAAAATGGGTATGATCAAAAACAAAGATGGCAAAGACCTAACAGAAGAAGAAGAGATCAAGAAAAGGTGGCAAGAATATACAGAAGACCTGTATAGGAAGGATAACAATATCGGGGATAGCTTTGACGGTGTGGTCAGTGAGCTAGAGCCAGACATCCTGAAGAGTTAGGTTGAGTGGGCCTTAAGAAGCATTGCTAATAACAAGGCAGTAGGAGACGATGGCATCCCAGTTGAACTGTTCAAAATCTTGCAAGATGATGCTGTCAAGGTAATACATGCTATATGCCAGCAAATTTGGAAAAGACAAGAATGGCCATCAGACTGGAAAAAATCAACTTATATCCCCATACCAAAAAAGGGAGACACTAAAGAATGTTCAAACTATCGAACAGTGACACTCATTTCACATGCCAGTAAGGTAATACTCAAGATCCTGCAAGGTAGACTTCAGCAATTCATGGAATGAGAATTGCCAGATGTACAAGCTGGGTTTAGAAAAGGCAGAGGAACTAGGGACCAAATTGCCAATATCCGCTGGATAATGGAAAAAGCCAGGGAGTTTCAGAAAAACATCTATTTCTGTTTTATGGACTATTCTAAAACCTTTGACTGTGTGGACCATAACAAATTGTGGCAAGTTCTTAGTGGTATGGGGATACCAAGTCATCTTGTCTGCCTCCTGAAGAATCTGTATAACAACCAAGTAGCAACAGTAAGAGCAGACCACGGAACAACGGACTGGTTTAAGATTGGGAAAGGAGTACGGCAGGGCTGTATACTCTCACCCTACCTATTCAACTTGTACGCAGAACACATCATGCAACATGCTGGGCTTGAGGAATCCAAGGCTGGAGTTAAAATTGCTGGAAGAAACATTAACAATCTCAGATATGCAGATGATACCACTTTGATGGCTGAAAGCGAAGAGGAACTGAGGAGCCTTATGATGAAGGTGAAAGAAGAAAGTGCAAAAGCTGGCTTGCAGCTAAACCTCAAAAAAACCAAGATTATGGCAACCAGTTTGATTGATAACTGGCAAATAGAGGGAGAAAATGTAGAAGCAGTGAAAGACTTTGTATTTCTAGGTGCGAAGATTACTGCAGATGCTGACTGCAGTCAGGAAATCAGAAGACACTTAATCCTTGGGAGAAGAGCAATAACAAATCTCGATAAAATAGTTAAGAGCAGAGACATCACACTGACAACAAAGGTCCGCATAGTTAAAGCAATGGTGTTCCCCATAGTAACATATGGCTGTGAGAGCTGGACGATAAGGAAGGCTGAGAGAAGAAAGATCGATGCTTTTGAGCTGTGGTGTTGGAGGAAAATTCTGAGAGTGCCTTGGACTGCAAGAAGATCAAACCAGTCCATCCTCCAGGAAATAAAGCCAGACTGCTCACTTGTGGGAATGATATTCAAGGCAAAACTGAAATACTTTGGCCACATAATGAGAAGACAGGACACCCTGGAGAAGATGCTGATGCTAGGGAGAGTGGAGGGCAAAAGGAAGAGGGGCCGACCAAGGGCAAGATGGATGGATGATATTCTAGAGGTGACGGACTCGTCCCTGGGGGAGCTGGGGGTGCTGACGACCGACAGGAAGCTCTGGCGTGGGCTGGTCCATGAAGTCACGAAGAGTTGGAAGCGACTAAACGAATAAACAACAAACAGGCAACCTATCATACATTTCCCCCCCCCCATTATTTTAGTATAAATCAAAGAACAATTCAAACATTCCCCTCGATTCTTTTAATATTATTTAATTAATTAATTAATGAGAAACCTATGTGCTGAGGAACAAAACATTAGACTCTAGCATAGTGTTTCTTTTCAGGAATGCTCAGGACTGCACTTGCAATTTTAGAAAGTGACATAATTGGCAGTTGCGGTGCTTCATTTAGAAATGTGGCCATTATCCTGGAAAAAGGACAACCTATTAGAAAACATCCCAGGAGACCAGACAGGGTGGCAGGGAACAATCTTTCCTATTTGCTTTCTGGTAAATAGTTGTTTTGTGACAGGACACTTCACTGTGGCAGCCATTTGTGAAAACTCCTATGATACACTTCCAGAATTTCAGTTGAGGGAAGATTGTGCTTGGTTTAAATGTTACATAAACATATTTTTATTGTATCTACTGTATAGTAGACAAAGAAATGGGAGTTGTTTGATAGATTCATAGGGATAACAACAGACTATTCTCCATGGTGCAAAGGAGTCTGACATCTGTTTCAGTTGGAAAAATCAACAAAAGTTCCATTTAGCAGTTTCCCTATGTTAATTCTGAAGTTCTGAAACTGTGGTCCAATGAACTATTTCTAATGGCTGAACTCTACTTAATGAGAGTTTCTGTACCATTTTAAAAGACAGCTAGGGCACAATCCAGCTAAGTTAAGCACTTTTAAGTTCCATTAATTTCAATTGCAATGTGCTAAGCTTGTACTTTAACTTTCCCATTAAAACAAATGGGATTTAAATGTGCATAATTTGGGGTGGACTGTGCCCTTTGTGGACATATAATGTCCCCTAATTATTTTCATATAAGCAATTTTTTTGAGTTGTCACAGCAATACTGTACAATTATTAATGGATGTTATGATTTGGGGAAAATTAATTTATCCCAGAAGGAAATCTAAAATTAAAATGTATTAACAGTCCTGTATTATTTTTATCCTGGCTAATTATTCTACACAGATCTTTTTTCTCTTCCCACATGATGTAGTTTCACTGAAACTATTTCTTGGCATTCTAATCTTTTTTGTCCGTTTTTATTTCTTTGCTATTGTTCATCCTAGATTTGTAAATCTGCACCTCAACCCTTCTTCCTAGAATAAAAGCTGACCCTACGAAATGCAACAGAAAGGAAAAAGTGGTGGTAAATTTTGCCCTATTGGAAGACATGAAATACTTCCAACCTACTCTTTAAAACATGGAAGATTGTTAGATTAAGAGATTACATGACTCTTTAGGACCTCAGCTAGGGTCTGTGTCACCCGGGGCAAACATGGATTCCATGCCCATTTTGACACCCCTCCAGTGCTCATTTTGTCACCCTCCCAGCACGGTGCCCTGGGCACATGCCCCGCTTGCCCTCCCCTAGTTGCAGCCCTGTGTCTCTTAATGGGGTATTCATGAGAAAGAGAAAGAAACAGCACTTGAATGGTGTTGTTTTCATATCTTCCCAAAGATTTCCCAGAAACAACAGGTGGAGCTTTGGTGGGATTCAACAACTCCTTAGTCAGATAGTGTAAGAAGTATCTCTGAAGATACATGTAGCTGCTAATTTGCTTAAAGCCAAGCAGGTTTGAATTTGGTCAGTATCTTATGTACTTACATACTTAGCCAGTTATCTGGGAACAGTTTGATCCTGTTGGACCTGAGGAAGTGGACAAGATCCTCCAGACCATAAATGCTACCACCTGTCAATTAGACCCATGTCCCTCCTGGCTGGTGAAGGCAGCTCGGGAGGTGACGTGTGGTTGGGCCCAGTCGATGGTAAATACATCCTTGCAGGAGGGGGTGTTTCTGGCGGCCTTTAAGGAGGCCCTGGTGCACCCCCTCCTCAAGAAACCATCACTGGGCCCTACAACGCTGGATAATTTTCATCCAGTCTCCCACCTCCCTTTTATGGGGAAGGTGGTTGAGAAGGTGGTGGTGTTGCAGCTCCAGAGGATCCTGGAGAAAGCGGATTATCTAGACCCCTTTCAGTCAGGTTTCAGGCCTGGATATGGGACAGAAACAGCATTGGTCGCACTTATGGATGATCTCTGGCGGGAGCAGGATGGAGGCAGTGCATCCATCCTTGCTCTCCTTGACCTCTCAGCGGCTTTCGATACCATTGACCATGGTATCCTTTTGGGGCGGCTAAGGGAGTTGGGGGTGGGCGGTGTAGTTTTGCACTGGTTCACTTCCTTCCTCCAGGGCCAGTCCCAGTCAGTGTTAATAGGGGAGGAGAGATCAGGCCCACAGCCCCTTCTTTGTGGGGTGCTGCAGGGGTTGGTACTCTCTCCTCTCCTTTTTAACATGAAACTGCTGGGTGAGATCATCCATCTCCATGGGATGAGGTATCATCAGTATGCTGATGATACTCAACTATACATCTCCATCCCAGGGGAACTAAGTGATGCTGCGACTGCCCTTTCCAGGTGCCTGGGGGATGTTGGGGTCTGGATGGGGAACAACAGGCTTCAGCTGAACCCTGGTAAGATGGAGAGGCTGTGGGTTAACGGCCCCTCAGCTCCTAGGAATTTGCCATCTTTAGTTCTGGATGGGGTTGCACTGCCCCAGACAGATTCGGTTCGTAAGCTACATTTTGAGAAAGTGTGGTACCATTTCCACATTGGAGGAAACTGTTTCCTCACCCCTCCTCCTGTCTCCTGAATTGAGGTCCTGTAAGGAAAGAGCTATCTCATCCCTAGACCACACATAGCAAGCAGGGCTGAAATGGTAAGTCAGATCCCTTTCTCTTTAGCATTAGGGGAGCTATAGTGCAAAGTCAGACTGTTCTTCCCCTGCCCCTTCTGTGAGGTGTAGAGATTTTTTTGTTGCACTAATTTTCACTCTTGTTCTCAGCATTTCTAGTCAGTAGGAATGAACCCAATTACACACATTGCCTTCAAAATACTTCTGAGGGTTTGCGGGTAAAAACTGTAGTTTTGTGGAAATGTCTTACATTTTCTTCTGGTGTCCTTCCCCTTTCCTTCCATTCTCATTCACAGAAACAATTTCTTGCATGCCTTTTAAGATGACCCAGAAGCAGTGCTTGATGCAAAAAGTGTCTTCCTGTTTGCTGCTCAGGGTCAGCCAGTTTAGTAGAATAACACCTATCTTTTGGGAGTTTCGTTGGCATCCAGATCCAATTCAATGTGATCACCATTACCTATAAAGTCCTACATGGCTTGAGCCCTTGTTAAGTTCAGGAGTATCTCATCCAGGTAGAGTATGCCCACCCTACATGGTCCAGTTGGGAGGGGCTGTTCTGGATACATACCCACCAGGAAATTAGGGCAACTGGGACTCAGAGGATGGCCTTGGCTATGGAACAATTTGTCCCAAAGTCAGATTGACCCCCACCCTGCTTTCCTTTAGAAGCACAACGAAAGCAGTTCTCTTAAGTGGAGGGTTTGGTGAGAAAAGGTTTTAATTGCATGCAGCGGCATACTGGATATAGTCTTTCATCTTTTATACTTTATTACTGGTTGTTGTTATGGTTTTATGGTTTTATCTGTGTTAGCCATCTAGCATTTGGTGAATCAGGCGGCATATATTATTTACAGTATTAATGAATAGAAACAAGAAAGAATTTCTACATAAGAAAGTTTCAGAGATTGAGTAGACATCCTGAGCTTCTTCATTAAATCAGCATCATTACCTTTGGAACTCAAAGCTAGACCATGTCGAGATTTAACACATCCCAGTGTATTCACAATTCAGCCTAATACATGTCTTTTTTTTTTTTTCTAATTTTGCAGTCTTAATATGTCTCTCTTCAGCCTCCATCATTCATTATCTTCCCTCCTTGGGGAAAGAGACAGGCTCACTGTTACGTTCAGCTTTGCCCCTCTTAGATGGATTTTCTTGTTTTGTTTCTCTGTTCATTGCAATCTTATCAAGTTCAACTCTCACCATTTTTCTTTTGTTCTCAATGGCTATTGTATCTAGAAATTCGCTTGAACTACAATGCCTAGGGAACACTACAAAGAATGGTGCTTTCCTTTTTTTTTAAAGGAACAAAAACCTTTTGCTGGTTGATTTTCTTTCAGACTCGCTTTGTGAGAAAAATTGATGTCAGCAATAGACAATTAAACATATTGACTGAAGTTTATTTATCACTATCCAAACTAATTAATGGATACAACAATACAATTTGTTATTATCCCAAATGGAAAGTACTTTTAAAATAAGGATGTCCAAACTGTTTTAAATGCAAAACATTTCAGGCCCAAAGTGCTCCATTGCAACTTCAAAACAATCGTTTTTAGTTTGATATTAATTTTCTGGCTATTTCATAATTTGTCTCAGCTCAAACAGCTGGATTCTGAATTTGAAACTGGTATTTTGAGCCCAAAGTGGGTTGTTTCAGCATAAAACTAAAACATTTCTGGAAGAGTAGGAACAATGCATCTCAAGCCTGAAACAACCATTTTTAAAAGAAAACAGAATATTCAAGTTTAAAATGTTTCAAACTTTCAATTGTTTTGTACATGTCTATTTAGGAATGCCCTTCAGCAAAGGATCGTTACCTTGTCGTGGTGCTGGAGCTTGAGCACCTCAATGATGCCATGAGCTAAACCGTGAAGGGCCACCCAAGACGGGAAGGTCATGACAGAGAGGTCAGACTAAATGCAATTCCTGGGGAAGGTAATGGCAACCCACCCCAGTATTCTTGCCGTGAAAACTAAATGGATCAGTACAGCCAGAGATATGTCGGTATACCATCGGAAGATGAGACCCCCAGGTCGGAAGGTGGTCAAAATGCTACTGGGGAGGAACAGAGGATGAGTTCAACTAGCCCCAGATGTGATGACGCAGCTAGCTCAAAGCCAAAAGGACGGCTAGCGGCTGACGGTGCTGGTGGTGAACAGCGAATCCCATGTTCTAAGGATCAACACACCATTGGAACCTGGAATGTAAGATCTATGAGCCAGGGCAAATTGGATGTGGTTATTGGTGAGATGTCAAGATTGAAGATAGACATTTTGGACATCAGTGAACTGAAATGGACTGGAATGGGCCACTTCACATCAAATGACCACCAGATCTACTACTGTGGACAAGAGGACCACAGAAGAAATGGAGTAGCCTTCATAATTAATAGTAAAGTGGCTAAAGCAGTGCTTGGATACAACCCAAAAAATGACAGAATGATCTCAATTCGAATTCAGGGCAAGCCATCTAACATCACAGTGATCCAAATATATGCCCCAACCACAGATGCTGAAGAAGCTGAAGTAGAGCAGTTCTATGAGGATCTGCAGCACCTACTGGACAACACGCCTAAAAGAGACGTTATTTTCATCACAGGAGACTGGAATGCTAAGGTGGGCAGTCAAATGACACCTGGAATTACAGGTAAGTATGGCCTGGGAGAACAAAATGAAGCAGGACATAGGCTGATAGAATTTTGCCAAGACAACTCACTCTGCATAACAAACACTCTCTTCCAACAACCTAAGAGATGGCTTTATACATGGAGTTCACCAGATGGACAACACCGAAATCAGATTGACTACATCCTTTGCAGACAAAGGTGGCGGACATCTGTACAGTCAGTAAAAACAAGACCTGGAGCTGACTGTAGCTCAGATCACGAACTTCTTGCACAATTTAGGATCAGACTAAAGAGATTAGGGAAGACCCACAGATCAGCTAGATATGAGCTCACTAATATTCCTAAGGAATATGCAGTGGAGGTGAAGAATAGATTTAAGGGACTGGACTTAATAGATAGGGTCCCGGAAGAACTCTGGACAGAAGCTCGCAGCATTGTTCAGGAGGCGGCAACAAAATACATCCCAAAGAAAGAGAAAACCAAGAAGGCAAAATGGCTGTCTGCTGAGACACTAGAAGTAGCCCAAGAAAGAAGGAAAGCAAAAGGCAAGAGTGATAGGGGGAGATATGCCCAATTAAATGCAAAATTCCAGAGGTTAGCCAGAAGAGATAAGGAATTATTTTTAAACAAGCAATGCGCAGAAGTTGAAGAAGACAATAGAATAGGAAGGACAGGAGACCTCTTCCAGAAAATTAGAAACATTGGAGGTAAATTCCAGGCAAAAATGGGTATGATCAAAAACAAAGATGGCAAGGAACTTACAGAAGAAGAAGAGATCAAGAAAAGGTGGCAAGAATATACAGAAGACCAGTATAGGAAGGATAACAATATCGGGGATAGCTTTGACGGTGTGGTCAGTGAGCTAGAGCCAGACATCCTGAAGAGTGAGGTTGAGTGGGCCTTAAGAAGCATTGCTAATAACAAGGCAGCAGGAGACCACGGCATCCCAGCTGAACTGTTCAAAATCTTGCAAGATGATGCTGTCAAGGTAATGCATGCTATATGCCAGCAAATTTGGAAAACACAAGAATGGCCATCAGATTGGAAAAAATCAACTTATATCCCCATACCAAAAAAGGGGAACACTAAAGAATGTTCAAACTATCGAACAGTGGCACTCATTTCACATGCCAGTAAGGTAACGCTCAAGATCCTGCAAGGTAGACTTCAGCAGTTCATGGAGCGAGAATTGCCAGATGTACAAGCTGGGTTTAGAAAAGGCAGAGGAACTAGAGACCAAATTGCCAATATCCGCTGGATAATGGAAAAAGCCAGGGAGTTTCAGAAAAAACATCTATTTCTGTTTTATTGACTATTCTAAAGCCTTTGACTGTGTGGACCATAACAAATTGTGGCAAGTTCTTAGTGGTATGCGGATATGAAGTCATCCTGTCTGCCTCCTGAGGAATCTGTATAACGACCAAGTAGCAACAGTAAGAACAGACCACGGAACAACGGACTGGTTTAAGATTGGGAAAGGAGTACGGCAGGGCTGTATACTCTCACCCTACCTATTCAACTTGTATGCAGAACACATCATGCGACAAGCTGGGCTTGAGGAATCCAAGGCTGGAGTTAAAATCTCTGGAAGAAACATTAACAATCTCAGATATGCAGATGATACCACTTTGATGGCTGAAAGTGAAGAGGAACTGAGGAGCCTTATGATGAAGGTGAAAGAAGAAAGTGCAAAAGCTGGCTTGCAGCTAAACCTCAAAAAAACCAAGGTTATGGCAACCAGCTTGATGGATAACTGGCAAATAGAGGGAGAAAATGTAGAAGCAGTGAAAGACTTTGTATTCCTAGGTGCGAAGATTACTGCAGCTGCTGACTGCAGTCAGGAAATCAGAAGACGCTTAATCCTTGGGAGAAGAGCAATGACAAATCTCGATAAAATAGTTAAGAGCAGAGACATCACACTGAGAACAAAGGTCCGCATAGTTAAAGCAATGGTGTTCCCTGTAGTAACATATGGCTGCGAGAGCTGGACCATAAGGAAGGCTGAGTGAAGGAAGATCGATGCTTTTGAACTGTGGTGTTGGAGGAAAGTTCTGAGAGTGCCTTGGACTGCAAGAAGATCCAACCAGTCCATCCTCCAGGAAATAAAGCCAGACTGCTCACTTGAGGGAATGATATTAAAGGCAAAACTGAAATACTTTGGCCACATAATGAGTAGACAGGACAGCCTGGAGAAGCTGCTGATGCTAGGGAGAGTGGAGGGCAAAAGGAAGAGGGGCCGACCAAGGGCAAGGTGGATGGATGATATTCTAGAGGTGACGGACCCGTCCCTGGGGGAGCTGGGGGTGTTGACGACCGACAGGAAGCTCTGGCGTGGGCTGGTCCATGAAGTCACGAAGAGTCGGAAGCGACTAAACGAATAAACAACAACAAATTTAGGAATGCCATTGTTCACTTAAAGAAAAAAAATGAGAATTTTGCATGATTGTTATGGTTTAATGTGCTATTAAAGAAAAAGCTTGCAGCAGCCCTCTTCTTCCTTCAATAAAGAGGTGGAGAGCTGCTTAGATGAGAGAATTGTATTGATATTCTATAATCATGCAGAATGAATCACCAAAGCTTCATTCTTGTTTCACAGCATCTACTTTTTAACTTTGTAGCTGTCAGTCCCAGAGTCTGAGCTGCTTTTCAGAGGTAATGATATACTGTAGACCCTCTGGTACAAAACGTTTTTCACCACTCAGCCAGATATCAATTACATTAGTGCAATGTTCTTTTTGGAGCCAATAATGCTGTCTTGATTGAAGAAGGCCTTAGCAAACAAAAGCAGATTAAACTATTGTCCTTGTTAAGAGAGAAGGGTTTGATTTAGATCACAGGCCCCAAATGCCTTAGTCCTGTTTTGCTGCTGTCAAGTTAGCTATAAAGACTGTGAGCTGTATGAATTAGATGCACTGAAAGCACTTATTACTATTTCTATTTTGAGGGTGCTCAATCAAAACTTGACATACTCGTGAAGAAAATTGGCATTGTTACCTTTATGATGTCCAAATTATATTTCTACCAGTCAAAAAGAAAAAAAAAGCACACTTCTCTTGATCACAGCAGCCCAAATCTATATTCAGTGCTTTGCTCCTTGTAATTCTTTCATCCTGAGCTGTCTTTTCACTTTCCCCTATCTATGAAGTGGCTCAGAGACCACCCACCGGCTCTGCTGGCTTTGAGATCCTCAGCAATTAAAGTGATAGCTAGTCTCAGCATGAGGGAACAGCAGGAAAATAACAGAAGGAAGATCTCACTTATATCAACCTTCCCCCACCCCCAGAACTCAGCTCTCTTCATTATTTTCTTGAGTTCATCCCTCAGAAAGGATGTGATTTTTGGACTATTCGCTCAGGATCTTTTGCTGCCACAGGAGGACTTCTGATTCTGCTACTTCATTTGCTTTCATATTGTTCTTTGCATAATTCAAGTTTTGACAAAAGACACCATCGGTAATAAGGCTCTGATTGCGTTATTTGTGCTATGTATTTCTTTGACCAAGATAGACCCAGGAAACCCCTTATATGCAGAAATTATAGAGAACAGGTACATCAGTGCTATAACGTGGCTGATGCCAAACAAAAGCAGAGCTAAAAACAAATTCTCTGACTTAAAACTTCCCTTTCCCAAGAGGACAGACAGTGGGGAAACGCATCACATACCAAGCATTGGCAGGCACTAATATGCCTATGGAGCCTTCACTTGACTTCTTCTAGGTTCCCTCATTTATTTTTAAGATTCTTTTACTTAAAACCAAAGGATAAGGTAGCAGCCTAAAAGTCAAAACACTTTTTTGGTGTCATCTTTCTCTCTGAGAATGTTCTGAGCCCACAGCCTTAAAAAAATCAATAGCTGCTGCTTACTGTTTTCTTGGGAAAAAATGCTGAAGTGGGCTGGTGGAGACCCTCCTGAGACAAGAAAGAGGTGAACTAGTGCAAAATTTTGTACTCCGGTGAATGTTTTTTGACCAGATATGATCACTACAGCAGACATTTTGTGGGAGCATTTCAAGCATGCTCTCAGAATTCCAGGTTGACCCATTGGCCCAATCTGGATGTCTACTCTTGATATCAGGAAATTATATATACTAATTCCATAGGACATGCTAAGTATTGATCCATATTCAGGGGGGTGATATGAACAGATTTCCAAAACTATTAGCCTGTCTTGTTTGGAAAGAACTCTGCACCTGTCTTAAAAGCCAACCACATAAAATCTCATTAGCTTAGGTAGATTAACTATATTATTTGTATTTAAAAGTCTTGATGTAATCTCCCAATATCTTTTTCAAAGAAATGTACAGGTTGTCCTTGACTTATGACCTTATGACGGCAATTGGGACTGGAATTTCCATCGCTAAGCGATGCAGTCATAAAGTGTGACCACATTGTTTAGCGATGGCAATCCCTACAGTCCTGGTTGCCATTGTTAACTGAATCTCATGGTCGTTAGGTGAGGCAACTTCCTGCCAGCTTCCCACAGCCAAAGTCAGTGGGGAAACCGACAGGAAGTTGCAAGTCCCAGGCCTTCAGGAAGCAGGAAGTTGCAAGGGAGGGAGCAAGGGAGTATGCAGGGGTGAGGGGGAGCAGGCCCGCAACTAGGGTCTCTGTCACCCGGGGCAAACGTGGATTCCGCACCCATTTTGATGTCCCCCCAGTGCTCATTCTGGCGCCGCCCCAGTGCGGCACCCGGGGCACATACCCCACTTGCCCCCCCAGTTGCGGCCCTGAGGGGGAGGGTCAGGGAGGGTGTGCGAGGGGCATGATGTGGCATGGGGAGGGTGTGTGGGGTTGCAAAAGGGTGTGAGGTAGTGCATGAGAGGTATGGTTAGGGGAGGGTGTGTGAGAGGTGCCACGTGGGTCATGGAGAGGCTGTGGGTATGTGTGCGAGAGGCACTGTGTGTATTGGAGAGGTTGCACGAGGGGGTATGAGAGGCACTGCATGGGTCAGGGAGGGTGTGCGGGAGTGCACAAGTGGCTGGCAGGGCATGAACATGGGGAAAAGCTGTGCACAGAAAAAGAAAATTAGCTTAGATAGCTTTAATGAGCACATCAGAAAAATGCAGGTTATTGATCTTACACATTCAGCCCTCCTAAGCATAAAGAATCACACGCTCAGACAAAGAGGTTTAAGATAAGTAAAAGGATTCTTACTGACTTTATTGTTGGTTCAGTTACATCCATCTTCGGTGGAAGAATGATGTTCCTTGTATCTTCTGTTCTTTCTAAACTTAATTCACCCTAAACTCTCAGCCCTATAGCTGCCAAGAGCAACTCTCAGCCCTATAGCTGCCAAGAGCTGCATGGAAGAAAATGGGAATTCCAGGCCAACCGCATGGCGCCCAGAGATATGGAGCAGCACACAGTCGTGTGCTTAGCTCCCAGTGGTGAAGAAGGAAGAGAGAGATAGAAAGAGGGAGGAAGTGGGAGTGGCAACAAACATCTTCCTCAATAGCAGGAGAGTTTGCATCCTAGAGCAACCATCCATATGCTAATGAGGCATGCTGGATTTGCCAGGACTTCCAACAAAAATGACTTAAAGCTTTTTGGATATGGACTAAACAAAGACAGCATCATGAGGTTGCGTCATATAAAGATGATTACTAGTGCATGATCAGTTCACAGTTTACACCTATTATTTTTTTTTAAGTTTACCCCAAGTAAGTGATTCATTTTAGTTATTTATTTTTCTTAGAGATGTACATGAAATGTCATTTAATGGGAGGGAACATCCTCCTGAACACCCTACTAAGATGGAAACTGGAGAATCAGTTCAACCCAGTTTTGCTGAAAAGGGAATTCTTGTTTTACCTTCATAACACATCATTCTCATAAGATTGGCTAATGCAAATTTTAATTCCTGGTCCAGGTTCTGAGAATAAAAACGGGTTAAAATGAAACTAAAGTAACATAACATTGTGGGGGGAGGGGGTTGGGAAGCTCCAATCCATAGAATAAAATTGTCTTCAGAAGACTGGAAAGAAGAGCAACTCATCCCCTACAGATGAGTTTGTAAAAATGTATTTTACTCTGCGAGGAATCTGCAGTCTAGTAAATTGGCATTTGAGGGGTGCCACAAACAATAATCTATTATATTATATCTTGCATTACAGTGTACAGGTGTCCAAAAGCTATTACAGTCTAGCCACAAGACTTAAAATTGTATGAAAGTAATAGTATGGCCTCTATATGAGTTGTCGTCAGAAAGTTCTTATTTTATTTTGTTTTCCTATCCGTTTGGGTTTGTTATCGAGGTCCTGATGCCAATAAAATACAAGAAGGGAACAAAATTAAATTTTCTGTTCCTGGGTTAGTAGCTCCTCCTGTTGTAATAACGTCAGTATCACCAAATGGAAAATAGAAACTTCTCTAAGACTTCTTTGTTTTCCACAGAAAAGCGTGGAAGGAGAAAGAAGGGCTGGAGAGAGGAGGAAAGCAGGCAGGCATGGATGTATCGGCCACGGCCAGCAAAGTGACTGGGGCAAAGCAAAGCATCAGCTTCATGTCACTATTGAGAAGCAGAGGGCCGTGTTAGTCTGAAAAGCAGGTTTGAAGCAGAATCAAAACAAAGCACCTGATCAGATATTTGCACAGCCCCACTATGTGCTGGGTGCGGTAATATTGACTGCTGATGCAGACACAGCTTCACGAGTTAACATGATCATGTGTAATTCCAGGTTTAGTGTGCCTTTTTGCTCTTACTCTTGATTTAAGCTTTCTAATTAGAATATGATGGGTTTTTTTATTCCCTGGCTTTTACACTTAGTCATAATAATGGCTCTATTATATTAGATAATAGCAAATTCTACTCTAGTCTTAATCTGAAACATTGAAAGAACTTTTAGGTAAACTTCCATAAAAGAAAACAGCTGCTTTTCGGCTTTTCCTCATAATTCCATATAATTTTTTTTTTATTTTAGGCATAAAGAATCTTGGTTCCTTTGTAACCCCCATAGGCCTTATTTCTATATGTATATGGTGTACAATATTTTTCCATACCTAAGAATTCTCTTCCCAGCACTACCATTTCATTCTCGGTCATGTAGATCCTTCAGCTCTGTCTGTCTTTTCTAAACTTGTATATGAAAAATCATGCTGAAGGTCCATTTCTTCAATACTTCAACATTTCTTTACCTTGTAAACTGTTTTGGCTTTCAGGATTTCTCAGCTGTATTTTACACTGTTTGGAGGATAGGTGGGTGGGTGGATGGATGGATGGATAGATAGATGAGGTATATCAGTTTTGCATAAGTTCACTCATAAAGTGTTACTCCTATTTATGTATCAACCAGCAATAAAAAAATCACAAAATTATATTTATATTACATCATTTGGTGTACGCTTTATTTAAAACATATACATAGAGCTGGGACAGGCCATTTAAATTAGTAAATCCAATCCCTTTCTCAGTAGAGGACTCCATATTAAAGTATGCAGGACATACAGTTGTCTGTCTTTGCTTATACACAATCAGTGAAGGGGAAATTGGTTCCATTTTGTTGAACTGTTTGCAATTTGCAACTGTTTTGTACGTATATAAACACAAAAAAATTTATATACTAAATTTATATAATGTACAAAGTATTTGTACAAATTATGTTCAAACATGTATAGAATGTGTTATTTTGTGCATTTGGTACATCTGGGAGATGGGAAATCCTTGATAAAATTTGGAGAAGTGTGATATTTGATGTGGCTAACTAAAGTGAACATTGCTTTCGTTTGTAACCAAAATGTAATAGCTTGCAATGTAGAATTTTCATTTCTAGAAATAGCATGACAAAAAAGATTAAGGAAAAAATCCCTTCTGTGAAGGAATCACCTCCTTCTGTGCAGAGGACATGGATTATTGAAATGAATGGAAATTCTGTGTAATATTGCGTTTCTCAAAGCCCCATTTCTTTGAATCCAGACAACCAAAGATGCAAACCAGAGGGGTCAAGGGAGGGGTCAAGGAGAACCAAATGAAAATAGCATCAGATCTTATGGATGCCTCTGATGCAACATCCATTAAAAATCCTGTTTCAAAAATGTCTTCTGCATAGTTTATGCAGAAGATTATATATTAATGTATAACTATATATTAACAAATGAAGGCAGCTAGCCATTTTTTCTTACTACCTTACGTCGGCTGACATCAGTGTTAACAAGGATTCCATTGAAAATAAAAGCCTATAGCTATATAGCCGTGGATAATGATTTATACTTTGGAAGTTCAAGAAGCTCCTGCCAGTCAACCAGATCCTGGAATCCCAATCAATTCAACTGCAGCTGTACCTCTGAAGAATAGCTGCAGATGTCAGAGGTACTTCAGGAATCAGCCCTAGTGCAGTGAGTAAAAAATGTCCTCAACTCTGATCCACAATTTTTTGGACATCTTGACCATGTAAAGGGAATTATTTTTCTTTCTAGTAATAGAATTCTCTAGATTCTTCACGCTTGAAGCTCTTAGTTAACCTTAATTTGAGTCTTTATCACCGTCACCCTCATCCCCAGGAACTGATTTGGATTAGGTCATTTCCTTGCTTTTTACTCTCAATCTCCTTCTTTCTATCCGTATTCAACACCCAACTTACTTTTCTGCCTTGTTTTATCCCCAGGGGTTCATACTGCTTACCCTCTGTCTGAGGCAACCATTTATGAGCCCTTAACCATCTATTTATAAATTTGGAAATGTGAGTCTCAGTAACATCTTTTTGTTTAAGGGTATAAAAATCCTGAGCTGACTGTGATGTGGTGGCACAATATTGATATACTTTACTAAGCATCTGCCAGAAAAAATTGTCTGGCACCCATAGGTTGCCCAAAATATCTATGGAGAGCAAGGAACAGAGAAAGAAACTCCTAAAAAATATAGCTAAGCAATACCTTTTAACGGCCAACCAAATTAACACAAAAGCATGTGTGAGCATTTCTGAAATTCCAGAATTCTTCAACAGCCAAAATATTATAGGATTACATGAGTTCCAAACTTAGGCCAGATATTCAAGCTATGAAAATTGCAATTCATTCCCACGATGAAAATTGTGGACTAAAAGCAAAATCAGTATTATTGATATCCATCCAATCTCCCCTCTCAATGTCTGAAAATGCAATTAAATCCTCGGAACACCCAAGAAACTAGTACAACCTACTACCTTTCATGTGTGCTGGGACCAGGGGTGTCTGCAGGTTATGGTCAAAAAAGGTCCAGTGGGGCCCATGAGGGTTCATTCAAAGCACCAACTGTTTTTTATGTGTATTGCAGGGCCGTGGCTGCCATCTGGACTTTCTTGACCATAACCTGCAGACATCTCTGGCTGGAACTGCAATTTCCAGAATTCTGGAGGTCATCAGGTTGAAGAAACCTGGGTCAAGACCCCATGATGCTGTGATATTAGAACACTAGAAGGAACCAAAAAGAAGTCACCACTTCTGCCTTCATAAGTAACTGAAAATTAGCTGATCAGCTCCCCCTGCCTGGATAGTATGCTGCTGCTTTATTGAGATTTCCTTTCTCATTTTTATTTGCTAGTTTTTCTTACATGCTTTTCTACTAACATGAATTCATTATCAGTGAAGTACTACGTAAGTGAATCTGAAATTGCAATGAGCTTATTTAGTCAATAATTGCTATCACCGTGACTTTTTTCTTTGGTACAGCATGTTGAGAGGAAGGGCAAATAAACATATTTTAGTCAGCAAAGATTAAGATTAAAATTAGGAAGCATCATGAGAAATGATTAGATTCAGGGGAAAAATCTCACTTTTTACCTAGTAAATTAGCTTTCCATTTAGATGCCTCTGTTAAATTGTTTGAATGCATCATTTGCTGGGATGTGAATGCCCTTACGATGAAAGGCTATTCCATGACATAACTGAGTTCACATTCAAATTCATTATCTCACTGTAGCTGATATCAAGCAAACCTTGCCACAATATTGGAAAGACTGTCAATTCAAATGCAGATGTATATTTTGGCACAGAAATAATATTAGCGGTTCTTTCCCCTCATTCTGTGCTTGGCTAATATGGCACTTTTAAAGATAGCAATTTTATGCTGTTTTAAAGTCTATTTTTAAATTATTTATATTTCCTTCCACAGAAATAGTATCTTTTAGAAACCATTATTATAAAGCAATATATTGCACTTCTTTCCCTTGTTGCATCCCTGCCTAGAAATACTTAAAAAAAATCTATGCTAACATTTCAATTTCCTTTAGAATTTCATTTCAGTATTTGCAAGTGAGCCCTGACTGTGTCTGCTGCTGAATGGATATGCAGTGGGTAAGATTTTTTAGGGGAATAATGGGGCAACTGTCCTGGACTTCACACATGGAGGTATTTGAAATGAGCATGCGGATCATTTCATTCAGGGCCATAGAAAGAGCCTAGTAACATGGGTGTACAATGTGCAGCCCTACAGGTGTTGTAGAAACACAATTCCCAACAGTTCCAGCAATGTGGTTGTTCATGAGGGATGCTGGGAGATGTTCAGTAACATCTGGAGGGCCATGTGTTCTGCACCCATAATAAAACCCAGAGTTGTTCCCTCCCATATTTTAGGTTTATTAGACTATGGACTTTAAGGGGCAGACAATACTAGAGAACAAAGTTACGTTGATGTAGGAGATAGTGAGAAACAAGTAAAACAGCACTCAAATGAAGATTCTATCCATACTATGCATAGTGCACTGGGTTTATGAAGCAGTAGAACAGTTATGGACATAGCTTTATTACAAAAACAAAGTAGGGTGATCAAGCCTGTTGCATGGATCATAAGAGGATATTGGGGCACATCAAATATCACACTGATGCAATATTTATTTATTTATTTATTTATTAAACTTGTCACTGTCTATCTCCTCCCACCGGAGGGAATATTGTTATTCCTGGTTCAAACTTATTGTGGCAAAATTTATCTCCTGTTTAAGACCCTTTTGATATTTTCTATTCATATTCACACACATAGGCCTAAGATGGCTTCTGGAGAAAACATTGGTGGGGATCCCTGCTGTCTGGCTGCTTCAGGGTGATGCTCTTTTGTTGGTGGTTAGCTCCCAAATGTTTATTATTTTTCTTCTTTTAATATGTTTTCATTCTTGGAAAGATGTCTTTATGGGTTGTTGAATTGTCTGGGGCAAGTGATGATGATGGTGATAACTTTGACACCTTGTTGTGTTTATTGTTGTTATTTCCACCAGTTCTTTGTTTACAGTCCCCTATTCATTTGGGGTTTCACTTGGGGTATCTTGCCCATTTTGTGGGCTAGTATATGCCATAAGGAGATCCACAAGCTGGTACAGGAACCTGGTGTTTGTCTCAGTAGGTCTTACATGGCTGTTTATATTCCAGATCTCTCTGTCCTTATCTATTGTCTTTGTCTTGGAATGCTTTCCTCAGTCTTGCTCTGGCCTTACTTAAACCTATGTTAAACTTCTCACTCAGTTTCACTCATACAGTAAATTGTCTGCCTAAAAATCAGGGCTTCTTGCTCTAGTTAGCATACTTGCGTTGTTTATTTTAATTTATCTTTACCATGGACATTTTATTTGTTATGGATATTTTTGTTGATTGTTTTGTAACCCACCATGCAACTGTACTGATTTGGTGGTATATAAATAGAATAAATGAATAAATAAATATATGCACTCTAAAAATGCTACTTGTTCTCAAATTGACAATAAAAGATTTGAGAAAGTAGTTCTAATAATTATTTATTTCTTAGTGTAGTTCTATTATTATTTTGTATTGTATTATGCTTATTACATTTTACATTGGAGTGAGGCAATAAATAAACGTATAAATTCTGGAGCTGACTCCGGCATTATGGAAGAAAGGATGATCACCTCCAGGAGTTTAATAAGGAATCAGGAAAATGTGGTTATTTAATTAACATTGTTGTTTGTTTAAAGGGAAGAGAACAGAGACCTTCCGGCTTCTAGTGATGAATTAACTTGAACTTTTGGAATATATGACCTGCAGGTGCTTGTATAATCACTAGATGGGAGCAAAGAGGTAAAGTTTCTGTAGCTCTTTGCTACCATCTAGTGGTCATCCAGATTTTTACAGCCCAGCATATTAGACCTTTTGGCAATAATTCTTTTGACAGGAGAGAAAAGTACCATTGTTATTCTGCTTCAAACAGTAAAAGCACTTTGGCCCTGAAAGTTCTAAGTAGATGCATTGCATAAGACCCATTTGCCTCAGTATATTTGTAGAGAGTAAGGAAGATGACCTCAACAGAGATACTCCAGATCTGTTACCAAAGCAGCAAGGGGAAAAACATGGCTTAAATCCAAAACAAGAAGGTATGTGCAAGCATCTCAGGTGACCACCTCCCTAATCCACATGAGTATAAAAGGGGGAGCAGAGGGAGTAAAGCACAATCAGACTTGCAAGATTCTGTTACTATAGCCAATACCAATCAAAGTAGTTTGAGCCTTCTTATGGAGTTGGTTTCTTGGCTTGCTCTGCATAATGGGATGGACAATATTGGTTTGGTTCATATGGCATGCTATACCAAGAACCATGGTTTACGAAATACAATGGGTTGGGTTCAAAGAACACAAATACCAAACCTGGATAACTGCATTATCGCTTAGCACAGTGTATGAACCAAGTCATTGAACTGATGCCATTTAATATGGTTTTTAAATCTTGAAGTAAAGCTGGCACCTCACAAATAAAAAAGCAGTTCAGCTTTTAGATTCAGCGTTACAAAACAGCACATTTCTAATGATGTCATATTGTTAGCTAACATGCATTACTCCAGGAAATGGGATGGGAAAACAGACCATTACAAAATGAATATTGCTCTTCTCAGGTTATTTAGATAAGCATACAGGAAACTATGACAGAGAAATCAGGCCTCAAATTACTCAAGAGTAAGTTGTCTTGGATGAGTGATAACTCTTTTTTTTTTTAAGATCATGAATATTGCACAGTTAATTTTGGGACTGGGATGTTCCAAGTTCCCACATTTTCACTTGGGCTGCTAAGGATGGATCCGGTTCTAAGAATACAGGGAACCATGTAATTATTGTTGAACTGCAACTCCCAGTATCCCTCAACATTGCTGGCTGGGACTGCTGGGAGTTTTAGTTCAGGAACATCTGGAGGACTGCCAGTTGCTCATCCCTGAAATAGATTTACATGGGAGATGTGAGTGTGAAGCAATTCCCAATGGCAAGTTTGTTTAAACGAACAAGGAAGGAAATTCACAGTAAAGTAGTGGGCTGGGTATGCAAGTAGGAAGAAGGACTTATGAACCCCCTTTCCCCCCAGTAACTTTCTCATTGACAAGTCTTCTTCCATGCTGTCCTCCTATCTCTGGTGGTAGAGATAAAGTACCTTTTTATCATGGGTAAAACACTCCCACACACTCCTACTTGATAACTACATATTGGCCTGGTTTAAAAGACACAGGTAAACATTCTGAACTTTGCATTTGACCCACTGATAGTGAGAATCATGAATGCAATCTGGGGGTCAATACAGGACTCTAAAAGGGCACGGCGCTATAGCATCTTTCTTTCCAAAATGGAAGGTCTTAGGCTGTCCAGTTTAAGTATGTTTGGATCTAATTGCAAAAAAAGGCTCTTTAAATTTAGAATCAGGAGATGTCTTGGCATATCAAATCTGCCTTGTCATGGCTTATTAATTATGCCTGGCATATGGGAGACTACTCCTGGCAATAACCAGCTTGTTAAAATGAGACACGATTCGTGACAACATAACTAAAGCGATTCATCCTTTAAAAAGGGAGACCAGATTATTTTCTGCCCAGTCACCCACACCACCTGTCATTTAACCATGTAGTCATCCTCCCCCTTATTTTTGTATGTTTACCCGCACATGGCTTTCCAACCCTTCTACCTGCCTTTTTCAAGTGGCTGCCAGAGCCTCTTCTGTTCTGATGCTTTATTAGAACAAAGTTACTGGAGGCACAGCATTGGAAGCTGGACCACATGGATGGAATACATATTTTCAAACCACCTGTAATCCAAAATTGTATCATGAACACATGCTTAAAAACCATGAGAATGAACATTGCTTGCAAAGTTATACTTGCTCAGTGTAGAACAGCTTGCCTTGAATTTTGTATGCAAATATCATGGTTCTGTTGTAGAATTAGAGCATCTGGGACTGGAAAGAGAAACAATAAAGCAACAGTAGGAAGGAGAACATATAAAATCGTTTTCAGACAAGAGGAGGGAATTTATTTGCTTTCAGATGTTAATGTGCAGCCAGTTGCCCTTGTTCAGATGGATATGAGAACTCAAAATGTCTCAAAGGATGGGACTACACATGGTCCCATACCTTAGATCAGTGTTTCTCAACCTAGGCAACTTTAAGATGTGTGGACAAGTTGCTAAGATTGAGAAACACTGCCTTAGATCAATATTTCCTAACCTGGGCATCTTCTTGGTGTGTGGATTTCAACTGCCAGAAGTTTCTGGCCAGAATGGCCATTGCTGAGAATTCTAGGAGTTGAAGTCTGTATGTCTGGAAGTTGCCCAGTTGGGGGTGCATGCCTTAGATCTCTGTGAACAGCAGCAAAATCCTTCAGTCCCAGATGTGAATGGGAATTATACTCTCACACTGTTGAACATTCTCTTGACCACAGAATTATCTTGCCCATAGATAAAGCAGTTACATGGTTATAAGAAGAGGCTGGATTTACATCACATTAAGCCATGGCTGGCTGGACTGAGACCATTAAGTCCTCTATAGAGGTTTCAACCTATGAGAGTATCTGCTGAGTCACACCTTAGAAATTATTTCCACAAACATGGTTCTTGATTTTTGCTGCTAATTCTGTTGTTGTTGTTTATTCGTTTAGTCGTTTCCGACTCTTCGTGACTTCATGGACCAGCCCACGCCAGAGCTTCCTGTCGGTCGTCAACACCCCCAGCTCCCCCAGGGACGAGTCCGTCACCTCTAGAATATCATCCATCCATCTTGCCCTTGGTCGGCCCCTCTTCCTTTTGCCTTCCACTCTCCCTAGCATCAGCATCTTCTCCAGGGTGTCCTGTCTTCTCATTATGTGGCCAAAGTATTTCAGTTTGGCCTTTAATATCATTCCCTCAAGTGAGCAGTCTGGCTTTATTTCCTGGAGGATGGACTGGTTGGATCTTCTGGCAGTCCAAGGCACTCTCAGAATTTTCCTCCAACACCACAGTTCAAAAGCATCGATCTTCCTTCGCTCAGCCTTCCTTATGGTCCAGCTCTCGCAGCCATATGTTACTACAGGGAACACCATTGCTTTAACTATGCGGGCCTTTGTTGTCAGTGTGATGTCTCTGCTCTTAACTATTTTATCGAGATTGTTCATTGCTCTTCTCCCAAGGATTCAGCGTCTTCTGATTTCCTGCAGTCAGCATCTGCAGTAATCTTTGCACCTAGAAATACAAAGTCTTTCACTGCTTCTACATTTTCTCCCTCTATTTGCCAGTTATCAATCAAGCTGGTTGCCATAATCTTGGTTTTTTTGAGGTTTAGCTGCAAGCCAGCTTTTGCACTTTCTTCTTTCACCTTCATCATAAGGCTCCTCAGTTCCTCTTCACTTTCAGCCATCAAAGTGGTATCATCTGCATATCTGAGATTGTTAATGTTTCTTCGAGAGATTTTAACTCCAGCCTTGGATTCCTCAAGGCCAGCTTGTCACATGATGTGTTCTGCATACAAGTTGAATAGGTAGGGTGAGAGTATACAGCCCTGCCGTACTCCTTTCCCAATCTTAAACCAGTCCGTTGTTCCGTGGTCTGTTCTTACTGTTGCTACTTGGTCGTTATACAGATTCTTCAGGAGGCAGACAAGATGACTTGGTATCCCCATACCACTAAGAACTTGCCACAATTTGTTATGGTCCACACAGTCAAAGGCTTTAGAATAGTCAATAAAACAGAAATAGATGTTTTTCTGAAACTCCCTGGCTTTTTCCATTATCCAGCGGATATTGGCAATTTGGTCTCTAGTTCCTCTGCCTTTTCTAAACCCAGCTTGAATATCTGGCAATTCTCGCTCCATGAACTGCTGAAGTCTACCTTGCAGGATCTTGAGCGTTACCTTACTGGCATGTGAAATGAGTGCCACTGTTCGATAGTTTGAACATTCATTAGTGTTTCCCTTTTTTGGTATGGGGATATAAGTTGATTTTTTCCAATCTGATGGCCATTCTTGTGTTTTCCAAATTTGCTGGCATATAGCATGCATTACCTTGACAGCATCATCTTGCAAGATTTTGAACAGTTCAGCTGGGATGCCGTGGTCTCCTGCTGCCTTGTTATTAGCAATGCTTCTTAAGGCCCACTCAACCTCACTCTTCAGGATGTCTGGCTCTAGCTCACTGACCACACCGTCAAAGCTATCCCCGATATTGTTATCCTTCCTATACAGGTCTTCTGTATATTCTTGCCACCTTTTCTTGATCTCTTCTTTTTCTGTTAGGTCCTTGCCATCTTTGTTTTTGATCATACCCATTTTTGCCTGGAATTTACCTCCGATGGTTCTAATTTTCTGGAAGAGGTCTCTTGTCCTTCCTATTCTATTGTCTTCTTCCACTTCCGCACATTGCTTGTTTAAAAATAATTCCTTATCTCTTCTGGCTAACCTCTGGAATTTTGCATTTAATTGGGCATATCTCCCCCTATCACTCTTGCCTTTTGCTTTCCTTCTTTCTTGGGCTACTTCTAGTCTCTCAGCAGACAGCCATTTTGCCTTCTTGGTTTTCTCTTTCTTTGGGATGTATTTTGTTGCCGCCTCCTGAACAATGCTGCCAACTTCTGTCCATAGTTCTTCCGGGACCCTATCTACTAAGTCCAGTCCCTTAAATCTATTCTTCACCTCCACTGCATATTCCTTAGGAATATTAGTGAGCTCATATCTAGCTGATCTGTGGGTCTTCCCTAATCTCTTTAGTCTGATCCTAAATTGTGCAAGAAGAAGTTCGTGATCAGAACTACAGTCAGCTCCAGGCCTTGTTTTTACCGACTGTACAGATGTCCGCCACCTTTGTCTGCAAAGGATGTAATCAATCTGATTTCGGTGTTGTCCATCTGGTGAAGTCCATGTATAAAGCCGTCTCTTAGGTTGTTGGAAGAGAGTGTTTGTTATGCAGAGTGAATTGTCTTGGCAAAATTCTATCAGCCTATGTCCTGCTTCGTTTTGTTCTCCCAGGCCATACTTACCTGTAATTTGAGGTGTCATTTGACTGCCCACCTTAGCATTCCAGTCTCCCGTGATGAAAATAACATCTCTTTTAGGCGTGTTGTCCAGTAGGTGCTGCAGATCCTCATAGAACTGCTCTACTTCAGCTTCTTCAGCATTTGTGGTTGGGGCATATATTTGGATCACTGTGATGTTAGATGGCTTGCCCTGAATTCGAATTGAGATCGTTCTGTCGTTTTTGGGGTTGTATCCAAGCACTGCTTTAGCCACTTTACTATTAATTATGAAGGCTACTCCATTTCTTCTGTGGTCCTCTTGTCCACAGTAGTAGATCTGGTGGTCATTTGATGTGAAGTGGCCCATTCCAGTCCATTTCAGTTCACTGATGCCCAGAATGTCTATCTTCAGTCTTGACATCTCACCAATAACCACATCCAATTTGCCCTGGCTCATAGATCTTACATTCCAGGTTCCAATGGTGTGTTGATCCTTAGAACATGAGATTCGCTGTTCACCACCAGCACCGTCAGCCGCTAGCCGTCCTTTTGGCTTTGAGCTAGCTGCGTCATCACATCTGGGGCTAGTTGAACTCATCCTCTGTTCCTCCCCAGTAGCATTTTGACCATCTTCCGACCTGGGGGTCTCATCTTCCGATGGTATACTGACATATCTCTGGTTGTACTGATCCATTGAGTTTTCACGGCAAGAATACTGGGGTGGGTTGCCATTACCTTCCCCAGGGATCGCATTTAGTCTGACCTCTCTGTCATGACCTTCCCGTCTTGGGTGGCCCTTCACGGTTTAGCTCATGGCATCATTGAGGTGCTCAAGCTCCAGCACCACGACAAGGTAACGATCCTTTGCTGAAGGTTAATTCTGTTACCAACCAGAAAAGTTAACTTAAGGATCTTTAGCAGTTTTATTAAGTTATACCTATCCAAGATGGTCACTGGGCCTCTTAGACAAGAAAAACTGGGAAGGTTTCGTGTTTGTGTTGGACTTTCATCTCAACTGTAATGATTTCCCAAGCTCTAGTGCATTTTACTGTGCTCCTCAAGCTTTGATTCTTGCTTTCATCTCAGTCCTGACACTTTCTCACCTCATATCACAGCCAACCTGCTATCTTTATTTACTTCCAGTTCAGAAAATTAAATAGCAGAAAAATGTCTGACTGTCTGAAACAGGCGTATTGGTGTGATCTTCAAGAGAACTCTAGATGTCAGAACAATCTATTCCCAGAAAGGCAGGTGATGCACACCTCTTATCTTAACAGACTGTACCATTTAAGAACAGAAAAGGGATAGATAAATATTTGGGACCAGGGGTACATTTGGTATTTTGAGCACAAGTGATAGTTGCACTTGCAACATGATTCATATGGGATGTCTTGTCTGCTTACAAATTGATTGTCATGGTGGGTATGGTCAGTCACAAAACACCCATTTATTGTAAGGTGAACTCACTTTCCAAATGCTTTGTGCCATCCCAGGAAGACCTCTGTTGGGCCCAAAGCTATTCCTGTAAAAGAATATGATACTGGAGGCTGGTGTTTCACTCTGCAGTATACTAGCTTCCTATTTTTACTTTTTATGAAAAGAATCTCTTTATTAAGAAAATACTGGGGTGGGTTGCCTTTACCTTCCCCAAGGATCGCATTTAGTCTGACCTCTCTGTCATGACCTTCCCGTCTTGGGTGGCCCTTCACGGTTTAGCTCATGGCATCATTGAGGTGCTCAAGCTCCAGCACCACGACAAGGTAACGATCCTTTGCTGAAGTCTAAGTTTGTAGATGTATGTTTTTACATCTAAGATTTAAACACTGAATCAATATTTTCCTAAGAAAAAAAACCTTATAAAGAGTGGTGTCTAGAAGCATACTAGTTCCTGCAAGTAGCATAAAAACAAGACTAAATCTGCAGCATTATTAAAGTAAAACTATAAAGGAATCCTTTTGTCTACCTGGAGAACTGGCACCTGGCTAACCTCTCTGTGGAGGGTGTACCATATTTTTGCAGGTATCGCTCACATATGTTCAGGTAGTGGTGGATCTAAAGCAAGAGTTTTAGGTGGAGAATGCTTGATATCCTTATCACAAAATCTGATAGAATTTCTTTTTCAAGGGGGTTGGGTGATAGAGAAGAGCTGAGCTGAGACTATATAGCTAGAGAAAGATATGTATGTATGTATGTATGTATGTATGTATGTATGTATGTGATATTCTGCCTCTTCTACCCATCTATCTACCCTGCCTTGTAGGGTTTTAGGGTTTTTGATGCAACACAAACATTTCTAGACTGTCTTTTCACTAAGTCACTTCCGCTCAGGTTTTTTTTCTTAGGAAAATATTGATTCAGTGTTTAAATCTTAGATGTAAAAACATACATGTACAAACTTAGACTTCAGCAAAGGATCGTTACCTTGTCGTGGTGCTGGAGCTTGAGCACCTCAATGATGCCATGAGCTAAACCGTGAAGGGCCACCCAAGACGGGAAGGTCATGACAGAGAGGTCAGACTAAATGCGATCCTTGGGGAAGGTAAAGGCAACCCACCCCAGTATTCTTGCCGTGAAAACTCAATGGATCAGTACAACCAGAGATATGTCGGTATACCATTGGAAGATGAGACCCCCAGGTCGGAAGGTGGTCAACTAGCCCCAGACGTGATGACGCAGCTAGCTCAAAGCCGAAAGGATGGCTAGCGGCTGACAGTGCTGGTGGTGAATGGCGAATCCGATGTTCTAAGGATCAACACACCATTGGAACCTGGAATGTAAGATCTATGAGCCAGGGCAAATTGGATGTGGTTATTGGTGAGATGTCAAGATTAAAGATAGACATTTTGGGGGTCAGTGAACTGAAATGGACTGGAATGGGCCACTTCACATCAAATGACCACCAAATCTACTACTGTGGAAAAGAGGACCACAAGAAGAAATGGAGTAGCCTTCATAATTAAGAGTAAAGTGGCTAAAGCAGTGCTCAGATACAATCCAAAAAACGATAGAATGATCTCAATTCGAATTCAGGGCAAGCCATCTAACATCACAGTGATCCAAATATATGCCCCAACCACAGATGCTGAAGAAGCTGAAGTAGAGCAGTTCTATGAGGATCTGCAGCACCTACTGGACAACACGTCTAAAAGAGATATTATTTTCATCACGGGAGACTGGAATGCTAAGGTGGGCAGTCAAATGACACCTGGAATTACAGGTAAGCATGGCCTGGGAGAACAAAATGAAGCAGGACATAGGCTGATAGAATTTTGCCAAGACAACTCACTCTGCATAACAAACACTCTCTTCCAGCAACCTAAGAGACGGCTTTATACATGGACTTCACCAGATGGACAACACCGAAACCAGATTGACTACATCCTTTGCAGCCAAAGATGGTGGACATCTATACAGTCGGTAAAAACAAGACCTGGAGCTGACTGTAGTTCAGATCACGAACTTCTTATTGCACAATTTAGGATCAGACTAAAGAGATTAGGGAAGACCCACAGATCAGCTAGATATGAGCTCACTAATATTCCTAAGAAATATGCAGTGGAGGTGAAGAATCGATTTAAGGGACTGGACTTAGTAGATAGGGTCCCAGAAGAACTATGGACAGAAGTCCGCAACATTGTTCAAGAGGCGGCAACAAAATACATCCCAAAAAAGAGAAAAATACATCCCAAAGAAAGAGAAAAAAAAGAGAAAGAGCAAAAGAAGGCAAAATGGCTGTCTGCTGAGAGACTAGAAGTAGCCCAAGAAAGAAGGAAAGCAAAAGGCAAGAGTGATAGGGGGAGATATGCCCAATTAAATGCAAAATTCCAGAGGTTAGCCAGAAGAGATAAGGAATTATTTTTAAACAAGCAATGTGCGGAAGTGGAAGAAGACAATAGAATAGGAAGGACAAGAGACCTCTTCCAGAAAATTAGAAACATCGGAGGTAAATTCCAGGCAAAAATGGGTATGATCAAAAACAAAGATGGCAAGGACATAACAGAAGAAGAAGAGATCAAGAAAAGGTGGCAAGAATATACGGAAGACCTGTATAGGAAGGATAACAATATCGGGGATAGCTTTGACGTTGTGGTCAGTGAGCTAGAGCCAGACATCCTGAAGAGTGAGGTTGAGTGGGCCTTAAGAAGCATTGCTAATAACAAGGCAGCAGGAGACCACGGCATCCCAGCTGAACTGTTCAAAATCTTGCAAGATGATGCTGTCAAGGTAATGCATGCTATATGCCAGCAAATTTGGAAAACACAAGAATGGCCATCAGAGTGGAAAAAATCAACTTATATCCCCATACCAAAAAAGGGGAACACTAAAGAATGTTCAAACTACCAAACAGTGGCACTCATTTCACATGCCAGTAAGGTAATGCTCAAGATCCTGCAAGGTAGACTTCAGCAATTCATGGAGCGAGAATTGCCAGATGTACAAGCTGGGTTTAGAAAAGGCAGAGGAACTAGGGACCAAATTGCCAATATCCGCTGGATAATGGAAAAAGCCAGGGAGTTTCAGAAAAACATCTATTTCTGTTTTATGGACTATTCTAAAGCCTTTGACTGTGTGGACCATAACAAATTGTGGCAAGTTCTTAGTGGTATGGGGATACCAAGTCATCTTGTCTGCCTCCTGAAGAATCTGTATAATGACCAAGTAGCAACAGTAAGAACAGACCATGGAAGAACAGACTGGTTTAAGATTGGGAAAGGAGTACGGCAGGACTGTATACTCTCACCCTACCTATTCAACTTGTACGCAGAACACATCATGCAACATGCTGGGCTTGAGGAATCCAAGGCTGGAGTTAAAATCTCTGGAAGAAACATTAACAATCTCAGATATGCAGATGATACCACTTTGATGGCTGAAAGTGAAGAGGAACTGAGGAGCCTTATGATGAAGGTGAAAGAAGAAAGTGCAAAAGCTGGCTTGCAGCTAAACCTCAAAAAAACCAAGATTATGGCAACCAGCTTGATTGATAACTGGCAAATAGAGGGAGAAAATGTAGAAGCAGTGAAAGACTTTGTATTTCTAGGTGCGAAGATTACTGCAGATGGTGACTGCAGTCAGGAAATCAGAAGACGCTTAATCCTTGGGAGAAGAGCAATGACAAATCTCGATAAAATAGTTAAGAGCAGAGACATCACACTGAGAACAAAGATCCGCATCGTTAAAGCAATGGTGTTCCCTGTAGTAACATATGGCTGCGAGAGCTGGACCATAAGGAAGGCTGAGAGAAGGAAGATTGATGCTTTTGAACTGTGGTGTTGGAGGAAAATTCTGAGAGTGCCTTGGACTGCAAGAAGATCCAACCAGTCCATCCTCCAGGAAATAAAGCCAGACTGCTCACTTGAGGGAATGATATTAAAGGCCAAACTGAAATACTTTGGCCACATAATGAGAAGACAGGACACCCTGGAGAAGATGCTGATGCTAGGGAGAGTGGAAGGCAAAAGGAAGAGGGGCCGACCAAGGGCAAGATGGATGGATGATATTCTAGAGGCGACGGACTCGTCCCTGGGGGAGTTGGGGGTGTTGACGACCGACAGGAAGCTCTGGCGTGGGCTGGTCCATGAAGTCACGAAGAGTCGGAAGCAACTAAACGAATAAACAACAACAACAACACAAACTTAGATTGATCAGATTGCTTGAAGTCCCTTTGAGATTTGCTTCTGAAAATTATAGCTTAAATATTTGACTGTATTTCAATTTTAAAGACAAAAAAATACATTACAGTTTCCTCTTCTCTGTCTTATAGCTGTGTGCTTCTGTAGTTTTTTTACTTGGAATATAAATTCAAGGATAATTCTTTGAAAGCATTTTAAAGCAAAACCACGTGCTTTCCAAAGACCAATCTTGGTTCTCCTTTATTTGAAAGTCTGCGCTTTCAATGTGCCTTTTGTCATAAGTCTTCACTTATATCACCTACAGTAGTCCTTTCTGTTTAAGTCCATTTAAGCCTGAGTTAGTATTGAGGGGGGACAAGATTTCCCCCTCTGTAGTTTTTATTATTTAAATACTGCCAAAATGCAAGATACAACAACAACACAGTAACAAATCTCTCCTTGAGTTGCCTCATTTTGAAAAGGTATTTTCATTTTGAGGACAAGAGCAGCAGACCTGAGTTATTAAGATTCTTTTGGTTATTATATCAGAAAGTTGGAAGATGATGCTTTATACCCTCTTTAGAGACAGTTTTAGTTAGGAGGTGGAGATGTGTGTGGAGTTGTTTGCTCAAGGGCATGTTCTAATGTCTAAGGAGGAAACTCCAAAAGAAAACTGATATGTCTGACTAGCGTTCAGACAATACAGGGCTGCAAAGATGGAATGGATAACAAATTCTCATTAGGTAAATAAGACATAGTTTGTTTGATCTCTATATATGCAACCTGAGTGTCTTGGCCTCTCACCAAGAAGCATTTTCCTCCTTAAAGAAGTAGACGAGGTGGCACCTGAGCCACCTGGTGCAGGCATGAAGCAGGCTCAGTGCCAGGTAGATCTCTATGCTTTGCAGTAAGTAGATTGTAATTGGTTTGCAATCTACTAATCAAACCACTTACTCTGACACGTCATTTCATATGACATGGGGCTGCTGAATTGGATTGGCTAATCCCTGGATGGATGGTCTCTGTGGCTGAAGATTGGCTTACAGAAACAAATATAAACTATACATATACTTTTGCCAGTCCTGTGTTAGCCACAGGTGTTGGGATGAAGTTAAAAATACTGAGCAGCAGACCAGATGTCTATGATCAGTGCAGTATGTTGAGCAAAATCTGCGTTTTCTGTTGACAACAGCAGTAACAATTTTTTAAAAAAGATTTTGGCTATTTTACGCCAATATTTTTATCTATGTAATGATTTTGCCTTCTCTTGTTGGTTGTGCCCAAAAAAAGTGAGGTAGATTTCTAAGTGTCAGATTCTGAGTTGTCAAATAACTGCTTTCCCCTTTTCTTAAGGGAAGAAATAGAATTTGTATGAAAGGACTTGTGAACATAATTTTGGTACTGATCACAAATTCCTTCTTAATTCTGCCTAAATCAGTACAGATTCAGATGAATTTTTAAAGAGAGAGAAAAATCCCAGAAGTGTAAAATCTGCCCATCTCTGACTTTACTATGAGCTAGTAAATCCTGATAATTATGACCTGTGAGATGTTCTTAACTAAATTTGGAAACATGAATTGTAGAATCACACATTTTGTAATTCCTGCTGCTGTAAAGGTTCCAGTGCTGAAATATGAATAAACTCTGGAGAGCTAAAGAGGAATGATGAATTGCTGGAGGTGAGGGCATCTAATTAAAGGATCATCAACCTCTGAGAAAAAATCCATTATGAGCAACAAGATGGAGACAAAACAGCTTTTAATTTCTCATCAATTTTCTTTTGATAGAAAAAGCAGGGGAATAGCTATCAGGTGTGAAGAAAGAATGGGTTTCTGATATTGCAGTTTGCCACACCAAAATGAATTCCACACTGTTGGGAATCATTATTGGGGATGGATCTTCAGGCCTTGGCATCTCTGATGATTGACAATCCTATTGATGACAGGGCTGAATAATGCCAAGGTGATTGATAGCCAGCTCCCTGAAGATATCAAGCATACCTATGATCAGCTGCAGAAGAAAAAAAACATTACTCTCATCCACTAAGATTGGCCAAGTAGGTTTAATTCCTTGCTACTCTGTGCTTTCTCATTTATAAGTGCTAGATCCATTTGTAGAAAGGCCAACTCAGAAGGATTTCTTAAAAAAAGCAATACTATATTTTTCATGAAAAGCATTGCTATTTCAAATCATTCCAGTTTTTCATTTGTGTAAGACAACTGACAATTATTTTCAATACATAATCACAGTCCTGGGAGAGATGAAGGAATGATTTAATGAAAGTGTTTTGAAATGGACAGAATGTTTTTTTCCCCCCATCCCTATGAGCAGCTTGAACCAGCACCCACAGATAAGATACTAAGAGAAAGTATTTTTGGATTAAACGGTGTGATTGCCAAATGCATTATAATATGATGAATTTTGTTTTAGAAATGAAGCGTGAAAAATTGGCCAAATGTAACGAATTAGGGGAAGCAAAATAGTCACCTTAGGCTGATTATGAGTGCCATGAAAAATAGCAAATTCTTAGCCATTTAACTATATTGTTATTTTATTTATGGGTGTCCTGAAAAACAGCAAACTGTAATTGTTTAATGGTGTTATTTTATTTTTGGAATTATGGATGGGAAGAGAAATTTTCTGTCTCCTGACACAAAATGTTTTGGTTGACCTTAGATTCTGCATACTGTGATGGGGAAAAAGTAGGATTCCCTCCCCCCACCCAAGCCAAACCAAGGCAACTGTAAGGAATGCCTAAGACTAAATAAAAGACTCAGACTCTAAAGCAAGTTTAAGCTCTGGCTTTTATTTAGAATAGAATGCACACCAGTAGAAAGCTGAGAGTGAGGGAAGTGCACCAAAAGTTGAATTAAATAGTCTCGCACCAAACAGCGCTCCACCCTCACACTCCCCGGGTGTGCCCCACGAGTTCCACGGAGTGACAGGCCATCAAGACTTGATAGGTGAGAGGTCGTCTAGCCCCATTCGCCTCGGGCATTGCCCCGTTTATCTTTTTGCAGAGTAATGGTCCATTACCGGGCGATTAGGCTTCGGTATTCCTCGAAAGTGCCCGGATGCGCCCTTCCGAACCTCGCCCTGATCATTTCCTTGACAATGGTGTCAATGGTTGATTACCGGGCGATGAGAGCTTGTAGATCTCCCAAACCCATTACTTTCTTTGTCCTGTTTATCGCTCGTCCCTCTCCAGTCATTGACAAGCCTCCGCGCTTTGTCATGCGAGCCGTTGCGATGTCGCAAACCTCGCAATGGCGATCATGACATACCGCCCCTCTAAAGAAAATCAAGCCGAGGGCTTGGAGGGATATGCCACATGGAAGTTGTGGATTAGCTTGGGGGCCTGAATGTCACGGGCGGCGACCTACTCAGGGTGGGGAAAGTGTTTCCAGCGCACTAAGTATTGGAGGGAGCTACGAAGCTTGCAGGAGTCGAGAACCTCCTTGACTTCGAAGTGCTGCTGTCCGTCGATCATGACGGGTGGGGTGTGTGTGTGGATGCCACCGGGAGGGGTGTCGTGGGGGTGTGTGTGGATGCCACCGGCTTGAGTAAGCTGCAGTGGAACACAGGGTGCAACCATTTCAAATTATGAGGTAGATCCAAACGCACCGTGACCGGGTTCACAATTTGTGTAACCTGAAAGGGGCCAATAAATTTGGGGGCCAGTTTCCTGGAAGGCTGAGGTGACTTGATAAATTTAGTGGAGAGGTAAACTATGTCCCCTACTCGAAAAGGCGGCTGTTGGAGCCTGTGCCTGTCAGCCTGAAGTTTGTATGCGGTCTGTGCCTCCTTGAGAGCGTCCTTAATGATGGGCCAGGAGTCTGCAAGTTTAGGACCCCAATCACAGGCCGCCACTACTGGAGATGGGGGCTGTGGAAGCTTGGGAATGGGGACGAAGTCCCGTCCCGACACCACCCCGAAGGGGTTTGTCCCGTGCTTTGATGCACAGTGTTGTTGTATGCAACCTCCGCGAAAGGGAGCAAATCCACCCAGTCGTCCTGGTGGTAGTTGTTGTATGAGCGGAGGAATTGTTCCAGGGTGGCATTGAGGATCTCAGTAGATCTGTCCATCTGGGGATGCCAGGAGGTTGACAATGCTTGCTCGATGCCAATTAATTTCAAAAAAGCCCACCAAAACCGTGAGGTAAATTGTGTGCCCCTATCGGTCACCAAGTGAGAGGGGCAGCCATGAAGGCGGTACACGTGCACCAAAAAGAGCTTCGCCAGCTGTTGTGCCAATGGGATAGAGGCACAGGGGACAAAATGAGCTTGTTTGGAAAAGTACTCTTTGACTACCCAAATGACTGTTTTCTTTTGACTGGGCAGTAAATCCACGATGAAATCCATAGAGATTTTGTCCCAAGGGCGTGAAGGGTTAGCCACAGGCTGCAGCAGCCCCTGGGGTTTACCGGACGGTCGCTTAGACATTGCGCAAACAGGGCAGGATGCCACATACATTTTGACATCCTTCCTCAGCAATGGCCACCAAAATTGGCATCGGGTCAAGTGGAGGGATTTGAGGAACCCGAAATGACCAGCCTGTTTGCTGTCATGGGACCGGCTGAGGATAGTTGACCGTTGCGAGTCAGGGACGTATAAACGACCCTCCACCCAGGCGAGGTCTTGTTCCATGGAGACCTTGTCCGGGTTAGCAAGGAGCCAGGGATCAGATTTTAAGGCGAGTGCAAAATCTGCATGCAACCCACCTGGCATCTGCGGTTGCCGGTGGCCCGGGGCAGGCTGTGCCGGAGTCGTTCGCAAGGGGGGGAGGGCTGTTCCCGAGCGCGGCTCCGGGTGACAGCGGCCAAACCCAATTGAGACTCAGAGAGCACAGTCCCCACGACATCGGAGACAGGCTCCGCGTCCTGGGGCAGTTGGGAAAGTGCATCTGCCAAAAAGTTCTTCTTCCCTGGAATAAACTTCAGCTGAAAGTTAAAATGGCTGAAAAATTGAGCCCAGCAAATCTGCTTAGGGCTGAGGCGCCTGGGCGTGCGAAGCGCCTCGAGGTTGCGGTGGTCTGTCCAGACCTCAAAAGGGCAAGTTGCCCCTTCTAACAGGTGATGCCAAGCCTCCAGTGCTGCTTTTACTGCAAATGCCTCTTTTTCCCAGACATGCCAGCGCCTTTCCATCTCGGAAAATTTCCGGGAGAGATAGGCACAGGGCTTCAAGAGTCCAACAGGATCCTTTTGCAATAGGATAGCCCCAATGGAAAAATCAGAGGCATCAGCCTGCACGACAAAAGGCCGTTTGGGGTCGGGATGGGATAGAATTGGCTCCGCTGTAAAGAGAGCTTTCAACCGGTCGAAAGCAGCCTGACAGGCGGGAGTCCAATTGAACACGGCCCCTGGGTTTTTTACCTTGCGCGTCTCCCCGATGCCTTTGGTCCGCAACGAGTCAGTCAAGGGCAGGGCAATTTCTGCGAACCCTTTTGCGAAGGATCTGTAGAAATTGACGAGTCCCAGGAAACTTTGGAGTTGGCGCCAGGTGCGTGGGCGCTCCCAGCTCAAAACAGCCTGAACCTTAGCAGGATCCATTTCGATGCCCTTATCTGAAATCCTGTAGCCTAAGTAATCCAGGTGCGACTTGTGGAATTCGCACTTGGAAAGCTTAGCATAAAGTTTAGCGTGCCGGAGCTTGGTGAGAACCTGTCTTACCAATCTTTTGTGTTCTTTCTCAGTTTTGGAGTATATCAGGACATCGTCCAGATAAACCAGTACCCCTTTAAACAAATGGTCATGCAGAACCTCATTAATTAGTTGCATGAAAACCCCCGGGGCCCCTGCAAGACCAAATGGCAGTACCTTATACTGGAAGGAACCCAAGGGACAGTTAAAAGCTGTTTTCCATTCGTCCACCTCCCTGATGCGAATGCGATAATATGCCTTGCGGAGGTCAAGTTTGGAAAAGACCTTTCCAGTCGACAAGTGTGCCAACATGTCTTTCACGAGGGGGAGGGGGTACTTGTTTGACAAGGAGGCTGAATTTAACCCGCGATAGTCTGTACACAGTCTTAGGGTACCGTCCTTCTTTTCGCAGAACAGAATGGGCGCTCCAACCGGCGAGTTTGCCGGTTCAATGAAGCCCCGTGCGAGGTTTTTATCGAGGAAGTCCCGCAATGCTGCCAACTCCTTCGGTGTCATTGGGTAAATCTTTGGCTTAGGCAATGGGACATGAGGGAGTAGTTCGATGGCACAGTCCGTCTTGCGATGGGGGGGTAACTGGTCCGCCTCCTCCTCCCCGAAGACGTCCGCGAAGTCCACGTATTGTTCCGGCAATCCCTCCATGGGGGAAGCGTGAACTTGAGGGTCGACAATCTCTGCCCTCCCTACAGTCAAAGTGAGGGGTTTCCCCTTGGCAGGTGCTTGGTAGAACCCATCCTCAAATGTTATCGTACAGGTCCTCCAGTTAATGTAGGGATTGTGGCGAGTTAGCCAGGGGATTCCCAGAACCACTATAGGCTTGCCCACCAGGGTGACCACAAATTCTATGGTTTCCCTGTGCATGCCCATTTGTAGGGTAACGTTCCCTGTACCCTGGGTGGCCGGCCCACCCCCTGCTGTGGAACCATCAAGTTGCTGGAAGAGCAGTGGCTTCGGGAGCGAGAAACAGGGTAACTTTAGCGCAGTGACTAGGTTGGGGTGGATCAGGCATCTGGAACACCAGGAGTCCACCCAAGCCCCGACTTCGATGGTCTTGGAGCAGTAGCTCAGTTCAATTGTTATGGCCAGGATGGGACAGTCCGCACTCACCCTGGTGTCATCGCGCCCATTCTCCACCACCTGTCCAGCGGTGCTGTTTAGGACAGGTGGAAGGCGTTTTCCGCCAGCTGCTCCGGGGCGGCCAACCCCCCCCCACGAGGTAGACGTCCTCTTCTTCATCCGGGGTTGCTAGTGCCCCTGTCAGTCGTCGGGGGGGGGGAGGGGGTTGGGCGGTTTCTGTGGAGCCTTCTGCGTTGGTCTAGATGGGCGATCCGCCGTCCTAGCCTTGTGGCATTCCGCCGCACGGTGACCAGCCTTACCACACTTGATGCATTGCCCACGGGCAAAGTGACGTTGTCTTTCAGCATCCCATGTTGGGCCCGACTGTGGCACTGGCCCTTTCCCACTGGGAGGAAGCCTGTCCCTCTTAGCCGCCAGCATGAAGGTGCGCTGGGCGTGTTCAGCCTTCCCGGCAAGACAGATCCAGTCATGTAGTGAGTCTGGATCGTCTCTGTACAGCGCCCATTGTAACACCTCTCGATTGAGGCCATCTTTAAACATGTCAATCAGGGTGGCCTCCGACCATTCAGGGATCTTCCCTGCTAAGACCTTAAATTCTAGGGCGTAATCCGCGACCGATTTCTGTCCCTGATTAAGTTCTTTCAGTGCGCCTTTAGCCCTCTCCTTCACCAAGGGGTCTTCAAAATACCGCTTCAAGGCGGTCAGGAAGGTGTGGAAGGTAGCTAGGGCTGGGGCTCCAGACTCTGACATTTGAACATACCAGTCCGCGGCTCTGCCCTTCAGCTTAGTGGCAATAGCCGAGATTTTAGCCCCTTCCAATGCGAAACAATGTCCATATAGTTGGATGTAGTTTGTCGCGTTTGTTAAAAAGAATGACAGGTTTGTGGGGTCGCCATCAAATTTGACTGGAAAGTCTTTAGCGATCCCACCAACTGGAGAAACCCCAACGTGTGTGTGAGTAGGGGTGACCCCCACTGGAATAAAACCACGGGGCCCTGGGAGTAAGTCCCGCATCTGGCCCCTTCCTCTCGGGGTCGGCAATAGGGTGGGTGGGATGCCGAGACCCCTCTCTGCACCCTGCGCGGCAGCACTCTTCATGAGTTCACTCACCACAGTTGACAGGGATTGCAGCAGGTGCGCTAATGATTGCACCTTGGATTCCAGAGCCCTGATCCTGTCTGGTGTGACGGGATCGTCCATCCTTGGTGCTGCCAGTTGTGGCCCGATCGGCGGTCCTGCGAATTCCCTCTCGGGCGTCTGGGGGTATTGAAGTCTCCAGGTGGTGTGGGATGTTCCCAGCCAGGGGTCCGCGACGACGTCCCACCTGAAGTGTTGTTGACTCGCGCCTCCCTCTTCCATCGGGGCCCTCCACTCCGTGCTGGGGCTCCAGGATCCCAACTGGGGTGCGGTGTGGGTAGGGAGGGGGCTCATGTCGCATCTTGGGAGCGCCGATTCCAGAAGCTGTCTGGTCGCCTCCCCCCCTCACGTTGAGTCCTTCGCGTCTCTGCTCTGAAGCGCCAACTCCAGGATCGTCCCCAGTTCAGTCATCACCAGCTGCTTCTCTCGCAAAAAAAAAATTTTTTTGGTAGAGGCTGGCGAGGTTCGTTCTTGAAAGACTCTCAGCTTTATGTAAGGAATGCCTAAGACTAAATAAAAGACTCAGACTCTAAAGCAAGTTTAAGCTCTGGCTTTTATTTAGAATAGAATGCACACCAGTAGAAAGCTGAGAGTGAGGGAAGCGCGCCAAAAGTTGAATTAAATAGTCTCGCGCCAAACAGCGCTCCACCCCCACACTCCCCAGGTGTGCCCCACGAGTTCCACGGAGTGACAGGCCATCAAGACTTGATAGGTGAGAGGTCGTCCAGCCCCATTCACTTCGGGCATTGCCCCGTTTATCTTTTTGCAGAGTAATGGTCCATTACCGGGCGATTAGGCTTCGGTATTCCTCGAAAGAGCCCGGACACGCCCTTCCAAACCTCGCCCTGATCATTTCCTTGACAATGGTGTCAATGGTTGATTACCAGGTGATGAGAGCTTGTAGATCTCCCAAACCCATTACTTTCTTTGTCCTGTTTATCGCCCGTCCCTCTCCAGTCATTGACAAGCCTCTGCGCTTTGTCATGCGAGCTGTTGCGATGTCGCAAACCTCGCAACGGCAATCATGACAGCAACAAGCTACTTTACAGAAATCATGACTGTAACACAGTTTGAATTAGATCTCTCCAAACATACCATTGTCTATCTCTGAGCTCTCTTTTCAGGGCTTCAGAGAAAAACCCATTGTTCAGGAAAGCAAACTGAGGAAAACTAGCTTTAAGAGCAACTGTGAACAATGGAGGGTGGGAGTATGAGATAAGATTGCTCTATAAAGCAAAAAACTTCTGTTTGTGAAGGCTCAGTCATATTACACAGAAATGCAAACTGAGGCATGCAAGTTAACGTCAGTTCTTTATGAACTGAAGGCAGGTATAAGAAGGAAAGTGCGGGGAAGAGGTTTGGCCATTAGGTGCCACTGAGTCCGGCTGCCACTAGTGACAAGAGTTAGAGTTTTTTGTACATTTTTGTTGTCATTTAGTGGTCATTCAGATTTTGCAGCTGCTAGATAAGATTTGGAATGTGAGAAAGAGGTACTGTATCAATATTGCGGTATCCATATGGGTACTGTAAACTGTTTTAAGAACAATACATGAGGAGAGGAAGTGAGGAGCAAGAATGCCCTTGGGCTGTGGCCATTGGGAAGGGCATTCTTCCAATGCAGGGTGAAAACACACGAGTATCCAGGCCTTTCAATTGCATGTGTTAGGCCAAGGATGAGTATTTAGTTTCAGGGCTTCCAACTTTTCAGACCAACCATTTTCAGACCAACCCATCCATCCAAACAAGAGAAAAGAATAATGTGGCTATAGAAACGTGAGTTCTGCTCCCTTCCAGCCATGTTGGTACTGCAGAAGAAATTCGGAATCTAGGGACTGATTCAGAAGGGTGTAGCCTGCTAGCAGACCTGCCAGACCAATTTGGGCCAAACAGATCACTGCCCACAACCCCATCACCTCAAGCCTCTTCCTTCAAGCACCGTGGATTGTCAGATGGAAAGATTTGAGCCGGGATAAGAGGGAAAACCTTGCTTCCATTACTTTATGATGTCTTCAGGCTGCCTCTGATGTGGGTTGATTATGAGATACAAACAGAGGTGTGAGGTTATGTCCTCCAGAAACAATAGGGTTCCTTCGTGCCAGGGCAACGAAGCTGTATAGATGTGGTCTTGATCTGTTCCTGGTGGCAATCCTTAGCTTTTCAAGAAGATTTCAGTGTTCTTCTTAATCCTGTCCATCCACCTTATCTGTTGCTTTCCCCTTCTTTTAGTTTTCTAGTCTAGTATTTGCTGACATAAATTGGTGGAGAGAAGAATGCCCAAAGATGTAAGTTCCTGCAAGCATATGATTGGAAAAAAGAACTATATTTAACTTAAGGTATTACTTAGAACCTCATTGCTGCTCTGCTGCTGTGGTGTCTTTTCTGCTCTCTCACCAATCTGATTACCACACAAGGTTTCCATAGAGAAAGAGAAGCTTTTTAAGCCAAAGTAGTCACTCTTGCTATTCCCTTCTCATTAGGGCTTCTGGTTCTTCAAAGATTTTTAAGCTTTAGTCCTAAATACACTGAGTAAACTACACTCAACGAAGTAGTACATGTGCATAGGATTATGAAGTCAGAGAACAACACCTCCTTCTTTACATTCCCATATGCATTTAAATTCCATTCAATGAATGATGACATCTGATCAGATCAAAATACCTTTTCAGTTTCTTCAGGGACACAGCATTCACTCTCTAGAAGAAAAGAATGGATCCATTATTCTTCTTTCCACCAATTTATTTTTGAGAAACAAGAAGTGCATCAACTTTCCCATTTAAACGTCTAACAGGAAAGGTGGGAAAGTTAAAAACAAAAATCCTTTTCTAAACAATAAAGAGCTGTGAGGGCTTTTTTGCAGTGAGGGAAATCAATAACAAGAAGTAAGCTTAAGGGAAAAAGAGTGTGTCGCAAGGGAGATGCCAAACTATAAAACAACTGTTGGGTTTCACAAGTGGGAAAAAACCTTTTCCATATTGCGTAAGCATTTGGTATCTTTCATTTACCCTGATTTTGTCCATAATGTAGTGTCTCCTCACTCCTATTTTCTCAATTCACTCATCAATTTCCATTTCTGTAAGGAACCATCAGTTATAGTTCCAAATAAATATTTCAGTTTCATGCTTTGGTCTGCTTTGCTAACTTCATTTTTTAAAATTTATAAGTACATAGGCAGCAGTTAATAACTGCGGCTTGGTTGCGTGTTCGGTGTTTGAACACAGTATAGGACAGGGAATTCTTTGAGTTGCCTGTATTCAGGATTGAAGCTTTCTTTGCCCTTACCTCAATGAAGGACTAGTTTTATGGCAGCTGTACATGGAAAGAGAGAAATCATGCAAAAATGTGTAGGAAATGCATCATAAATTGCTGTTTCTTTTGAGTTATTTTTTTCTCCTTCAGCTTCTCCTTTTCATATAAGAAAAAGGAGCAGATTCCTTTTTCTGTTTTGTGTGTGCGTGCATGCATGCATAAGTAAATATAGATCATCCCACAACAGAGCTATGATAAATAAAGGGGTGGGAAACAGTTGCAGAACAGCATTCATGAGTAGATGAATATGGTGAAAATGAGAATATATTTTACTGTAGTTCTAAAACAGCAGTAACTCATAACAGAGGAAATGTATCCCTTTTATGCCTTTATTTGCTTGCTTTCCAGCCTTGCTGTTAATAAAAAGAGAGAGATTTTATTTCAGCAATTGTCTTTTTTTCCATATTCTGAATTAGACGTGAAAATTCATTGTTTCCCCTGCTCTCAGTTTTTAATAAAGGAGTTGTTTCTTTTGCAGATATGTATTAATCTGATCTGCCTGCTTGTATAACTAGTTCTTCTGAACTGTTTATTGCCTTTACTATGCTTGCTTAGGTAACAAAGAAAAAGATGTCACTGAATTCAAGCTTTTAAATCTTTTCCCCTCCTCTTACTTAATATTATTTATTTGTCTGTTTCTTTGTTTTAAAAAGGGGAGGGGAAAATGAATATGCACAATCCTGAAGCCTGGATAAACATTTACAGATTTATTTAAAGAGGTTTAAAAAACAACCCCCTAACCTGCCATAATCCTGATCGCTGGAGATCTGCAATGATTTGTATAAGTGGAAGATCCTTATATTGCACATACTAGCTTTCTCCCATCCCAAATTGAACACTGTAATTCATATAATCCCAACCAGCAAGTCACAGACATAGAAAAAAATGTATAACTGGGGAAAGCATGATAAAGTGATAGGCAGTTATGTCTCATGGCACTAAAATCCTCTAATAAAGTTAACTGACAAATAAAAGTTTACGTTTGCACAACCAAGTATGGAATTAATGAACACCTCGGGCGCTGCCTTGCAGAGTTGTTAAGAGAGATGTGGCATCTCTCTAGCCCAGTGTTTCAACCTCGGCGGCTTTAAGATACGTGGACTTCAAGTCCCAGAATTCCCCAGTCAGCATGCTCACTGGGGAATTCTGGGAGTTGAATTCCACGCATCTTAAAGTTGCTGAGCTTGAGAAACGCTGCTGTAGCCCATTGTCTTAACGTCTTCATTCCTCAGATATTTTCAGTCACAGCACAGACATTGGATGGAGTTCTTCCTAGTGAACCTTCAAAGTGAGGTTTATGAAGGAAATGAAGCAGAAAGATCTCAAAATTCTTCTGCATACTTGGATTATAGAAAATATTTTCCACAAGTTTGTGTGCTTTAATGTCACATTTCCAACTGTGTAAGAGAATCATTTGAGAAAACTGTGTCCACATCCAAGAAAGCACTGGGACTCTCCTCATACGTATGTTTCTTTGCCTCATTCCCTTGAATTTACAAACCCTAGGAAAGTTGCCTTTCACTGAAAAATCCATATAACTGGGGGGATTTCTTGTGAAGTCTATCTAATTTGAGTAGCCATCATCAACCTGATACATTAGCTGGGTATAGGAAACAAATTAGCTTCTGAGGAGATAATTAGAGATGTGAAGAGGCAAGGCATCTCTGGAATTATCATAGGTGAAGATGTAATATCTTTCTGAACAGGAAACACCTTCCCTTTTACAGTGCAATTGGCACAGAAATGAAACTATGACAAAAGGGACATTTACGGTTCTTGAAAAATTGTGTACATAAACCATATTTAAACTGACACTTTAGTTAACTCAGATGTTGGGTAACAATACAACACATCAATATTTCACTGTCTAAGAACAATGCAGTAGAAATGACAGAAGCTGAACAATATGAGATTTCAGACAAATGATGAATTGCTCCCATATCACAAGCAAAGGCACAACAGTTTAATATTTTCAAGAAAGGTTTTGAATCCAGTAGCATCTACTCTGACTGAGAGTTACCTCCTGTGGGTTCAGACAAAAGTCCCATCATATACTACCTGATATTGCTGGTGTGTGATTATCTTGGGTTGAACCTAAGAGTTTTTGCATGGTTTTATAATTGAGAAGTTACTCCTAATGTTCATTCTAATGTTATTCTCCTAGGATTTATTTCTTTGTTTTGCCTATTTGTTCTATGTTCATGCCACCTTTCCATCAAGAACTCAAGGCCCATCCATTGTTATCCTCAAAATATGCTTGCAAAGAAAATCAGGATGAGAGATGGTAACTGACTCGAAGTCATCCAAGGACTACATTCACATGTGGTCAGCAATGTGGAATCTCAGGGTGCCACTGGGGGTTACACTTGAAATTAAATGACATTTTAATCGAATGTTTTAAAATAATAACTGAGATTAACATATCTCATGCGATATCAATGCTTGCACCTGAAATCTCATGAGAGATCAACCAAGGAACATCAACATCTGGTGAAATTTGGCAATCTTGTGAGAATTTATCCATATTAGAACTTACTTATTCATTCCTTTTGATGCTGATCCTGCTTTGTATCATAACTAAGAAACATGTTTCAGTAACAAGTAGAATTGCTAGTCAAAAGGCCAGTTTTCATTGCTATTAGCTGTTTTAGGCTCTACTTGTGAATGGCCAGGAATATTGGCTAGAAGACAGTTCACATAGAGCCAATAGAAAGTCTATTTATATAGTCAAAGCTGAAGATAAAACTTGTTCCCACAATGCCCAACTCTCTGAGGCTAGATCAATAAAGATCCTCCATAAACTCTGGCTTTATGAAAATGTCATGAAATCCAAGTAATATACCCCAGATTCAGGGTCAAGATACTCTGTAGTAATAATCCAAGATTACACTATCCCAAAATAAACAATAACACATAATACCTCCACAGGCTGGGAAATGTTAGATAATAATCGGCAGTAACAGCCAATATACACCCTGGAGAAGATGCTGATGCTGGGGAGAGTGGAAGGCAAAAGGAAGAGGGGCCGACCAAGGGCAAGGTGGATGGATGATATTCTAGAGGTGACGGACTCGTCCCTGGGGGAGCTGGGGGTGTTGACGACCAACAGGAAGCTCTGGCATGGGCTGGTCCATGAAGTCACGAAGAGTTGGAAGTGACTAAACGAATAAACAACAACAACAGCAGCCAATATAGAAATGTGTGCATTTTCTTCTATGAATATCCTCTAGGAATTTTATCCAGGAAGAGGTGGTCTGTAGCATTTGCAATAGCAAGTATAATTTAGAAATGTTCTACTTTTAGTTGTTTTTGGAGAATCAAATGCTTTTTTTTTTTTTACTGCAGATGCAGCAAATATGATAGAAGCAAATAAAAAATGAAATAGATGCAGTCAGGACTGGCATGACAGAAGGTACTCTTTTTTTTTCTACTGAATATACAAATTGACTTTGATCCTGCAAGCGTCAGAGATGTTTATGTCCATATGAAAGTGGTATCTGTGGGAATGTGTATACTAATGGTTATGAGATGACACAGTTAAACTTTTTAAAAGCATTATTTGGAGCAAAGCAAATACTCCTTATGTCTGCAACAGTGAAATTTACCACCACAGGAAAGCATAAAAAGTCAAAATAACAACTATATGTTGAATATAAATGAAGCCACACTTAATGTCACCTTCTACTTGTTACAGGCAAGTTCAGCTTTAAAAGGCACCAGGAGAGTTATTTTCTGTAGAGGTTGAGTTGTGGACATCTCAAAATCTTTTAAAGATTTATTCCCACATTCCTCAAAGTAGTATATATATTATTTCAGGGAACTAAAAACTAAAGTCATTGGAAGTTTTTTTTTTTAAGTAAGGCATGAACTACATCTTATAACTGGGTCCACACTTTGCAGTTTGCTTGGATTTGACATCGCATGTTGTGGGAAACCAACCATTTTGTCATAAAACATGGTTTATAGTTTACTGTAGTGTGTAAATCGAATTAGCTTCTTCAGCAATCTGTGGTTAAGCAGACCATGGCTTTTAGAGCAATGTGTGTGTGGAAGAGCAGGCTGCTTGAAAAACTTGCAGGGACCTGGGCTGCCTTCTTTCCTTCCCTGTGAGCCTTACCCCCAGGGTCAGCAAGGCAGGGTTGCCAATAAAGCAGCAACCTTGACACAGGAGGTGGGAGGAGACGTGTGTTTTGGAGCTCTGCAGGCACCAGCAAACAGAGTTGTTGTTGTATATTCATTCAGTCGCTTCCGACTCTTCGTGACTTCATGGATCAGCCCAAGCCAGAGCTTCCTGTCAGTCATCACCACCCCCAGCTCCCAGCAAACAGACTACAGAAGCCAAATGAAAGAAGGAATTTTTCCTTGAGAAAGAGTGGACGGTCCAAAAGAGAGGAAAAGAAGTATAGAGGCCCAGCAAGACAAAGCATATTGTAAAAAAAGGTGCAAGAGCTGTAGATGCTGGCCATTAACCGAAAAAGAAGAAATCTCAGAGAGAGGGGACTTAAGACAGAACAGGCTTAAGAAAGAAATGTTGATGCATACTAGTAATAGTATAGAGCATAGTATTTAGGAAATTGTAATAGAGTAATAGGTAAGAGTAATAGAGTATAGTATATTGAATAGTAATACTATTGAATATAGTAGTTGTCTTAGTAATAGTAATTGTCATAATTGTTATAGTAATAGTATAGAGATAGCAATAGAACAGAATATAGGAACACTCACATGTCACTTTTATATGTTTGGTTTTACAAAATAAAACATCTCCCCACCCTTATAGGGAGACGTATTTATTTTTATTTTATTATTAAATTTATACATTGCCCATCTCACTATAAAAGCGACTCTGGGCAGCTTACAAATAAAAATTATAAAACCATTATAAAAATAGAAAAAGTACAAAAAATAGAAGAGAAAAGAGGGGAAACTAAAAGGTGGAGAGAGCCACTAAGCCACCGACCACTCCCAGGGCTGCCTGTCACTCTTGGATCCCCAAGCCAGTTGGCAGAGCCAGGTCATGACGCTCTTCCTGAAGGCCAGAAGAGTGGGGCCAACCTCATTTCAGGGGGCAAGATGTTCCACAGGGCAAGGGCAATGGCAACGGCAGAAAAGGCTCTTCTCCTCAACCCCGCCAGTTGGAATTCTTTAACCAACGGGGTCCGCAACACGCCCTTCCTGACGGACCGGGTGAGATATAAAGAAACCACCTGTCCAGTGCTTATGTGTCTTTCTTGAGTCTGGGTCAATCTAACTGGGCATGGTTTAAAAAAGAATCCATGACAATGTGACCCTAGCACAGTGTTTCTCAACCTTGGCAACTTTAAGATGTGGGGACTTCAACTGCCAAGGTTGAGAAACACTGCTCTAGCATATAATGATATGGCCCTGCTGTGGAAAATTATTTGTGTTATCCTACTTTCTCATGTAATCCTGGAAAGAAGATACTTTAACAGGGTAAGTACAATGTGAAGGAATTATATGGAAAATTGATATAGGGATGCCATTTGGTGGTAGCTAGGACAAGGTTGTTCTGAAGTTAAAAAAGGTGTTTGGGTAAGTTCTAGATTGACAGAACACCCCTGATATCATAAACCTGAATATTTGTGACAGTTGGCAGTAAGTTAAAGTCTCTAAATCATGCTCACCTCCAGATGACTTCACAGACATATTCATGTATTTTTATTCACAACAATATGGACATGGTTTGCCATACCACCTTCTAATATATACCCTTGAATTCCCAGTCTAGTTTACAGCCTTGTTTTTTTCTGTTGGCCTCCCTTCCAAGAACTAACTGGATCTGACTCTGCTTAGCTTTTGAAGGTCCACCGAAGTCAGCTAAGTGTTGCCACCTAACTTGGCATTTGCTGTCAAGAGCTGCAAAAGCCTATAAGGTTAGTTAGAACCAGTTTGGTGTAGTGGTTAAAGGCACTGGGCTAGAAGCTGGAAGGGTATGAGTTCTAATCCTGCCTTAGGCATGGAATTGCATTGGGTGACCTTTGGACAGTCATTCTTTCTCAGCCCAGGGAAGAAGAGAATGGTAAACCTCTTCTAAAAATGCTGCCAAGAAAACTGCATGGATTTGTCCATGCAATCACCAGGAGACAAGACTGACTAGAAGGAAATATATAAGGTAAGCTAGCCTTACACCCTCCCCCACTTACATTTACTCTTGGGTTCTTGAAAAAAAAAAGAAAAAAAACAGTCTGCATTTTATGTTATTTTAATAGTCCTCTCTAGTTATAAATGCATGCAGGTTATAAATATAGTCAAATTAGTACAGAGAAGGTGACTCAGAAAACCTACCTGGGGAGTGATGGAAAATATCTTATAATTACTCCTATTGATGACAGAAGGTGGTTTTATCTGTAATATTTCTGTCAAGTTAATGAGCTAAAGTGATAGATAAAAAAAACTATATTAAAAAGCCACTCAGTACTCTTACAAAAATGCTATTAAGAAAAGCCCTAATAATCTCAGAAGGGGAAAGAGCAGCAGAAGCTTGCAATAAATGTGAGGATAAACAGGATTCTAGGGGCCTCCATAGGATACACACAGTCTGTTTCATTATGGATGAGAAATAGTGATGGTGCGCTTAAATGTGATGGTGCGCTTAAATGAGCTGTAAAATATAAACAAAGAAGATGATTTAGTGGAACCTAAGCAAATAGTGTTGCAGTAAAAAAAAAAAGTAGGCAGCACTATTTTTCATATAAAGACCAAGGATGTGCACAAAAAGAAGGATTTTCTTCTGTGCTCAGGACAAAAGAACTCTACTCCGACTGCACAACTGGAAGTTTCTGAGTGGGCTGAAATGCTCTGAATATTTTCACATTGGTTCCCAATGGCAACCCAGAACAATCCCAGTGCTCCCTTGTTTTTCATCCTAGGGGAAGTGAAGAGGGTAATCCATGCTGAATGCTACCTACCACACACTCTATAGAAAAATTGGCTAAGAGGTTTTATTAATTTTAAAATATTAGATTCTATAGGCTGATGTCTGCACAAACATACAGCTACAGAACTCAGCCAAGCAAAGAAGGAATAGGGAGCAATGGATTCATTTCAACCCAAGTTTGAACAGCCTAAGAACCTCAAAAATATACTGGTCTGCTATTGACTTGGGGCTTCTTTTTAACGCGTAGCCTTGCACAGTGCATATATTTTGTATTTGGCTCTGCCAGCAATACACAGTTCAACAATAAACAAAGCAAGACATTTTTGGCTGCTCAACAGCAGAACAACCCTGTCTGTAATGCACAAGCACAGTGCATATTTTAGCATTTGGCAACCTGCCTGTACAGCACATATTGGGCCAACAATGTTATATTACAACCCATGAGTGAAAATTTCCACATAGCAAGGAATATAAAAACCACACTACACTTACCTTCCAGGGAGGCAGCATGATTTCCTTTAATGTCCCAAAAGGTTCTTCACTTACAGTCATGGGTGGCTGGAATGACGGTGGTGGTTGAGGGAGAGCAAACGACAACGCATTGCTGGGATATTGTGATGCAAACACACCCTTTTTTAAACTTGCTTCACCACATCACACATACATACATAATGGGTAGAAACCAAGCCATTATGTCAACATGTATGTTTTAGCATCATCATGGTTTCCTGCAGAGCCCTGATCTACTCAAGTGCTTGACTCTTTTACTTCACACTCGGTTTCTCTGTGCCTTTCTTCAGTTTTTTTAATTTTTGTATTTCTTCCAATTTTAAGATTTCTCCCAGCTTTCTGATATCTGTTTTATTTGCATATATGATATCGTTTGTGACATATAGGAATCCAATGTCATAGGATGTTCATTTTGTATAAAAATGTTATGTTTATTACTTTCATCATTTTAGAAATTGCATCTGGTTTTAAATCTAATTCAGCAATTAAAAAAACCCACATGTACCAAAAAGCAAAACAATTCAAACATTCATATCTATTTGTTTTTATTTTTCAAGTACATTTGAATTGTAGATTTATTGCTATAGTTTTATTGCCGTACAACCCATGGATATGTTGTACATGTGAAACAGTATAAAAGATTTTAAAATAAATATGTAAAACCCGAGAATTTAACTGCAAGAAGATAATCCTAAACCTTGGGGTGGCTAATGAAAACTAGCCATAATTACTATCAAGGTTAAAAAGTAGTCATGGTTATCTACAGACAGTGTGAATGGATATTAATTTTGAAATGAAACAATTTTTTAAACCAAAGTTTTTGTAAAGCCAATTAACATCAGAGAGACTAGACATTTCACAGAAGTTGAAAAAAACACACAAAATAACACCCAATGAAAATACTTACCAAACATTTTTAAATGGTTGTGATTTTTTGAATGTTTTACCAAAATGCATAGAAGAATCTATTAAAAATGGTGCAAGTTCATGTCTTTTAGGCTGTGAGAAACACATTGTTGCTCCTGATTTAAATTGCAATTGATCAGAAATTTCACAATGTCAAGGACGTGGCATGTCTGCCCAAGTGCCTGATGGTGGCAATAGAAAGAAATACGATGGTCATAATCTCTTTTATACATTATCCATTGCTTTCATTATGGGCTTAGTGACTATATGTATTAGATTTCGTTCACGTGCTGCTGGAATCAATACCCTTCTCAAGAAAATATTTAGACTGGGTTATATTGATATCTTATACAGCTGGGTAGCATCACCATGCGGGTTGCAGGGCTAGTAAAAACATGTTCTGTATAAAACATACAAAACTTACATTGTGACATGAGTTACGTTCCTAGAGTCTCAGCAAACGCCCATGTGTGATACAGCAATATACAATGTTTTAGAACCCTATAGAAGGGCATTGGCATGTTGAATGAAGCAAAGTTAGGAGTGGGTAGTCCTTCAATAGTTCTTCAAGCTCCATCTCACATGGGGGAGAGGGCCTCAGTAAATGGAGCAGTGTTGCAAATTGGCACACATTTTCTGAGGAAGTTGGCATTTAGTGAAAGTTGAACCTACTTGTGTTGTGGGGAATAATGTATGTTCCTTGCAGAACGTTAAGTTCCTTTTTCGTTCCAACTCAGAGTTGAGTCCAAGCTGATCTTAATAAACTCAGTCGATTCACCCCTAGGATCATTGCTTCCTTGTAAATGAAGAACACACATTAGCCAATTTTTTTTCTGGGTTTGGTGAGAGTTGGTTTACTTGCTTTTTAAAAATACCTCAACCTTCTTTTAACAGTTTCTATTTCTTGCATCAAAATGATGGGAACCCTGACGGCTGATCCTGGGAGTTGCGGTTGAAGAGGATTTCAACAGCTGCAAAACACAGCTTGGGAGCACGCACAGTTTGCTGCTTTAGGCGAAGGAGCCCTCATCACTCAGTGGAGTCTATGTGCTTTGCCAGCAGAATATTGCTGGTTCAATCCATGGGAGAGCCAGTGCCTGTCACAGTCAGCAGTACTGATCAGAAGTGAGATTTCATATAGTAAGGAAGATATAAAGATAGTAGAAAAGATGGTGCTGTAGAAAAATGGAGTATGGCCACTTCTATAGCCATGACCTGCCAACTTGTGAACCTTCAATATCTGCTTATGGGTTCTCTGATCGGCTGCTGTAGAAAGCACAGTACTGGAATCACTATCCAGTAGTGATTCTACTATTTCTGTGAAATAGCTGATCTATGCATTACTTTTTTCCTTTAAGTTAAATGAACGAAAAACGGAATCACTGGAACCCATGTGTATATCAAGCTCAATATCATAATATATAATTGTATAAAAGCTGTATCAGGTTATTTCATTTTGGCTGCTGCATGGAAGAACTTCTAATTACATTCCTGTTCTTGAAAGGGTGCCTTTCAGTCTGGTGTGCTGCTCTATTAAGCTTGCCCATTGGACTAGAGTAAGACATTAATACAGATTAGTCCATGAGCACCAAGTGTTGTTGAATAGTGTGTGTTTTGAATGAACCATTACATGGGTACAATTTATGATCCCTTGATACCTTCCGAAAGGTGTTAGGGAAGCACTGTTTTAACATACTCAGAGGCTTTGTTGAAAAGTCTGCAATCTACTACTGAAAGTATCTGGTGTTGTCTGGGTTGAGAAATATTGTTGACTAGCGCTCTGCACCAATACAAATAGATTCTTCCTATCACCACTGAAGGTCAAGGACAGGCATTTCATCTTGCTGATAATGACAAATACAAGTGGCCTTTCATGTACTCAGGAGACTAGAGGGCAACTATAAATGTGCAGCAAGAGAAGGCCTTCCGGTATATAAGCAGCAATCATTCAATTCTGGTTTCAGTGCTGCATAAGGAGCAGTTGTAAAAGATATGAGAACTAGTGGAACAAGGAACAGTGGCTTCCTGCAGCACAAAAATCAAACACCTACTAACTCAAGTCATCTTACTGCTTGCAATTTTAACTTCAGGGGCAATTTGCATTAGTAAAACATTCTGAAAATAGGTGAGTCTGAATGATTTATTGGAAGAGATCCCTTGCAAATTGTGATGAATGCAGATTAAAAAACATGAATAAAGTTTGAAAGCTTTCAGTAGTTGCTGATAGCAAAGGGAGATTATCAAAGTTTTCTTGAGTTTTTATATGGAAGCGAGGGCATCCATAAGGGAGTCAAAAAAGTCAAGATGGCATGCAATCAAAGCCCAGTTCCCTTTTTACATGGGTGCAATGCACTTTAAAAAAAGGAGGGGCTTGATTGGCATGTTTATACCTGCCATCTTGACTTTTTTGGCCATTCTCATGGACATCCCTGGCAGTGGCAGTCACCTAGTTTCTGAGTGAAATACAAACTAGAGTACTGGTCATTACCTTTAAAGTCCTACATGGTTTAGGTCCAGGCTATTTGAGAGAACTGTCCTTCTAAATAGACCTTCAAGCTCTTTGAGAGAACACCTTCTATATGAACCTTCTGTATGAACACCTCCTACTATATCAACCTTCAGGCTGTTTGAGAGAATACCTCTTTCTATGAACCTGCGTGTTTACTGAGATCATCTGAGGAGGTTTGCCAGTAGTTGCTATGAGTTCATCTGGATGAAACATGGAATCAAGCTTTGTTTCTTACCATCCCACCTCTTTGGAATGCATTCTCTGAAAATTTGATCAGCCAGCCATCCTCATTAGCCTTTATAAAGGGTCTTAAAATATATGTTTTTGCACTGGCACAAGAATTAATGTGCCCTGTGTTGATGTTAATTATCATTTCTACTTATTTTGTTTGTTTGTTTTAGTTGCTCTTTTAACTGCTTTTAATATTTCTATTTTAAGTTTGTTTCTTACTGTAAAGCTCTGAGAGATGTAGGTAGTCATCTGATATATCAAGTCAATAAACAAACAAACAACAAATAGTAGAGGATTTTTCTACTACAGCCAGTAGCACTTCACACAGTAGTAGGAGATAAGTATTAAATCTTTTCATGTATAAATCAGGTATTATAGTTCATTAGAGGTATTATAGTTCACTAGTTCATTAGTTCAATGAGATGGCAGAGGATATATTTCTTTTTGCACATAAAACAAAAGCCTTACTTTAACTGTTTCCTATGCAAAGGAAGCAACATCACTGAAATGAATTTGTGCATTGTTCAAATTACATACTCAGTTTGTATGTTTGGTTCAGTGGACTTTTTTTTTTACAAGTAAACACATGAGTCCCTAAACGGTATGGTAGGATCATTTCTACGCATCCAATTTCTGCTCTTAAATTCAGAAACTAGCTCTTTTAAACACAGCTGCAATACTGTAATATCTTTCATGTTCTTCCCAAGTCCAACCTGGCTGCTGAATTTTGTATCAACTGAAGGTGCCAGACTACACACAAATACAGCTTCATGTACAGTGCATTACTATAGTCAGTCCAGAAGGTTATCAGAACATGTGCCATAGTTTTAAATTTATTATCTTGCAGAAGGGAAGACAGAAGATGTATCAACCAAAACTGAAAAAGGCATTGGCCCTTTCTTCTATCTGAGGAACCAGAGAAACATTTGGTTCCACAAGACCCCCAACTGCATGCTCATTCCTTCTGTACTAACGTGGTCCCATTCAGAATAGACACATTTATCACCTTTTTGGAATTATCGCCCTTCACAATAAGCATCTCTGTTCTTTCTAGATTCCATTTCAATTTGTTACCTCTTATCCAGGGATGAGGCAGAAAGGAATTCAGGGAGACACATAATTTTCTGAAATGTCACAGAAAATTGAAATGGGTGTCATCAGCGTACTGATAGCACTCAGCTCCAAACAATCTGATGTTCTCCCCAAGCAGTTTCATGTGAATATTGAAAAGCAGTAGTGATAAAATGTGACCTTGAGGGACACCACATAATACCTCCTGTTTTGAGGAGCAACTCTCTTCAAGTGACACCAAATGAAATCTACTCAAGGGATAGGAATAGAACTGTGGTGAAGCTTATTCCCAAATCTCTCAGGTGATCCAGAAAGATATCATGATCAATGGTATCAATAGCTGCTGAAAGATCAAGAAGCAATAGAGGCACACTCCTTTTATTAATCTTCACACAAAGATCATCAAGTTCACCAAGGCAGTCTTAACCACATATTCTACCCTGAAGCCAGTTTGAAATGGGCCAAGGTCATCTGCGAGGACAAGTGGTGGGATGTACCACTCCAAGCAACCGGTCCAAGCTCTCAGGTATCACAATTGGTCCAGTTTAATGATACAAAAAGAGCCCCTAGTCGACTTTAAATCAATAGTCAGCAAAGGGGGCATCCAGACTGGCACAAATATGAGAGATTTTATCTGCAAATAATTCATTAAAAGTATTACAATAAATATCTGAAGATTCAGTAATAGAATTCTGGAAGGAGAAGGCAGGGGTACTACAGTAGTTACCAATTGTGTCCATTACTCTGGTAAGTTACCTTCTCCAGGTATCAACCAGGTCATTGACAGAATTACTGGCAGAAGCAGCCTTAATTCCTTTCAAGATCTCCTGGCATCCAACTGGATCCACTAAAATTTTGCATTATCTTTACAGAGGTGAAATGTAACCACCTATCCAGACTTAACCAGATAGTGAGCCAGTAATACTTCATTCTCGCCCTTTTTCCTCCACTATTAAGTCTTGTATGGCCCATCCTCTAACCCACCATGGTTGGATGTTGAGGTTAAAAGATTGATGTCTCTCAACTGTAAGCAAACACCACAGGTAATGAAGCAAGGTCCCTCTAGCCACTCCTTCTTTGGTGATGACAGACCAAGGGTCAGCAACTTTTTAAAGAAGTGGAAACCATCATACAGTTGTGTACTGAAGTGTGGGCAACATTAAAAAAAAGTTGATGAAATCTCAGATAATCTCATAAATCTCCCAAGATTCTGATCAGTGAGGCCAAAATTTGCTGCTCTTCAGATCACCAGTCACAAGGCAACTGAGAATATTCAGGTGTCGCTATTTACAGATGTTTAGATTTTTGTAATTTAAAGTGTGCATTCCTCTCTACTATTTATAATTAAGGGTGACCCTGAGAGGATGATTTTCTCCTTTCCAAATATGCACGATGAAATTTAGGTCTGTGATGCTCTTTCAGTATCAACAGTTCAACAGAAAACTATTCTGAATGAAAAAAAGGCATGCTGTATATGTTACCTATAAACTCTCCTTTGAAACAGTAATTTATACTGGTGGTTGGCTACTGTATTTGGAGTTTTAATTTTGTAAACTTCTCCTCGACAATTCACCACAGATAGTAGCAAAGACAGTTTCCCAGTTCTATTACTCATTTCAGGTATTTGATTATGAAATTAAAGAACACACACCTGCATAAACATACACACACAGAACTTAATAACAATAATAAAGTGATTCTGAAAGTACTTTTAAAATCAGTAAGCCATCTCAAGGTATGAGATAATATTAATATTAATAGAATAGAATAGAATATTTTAATATATAATATAATAATATAATACATCAGACCTGTTAACCAAAGTAGTAAAATAACACAAGATGCTCCTTCAGTTTGCCATTCTTTTGCTACTTCCATATATCAATGAAATGTTAACTACCTTTGTCACCAATAATGAATAAAGTAAGGAGTTGGGATAGTAGGTCTCAGAGGATGGGGAAGGTCTATAAATTTTTCCTCCCTTTATGCCTACACAGTGTCAGTCCCAGATTAAAAAAGAAGCCCACCTCAGCATCTGTGTGTTCCAGAGTTATTGTGCCCAGATAATCTTACTGACCTTTTGTGGTTGTGTTAGATCTGTTATTGTTCAGTGACCTTTGTGTCAAAACGTTGCACTAGGGAGTGTGATTTCATGCCTGCTGCCATGAGGGGACAGTTCTCCATTAACTTCCATCCCTTTTGGACTGCATCCCATAATAAGGAGATTAAAGGTAATTAAAGGAAAGTCATAGCAGAGAACAGTTGCAGCCAGAAACAGCATTGCTCTTATTGTGAAATCTTAGAACAGTGATGCCAGAGAGACAAGACAAGTAAATGTGCATTTACTTACTCTCACCAAAGAATTAAACTCTTTATATAATAATAGATTGATGTCCTATTTAGGAGGCCTAGATCTTGATGATAAGAATTGTGGAAGTGAATAGATACAAAAGGAAATATCTGTTTCTGTGTTTGTGGGGGGGGGGGGGGAAACCACAGATACCGTTTCCCACTTCTCTATTTGCTTCTGCTGAGATTAGAAAATTCTGACCTCTGGAAACCCCAAAAACTATTGTGAAAAGTATGTGTGTGAGAGAGAGGGCATGATGAAAGACTGAGGATCCTTTAAAAAGGATGAGACATTGATCACATGATTGTGCCTACCATCTTGACTTTTTTTTTATCTCTCCACCCCCCATGGATACCTCTGGCAGGTGCTTTTAACCAGGAATAGAAAAAATGGAAAGTTGGAAATCACATTTCCTCTCTAGTCTAATTCTTCTACTACAACTGAGATGCATCCCTCCCCCCAAACAATGAAAGCAGAGAAAATTAATATCAAGTGGCAAACAGTGATAATGTTAACTTGTATGCATCTAATTGCCACCAATAATAAAATATTCATAGGACAGCATTAATGAATATCTGATATCTATGCATAACATTTTTTGGCAATGCTTTCCTTCAACATAATTCTGCCTGGAAATGCAAACATGTAATATAAAAATACCATTGGACATATAAAGAAATTTCCTGCCAAGTTTAAATAATGTAGTGACTTGATACTCCTAATGAAATGAAGTCTTCTGATAGTCCTACATTTTAAATTCCTTTGCAGTCACAATTTTCATTAGGTAGATTAATTTCTAGAGTTTTGGAATTCAGAAATATAATATTCCCACAATGAAAAAATAGTTATTTCCCTTGGAGACAGTTCTTACATTCCTACTCTCAGGATTCCTATGCAGAATGCCCTGGTCTTATCAACATTCATTTTCACAATAACCTTATACAAGAAGCCAAAATAGTTCCAGGGTTACTTGAAACCAAAGTTTCCATAAGAGAATTGAAGTGACAACCTCTAAACCAAATGTTCTGATTGGGGTAAACAATTTACAAAATACTGCTTGAGTTAGGAGTTAACATCTGGAGCAGAATGGAGGGATGACAGCATGAAAATACAAAACTTCTTGACTTTGTTAAGATGGCCTTCAAGGTTACTGCCATTACAAGCTCTAGTTCTCAACTGTTTTATATCCCCAGAAGGATTTCCATCATAAGTTGATCATGATGGATCATGATCATGATCAATACTTCAATGCAGTATTTCTGGTACTCTGTTATTACAGGTATGGTAGGCCATGAGAAGCCACAAAGCAAAGAGAAATAATAGCATTTCCAAAAGATAACCAGTAGCAATACTTAAACATTTAAACACCCTCCTATTTTCCCCACAACAACCTTGTGAGGTGAGTTGGGCTGAGAGAGAGCGACTGGCCCAAGGTCACCCAGCTGGCTTTCATGCCTAAGGCGGAACTAGAACTCTCAGTCTCCTGGTTTCTAGCCTGTTGTCTTAATCGCTATACCAAATTGCCTCTCTGAATTAATTAATTAATTAATTAATTAATTAAATCTCTTAATTAATTATCTTAATTCTGAAAACAAGGGGAAAATATTCCAAATAGTTACTAATTTGTAATTGTTTTTAAATATTATTTTTAAAAATGAGTGAATTCAAACTACAAATAAATCCTGCCACAAATAATGCTCTTCAGGTCTCAAGACTAGTAGATGACATATTAATGAGCTAATTCAGAAATGTCTGTCCTGCAACTGAACACAAGGCAGCTAATGAAAGAGTAAAAAGCTTCATATCTGACTATTTAATAAATAAAAATGAAACAGATTTGTAATCACTTTTTAAAATTTCAATTGTTTTTAATAACTGCCTTTAATAGCATTTCATTAGTTTAATGTTTAGTATAAAATGCTGAGAAACCGAACAATCTGATAGATAGATAGATAGATAGATAGATAGATAGATAGATAGATAGATAGATAGATAGAGATAGATATAATTTAATAAATAATTTACACAGCCTAAAAAAGGCCAAAATGTGATCTTAGCTGAATGGAGTTTAATTCTCACTGAGCATGTTAGGATCTCCAGTTTGGGGACAAATTCTGTGAAACTGCAGTGGGAATTATATACTATACTAACTACTGTATGGAAGCATAATTCTAATTTTAGTTCCAGATTGTGGTTGTGGAAGATGAATGTGTCCACAGTGCTGGCACTCTGAAATGTCCCATCAAGCACCAACTACCACCCTCAAATTGTGATCTAGTATCTGTGTCTGTGTCTTCCCCAGTATGCCTGTTGGCAGGTTGGCTCTGTTTCATTTTTCCTTTCCTCATCCTTTTTAATGAATATCCTTTCATGTTGTTCACATTTTTCAACTTCATTTTAATACTTTATTGTGATCTGCTTCAAGTTACGTTTGCATGTTAAGTAGTATGGAAATAGACTGATAAATCAGTAAATATTAATAGTTGCCTGGCAGCTCTCCTTTTTTAAGTGCAGGAGGTTTTGTTGAAATCCTGAAAGATTCTGAGACTTGTGTTCTCATTACAGGCATGAAACGGCAGGAACATAAGTAGAGGGAATCAAATACTGAAAGCTAAGGTGGCAGCCATCATTGTGTGGTTGAAGCCCTGGCATGCATAAAAAAGGGGCCTTGCTTCAACTGCATGGTTGTGTCCACCATATTGATTTCGTTTTTACACACCCTCTCTATGAATGCCCCTATGAAGTGGCTTAAGGTACTCATTGTACTTTTGAAAACTTCCCTCCCAAATTGTGCCTTTTTAAGAATTTTTTGCATTTTGGAGGGGTATTTTAAAATCTCCCCAAATCCCCACCAAAATACACTCACATGCACAGATAGGTCAAAAAAGTATAGCCCCCAGGCCCCAAATGCTTTTCTTACTGTTATGCTACGTCATGGCTTGTTTAATCAGTGCACTGTATAAACCACAGCTCCTTGAATGCATGAAAAGTCCCTAACAAACAAACTGCACCGTGGCTTATGGTGTTGTATGAACCCAGCCAAAGACATTGATTGCATTTGGAAGGACTTACTGCTTCTGCCCATAAACTCCTGGGTAAGATCCTGTCCTGCCATTCAAGAGAATAAGGTGGCTGTGAAGGGGGCAGAGACCACTGAATGTGTACAGGAAGGTAGAGGTATTTGGCAGAGTTGTATATGTGGAAATGGGAAGCATTTGTCCTTTGTTTTATTTAGCAGAAATATTTTGGGTTGATTCTGTCCCTTCTCAGAGTATATTCCTGACAAAATGCTTAGAGATAACAAATATCCAAACAATCAGATCTGTATTTTACCCAGCAGAAGGTAACATGAAAGAAGTAAGCAGTAAGGGTTACAGCCATTCCAGTAATTAAAAGCAAACCTATGAGCTATAAAATATGAAAAGCACATAAAAGCTAGCCTTACTAGCACAAGGTAATACTATTATAATGCTAAGATCTACAGGATAATACATATTAAAACGTCTGGATTTAACCATTCTCCTTGCCTTACTATGTTTACTTATATTTCAATTTATAGCACAATTGGCATGTAGAAGTGTAAATCCCTTCCTATAAATGGCATAATAGAAATGAACTCTGAAAAGTAGGCTTTGACTTTCATATCCCCCTCCAACCAGGCACTCATTCCATGTCTGTCATACATGATGATGTACAATTGACATTCATAAAGATAATTTTACAAAACGGGATAGGCTCAGAATGGATTTCAAAGTTTTCTATTTCTGGACCATTCTTATTTCCAGTGTGTTTCCAGGTCATCTGGTTCATTTCTCACTACCTTGCTGTGCCATTTTCCCCCCTTCTAGATTGCATCTTGCCCATCTGTCATCATCTTCATTTTACCCTTCAGTTTTCTTCTAAGTTCTCGCTGAATTCAGCCTTGTTATCTATTGTATCCTAAATTACACTGGCCCTTTCCATTTCTATCTTCTGTACCTAGTAAATAATACTCTTTGGGGAGGCTGCTATTATTTTTAAAATGTAACTGAAGATTTCAAAATTGTAGCACAACAGCTTCTTGTTTTCCCTTTGTGATTCCTTGCTTTTCCTTTTAATATATATAATGCATTTGACACAGCTGGATCAAAAAGGTAAACAGAATTTTGCAATAGAATGGGCTGAGTATCTTAAAACTCACACCACCACATGTTGCTAAGCTGTTTATGAAATTGACAAAGTTTGTGTGTGGGTATGATACTCATGAGAGCCAGATTGGTGTAGTGGTCAAGGCACCAGACTAGAAACCAGGAGACTGTGAATTCTAGTCCTGTATTAGGCACGAAGCCAACTGGATGACCTTTGGCCAGTTATTTTCTCTCAGCCCTGGGAAGGAGGCAATGACAAACCACCTCTGAAAAACCTTGCCAAGAAAACTGCAGGGACTTGTCCAGTCTGAGAATCAGATATGACTGAACAGATTAAAAAAAAAAACTAGCAGCATTCTGTAACATTGGTTTATTGGTTTTCTTTCTTTGCTAAAATAGGTGGGATGAGAGGACCCACATGATATGGAAAGGAAGTAGTAAAGAAGGAAGGCATATGTGACCCTGGAAGATATCAGATAGATTCAGGCAACATCCCATGGCAACTTTATAATGGGAAGATGGAATAAAAATGTAATTCATACTAGAAAATAGACCTCCTCATTTCCTATGATAATTCTTCTGTAGAACAATCTATACTGTTGGGACATTTTTTGGTCCATGTAAACTTTTTTGTATTTGGAACCCACTAATTGAGCCTACCTTCCTTCAGAGCAACAGGTTGATAAAACTTGAACGATTCCTTATGTGTTCTTGTCATTGAGCACTGCCCTACTCCAAATTGTTTTCTCCCCTCCTTCTGGAAAGTTGTTATTTAGGTTTAAGCTTTCACAGAGGGATGGGTTGAAAAGGAAAAACCTAGTCATTCTGCCAGAATTACCAGCTGAGGGTGCTAATTTTCCAGCGATCAAATAGAAAAGGTGAATTTTAAGTCCCTCAGAAATCAGTAAGGCTCAACTTGGTTATGACTAACATCTCATTAATTTCAGTGAGATGTAAGCATTTCTAAGACTTCTGTGAAATGAATATTTGGGCATGTATGATGGCATTTGATGTCCTTGTATTCCTCAGTTCTGGAATATCAAATCCTATTTAAATGTTTTCTCTGAATTTTGCTTGTGATCATAAAAACTTCCCAACTTTCAAATAATTAGATATATTAATGGTTCTGTTTCACAAGTCATTTTAACTTGAGAAAGCTTCCTCTTAAGAAGATCCTGCATGACTAATGATGTACTTGAGAACTGGACCAACTTACTGTGAAAATCTCAAAAGTTTTCCTCCTTGTTCTATGAACCCCAGCATAAAGTATTAATTGTAATTTTCAGTTCAGCTGCAAAAAATCCTGTAACTGATTCATGCTCAGTTTTTATTTACCATTTGAATTTATGTTCCCTACTTTGGTAGACCAAGTGTAGTGGATTTATTCTTTACAATACCCAAGTGAATTTGTATGACAAACCTTGGCAAAAGTAAATTCTACAGTGAAATTTTCATGAAGTTGCTGATTTTTCAATGTAAGTTTTCAAGCATCCTGTTTGTGTGTATGTCAATACAATGTGTATATCTCTTAGTATGTTGTCTTTCAGGGTAGTTTCTAGATTAGAGATTAACATTAATTGTATAACCTAATCTACACTTTATCTATCTTATTAAAATGTGTTCTGTGAATGTCTTGATTGACTAAACCCATCATGGCAGTGGAGGTCAATATCTACAGGCCTATCTGGTAATGACCAGGGTATAAGGAAGATTATGACTTGGAATGTAAAAGAAGTAAAGAGTATGAAATGAAATGAAATGAAATGAAATGAAATGAAATGAAATGATGAAAGAAATGTCTGTCTGTGAAATTAAGAGAAAGGGGAAGGATGTAAAATATTTTAATGAAGGTGGTCAGATCTTGTGGAATGGAGTTGATGAATACATGCTGGGAAATAAAAGTATATATATAATTATGAATGAAAAGGCAAAAATGTATGCCATGGAATATGAATTGATGTCATCTAAGTTGCTGTGGCTTTGTGTGAAAGTAGAAATGTATAGGTTAGTGATAATTGTGTGATATGCAATGCCCCAGTAAATGATGATAATGGAAGAATCAGGTATTGGTTTGGAGAAAAATTGTGCAGCATTCTGAATTAATGTGAATCAGGAATAACAATTATTCTGTTAGGTGACATGAATGGATGATTGGGAAGGAGATGAGAGAGTACATAAAAATTATCAGGCCATTTGGAAACCAAGAATGAGAATGGTGACTGTTTGGCACATACCAGCTTAGATAAATATTTGTGTTTTTCAACTACATGATACAAGCACAAGTTATTCATGTGTACACATGGCAGAGGAATGAATATAAATCTAAAAGCATGATGATTTAATTGTTTATGATGAAAGATGGAAATAATTAGTGAAGGATACAAGGGTGATAAGAGGGTTTGAATGTGAGAGAGACCATATTTTTGGTAGTATCAAGATTGGATCTTGGAAAAGATGGATATGGACAAAAAAGGAAAAAAAATAAGGAAACAAGAATAAGTAGAAGAACTGCATGAAGAAAAAGTATGAGTTCTGTGTGAAAAAAAGTATTAGAAGTAAGATTAATCTCCCATTAAAAGAAATGGAAAGTGGATATAAGCAAAAAGGATGTGGAAGCTGCTTGGAACAGAGTGAAAAAATTACGTCGCTGAATGCTACAGAAGTAACATGAAAGAGATGAAGTGAAAGAAGCTGTGGATAAGAAAAAAATTGTATCTAAGGATAATGCTTACTGTTAATAAGGGTGAGGGAGAGAGAAATTATATTATGGATACAGAGAAAAAAATAATAATTTCAAATAAAGAAATGGTTATAAGTAAAACAGGTGGAGAAAATGCAAAACACTTTTGATGGAAATTTTTAAAAAGGGATTTGGGTGACAAGGTTAAACAAGAGGTCTTCAGTGGAGTGGATAGAATTAAAAATAGAAGCAATGAAATTATTGGGATAAAACTGAAATGGGGAGTGATATACAATGGAAGTAAAGCTTCAGTGAGAATAATGGAACGCTTAGAAAATATTTAGTTGGACAAATGAATATGCACATATGCAGGTGATGCCCTGGTGTTGGCTGAGAATCCAAATGAACTGCAATGAATGTTAGGTAAATTTTACGACACAAAAGGGAGTCTGGATTTGAAAATGAAATTGCCAATGTATCAAAGACCAAAGTAGTTGTTTCTGACAGGGCAAATTGAATGAACAATAGCAAACTATAAATCACTGGTGGAAAAATACAGCAAGTAGACAAATGTCTGCCCTTTGGCCGAGGGTTGATTGAAGATGGAAGAATGGGTGGAGAAATGCTGCATAGTCATGCAGGTATTTGGGGAAAGGTAGAGGTAGTGTGCCGTCTGTTGTGAGGAATTTGTGTGGTTGAAAGTAGAGGAGATGGCTACATATAAGAGTGTGTTTCTGCCCATTCTGTTATATGGAAGTAAGAGTTGGATATGTCAGGAAAAATGAATTTAATGCATTGGGAATGGGATACTTAAGAAGCAATGTGTGATAAACAGAAACTGATGCTGAATGAATGTAGATTTAATACCAAACAGAGTGACCATGGCAAAAGAAGTGTGTTGAAGTAGTTACATTGTATAGAAAGAATCAAGCTTGAACTGCATGGCAGATTTATGAAGGAAACGGGAATGGGGCAGGAGGAAGGGAAGACCAAAAAAGTTGCAGTTTGGGGGGCATTGGTGAGATCCTCAAAATGAGAAAAGTGAGAAGCATGAACAAAAAGCTATATACCAAGCAGTGTATGAACACGGGGGAAGAAGAGCCGGTTTGCATGAATAGAAAAGCATAGAGACATACAGTGAATGGTCTTGGTGTAACCTAGTTTCCATTTCTTTTTCTTATCCCTTTAATTTCTTTGGTTTACTATTTCTTACTCCTTTTCTGCACTCTGCATAATATTGCTTTCCCCAAAAGGGAATAATGCGTGTACGCATGTACGTATGCATAATTTTTCAAGATGTTGAATCTTATGCAATCTGGAGGGAAATGTTTCCTTTTGCAAATCAGCTAGAAAATATGAAAATAAGCACAAATAATAGCAACACTGTGCCATTAACTAAGCAATTACACATCACACAAGGGCCATTTTACAGGAAACAAACCATCTCCCTTATTTTTCCACACTTTTGAAATAAGTGAGCAGAGGCTGTCTTCAATTATGTAATTTTGAAAGAGATACATTTGCATCTTTTGGCACTTTGAACACCACCTGTTTGTGCTACATCATCATTAATATTCCATGGTGGCCTTTGCGTGTGTATGTGTGCCATTAAAGTTTAATCGACAGGTTTTTAACTATTTCATATTCAGAGTCTTCACAGTGTCACGGATAGATAATGATAATTCAAGGCTGGAAAAGGAAGTTATTTTATATTCACAGATGCTTGTTTTTTTGCCTTTTCTTAGTGATGTACTCCTTGGTCTCCAATGCAAAGTCTTCAGAACAAATATCCCAGAGGTGGCTTGTTGATGACCTGCAGAACATCAACTGTTTGCCCCCAGCAAGCCAAGGGTGACTGGCTGTGATTAAAGAATTTGAGGTCTGTCTTATCTCCAGGAATTTACTCACTCACTTGGCTTACCAAAATCTAGAGAATCATTGCTTGGCAGTAACAAGTTAGTTTTCAGAGTTTCTTTGCTTTCTGCATCTCCAGTTGTCCTCCACATTTTTGCAGTATAGATACCAACTCATTCATTTTCTTTGTTTTGTTTTTCATCTGCCCAATAACAGACTTCTCTGGGTGGATTCTGAATATGTTTTAGAGTAAAAACAATAATTAACAGAGAGAGACAGAAGAAATACCTAAATAAATAAACAGAGGAGGAAGTAAACCAGTGAAAATATTCCACTATTTAAAATATAAAAGTCACTATCTCAGTGTAATACAGGCAGCTGGAAAAGGCAAATGGTTAAAGTGATAAACATGCTGGAATAAGAGGAAAATCTCAGACTGGTGCTGAAAAGATAGCAGCTTGGGCCTCCAGTGCTATTTTCAGCTGATTTTCAATGGGCAAACAAAGGGGTGAGTAAATCCTGTGTGTTATTTGGCTCCAAGCCATTCAAGGATTTAGAGGCCAACACAACATTTTGGACTTGAAAACCTGAATCTTTTAATTGGAGATATTAAGGACTAAGCCTAAGACATTAAAACTGCCTCCCAAAGTAGTTGATGCAACCAGTTAGAAAGGCTGAAGTATCCAAGCGACACTTTGGGGAGTCTGAAGTACCAACTTTTGAGCAGTAAGCTTCGCTTTGAATATATTACCTGCGTCACTTTGAAGCCTAACTGGATTGCAGCAGTCTTGAAAAAAAAAACTCAACTTGATGGAGGAAGCCACAGGTGTCTGGAGCAGAAAGCAAAGGAGGAGGGACAAATGATGACATGGGTGATGATATCATCTCACAAATGGTGTGACATATATTTCTGTCATATCTCTGGATTATATCATCACTGTGGTATTTGCAGGATGATGTTATTATATGCGTTGTCATTGATATAATTGTTATAGATGTCTCTGAAAAAGCCTTCTTTTTTGTGTGTGATCAAATGCATAATGTTTCCACTTGCTTTGGTACAGGTTGGTCTTTTGATAAGATCCAGGGTAGTATCAACTACATAGTCATATGAGTAAACTGGAAGGGTGGATGTTTATAACTGCAATTATTTACAACAGTTTTCATTAAATTTACAACATGAATTAGTGCCTTTCTCAAAATGCTGTTGCATCGTCCTCACACATAGTTTATACTAGGGTTTCTCAACCAAGGTTCTGTGGACCTAGGGTTCTGCAAGAGGTCACTAGGAGTTCCCTGGGAGATCATGATGTATTTTAAAAATTATCTCAAATTGGGGCAACTTCACATTAAAGAGGTAAGTTTCATTCTTTATTTTTAGTTTTAAGAACACCGTTAATGCATATAGACAGGCCTACACATGAAAAGAATATAATAATTTTGTAACTTGTTGCCTTTATTTGAGCCTTCGTGCAGGGGTTCCCCAAGGCCTTAAAATATTTAAAGGGTTCCTCTGGGGTCAAAAGGTTGAGGAAGGCTGGTCTATATGCTTGACCCAGAATATGGTAGATTCTGAAAACAAAAACCAACAGATTTTCTGACACGGCCTTGTGCTAACTCTAGAACTGAACCACAGGTTTCCTCAAAGGCTAGGTAACACATTTACTACCAACCTGAGAATTTCATTTGGCCTGAATCAATCAACTGGGCATAAGAGTGTACAGTTTATGGTAAAATACATATAAATTGTTTATTGTACAGTAAATGGTACAGATATTTCTCACTGAAAGAAATACATATGGAGTGACAAATAAGGTGGAATCAATCTATAAATGAACACATTCTAAACACCAACCAGAATAAACTGATTTTTTTTTCATCCAAATTTGAACTAAAATTATCCAGCTGCTTTTCTTAACTACTAGTAGAGGCTTCTATGACAGCACCTATGCCATTATAAAAATGGCTTTTTATTTGTTCTTTATGAGTTATGTATAGTTATGTAAAAATTGTTCATTTGCTGGAGCTTTTAAAATAGTTATTATAATTATTATTATACACAACAATGTGAAATCACAGCTGCCAGTTCTTTAGCTGGTGTTGGCCTTCATTCGCATCGAGTTCTTCCCAAGAACCCAGGATGTCATAATGTATTGGCATAGTATATGTGCAGATCCAAGCAGTGTGGCCTTTTGTAGTTGACAGATGGAAAGTTTGTCAATGCTCAGATTTTCTAAGTGCTATCCAAGGTTTTTTTGGAATGGCACCCAGTGTGCTGATAACTATTGGGACCACCACGGCCGGTTTATGCCGTTATCTTTCAACTTCGATTTTCAGATCTTGATACATTGTGATCTTCTCCAATTCTTTGTCTTCTGTTCTACTATCTCCTGATATTGCCACATCAATTATCCACACTTTCTTCTTTTCAACCACAGTTAAATTTGGTGTGTTATGCGCCAAGACTTTATCAGTTTGTATTCGGAAATCCCACATTATTTTAACCTGCTCATTTTCTACTACTTTTTCAACTATGTGTTCCCACCAATTTTTCATTACTGGCACATGATAATTTTTACAGATGTTCCAGTGAATCATTTTGGTGACTGGGCTATGCCATTGTTTATAGGCAGTTTGTGCGATCTTCTTGCATGAGATGAATACATGATCTACTGTTTCTTGCTTCCTTGGGAGTCTTCCATAGCAACCGTGGTTAGAGGCAGTTGCTCTACCTGAGATGTTTTAGTTGAAATCTGCAGATGGGCTGCTGGGGTCCCATCTCCTATAATAGCTCTGCAGCAATTCAGCAAAAAGCAACAAAGCCTTTGGCGTTAAGTACAGCTCCATTTACAAAGAATGTTTAAAGCTGAGAACTTTAGAGAAAGCAGTAGCCTGCTAAATAAATCCAGGTAGTCCTTGTTTAGCAACCACAATTGAGACAGGCAACTCTGTTGTTAAGCGAAGTGGTTGCTAAGTGAAACCACAACTGTGCTTATGAACTTACTTCAGCTTTCCTTTCCTTATAGACCTGCGAAGGTCATAAATATGAGTATTGGTTGCAAAGTTACTTTTTATCACCACTGTAACTGCAAATGGTTGCTAAATGAGGCAGTCGCTAAACAAGGATTACCTGTAGACTAAAGGTAAGGGGTCTTCCTAGAGACATAGAAAATACAGAAACTTTGCCTGATTTTCTGGAAAAATTGCCAGGTTATTCCAGTTCCCTCTATGCCATAGAGAAAGGGGCAGCCCCTTTATGGGCAGAAATGGGCATCTGTATAAATGGGTGGAGCTGGGTGTGGTGAGAGAATGAATGTAGTTCCTGTGAGCAGTATGTCTGTATCTGAATTATGTATATGCTTTCTGGATATCAGAGAACAGTGGCCCATCCAGCAATGTCATGCCATGTCCTCCCTGCACACCCCCCCACCCCCACCAAGGTCCTGGGAAATAATCTGGCAGACAAATATCTCTGGGGTAAGGAAAGCAATTTCCCAGTAACTGAATAAAGTAAAATATGAATGATGGAACTGGCAAATCTATTTTTTATTCAGTTCTTGTTGTAGTTGTTAAATCAGTTGTAATGAACAGCAACCTTTTGTGGCATTTTCTTGTTTTGTTTTGTTTTTTTAAAATTCTGCTTGTACAAAATGATATTGGTCTTAAAAGCAGTCAACCTTTACCCTACTGGTTACAAGATGCATGGCATTATGAAAGACCTTGCTAATGAGCCTCCCACTTGTCTCTCTGCAGAGTAATGGAATTAATATCCTTTCCCAAGAATGAGTGGGTCTTCTGATAAACCAAAGCACAAAGAGATGTCTTCTGCGTTGCTTCACTGAATCAGATAGCAGTATCAGATTTTCTTCATTCAGGAGCTAATATGAATTTCAGTGATGGTGCAATTAGGTAATTTTAGACTTCAGACATACTGATCTTACGGCCTGCCTACTTCAGACATAATGTGCATTACTCCACTCATACCAAAACGTGGTAAACCAGATCTGCATTTGGCAGGGGGTCCTTCCTGCTCATTCACCTGGTGTAGGGTCCTAGACTTCTGCCTCAAGGTACTGATGGCACCACTGAGTCTGGGTACTGGAAATGTTGACTTGGCCTCCAAATTTATTGCATTATTTGCATTACACGGTTCTAGCCCAAATATTGTCTCTCCATCTCATGAGGTGAATGTGAAGGTCAGGGAGATAACCGGCTAAAAGCATTGTATCACATATTACCTGGTGAGCCTATCAAGTAGTAGTCATGTGCCACTCAAACTGTTTACCAGCTTTGTCAGAAGGCCACCTGTATGCTAATTTTACCACATAGCTAGATTCATATATAGTGTGTAATTTTCTAGAATTTCTGTAAACAGTTCCTAGCACAGAGCTGAAGGCTGCCTAAACATGGCAGTGGACTATAGTAGTGATTATTGGGATAAAGATGATAAATAATAGGCCAGACATGTGAAAGGTTTGGTGGTTTCCAGGAAATCAATCATTTTGTGCAAACTCACTGGAAAGGTATTAAATCAGCTAGAGCTTTGTATGGGCTGCTCGATGCAAATTTGATTGAGCTGGTTGGAGCCCCATTTATTGTTTAGCTGCCAGCCCCCCCACCTGACAGCACCTTGAGTTGCAATTTAGTATGTGTAAAATAAAATCCCTGGTCTGCATGTCCTGTCAATTTACCTTAATAAAAGAATAAAGAATGCTGATCTCAGGAGAGGAAGAAGACGGTTTGCTGACAGCCATTTTTCGCTGTGAACTGCCATTAGGCAGAAAAGGGGACTATCTTGTACTCCTCGCTTCCTAGGTGTTGTTCCAAGTGTGGGCTGATGATATACGTGGCTAGTGAAGTCTAGTGAAGCAAAATAACTTAAAACAGTCCTTTGAGAATTGAGTGTGCTCAGTAAGACTGGAATTGTAAATGTAAGGATTGTGAAATGACAGCTTAGAGAAAGTGTGCACCATATGGCTACCGGAATTCTTTCCAACCCCTTAACAATAATAGCTCTATTTCATCTGGCCAGAAGGAAGGGGGACTTAGAATAAAGGAGGTGACAGTATCTTATTTATTTATTTATTTCGATTTGTATAGTCGCCCATCTCAAACCAGTGACTCTTAGCAGTGTACAATCATAACAATCATAACAATCATATTCCCAGCAGCTGCCCAACTGACTCATATATGGATGCATTTGGGCATTTTTTTTCTGGTTTTTTTTTTTTTTTTACTCGGCAGCCTGACCTGGTCTATTTTTGGACCTCTATCTCCCCCCCCCCCCCCCCACATTCTCCTTCCACACCAAATTTGGTCCCATGCTGTTCAGTTTCCAGAGAGTTGTGTTAATGGACAGAAAAAGTTTTCATGTTGATGAGCAGAGTTCTGACTGTGGAGTCCTCGGTGCTCTCTGAGCTTGGTTGTTTGCTTGCAGACGTTTCCCCAACACCGTCAGGGCAAGCTACTGTTTATAAACAGAGAGCAAACCCCACTCCCTTCTAGCACTAAGATGTTGCCTAGTCAGGCAACGAAATGTCTGCAAGCGAACAACCAAGCTCAGAGGGCACCAAGGACTCCACAGTGCAGAGTGAGCTACAGATATTCTCTTCTAGAGTTCTGACTCCTTTAAATAATTTCCTTCCAAAATTCTGTTGGGTTGGAAAGAAGAAAGAACCAAAGAGAGAGACTGTCCTCTCACAGAAAATGGCTGGTTGGCTGGGTATCAAACACATTGGAAGCATTTCATTGCAGGCTCTACTTTTGTAATCTAATTCTTTGCTGTTACGTACTTTTTTGCAGAAAGAGCAGTGATTATCATTCAAGCTGTGTTGTTTGGTTTCATGGTTTCCCCCTCTACCTTCGAAACCTCTGTGCATGGCAGGCAAACGTCTTTCTATGTATTGATCTCACTTTCTCCCACTATGGAATTTGAAGGAGTTGTATGGACCTAAACTTGCTCAGCTTCAGTAAAAGTTCGTGCTTTTACAACCCTAGAGTGTCTTACCTATATTTGCCCTAAATACCACCAGACCCAATCAAGATAGGCAGGAGATATCACAGAACATCCCTTTTCTTTGCTGAATTCTGAGAAGCAAGTTTATGGAAGAAGTAAATGGTAAAGTAATATGGTTACTGGCACAGTCACAATAATGGTCTGCTGTTGTCTCCTTGCCCAAATTTCTGGGATGACCTGTTCAATTGTTTACAAGGGTAAGGATCTTGTCATTGTGCCTTGAGGTGCCTTAAGGAGCAGAGCATTCAAACTTCATAGCCCTAGAGAGAACTTCTAAAGAAACAAACATTATTTCTCCTGAAAGGTTTTTTTTCCTCCTAAACTGTCTGATTGCCTGTTACACTGTCTCTATATATCAATGTGAGGGGATTAGATTGCCTCAATTCCCAGAGCTGGACTCCTGGTTAATTCCTTTACTGTTGTCTGCTAGATGATATGTCCCTGTCACAGTCAAGACACTTTTGATATTTGTTGCTTTCATTGCAATGGTATCTCTCCAATTGATATTTCTTTGCCAATTATTTCCCTAGGTCCACTTAGCCCTTCTGTTATTTGTTGGGACCCAGGCTTCATATAGCGAGCTGTTCCTTAACCTATCATTATGTTTCTGGCCCTGATTCAATTAATATTCGAGTATCTTTTTTGAATACTTTATATAATTATTTCATGAGCTGAAATTTAAGGAATTAAAATGCTTTGACTGATACAGCATGTTCTTTGGGGTACTGTTCTTGAAATATATAGATTCAGCTATGGTTATCCAACTGCAGAAAGGACACTATTATAATCAGACACAATGGAAGCAGAGATGAATAAATTAAGTCAGCTTTCCCCAAATTGGCTGAACATTCTGAGATTTGAGAATTATAGCCCCAGGACATTTGAAAAGCATCAGAATAAGGAAGGCTGAAGTAAGGGACTTCATACTGTATGAGAAGACCACAAAAGCTTACTGCTGCTATTCTAAGAGTCTGATCATACCTCACTTTTGGGTCTTTACTGTAGTCCTGTCATACTTCTAGTCCTTGTCAATATTAACCCATGGACTAAGGAACTTGTATGATACTTTTTAAGTTGAACCATTGGTAGTAGTAAGGAACAAGTCAGGAGCTGAGAACTAAAAATGAAATTAAGATTAGAAGAAAAATCAGAAGGCAGAATGGAATGATGATGTAGATGTTGGATCAAAGTCCAAATATATAGGCAAAAGACATACTGGATCAATATTTAGGAAACATGTAAGCCTTCATATTTCACCCAATGGACAAAAAGATTCCTGGCCACCTTGGGCAGGTGGAAACAGTCCACATCTGGAAGGTTCTTTGCTGAGCGGCAGCCACCATTGTTAAGGGTCAACTCCTGTTTCATACAGTTCAGCACAGTTAGCAGTGGAGTGCATGCAATTCAAGCATCAATAAGCCTTCTCTTAAAATCTTTTCATAGCCTCTCATTACAGAAATTTTAAAAGATTGATTTCTCTGGGGTCAGTTCACATATTTAGGTGCCATACATCACTTTAAGTAATCTGAATGCTGGCATATATATGAATTTAACTACAGTACAGGCAATTTTGGGACCAAAATCTTTTTCATAAGCAGAAGAACCAGTTTGGGGTTCAGATGGTTCTTGGGCAAAGAATCCTCCATTGGAACTCTTGTTGTGTCAGGGTATATGCCATGTATAGAGAATTTTACTGTGTGGATGAGTAAGTGCCAAGGCTATTGCACAGCTGAGGGCACTAAGTGATTAGCTGGGAAGGATCACGAGATGTAATTGCCAGCACCTGTAATGTGACTCAGCACCTATCATTGTATATATAAGTAGAATGGGATGAACGGGCCTGTTGGGGTGTATAGTTAGGTGGTGTTGAGTGTTATTGTGTGAAGGATCTTGCTGGTAAGAATTATCTTGTATATGTATGTATATAGTAAAGACTGTAAATAGTTAATGTACTGGACTCCAGGCTGATTTCTTCCAGTGCCACTCGAAGATTGCGATACAGTGCTACTTTGACAGTTATGTTGACAGATCAGATCAGATTTAGAAGGCAGTGGTGACAGCATAGCACTTCAAGGTGACCAGGAACCATAATCAGGAACCATCATTCAAAAAGTGAAACATGCCACCACAACACATAGTTGGGGATAATTAAAATGGAGGCTTCCTAATCCAGCTGATTGAGGAAAAGTTGTCAACACTGATTCTGCCTGAGATAGTTATCCTAGGATTCCAGGACCTTATGCCAGCCTGAAATGTGTATTGGCTTCCAGCTTAGATCAACTAACTGTATTTGAATCAGAACCCTAGCCAAATAAAAGCAAGGTCATGCTAGTTGCTTAAAACTGCATTACTATATAAACATGCTTTTGAATGATTTTCTTTTTTGGCACTTTAAGAATCATCCTTGCAACTATTTTCCAGTCATGCTTTGTATTTTTTATTTATGCAATATGCTTACATCACACTTTCCCCCCACTAGAAAACTTTAGTCATCACTCCCAGGATTCCCTAAAAGACTTTCATCGCTAATTGACCAATCCCAGAACTGATGAAATTTAGCTGCCCTGCGATTCGATGGCATCTGCAGGATCTTGCCACTTCTGTCAGAATGACAAAAGCAGATTTGTGGTGTTGCACCACAAGCTCTGACCTTTTGGAGTATGCATGTGGCATCACAACATATATAGGAAATAAGTGGGATTTGTGTCACAACACTGTGACCTGCTTTCATTAGTCTGTTTCCCCTGTACCTCACCTGTTGATGGGATTCCCCAAGTGCTCTATCAGCTCTTGAGACAAAGCACTGTTTCATTTTAGTACATTGACTGTTTTTTGAGCCTTCAGACTAAGGCTCATAAGAACATAGGAATTCGCCTTTTTCCAACACAATCCAATGGCGCAGTATTTTCTACTGCATCATCTGGTAGCAGGTCTCTAAGCCTGCTGAAGAAGGAATGTTGCATTTCCACTTTCTCATGAAATCACACAAGTCACATGGTTGCTTTAAAGCATTCTTGCCCTCAATTTATCTGCAGCTACCTCTATTTAATGTTTATACCACATATTGGCCAATCTCACTGATCATGGTGACATGACATGATGCTGCAAAACAGTCCAGCCAAATTTAGCTCACAAATGTCAAGGGGGAGTGTTGAGAGGAGACAAAGTCATGGGGAAATGAACATTTGATTTAGTAAGGGGCAAAATCCAACCAAATATATGTATATGGCTTTGACAGCCTTGATTTCTTTTAATTCCAGTCTCTAAAATCTACCATGTTTCTATGGACATGTCACTATCCAGAAGTAGGGGCTATTGCTCTAACTAGCATAAGTTGAAGGGAGCTGTTACAAGTCTACTGATTCCCAACATTCTTTAAAAGTATAATTGTAATTGAGCCAAGTGCAGTGATTTTAGTTTAAATGTACTTAAACATAGTTCAATTATTCTAGAAAAACCTGACCCAAGTCTATTTAGTTGTATATGTGAGAGGCTAACACTACAAGTCTCTAGAGGTTTCTGTTCTGGAGGGGAGCAGGAAAGAAGCAATTATACAAGGTAGGAGGAAAAAAAGCCCCTAAAAAAAGCTGCCATTTATTTGGAGAATAGTTTGGGGATTGCAGTTTTCTCTGAAAGTAGCTTGTGACTGCACTGATGAAGGTAAGATTACTTTTTCATCTTGATGCTATGCCAGCATTTGATTTTGTGTACAGTAATTCTTTCTCAACTGCAAGCAATATCTACAAAAGCCAACAGTGCTTTGCCACTGTTTCTGTAAGGTATACAAAGGAAAATACAACATTTCCTCTGTTTTCTTCCTGTCGTTATTAATATCCATGTTTTAGTAAGGTCATTCATAACTGGAATGAAGGTTAAGATGCCAAAATTAATTTCAGAGCTTTGGAGAAATGACTGTGAGCAGAAAGAGAGAGACCTGGCACCAGATTCTGGATGAAGGTGAAATAAGGGAGGAATGCTTCTAATGTCTACAGAAGCAGTCCACACATTTCACAGAAACCTGACCTCAGCAGAGAGCTGCAGTCAGTCCTGAATCTTAAAAGTAATTCCTATCCAGTTCAGTAAGGTTTATGACTAGGTAACATGAATGAAGGACTTCAAAGCAAGTTTATTGAATTTTATTTTACAGGTTTTGGATGTGCATTTCCAGGGAATCCCAGAGCTTTGGACTAGAGTAGGCAATGAAAAAAATACATATCATGGAAGATAGCAATGATAAGCCACTTCCATATTGCTATAAGTGACCTGCAAAAATCTAGATGCCTGTTGGACAGCATCAATGATTTAGGGCTTTCTCTTTGCTGCCATCTGGTGGTTGCTTTTGCAGCCCAAATATAGTATGTCTAATAATGTTACCAGGAAAATGTCATGGACATTTCCATGCGGTTGGTTACCAGGAGATGAGTTTGAAGAGTACTTCAAAGACATTGTGGGTGAGGATGCCAAGTGATAGAATATTGGGATTTAGAGATGAAATCTATGTATATTGGTATTGGAGGCTTTGACAGAAGGTTCGGCCTCTCAGGTTCCTTCTATCAGCTTCCAAGGCTGCCTGTTTCCAGAAGGCCATCAAAAGGAAGTGCAGCAGAAACAGACTGGAAGAATAGGCTGAATCTTAAACCCCTCTGGATCTCCACAGTGCCTACAAATGGTGAGTGAAGGTTGCCTAACTCTTCCTTGATTGTACTGTGAAACCCAGCCCCTTTGAAAATCCTGAGCAGAAAATCCTGTCTTCCTCTCTCCCACCCTGTTGGTCTATTGGCAGAAGACTGCTTGGATATGTCATTATGCTCCAGCAAGAATAAAATGTGAATCCAGAGATAGGAGCCCATTTGCTTCTTAGCAAAAGCTGCATCCCACTGCCTCATTTTGCTATTTCTCTAATCAAAGGTAATTAGGAGACTTTAAGGCTGGGGTGGTCTAGAAATGATGTTAAACAAATAAATATGATAATTTACACTATCCCCACTCTCAGAGATTTGGCAAAAATGCAAATCAACTTAAAAATAAGCTGAGGCACTTCCTCCCAAGTTGAAAACCACTGATTTGTAATTTATTTATTTGAAGAATAAGAAAGAGGGCTGTAATTCTGGCTTTTCACCTAACATTGTTACTGCCCATAAACAACTTAAGGAGAGCCATCTGGAAAGATGTCCCTTGTCATCACTTTCTCCTTAGTATTGAATGTTTGAAATTTCCAGATAGGACATAAAGCTGTAATTGACACACTGAACACAAACACATGACTGGCTAAGAAAACCCAATGTGTATGATTAGTGTAGTATGGTTGGTTAGTTCAGTAAATTATGTAAATCCAGAAAAGCAGGTTAATTGAGTCAAGTTAACATTGAATCATATTAATTAAGTCAAGTTAAGAAGCATATGGTTGAGGTGGTCTGGATTTGGAAGCTAAGCAGATTTGGGCCTGGTTAATACTTGGGTGGGAGACCTTCAGAGAATACCAGTGGCACAGGCTAGACTGGGAAGATGAAAAGACATCATGGAGAAAGGCACTTAGAAAAGGAGGATGGCTGTAATTCTGGCTTTTCACCTAACATTGTTACTGCCCATAAACAACTTAAGAGAGCCACCTGGGCAGATGTCCCTTGGCAAACCACTTCTGTATTGTTGCAGGACATGGAACAAGCCTCTAAAGACAAACATGTGGAAAAAACAGTTCTGTTCCCAAAGCCATTTCTTGCTCCAGCTGGATATGAAACCAGTGTAAGTGGAAGAAGACCAGAGTCATATGGTCCCAATTGCAGAAATAGCATGTTGAATATATGCTCCAAAAAGCAGCTCCCAGAATTGGTTGCTGTTTGAAGCAGCTGAGTTCACTTAGAATAAGCTGGAGGAGCAACAACATGCTTGATAGCACCAACACCCATAGTACAACTCCCATTAGCTCCAGCCATTTTGAGCAACAGTGAGGGATGCTAAGAGTTGTAGTTCAGCAACAGCTAGATGATCACAGGTTCCACACCTCTGCTTACTCACTGTATAAGTATATATACAGTAAGCATGATGGGCAAATCCCTCTTTAGTTTTTTTGTGTAACTAAAGTGAAGCTGGTTATTCTTTACCACATTTCTGAGTATAGATTTTTCAGGGGGCAGTATCTGTTGCTTAGGGGTTGTAGTTCCTGAATGCTTTCTGCACTGGTGGCATCAGAAGGAAAGAAAGCTTGCCTTCAACTGTGCCTGAGCATTGCACAAAAGTACAAACAGTACTTGTTTTATCAGTAGCTTCTTCTCTTGTGTATTAACTAATTTAGAGACACAACTTTGCTGGCAGGAGGAGGAAAGAGAGTGAAGTCAGCAGCTTGGCTTGGAAGTGCAGAGATCCCCATGTAGCTTGCCTCAAATATCCTCATTAACTTTTCAAAGCCTCCAGATTTGGTGGAATTACTGCAGCCAAGTATAAATTATGCATGTGAAAACCCATGATTTCTTGCCTACATAGCACTGAAAGATGCATAGTTCTGCATATTGTGGGGCTGCCCAATTCCTGCCTAGTATTTAGTAATCTATTATAGAAGAGTTGTTTTTCTACTGGGTTTTAAGTTTTGGAAACTTAGTGGCTGTCTTGTGATGTGGACCCAGTAATCTAGTCAGTGCTGGGCAAGAGAGGGACAGCTTTATCCCAGAACAATATTAGGGCAATTATGAGTCAAACAATCCTTCCCATAATTAGCTATACTGTGCAAAGACTAACCCCCAATCAACTATGGGTAATGGCCAAGCCTCACCATTCTGTCCTTTAAGGCCATGAGATAAAAGCAGCTCAAAATTACAAAATTCACTGCCAAGACAGAAAAGACCTTCCAAACACGGGCTACAATGCCTACGCCACATTCACCATTGCCTAAGTGACTGATGGAGAAGGGGGTGTTGGCATACTGGAATATCCCCATTACTGTTCTAGAGAAAGCAGGACAGGACTTCGTACTGCCCCAAAGGGTGGTCTTTGATCAATTAATTTAATTGCAAGCTGTGGAATCCAAAAGTAAAGTGACATGATTAACTATTATTAGATATGATTAGACAGAGTTAAGTGTGTTGCACCCAGCCAGTTTTGAATTTCTCTTGCTTCTCATGTGATTGTTTTTACTGCTATCCCAACCTTCTCCAATCTATTGGAGTATGTGTGTGTCTGAACTTTAATTCCCAGAATCTTCAGCCAACATAAATGCTTTGGGCAGTTTGGTATAGCATTAATCTTGTGTACTACTTTTCTATACAGAGAGTTTAGTGGTTTTGAGAGGCAGATCTTTGAAATATCATGTATCAGACAGTCTTTCCACTCTGGCACTGACATAATATGGCACCATGACAAGAATGAACCAAGAATCTTTTCTTGTTTTGAATGTTAAGGGCCACTGGGACCCGAGAGGGATGGAGTATTTGTCCAATATAGGAGATCAATTCTGAAGGTGCTGTTTCAGCTAATATACGAGCATCAGATTGGGCTGCCTCAGGCAAAACTCTCCTGCTTCTTTATTCTTCTTCTCCCAGCTCAGGATTATAGAACTAAGTATTCTGTACTGTGCAGTGGATTTTGGAGTGTATATATCCCTCACCATCTCCCTAGGGAAATTATTCCACAGTCCATTACAGCTTACTGCTGGGACATTTTTTAATATATATTCACCTGCTCCTTTCTCTTTCCCTTTAAATCTACTACCTCTAGTTATAAGTTTCAGAGTCAGAGCTTTTATTTAACAAAAGCTGGCAGGTTTAATTTAATTTAATTTTTTAGAAGAGGGGAATGTTTATGCTATGAAGTCCTCATTTGTCATAGTTTCTCTTTCTTTCAAAACAAGCACCTCTATTTCACAAATAATCTGCTAAACAAAACAACAGCTCTTGGGTTGGCCACGTGCCTGTATGTAGGTACGTATGTGTCTATAGGGCCAGCCAGTGATGTCAACCACCCACTTTAAATCAAACACATACAATTAAACTCTCAGGGAAAAATCCCAGCAGAATTTCTTTAGTTTGAAGTCAGCAAAAATAAAACCACTACTACTATTTATACTGATAACATCAAAGTAATATCTATTTGCTGTTTTTTTTTCTTCATGTAGGGATATGCAAAACATTTTCAATAATTCTGATGTGGGGGCTGTGGGTTCTGCATTTGGAACCGTCTTTTTCTGTAGTTGCTGTTCCAAGCAGAACTGAATGTTCCAGGCTGTTGCAGCCAACTTGATTGGAAGCTTGTCTTCTCACTGCCCTGTTGCTTGTATCTTCCAGGCTTGTAGAGCCAGGAGTCAATAGTCAGGTCCCTCCTGCTATTGGCTTGGGGTAGGTGAGGTGTTGAGCAAAACAGCCATCAGAGCAGTGATGTCCACCATGTGAGTGTCTGTCAAACATGTCAGTCTGATGAAAGCAGTGGTTTTGCCATCAGGAGGCAATTCCTGCCCCTTAAAGACTTTCATCAAGATGTTGCATGCTTGCCCAAAGGAGGTGGAGCACGTGATGCAACAGTGCTTTCATCATTTTGTAATGAAAACAACTGAAGCCTGCAGATGCCCATATGCGAGAGCTTGGTGCCAGGGAAGCCACAGTCCTTTCAGCAGCATTTGGCTCAAGGATGAGTTACTTGTGATCTGATTGTTGGTGGTGAGAAACCCAAAGAGAAGTACCACACTTAATAGGTGGGTCCAGGGGCTGGATGCATTATTCACTGGACAGCTGCTTGCCCAGCACAACACAGCCCAGCCCATTTAAGCTAGAAACTAAGTCCTATGAAGAGATATGAAAGGAATTAGGAATGTTTAACCCTAAGAAGAGCCCTGAAGGAATGTCATACGGAAGTAGGTCAAGACCGATTTCCACTGTTCCAGAGTGCAGCACATGAAGTAATGGCTTTAAGTTACAGGAAGCTGGATTCTGACTGAATTTATTTATTTATTTAAATGTACATGGCCACCTGTTTCAAATAGAAAAAGAACTGTTTAACAGTAGAATCAATTAGCCAGATACATAGTGGGTTCCCTTTAATTGTGTTCAGGCAGGGACTACCAAGCAATCTATCAGGGATGCTCTAATTTGGATTCCTTTGAATTCTATAATTTTCTGATTGTGTAATGTAGCAAAAGGTATTGTAATATGTTATGAGCTTATGATTGATTATTATCTTGAAATAGGTGGGTTTGGATATAAAGACGAGCCTCAATAACATGCTCCTGTAGGACATCTGATGTAACTCGTATGAGTTACATGGAAATGGAAAGATAGGTAATTTAAGATTACATGCCTTCTGGGATAATTTGGCGAATACTGTCTGCTTGCCAAAGGACCTAAAGATATTAGCTGAATGAAGAGTTTCAAACAGAAGATGATAAACAGTGAAAGAGGACACAGTAAGGATGGAAGGACACAATTACTTCTAATTGTTTAGGATGAGGAAGATGGTAGAAGTTTGGAGGGCATCACTGGAGTGAAGAAGGAACCACTATGACTCCTGCACTCTATTGGTTGCTGCAGGAATGGGGAGGAGCATGATGGTTTGCAATATACAGCATCAGTGACACCGTAGACTGTGATGGACGCCACCATTTTCCCTCTATTGCCTCTCCAGAAGGATACCAGAAGTTGCAACTAAAAGAGTAATAGATTAACAGTCAGTGCAGAGACAAGAACTACAGTATTCTATTGACTATTAAAGGGAGCAACAACCTTCAAAGTCCTCTGTGCTATTTGGGTGCTTTTCACATTATTCTGCTTGAACTATGTTTCTATGAGTCTCTCTCTTAGATATTTGAAGCGTAAGTGTCCTGAACATGACTGATCAGGGGGAAAAATAAAGCAGGTCACTTCTGCATGTAACTGTCCTTTCTGCTTAAACAAATGAAGGAGACCATCCATGCAAGATTTCTCTGTGTATATACTGGCAAGTGAAAGGAATCGTGGATCTAAAGGGTGACCTTTACATGAGACTGATTTCTAAGATAGTTAATATATAATCTATTCTTATTAGGTCAGTCACATTAAAAAAAAATTGTAATAGCTAACCATCTAAATCAGTGTTTCTCAATCTTGGCAATTTAAGAAGTATGGATTTCAGTTCCCAGAATTCCCCAGCCAGCCATGCTGGCTGGGGAATTTTGGGAGTTGAAGTCCACACATCATACAGTGATCTAAATCCTGTTGATACAGAAACATTAAAAGTGTATTTTATATAACTTCTATAATGGTACAGGAAAAAATAACCTTGCAGCAACATATAGCATTTATATGACCTTTTGGTAAGGGTAGATTTGTAGGTCTGTTTAAAAGTTTAGCTCCTGGAAATTCTGACAACGCTTGACAACTCAGCTGTCATTCCAACTGTGGGAAGGCTTCATCCCCAAGCTGAAATGCAAAATTGATCTTTCAGTCAAACTCCCATATAGTTGAAGCCTTACTCAGGAGTAAGTCTTGCTGTGCTAAGTGGGGTTTACACCAAAGAAAGCATGCTTAGGACTTCAGCTTTATCAACAGCAGAAGTAAAGTGCTGTTTACTTAGTTTTTCTCATATCCATCCCTTTGCTTATCAGATTAATTTCTTCTCTTCCTTTTTTTTGTCTTCCCACACAGTCACTATTTAAGGCCCATTCAAAGTAATGATAAACTGTTATTTGCCATAATGAATAAGCCACCTACAGCTCTCGGGGTAGTATACTCTCTTCTTTTCCTTTCATCCTGCAGTGCAGCCAAATGGAAGAAACTCAAAGCTTTCGCTTCTTTTTGTTATAAACCCAATTTAGGAAAAAAAAATCAAATCCTTCTTATGGCTTGTTAAATGAAGCCAGGTTCATAACATCATATGATAAGAATGAAGTGGTTTCAAGGAAACCAGACTTAAAATGAGCTGTAGATGGGTTCCTAATCAGGAATAGAATAAACTGGTGTGAAGGATCTAGGTTCCCTTCACCATTTCTACAAGAGCTCTAATCAAGGATATGCTTAGGAACCTGCAAGCCTAAATTCATATGTAACCATATCCCAGGTTGATTTTCCTGTACCTCAGCCATTATAAATAAGTACTAGAGGAATTACCTGGAAGATGCCAGATCAAGTCATTCAAGGTTATCAGCAGGTCAGTTTCAGTTTCTCTCCTTGGAAGATACTCTCCCTTCCCTATTGCCTGAAACCACCTGTTTGTCTCCAAGTACTTTGCAAAATGTGAAGTTGCTGTGGAATCCCAGAGATTCCTTCTATAATTCTCCACCTTTAGGTGGCTAAGTTTTAATTAGCAAAGTCTGACTCCTGTCTGCTGAATTGTTTAATAAATGCAGAGATTTAGAAATTGGGATAATTTTGCCTAGTCTTGAGGAATAGCTTTACTCATGTGTCAAGCTGCTGACTACACCTGGAGAGAAAAGGAAAACTTTCAAAAAGGGACATATTAAAAATCCTTCTCTGAATCCATCCCTTAGCCCTGGCAATTGTTGAATGATTGCTGTGAGTGGAAGCAAACTATATGCCTCTGAAATATGATGAGGTCTGACAGCCTGTCCTGTAGGGTTGGAAGTACAGATGACCCAGCTGGTCACTTTGCTTAGGAAAAATCTATTCTACATTGCCAGTTTTAATAGCAGTGGCTGCCCACAGCAAGAATTAAAAGCACATTTGCGAACAATTCCTAAATCTTTAGCATTTCGGTAAGTCCACAATATAAATACTTAAAATGATATCCAAACAAAGAACTGTCATTGCCTATGGAAATGTCAAATCATGAAATTATACTCTGGAGCAGGAAAAATAAAATCACCATGCAAAAGAAAGGAGATAGTAATAATATTTCTTTGCACAGTTAAAAAACACAAGTTCCAAGAAAAAAAAAAACTATGAAGTATCTCAGGAATCACCAGCAGCAATATCTCTGAATGAAGTAAGTTGCATTAGAGCAACCTTGGAGATCTTCTTTCCCATCATTTGAAATGCTAAACTCTGGTCTGAGCCACTGCATCAATGCCTTTAATACTTTCAAGTGGATGACCACTTAAAGTGAAATTGGGCAAAAGGGGTTCCATGTGGTGAACTGATTTCCAACGTAATGAAAATGTTTAAAAAGGAAGGAACAGTTGTGTTGACATGGTTAAAATGACACAGGGAATCATTTCACACAGAGAGCTTCATAAATGTCCCAAGGCATTGCCCCCACATGACTGGATCTCAACAGTTAACCATGGAGCAGGTTGCTCGTAAAAATTTAGCTGTAGGGCTCATTTCCATTATCATTCCAAGGGGTTAAATTGTGAGCAGAGAGAATGTGGTTTGACACCCAAGCACTGTGAGACTTCTGGAGTGAGATACCATCTGGAATCTTTCAAAGAGGCCCCTTTGTTCCACAGCTCTACTTTCTGCTGCCCCTGTCAAAAACCTGAAGTATTAGGAGAAAACATGATTTGGAGTTGGCTCCTCCAACCTTTAAAATTCACCCAACCATTTGAAGAAAGGTTCTCCACTTTCATGGAAGGGCAATTCTACTCATACCTTGGTAATGCTTGCATATTTTCTTACAAAATAATCCCTAATTGTTTTTGTTGCAATCAGTTCTACAACTCTGTAAATTGTAAGATTTTCTTACTTCCAAAAATAAAGCAAGGTTAAAGGAAAGCAATTTAACCAATGCCACTGGCAAAGCAATCTTGAGCTCTTTTTAGAGTGCTTCAAAATCAGAGTGCTCTAGCAAACCTGGATGCTTTGCTTTCTTTCCCTTTTTTTTTTCCCCTTAAACCCTTCCATTGCATTCAGAGGGAAGTAATAAATTTACTCCTGCTGCTAAATTGGTTCAAACTGTATGGCTGTTGTGGGGGCATGTCACTGTGTAGAGCTAGGGTGGCTTAGTAGCCAGAGACTGGTTCCTCAGCTGCCCTGGTCTGGTTCATGCCATGCTAACTTTTGAGACTCTCAAGGTGATGAGACTTCTGAAGACAAGTTCTTAAAGGCATTGGCCTCAGAATACAATAGGAAAGCAAGAGGGGGAATCAAAGAAAAAGTGGGCACCTGAATCTATCTTTTCTCTGTTATGCCCGAGACTATTTGGTCCTTCTTCCTCCAGGTTGTACAACTCTTTATAATAATACCAGATTATTTTGTGCTGTTTTTCTGGGAGTTTTTTGTGAAAACTTTTTTTTTAATCTCTCTAGTGCTCTAGTTTATATCCACAGCACAGCTAATAATGCAAATCCTATTGACTCTAATGTGAATCATATTTTTAAAACTCTTTATTTTTGGAAAATGACCCCCATGCGGTTACTTACTGAGAATATTTATCCTGCTTTCAAATCTAAATGAGCCACATGCAAGAAAAGAGCAAAGTGCTTGATGATCCCTGTGGCTATTGTTTTAGCAGGTGGGAAAAAAATCTTTTGAATTGTATATTTATTTTACAATGATTACTTTCATACTAGAATTATGGAAAAAATGCACTAAGACTGGATTTATGTTTACATCTTAGAGTTCTAAAAATATTTCTTCAGGTGAACATGAATGCATTAGAATGCAAAGGAAAAAATACAAAAGTAATATTGTACATATATTAGCTACATACACATACAGCTAATTAATAGAGTAGTGCTTAGATTTAAAAAAGAAAGCAACATAAACATATTTATGTTGCTTTCCCATGCAAGTTTGCTCATAAAGTAGTTTCACTTATTCTGGGTAAGTGTTTATATGATTGTGGTCTTACAGTTGGGCAGCTACAACAAATTTAAATAATAATTCTGGAATATTGATATGCTTTTTTCTTTTCAATGTATCTATTTGAAGTTTTCTTCTATTGCTATATATGAATCCTTTCATTAGGCCAAAGCATCCAGAAATATTTCCTCTGAAAGAACCTTGTTGTGATATACAGAGTGGTTGTGGGTTGGGGGCTTGGCATCTGGGAACTTACCATCTTTGGCTCTGGATGGGGTTGCACTGCCCCAGACAGATGCGATGTGGAACCTGGGGGTTCTCCTGGACTCATGACTCCTACTCGAAGAGCAGGTGGCAGCCGTGGCCAGGGGAACCTTTGTCCAACTTCGTGTTATGTACCAGTTATGCCCCTTCCTAGATCAGGAAGCCCTCTGGTCAGTCACTTATGCCCTAGTCATCTCCCATATAGACTATTGCAACATGTTCTACATTGGGCTACCCTTGAAGAGCATCCGGAAGCTACAGCTGGTTCAGAATGCAGCCACGCGAGCCGTTTTAGGAGCCCCAAGGATGGCGCACATAACACCTTTGCTGCGTGAGCTGCATTGGGTGCCAGTTTGCTTCCAGGTCCAATTCAAGGTGTTGGTTATCACCTTTAAAGCCCTACATGGCATGAGTCCAGGTTGCCTGAGGGACCACCTCACCCACCTGGTCAGGCAGAGAGGGCATGTTACAGAACCTGTCCGTGAGAGATTGTTGATTGGCAGGGTCCAGGAAGAGAGCCTTCTCTGCCGTGGCCCCTGCTCTGTGGAACACGTTACCACCAGAGGTAAGGCAGGCCTCCACTCTCCCAGCCTTCCAAAAGGGAGTGAAAACCTGACTTTGCCACCTTGCTTGGAGTGGGAGGGGAGATGGTCAGTCATGGGGGTGGTAGGCGTTGTGATGTGGCCCTGAGGAATTTTATTGAGATTGTTTGTCCATCCAGGAATTTTTATTTTATATTTATATTTTTATGATGTACTTGTTTTTATGATTTTAATCTCTTGTTATTTTAATTGAATTGTAAACTGCCCAGAGTCGCTTGGTGAGATGGGCAGTGAAGAAATGTGAGAAATAAATAAATAAATTTGCTACTGTTGTTTTGATGCTTAGGTTAATGTAGAATTTGGATGGTTCTATTCTGCATGTAAAAACAAGATTGATCTTAATGACCAAGGTGATAATTGGTGCTTTGTCTAGATATATAAATGTTCCCATGACACGGGCTTTCATTAGGGGATGTGGGTGTGAGTGAATATGTGATGGTTTACTAATCTGAAACAGGTGCATATTACAGAATACTGCCTGCTTTTGAGTTGAGCTCAGGCAGCCCCATCCAGCTTGAATAAACAAGTTCACTCAAATGTAAAAGTAGCTTGAACTTATCCCATAACTCCAGTTCCCGAAAGAGCAACTAGATAGGCATATGATTCAAAGGAATGAGACAAGCAACCAGATGTGACATTCTGTTGTGCCAATGAGTAGATCAATGAGAAAAGTTAAGTGAGGAATAGATAACTTGGTTTCTCTTCCTGCTTGGCTAGATACTTTCAATATCAAATCTCACAATTCTCTCTCTCTCTCTCTCTCTCTGTGTGTTTGTGTATCTCAGAACAATAAATGTACTGAGAAGAAATGAAACCTTAAAAGCATTCAGCAGGGATTGTTATATGTATGGTGAAACATACATGGAATTGCATGGTCTGCAGCTCTCTATTAAGTGATGCCCCTATAGCTTTAAGAGACACAACTAGAGTCAGAAAGAACACATACATCAGTTATAGGTCAAGCTCAAACAGAACTTTGTTTATAGTCTTCCTATCCAGAGTCCATCTCTGTATCACTGATTCCACTGTTAAATTACTTTTCCTGTGAGGAAGTTTTTAGACCATTCAGTTGGGATCTGCCTTCCTGTAACTAAATATTTTATAACCTGTACTCCAGAAGGATGGAGAATAGATCTTGATCTTAATTTGTATAATTTTTCAGGTACCTGAGAAACAATATCATACCCCCACTCCATCTTCTCTTCTCATGGCTTCACACTCTCTTCATAGGACTTGGTTTCTAGTTCCCCAATCATCCTCACAGCCCTATTCTGCCACTGTTCCAGTTTGTCTGAATCCTTTATAAATATTATTGCCAAGCCATGTTTCCCCATTCCATATTTGTGCATTTGTTTTCTGTTTTTAAGTAGAGGAAGAACTGACTCTTCATGGATAATGAAGCCCATAAATTTTATAAGCCCAATTCTTTCTGCTTTTTTCATTTACTAGGCCCCATTACAACACTCCCAGTTCCTTCTATATCTGATGTTTTTCATTTTTAGTCCCTGCAAAATTCAGTTTAAAGCCCATAATGCTTCGGCCAATGACATTTTTGTTAGTTCATATTAAGGGCGTCCTACCTTGAGCTAGCAGTCAACTATCCAGATGATTCAGACCATGGCCTCAGAAGTCAAATCTCCTCTGGCACAGCCAGTCATTCACCTGCAGAATTATTCTTTCTCATCCAGTCCTGAACTATGAAGGATGAATAAGAATACTGCCTGAGCCTCCAGGATCTTGAACTTCTTTACTAGATCTTCAAAATCTATTCCAATCAGTTGTAGCTACTCTTGCATTATATACATCCCTACCTGGATTAGCAGGAAGGGGAATTGCCAATGTTATCTTTGAACTTTTTGCAGTAGGCAGCTATGTATCCCATATCCTGTCTCCTTTCCAGCTGGGTTTTCTTTCCTGTTCAGCTTTTTTCTCCCCTAAATGATCAGAGCTTGTTTCTTTTTCAAAGGCCTGAAAAGGTGTTTCTGAGCTTCAGCAGTACAGAGTATCTTCTAAGTCTCTAGTTCTTGTTATCCATCAGGCTTCCTCCTTTATATCATCATCTTCCTTCCTGAGTTGCTTCCTCTATCATTTCCTATTACAGATTCTCCTTCATTTATCGTTGCTTTCTGTTATGAGTGGAAGTATGGCTACTTACTGTTCCATTCTCATACTATTTCTTCAAGCATTGCTACAAGCTTGCACTTGCTACAAATATAAGCTAGATTATTTTCAAGCAAAATATAAACTTGCCACATGCACTGCACATTAAAACTGCACAACACATTCTTTTTACTTTTATTTCTTTTTCTCTTTTTATCCATTCAATCATGTCCAATTCTCAGAGGCTGCCTGGACAAGTCCTGGCAGTTTTCTTGGCAGGTTTTTCAGAAGTGTTTTGCCATTGCTCCTTCCTAGGGCTGAGAGAAAGTGACTGGCCCAAGGTCATCCAGCTGGCTTTATGCCTGAGGCGGGACTAGAACTCACAGTCTCCTGGTTTCTAGCCTGGTGCCTTCACCACTACACCAAACTGGCTCTCATTCTCTTTCTTTAGGTGCTTTCAAAAGAGAAGCTTTTATTCAGTTTTGCTCTCAGGTTAGCTGAGTTATCTTTTTAAGGACACCACTGATTTGTATATACAACTATATGGAGCTTTTTCATAAATAAAAATAAGTAAATACAATTTATAAGCTTGAAATGCAACATTTAGTTGTTCTGAATTATTATGGATTTTACTGGCCTGGCTTTGTTGCTGTGGTGCAGGCCTGAGTTAGCAGAAGGAGAGAGAAAAGGGGGAGATGCTCAGATGTGGCCTTTGAGTGCTGCTGTGCTGTCACAAGGACTGATGAGTTGCTCTGACTGCTAGCCAGGTCTGTTGTGGGGCAGATGGAGGCAGCATTCCCTTTAGTCATACCCTATATACAGTAGGATTAAAGCCCTGGGGGGGAACCCACTACCTTGGTTGCTGGGGAACATGCTGTTGGTCTGACCTGTGAGGGAGAGGGAGAGAGGAGAGGAACAGAGATGTACAGTACATTGCCACTTTCAGCAAGCATTGCAGACTGTTGGAAAGACTGTGTTAGAAATTTTGACTGGAGAGAAACATCACGGTAAGTGTTTGCTTGTGCAATTGTGATTTCCTGGCCTTGTGAGGGAGAAGAGGGTGAAGAAGACGGGAGGCTTCTTGGCCGAAGAAAAGTGAAACACCAGGTAAAGAGTGAACACACCCAAGACCCAGGGCAGACATGGTAGGCGGGAGATCGTTGGCCACAAACAGATGCTTGGAGTCTCTGGGGAAGCCCCCAACTGGGAAGGGCTGGGCAGAAGACCCAGGGAGAGGAACATCACACAGTATCTACACAGGAAATTGGCTGATGAGATCCAAGAAGGCAAGACTCCTTGGGCACATTCCGCAATAATACAGCCAATTCCCTTCCCATCTCTCTCTCTCAAGGAGAAACTGAAGGGGGAGGGAGGAGGAGAAGGGAGGGGAGCTGGTAGCTTAGCAACAGAGCAAGCGGTTGTTAGTGAATAGTCCGGAGAAAGAGGCTGGCAAAAGTGACATTTTGTAAATAGAAGTTCTTACTTGCTGTAAATCGTTGTATATAGCAAAAGAGCAATAAAAGCCTCCACTGTCTCTGTCAATTGTGTTGCCATTGTCCTCCTTAACAGTAAATGCACACCCAGCTTCCAAAGACCCCATGGTCATACTTTGACACTGAAAGCTTAATGGTTTAGCAAAATACAGTATTGATTTAATATGCCATATAATTTTAGGTGTGCATGCTGACATAACTGAAGAGCTATCAGACATTTTACCTTTATAGTATTTTGTTTTGATGGCTTTATATCCAAGTCATAAAGTCACTGTACTATCATTAGTTTGGCAATAGAATGTTGGAGAAGCAATTCCAATCTTTGCTCATAAGGTCATAAGACTGTTATTAAATCCAAAGACTGGTAATAAATTACTATAAATATGTTTCTAAACCACCAAGCAGGGGGTTGATCTGGTAGGTCTTTGCCTCCCCACTGCAGTTGCACAGTTGAAACTGCAGTTTCACTGTTGAAATTAAAATGAAACATCAATGCTTATCATGTAAGGTTAGGAAAAGGAGATTTGGAAATTCCTCATTAGCCATGAAGCTTACCGGGGAACTATGAATATAAAAAGCTGATAAATAGTCATAGATACCACCTGAGTTTCTTGGAGTTTTGATAGTGAATTGGCCAAGTACTAGTTAAACAGACACTAAATACTGTAACAATTATAGCTATCATTCTGCCATGCTTCTGGATCACAGAGAACTTTCTGGTTCTTAGAGGAACTCTAGGAAATGAAGTGGCAAAAGGGATGCCCAGTGTGCTTCTGAAGGAAAATGACAAGTGAATCTGATAGAGAATGGGTAAGAGTGTTTCATAAGGATTGCCTCATGGTGATAAGGGCAGCAAAACATTATCATTTTTCCATTCATATTGTGTCTGCAGATAGCCATCTGGTTGCTCTGTTTACAGTGACCTGATCCTTCCTGGGGAAGGAGAGGCCAGAGGAACATCTGCAGTGCTGCTGTGAATACTATTCAAGGCATCTGGTGGATAAAGTTGCTCAGATCCACTTTGAGTTGGACTCCAGCTGTGCAAGTCCTTTGGAGCTGACTGAGGAATGGTTTAGCAAAGTTATCTGGGAATTGTTTGAATTTGTTGGTCCTGCAGGAATGGACAGAGTCCTCAGGGCTGTGAGTACAATCCCTCCTGGTTGGTTATGGCTGGAGATGAGATGTAGTTAGATCCAGACTGCAGTGAATGCATCCTTGTGGGGGTGGAGGGTGGGGTTTTCCAGCTTATAAAGAGGTGGTAGTTTGTCCTTTCCTCAGGAAGCCATCCCTGGATCTGATAGTATTAGACAATTTTCATTGAATCTCCAAACTTTCCTTTTTAGGGAAAGTTGTTGAGAAGTTGGTTGGTTTACAACTCCAGAGGAAACAGATTATCTGAATCCTTTTCAGTCAGGCGTTAGACTGGGATACAGTACCAAGAAGGCATCGATTGCATTGATGTAGATTAGCTTTGGAAAGACTGGGTTGGGGATGTTGCATCCATCCTAAAACTCTCCTTGGTATCTCACAATATCTTTCTGGACTGGTTTTGAGAGTTAGAAGTGGGCGGCATTGTATTCCAGTGATTCTCCTCCTTTCTTTGGGGCCAGTTTCAGTCAGTGTTTGTAGTGGGGAGATATCTGGCCTTAGACCCCTGCTTGTGGGGTTCCTTAGGGTTCTATATTCTTTCTGCTTGGGTTCAACATCAATGTAAAACTGCTGAATGAGGTCATTTGTTGGCATGGGGTAAATTTCATCAGTATGTGTGCATTCCAACTCTAAAAATTCTGAGGCAGTGTGTTTATGGTTGAGCATCCTAGGAGCTGAAGGACCCAGTTTGGTGTAGTGGTTAAGGCATCAGGCTAGAAACCGGGAGACCGTGAGTTCTAGTCCCACCTTAGGCACAAAGCCAGCTGGGTGACCCTGGGCCTGTCACTCTCTCTCAGCCCTAGGAAGGAGGTAATGGCAAACAAATCTAGGAGTTGAAGTCCACAGAGCCGAAAAATACCCAGGCTGGGGACTATTGTTCTTGGAGATTGCTCATCATTATGGGTGGGAATATTGCAGTGGGTAATAATATAATAATTGGATCTATGCAGAGTTGGATTTTATTGTATGTATGCTTAGTGTCAGCTGAAGGTATAACACCCATTCTGCCCAGAGTTATATGGATGATGATGATGATGATGATGATGATTCCAGGAAGAATTCAGATGCTGTGCCCAGAATGCAGTGCTTTCCTCCTCACCACAAAGATAAGCAGCAGTTATTTTCTTATATGAAAAGGAAAAAAAGCTGGACTTGGGATACAAACCGTTTTGTAGCCATGGCATGGGGACAATGATGCAATATGGTGAGTTTTCCCACTTGAAAACAGGAGAAACCATTTTGCAATGTGTTTTCAGGAATGTGTGCACCCTAGAGCTTTAGGTCATTCCCTAAGCTGTGTTTTACAGAATACAAAGCACAGGGTTGTCCTTCAGGTCTGGGTTTTCTCAGCTTTTGGACTGTTTCTGACACTTCTATAATTACTAAGACAGTGATTTTACCACAGGGATCTATAAGAGGATAATGCATTGACTTTGCTGTTAATTCTGGTTTTGTTCATGCAGAAATGAATAGATAGCATGGTAAGTCTGGATAATGACATGTAAGTATATGTATGTGTTGTGTGTGTATATACAATATATATATACACACACACACACACACACACCACACATCAATGATATATATGTATATATATTTATTTTAAAAAAGAATATTTACTTATAGAACCATTTAAGCAACTCTAGTAACACATGCTATTATTATTATTATTATTATAGCCTTAAAAACCAACATTACAGTTTAGATAAATAAAATGCATTTCAGTCCTATGGATTAAAATACAGGATTATCTCATCTTTTCATATGATATTTAAAAATGCATAACGGACACTCTTTATGCTATTAATTTTTTTTTTATTGAAAAACATTATTGCATAAAACTACATTCCCAAGAAAACTTGAATTAACTAAAAAAAAGCTGCATCTCATGTTCAATAGTGCAATTCACTTAGCTACTGTAATATAAAACACTTTTTACAGAGAATACAAAACAGAATAATTATACAGAATATTAACCAGAAAGTTATTTAGTTTTGATAGAAATGAAATACTTGAAAAATGAATCAAGTAGCATATTTATGATTTTTATTTCATTTTTTTTGCAAAACTGCATAACAAATAGCTGTGTTCAGAATTTTACATAGATGCTTTAATTAACAGGAAAACAATTATAGTTGATTGGTTAGCTTCATCTAATCACTTTTGTGTCACTACAAAGCAATTATTTTCTATCAACCTGTGGTGAGATTGGCATGGAATTGCACTTTGCACAGGGATCTAGATTTTCAGCATGTTCAGAACACAAGATGGCTTGGATAGCTGAATGGACATTTAATCTTCTAATTGCTAAATTAGATCATGATGAGAGAAGGGAGATACAGATAGTGGGAAGTGGCATGTCCTCCACCATCTTATGGTTTAAATTTCCCATTTATAAGCTGGACAAATAGTAATTTCAATGGATATTCTAAGTAAAGGGAATTGTGAAATGTAAAGGACTAAATTTTGTCTTTTGATGTCATAAACCAGCCTTGGATCTGTTTAAAAATGTGCATTACCTAATTCTGGATCTCACCGGTACTGAATTGGACAAAACTACCAAATAATTCCATTCTCCCTCTTTTATCGATTTGGGTGATTTCTAATAACTATCCTTATCAGCATCCTGAACCAAATAATTTAAAAAAATAGTTGAATTTACTGAATACTTTCAAGGATATATAGTCATATGTACAGCCTCAAGTCGAAAGAAATGCAAACATACCATAATAACAGATGTAATGATTTATATATATTATGATTTAGTGGATTTTTAGTGGGTACAAGTCTCACATAATCTTTTTTTAAGTATGTGTTAGAAACTAGGAATTAGGGGGGCAAAAAAACCCCACACAGTTTGGGAATACTGTATGTGTAGCTTAGTCAAAGGAACTGTACATACATTTGCAATCTTAAAGTACAAGAACATTTGTAATTATATTCAAAGGCTGCTTATTTAGTGATTATGAATCTTTCTAGACAAGAAAAAATGGTTTTTGCTTTTAGCATACAAGGCTACTAGTGATACAATGTCCCTGGAAGCACCTTGGTGATCTTTCTGGCCTTAGAAGCTAAGCAAAGCAGGGCCTTGTTCAGCAGTATCCACAGGCGAACTCTGCTCCTTTTAAATGCGTGTGCAATGTCATGAAGCATGGGAAAGGGGGCAGGGCTTGCACTGTGGCAATGCCATTTGTGTCACTCTAACCCCTGCTTGTCCTTCACAACTTCTAGTAGCCTGGTTAGTGGTTGGATGACAGACTTTTAGGAAATGTCATAACTGTAAGATAAAACAACACCCCGGAGGAAGGTGATGGGGAAGTGCTTCTATATTTGGGTCAAAAAAATCTGATAATTATGTCCATGTAATCACCAGAAGTGAAGTTGAGGGTGTCTTTATTATTATTTTTTTTAATGCAAAGCATATGGCAGAAGGAGGCAACATTTTTAGACTGGGGACTCCTCCTCCTCATTTGGATCTCCAAGGAATGGTGATGCGATAGCACTGATGCAATTTGTCCCTGAGGGAGTGGGGCCAAAATTTTCAGCCTGTATTTCTGGGGAGAGTTGGGGGCTTATTTCATTTTTATTGCACTTTTTAAAGAACAAAAAAAATGCATTGCTTAAAATCAGTTATTTTCTGCCAAACGTCAGTGGCATGATGATGGAGAGTTGGGGGTTTATGTACTCCAAGCACTTTCCAAGGTTAACCATTCTTGCCTGCATCCTTTTTTGAAAACGTATATTGAATTTGTTTAAAGAAAACACCTTCTACAGAGTAAAGACCATGCTGAACCTTAACAGGAGTTGTCAGACAACACCCACTTATCAGGCACCTTTGAAATGGGTTGGCTGTGCTGGTGGGAAATTCTGGAAGTTGCAGTCGAGTTACATCTGGATGGTGCCAAATTGCAAAGGATTGAAGTAAGGAACAGACATGGCTTTGTGAGAAATAACTCTCTTCTCAACAGTTTAATGATCAAATTCATGTGCTGTGTCAGCCCAACTTTGATTTTGCTCAGCATTCTTGATATATTTGGAGTATATAAACCATGACTTCTCATACAGAAAACAATTACACTACTAAATGGGAGTTCCATTCTAAATTGCTTTTTGGAATGTAGGACAGTGACCTTGCTATTCAAAATATTTCTTTAACTTACTTTTTTCCTCAGTTCAGATAACCAATGCCCATGCCATGTTCAAGAATAATGTGGAAGTTTCTGCCCCTGGAATACTGGGTGAATTAAAGGATTGAAATGCATTGTGGAAGATGCAGCTGCATTCAGCTGTGGAGTGAACAGAGTAGGAATAAAGGCAGCGTGGGGCAGTGATGGGATTGCCAGCTGGGCAGCAGGGTGAATAGGAGTTGCCGATACCAAATGGAATGGATGACCTGACAATAGCGCCGAGTGAGTCGGCAGGAGGGTTGAAGCAAATGGCGAAAGTGACATTGGAGCAAGATGAGACTGTGAGAATGGATGTATATGGGTCAAGGAAAGATGGCTGGTATGTGGATGAACCCCAGTGGACAAAGCAAAGCTTTGCAGAAATGTTTGGTGGAGGGTGGCAACAGAAGTGTGCTGCTGGACCGGAACAGACTGAACTGCTGGGGCTGCAGAGAAAGCGGCTGGCCCAGTAGTAGACAGAACCTTGAGATGCTTTGCTACAAGTTGTTTCTGCATGTGCTGCTGGGCCTGGAGCTGTAGAAACCTGTATTTATCTATTTCATCAGGGGAAAATGTTATAGGCTGTTGTGTTAAAGGAGAGGAGATGCACTTACTATAAAGTTCAGTCTTGTATTCCGTTTCATTGGATTTATGCATAGCATTGTCAGGGTAACAGTTTAGATTTCCTTCTGCTTGATGCAAGTCCATCCTTGCGTTGTATTCTTCTTTGGTCTCTGTTAAATTTGGAGCAAGAGAATATCTATGAGAAACAAAAGCACCGGGAAAATCACCCGTCACTGGATCACAGCTTTGCAGAAGAGGTTGTGTTTCACCAGTTAAGAGATCTGACTTCTCCTTTATTGCTGTGCTTGCTTCCATATTTAGGGTTTGGCAGTTGGTTCCTCTTTGAATTAAGTCTTGGAGCAGGCAATTGCCATAGCTAGTGTTACCCATAATATTATCTATGGTCAAAAGTTTGCTCGTGTGGTTTTCCAGTTTGCCAGCTTCATGGTTCCACACACAGTTCATGTCAACACTGAGCGTTTTCTCCCGTGAAGGCAGCATTGCTTCACTCTCCGTGGAAGATGTGCCAGGCTGACTACAGGGGACATCTCTCCTGCAAGCCTTCGAAAAGCTCTCAGGGCTCTCAGTTTGCTCCTGGCTTCTTTTGGATTTTACCTTTTGTAAAAGTAGCTTGGCAGTTAATGACTTCTTCTGTCCCACTGCTTCCTTTTCTAACCAGTTGACCGAATAAATTCCAGTATGCTTAGAGGCACAACTCACATTCTGGCTGTCTGAACAGGCAGAGCAAGATTTTTCTTCTTCACTGCTTCTCATGGCCTCTTTGTGTTTGTTCCAGATGAGCACTGATTCCTTCATGAAGGATCCTGAACTGCTACCTCTAGATCGAGTGGAACTTGATGATCTTTCACTGCTCCCTGAATCGTGGATGGAAGAACCTTTGGAGCTGCTGCACCTCCTGCTCCTGCTGTGTTTACAGACGGGGTATCTATTTCTACTTTGTTTTGCTATGTCTCTTTGTAGCAAGTGTCCGTATCTCAAATGTCTCTGATATTTTATTAGATGTCTCTGAGTACAATCTGTAGATCGCTGACTCTTTTTGTGGATAAGGCAGTCCACATCTACTTCATTAGAAGATGAAAGGCAGTTGTGCTTTTTGTGTTTACATTTCTGTTTTCCAGCTGACTTTTGTTTTCTTTTGCAACAAAAAGGCAAATTACTTCTACTATGATTGCTTGATCTATGATTACAGCAACAACTTGGGTTGCTAGTCTCACTATTGATGGAGGTGTCAGAATAATTAGACTGTCTGTCAGACCAGGGTTTTTGCAAAGGACAGAATTTCAAAAATTCACTGGCAAAACTCACATTGCTTTCCTTTTGCAAGCACTCACCAGGACAGTCTAACTTACAACCAAGAATTGTATCTTTTCCACTTTCACTTATGTCACTTGTACAGGTGACCAAATCCAGATTGGTTTGTCTCTGGGAATACATAAAATCACACTTTCCACATTTCCGCTTTTTTGTCCTAGACGCCAAGGGATAAATGCAAACATGTTCATTGACCTCTTCTGGTACTGCCGTTTCACAGTTCTGAAAGTGCTGTGCTAAAGATCTCACACACATAGCTGTATGGGGACTTGTTGCTATTGCACAATGCCTTTGTGAGCAATCAAACTGAGCAGGCACGTTAGGTATATTTTCATTCAAATTATCTGAAATGTACTTTGGAGCACTGTAATTAATTTTGTTTTCTTTGTTGGTATATAATTCTGGCTGGGACTTTTTGATACACAGAGCTCTGTTCTTCTTTGGCTTTAAAAAGTTATCTTTTCCACTGGACAATTGCTTCTTCTTGGCTAGACTCGAGGCTTCATTTCCATCTATGTCCATAGTTTTTGAATACTCTTTAGAAATTTCTGCATTGACTTCATGCTGTCCATTATCTTTATGGGATAAGGGAAGTTTAAAGTCAAAATATAATGGATTGCAGCCATAAGAAATAGAAGGTTCTGTTTTTGTAAACAAAAGAAGTTCCATGGGCCAATGTAAGGCTGTGCTGCCATCTTTACTCAGTACATGAAGGAAAGGCAGTGTTTGGGGCTTAATTTCATGAACCAAATCATCACCCTTTGATGTTTCATTGTCTGCGGTCACAGTTTTTGAAGAATCAGAAGAGTGTTTGAATATACAGGGATTAAAGTTTAACTCACATGAATGTCCTCCTTCAGGCGTCTGTTGGCCTGAGAACTCAGAGACACATTCTGCTAGCAGGATGTTGCTGTGCTTGTAAGCTTTTTGCTGTATACAAACATTGCTGGTTTGGCACTGAGATGTGATGAAACTTTGTATAGATTTCTGAGTCTTGACCAGCTGTCTTGCTTTTAAATCTGGAGATCTGGCACGTTCAAAATCTGGAGAATGTTGTTTATCCTTATAAAATGGAAGGTAAGTTTCCACTGATTCTCTGTTGCTGTTTTGGCCATTTTCTTTCTGCAGTTTATTTTTTCCAGCCAGACTGCATGATTCAATGCTGTCTTGGTGGCCCTGAAGTGTGCATAATCGCTTTTGCACATTAGTTTTCCTCTTGCCACTCATATGTATGCAAGTGTAGCATTCTTCAGCAGTTTGTTTCACTTTTTGCCTTGATGATCCAATGCAGTCATATGCTTCTTCCACGTTCTCACTGAACACAGATGCTGATGACTCAAGCTTCAAGTGGACTTTTTTAGAGAAGGAAAAAGACACCCCTGTCCTGTTACAAGCATTGGTGCTGCAGGAGAATGCTGGAGAGATATGATTTTTAAGCAAATGGTGTCTCTCTATGCATGACTGGTCCTTGTTTAACGAAGGTTCCTGTCGTTTTTCGGAAGTGTTGCTGGTGGAACATTGCTCTTCGGCTGCAATCTTGGCTTTCCCCTCTTGAGCTAAGAGAAATGGTTCTTGTGCTCGTTGCTGTGGTTGTTCTACAACTACCTGGGGACTTTTAAACATGGGTCTGCATCCGGCAACACTAGAAATAAATAATATAATAAAACTACTTAAGTTAAAAATAAATTTAATTTTCAGCATACCCTGTTAGAAAGTATTAGCCTGAGTAGTTAGGATGATGCAATGAAATTCATCGCCATCAGGACCAATATGGCATTGGAAGGAACGTAGTAATAACATGGTGAACTGATCTCACTGAACATAGACATGGCATCCTTGATCCCATTCCATGTGAGGTAGTTAATGAACATTGTATGCCGTGAAGGTTTACTGAAGCCTGAAGTGGTTTAGTATATATGATGTGCAGCCCAGTAAGCTGAACTACAGGCATGCATAGAGTTAGTAGAGCTGTGTCCAGAAAAGAAATGTGCAAATCAATGAAAATCCACACTCTTTTACTGACAAGGGCTTGCCTTTCATTATGGTATTGGGAACAGCTCCATCCATATCTTAAATACTAGTGAACTAGGAGGCTGTACACTTGCAGAAATTCTGCGTATGGAAGAAGCTTTGGATCAGGTTTGTATTATGTCTGTAATTCAACATTTAACAGCCCTGATTTGTTGTAGAAAATACATTTTGCACATATAACCTCTTGGATTCATCTTACAATCTCCAATTAATTTTTTCATGGCTAGAAAACATAATCACTGTTTATTAATATGGATATGTTTCCCCAACATGGTGCCTTTCACATGTGTGAAACGACACCCTCTGTCCTCTTTGCTTCATCACAGATATATTGGCTGTGACTGTTGGGAATCATACTAAAAGACATCTGGAGAACATCAGCTTTGGAAAGCCTGGATTAGGCAGTAGGAGATATGGTGGCCAACGGATTGTCTTAATAAATGTTTCTAAATAAATAATGTATCATCCCACTGCTGAAATAGCATGTCCAGTGCTTCTTACCAAGCTGAGCTACTTTGATGGGCAGTGAAAGTGCTATGGCCATGTATCATGATAAAGAGTACAGCATGAGAAGAAGACAAGATGATGGCCCAATGTATTCCCTCATTCCTCTACATTTTCAGTGAAAATGGTTTGGTTTGATTTTCTTCAACAATCAGAATTTTTAAAAATCTCAAAATCTTTCTGTTCCTTTGAAGAAATTAATAAAAATTGGTAAAATCTTAACAAACAAAATTTCATTAATCCTCACTGGTTCAAATCAGTTGTTTTCAGCATGGATAGGACCATGTTGTTGCCACCACCATGTAGTTATTAAAGATTCCCAGACTGGCAGGAAATTAGCAATCTGGATCCAGCACCACAAATACTGACAAGTGCAAAGGTAATGCAAGATTGAAACATTCAAAACCCTCTGCCTCATTGGAGGAATATATCAGTTTATTTCATCCAGCATTTGAAATGAGTAAGTTTTTCTTTCCATCCCATTTATGAAGATGTCTGCTGTTTCTAAAAATCTTTATAAAAAGGAACTGAATTAAATTTTTACTCATCCCCACGCAATGGAAGATCTGGCTTCTCATTGTTAACACCACATAAAGTAATCTGATTATCTATGTGATATTGCAAAATCTCACCAAGGAGATGATCCTTGCCTGGATAAGAAAGCAAGAAGGTGTCTTTTTTTTTTTTAATCAAAAAATTTTATTTATTGGGAGTAGCTGCAAACAGGGACAGGAAGCGTAAAACAGTTTATTGTGGGGCAGGGAGCATTTGGTCAGACACCATTTATTTATCTATTTGTGACACTGGAAATGTTTACTCTGAAAAATTTATCACAGCACTGTTAAAGTAATTTGATAGAGATTAGAGAGGGTAAAAAGTCCAACATTCAAATGCTAAGGAATTATTGCAGGGCTTCCAATTGTATTGTTTGTACAATAAGGATGTTGGCATGAAGGATAAAGTAAAAAACAGGGTTTGTAGAATATGTGTTTATGACCTCTGCATTATATAAAGTAGAAGTAAAGCTATGGAGATTTCTCCTGGGACTATCAGGGAAAAAAAGACAAGATTAAAAGGTAATTTAGTTCCAAAGACGCACCATTCTGACTGCTTCCGCAACTCAGCCAGCTGATGAAGTCGTTTGAGAGCTTTTTCCTGTTTCTTTTCGTCCTTCCAGGATTTTGAAGCCACGTTTCGTGCAAATTCCCTTTGTTTGAGCTCTTTCAATCTCTATGTGAGAACAAGAATAAAAAGTTCATGCATTTCTTAGCATGTCTATGCAGTTCCCAAGCACACAGAAATTCAGTCCGACAATACATAAGATGCAAAGCTGCTTCAATGCAAGTAAAATTTAGTAAGTAAATTGAAACTTTCAGGTTTCGTAAGGAAAATTTATCCTGACATAAAACTGCATTTCTAACTACAACAACTTTGAAAGCACTCACAGCAATTAGAATATTCTGTGTTGTTCTTCAATGGAAAACCTGAGTTCCAAAAACTAGAACTTCTGTTATCTTCACGGGCTTAAGGTAGAGTTTCTCCCCTCAAATATAAGCAAGCAGTGCATATGATAAGAATGTGGGGCCTGTAGCTGACTTGAGCACAGTATTTGCAGACCAAAGGGCTTATATTAAACCCTGGCATTTCCATTTTAAGACAAGAATTAACATATAAAATGAAACTTGTTTAACATATATAAACTTTTGCCAAAATTAATAAATGATTAAAATCCTGGCAAAAGAAAAGCATCTTGGCTATTTTTCTAAAGGCAAAGAATGGAGAGGAAACAAAAGTCCTGAAGGATTGCATGTCTTAGCCTGGAGGTGATACAGAAGAAAACCATGTCTCCATGCTGGCTGTGGGATTCTGGGAGTTGAAGTCCAGACATCTTAAAGTTGCTAAGGTTGAGAAACACTGCTCTAAACTGTTTAGAACAATAAAAGGTAATGGCAAAACTCCAAATGCAGTGACATTGGCCAATCAGTGCAGATCTTTTAATTACAGGCTTTGTACGATCTGTCTGCCTTTCACTGATTACCAGCTGAGCTGTTCTATTCAGAAATATACTGTATACAATCATATTAATATAAGTAAACTTCTCTCTTTGAGAAAGCCAGCTTGACGTTAAGGCACCAGGCTAGAAACCGGGAGACCATGAGTTCTAGTCCCACCTTAGGCACAAAGCCAACTGGGTGACCTTGGGCCAGTCACTCTCTCTCAGCCCTAGGAAGCAGCAATGGCAAACCCGTTCTGAAATCTTGCTCAGAAAACTGCAGGGACTTATCCAAGCAGTTGCCAGGAATCAGCACTGATCTGAAGGCACCAAATAAAACACAAAACAAAACAAAACACCTTCTAAGTGTGGTTCTAGTCCAATATAGTACGAATGGATACCAAACACACACATACACTTCCATATTTTTTGCTACCCGAGATCTTATGGTTGTTTCCATGCTTTAGCCCAGCCCTTTCAAACTTTGTTCCACAGAACCCCAAGGTCCCTTGAGAACTTGGTGGGCTTCTGTGAGAGACTAAGGAGGAAAAGAAAAATCACTCACACAGCTAATTTTCTATCATTAGAGCTTTGCCTCTTGATCAGCAGTTCCAGGAAATGTTTTTCTTTAAGTAACACGTTCTACAGCCTGAAAAAGTTTGAAACCCCCTGCTTTAGCCAACAATAAGTTGCCATATAATTGTTGATGAGACTTTACAAGGCTGTATTGAGAAGAACTTGGCTGAATGCAACTCAAGGAATGCATTGCAGTGTTGGAAATGTACTTACCCTATAGAGTTAATTAAATAAATCCAAAAATGTAGCTCTAAACAACAACAAACAGCTACTGTATGGCCATTTGTGAAATAGAACATGCAAACAAAATAGACAGCAATAGCGTCTGGGTGGCTAACTATCTGTGCTTGGTTTGCATGCTCACAAGCCAACACTGCTGAACAATATTAAAATAATTGTGCTCATTCATAAGGATGCTCAACCAAGAGAAGGAGCTTGAGAATTAACATAGCTCTAAGTGTGCAATTTACATTTTGCATGCTATTAGGTACCTAACTGGGTGGATAAATCTTGTCAGATGCGCCAAAGTATGATTTATGTTATAGAATCCCGCTGCTTGTACTTTGGCCCTATAAATAAGAGTAGCAAGATGTTTGCAGACAGAACTATTGTATTGGCCAAAGATGCATAAGATTAGCTGAAAAGACATCTGAAAGGAATCAGTCTGTGGCCTTATCCTAGCACTATGAAACCAGCAAGAATGTTGAGAGGCATTGTTGCCTGACTCAAAATCATATTTCCTGAGTTGGAGGCCATTAGTACATTCAAAAGAGCAGTAGTATACTGAAAATTGCACCAGGGAGGGAACATTTAATTAAGTAATTAATTAATTAATTATTCCAATTTTGCTACTGCCCATCTCCCCCGAAAGAGGGACTCTGGGCAGCCAAAAGAGGGACATGATTTGACACGCAGTCTGGTTGATACCAAGGGCTAAGTACCTCTGTGAATGACCTGGGGTCATTTTGTAGATCCCACCAGCTAAAGTTTCATTTTAAATAAATACCCCTAGTTTTCGTATATGGAAGGATTTCAAGGTGCTTTTGAATTTACAATGCCGTATTTACATGATGAACACAGTATATTAGATATGCAGACACAAAACACAATTTTCTTTTTCTAAATAAGCAGAAATCCCAAGCATAAAATGAATATGATAAAGTTATTAAAAAGCATAATTGGGATGTATGACTGAAGCATATAGTATTAGCCATCTAAGCAACCAGCGGGAAGAACAGTGCAAGAAATTGCTTTTACCATGGTAACTGATATTCTAAAAATAACTTTGAAAGCCTTTTACTTTTCAGGATTAAATATATGAGAAAGGTAACTTTAAACTTAACCAATACATTTCCATTTGTTTTAAGAAAGCACAATAATAATAATGTATTTACCTAAAAGGAAGAGAACACTAAATTAAGGATGATCCCCTTGAAAAGAGAAAAGCATAGAAATACACACTCACAGACATATGTACAAAAGGAGAGAGTCAAAATTTTGTGCAATGTTCAGCTTCCCCACTTTGTCACAAGCTGAATCTAATCCTGTAAATTACCTGTTTAACAAATGTTTGCATGTGATAGAGTATGTGCAGGTATACATACACATATCTGCCAGGAACAACATACAAAAAAGGGCAAGACAATGTATTTTTTATCTGGGTCTCAAGTCTCTTGGTCAGTCAATCTATCTATCTTTGCACAAGTTCATCTTGTATGCCAGTTGCACTCTTTCCTCAACTGGGAATCCCTTCAGATAGTTACTCATGCCCTGGTCATCTCATGACTGAATTATTGCAACGCACTCAACATGGAGCTCCCCTTGAAGACCATCTGGAAGCTGCAGCTGCTCCAAAATGCTTCTGTGTCACTGTTGCTACACAAGCTGTATTGGTTGCCAGTTGGCTTCTGGGTGCAATTCAAGGTGCTGTCATTACGTATAAAGCCCTTCATGGCATGGGGTGGGATATCTGAAGGACTACCAACCTCCAATTGTTTCTGCCTACCCAGTACATTCTGGCAGAGGGTGGGTACTCCAGGACCTATTTATTAAATGTTGCCATCTTACAGGACCAAGGAATCATGCTTTCTTTATCGCCCATCCCCCTGGAACAGCATGTCCCAAGAGATATGGACAGCACCTTTCTCCTGGGATTCCAAAACTTTAATTTTCATATATTTATCATTATTACTGTATGTTAGTTTTTAAAGTCTCTTTTGTCTCTCATTTTTTTGTATTTTTATTCTTTTCTGTTGTAGTTGTACTAAAGTAATAATCGTTTGTAAAAAGTGATAGTGATATCGTGCAGTGACCCAGATTTAAATAATTGAAAAGATGACTCAGAGCATGCAGTGGTGTGCATGCTGCGCCTACCTGGGACTCCTTGAAGAAGATGCATGAGCACAGGGAAAGATTCAGTGTCTTCAAGTATAATGCCTATTTGTGTAATGTCCATGTCATGCCTGCTTACAATCACCTTTTTGCCCTTGAATCTGCCCAAAATGCAACGGTATACATTTAGTTCAGTTATTCTGTCTCAGGCATACTTTTCCACAAAAATGGGCCACCCCATGGATGGACTGAAGAATTTTTTGTCCAGTTAAAGTAAATGGGAGTAATATTTATCCATGCAATCATGGATCATCCTGAAGCACATAATGGGTTGCTGTAGTATATGAGTATATCATATGGGTCTCAGCATATTCTTGCATTTGGCTATGATTCTCTACCTCTAATTTCTAAAATCCTAGAAGCATTCTTTAAAGTAGGCACTATAGTAAGCAACGTGGATGTCTAGTAAGATCTTTGCTTCTCCTTATTTGTTTTTGTTTTTTAAATATAATCACAAAGCTGGCATGCTGCAAAGCAAAGCACTCATCCAAAGAGTCAATATTATTTACAGATAAAATGGCAGGGAGCTGCTGAAGGGCTTGGAAGTGTGCCTGACTCTCAGGAAAAAAAATGAAAAGTAATCTGGGGCATTAGAGAACCTCTAATGGTTAGAGAACTGCTAACTTGGAAGGTTAGAGGATATAGTAGGAATAACCCATCAGAATCACCCTTTGTTGTTTATACCATCCCACCCCGCCCCTTTCTCCATGGCAATCCTTTGGTGAAAGTGGCCAAAACAAAACTCCAAATATATCCACTACTCCAAAAAGGTTGGTTGTCAACCTCTAGGGGATAACAAAGGTACGTAAGGAAACTGATTTGCTTAATTCAAATATTTATAAACCACCTTAAACTAAACCCTTCCAAGACAGCATGTAACAGTTTAAAAATACAAAAATACAGTGAAACAATGGTATAAGCAGTAATAAAAATAATAACATCACATTTCCAATTAAAACAAGATAACATATTGTGTTGCAGACTGTGATAGGTGCTAGTTCTTCAAATAACAGATTGAACACATTCTAACCAATTGTGTAATTCTTAAAAGGCTTGTGGTCCAATGTACTTATCAAATAATTTTTAATGATTTAACTGCAGACCACTCCCCAACATTTGGAATAGAAATTACAAGTGATAAATTGCAGTTTATATTGCTGGAATGTATTAAGTTATATTGTATTTGGCACGTGTCTGTATTCCTAGAGAAAGATAGATTTTATTAGGATTATACAGATGCAAGAAAGCATCTACATAAAATAGGGGACCATTAAAAAGTTGAGTTTTAGAAACCAGCTGACTTCCAAAGGATTTACAATCTGACATTCATATTTGTTAGTACAGCAATGCATTTTTGCAATGCGTGTTTGTTTTAAATTTGCTATGCTGGATTTAATTAGCTTCCAAATACTAATTAAATTAAAAAAACCTTTTAAATCTTTTAATTGTTCCTTGAAAATTTGTGTAGAAAATATTTTTGGAATGCTGGAATTTAACCTTTTGTTTATACAGAACACCTCTTTTCCCCAGTGTATGCAACCTTCCATGTAAGCTAGAATCTGAATTATTTATGGTTAAAAGGAAAGTTTGTTGTGTTTAAATACCAAAACAGAACTACTGTCTCCTTAAAATATTCATTGCTGCAGATTCAACATGCTGGTAATGATTTCTTATCTTTTGGGGGCAGAGGAGCTAAAAAAGCATTATATTAAAAGACAAGGGGAAATAAGGGAGTTATATTCTCTTCAGGTTGTTTTTATTTTAGAAGCAATGTGTCCTGAAAGACAATATTTACTTTTATTGCTGACTGGAAGCCCCTTAGGGACTTTTTGCGTAAAACAGAAAAAAATGAACTTATGATTTATGGTTTTGATGATTAGACAGGATAGATTATTAGAAGAAGAGAGTTATGTTGTAACCAAGGAGTAAGAGGTAAATTTCTACTTGTACTTATAACTGCCGTAAAAAAGACTGGAAGCCACTTGTATTTTTTTCTTGCTTTTCTATTTTTCTTTTACCTTTTCCCCCTTTCTTGCACTTTTAGCTTTCTCTTTGATTTTGTTCTTCTTTGTCTTTTGTTCTTCTTACTTTATATTAGTTTGTATTAGTTTTTATCTTCCCTTTTAATTTTTTTAATAAAATTGTATATATATATAGAGAGAGAGAGAGAGAACACACACACACACAATGTGTCCTTGTTATTTTGAACTTTACTGCTATATTTCAGGAATAACCTTATGAAACATTATGAACTACGAAAATGATAATATATGGAAGAGCATAACATTTCACAGCCTCTGATTAAACCATTTCCCACTTGTTTTACTTGATCAGTAAATTATACTAGGGGGAGCAGTTTTAGCAGGTATAGTTTCTCATTCCTTTGTCTTGCAGGAAAATTAATTTGGCTACAGCTACTTGAGGATCAGATCACTGATAACAGGGGAACTTGGTGGCTGTAGTAGTAATAATAAGGGCAGGTCCTCTTTCTTAGCAATTGCCAAAGAGTGTTGATCCCTAGATAGCGTTTGAAGGAAGAGTCTAAAATGGAGATAAATAATTCAATGTGATAGGAATGTAACAACTTTGCTCAATCCACAATGATCAGATTGTGATTTGGATCTTGATTAGGAAACCAACACAGCCCCTATTTTGGATCTAAACAGGAGCCGTAAGATGTTACAGACTGACACAAACTTGGCTTAGGCAAGGGGATATGCACAGGTCCAACAGTTTAAGAACCTCCAGTTAAGGCAGAATCATGTTCAAAGTTATCTGAAGAGAATGTATCTTGTGCCGCTTTTTATCTAGTTTTATACTTCTTCTTCTGTGGGTGTAACAATGTATGTGGAACTAGGCAGAAGACCTGCGGCAGCAGGTACAAAAGCCAGTTACGCAGACTGGGTAAGTCTTTTTATGCTATTAATATGTTTTCCTCTCCTGTATTTCCTTTTCCTTACATCTGTTGCAAGTATTTTAAACAATTAAATAAAACCATAATAGAATCTATCTCACTATTTAGTACTTGGGATTAATTCAGTTTAATGACACTAAAATTATTCTATTGAACCAATTAGGCAAGAATGTATTGAATTTATCATAAAAATTTCTATATGTATACCAACAGTTTGCAGATATGGTGGATGAATAACATTTCCCCCACCCAAGAATGGATGTTATCATTGAACTGAACTGAACTTCTGAATTTGGCAATGGATTCACATATACTTATTATACTTCAGGTGGAGAAACCTAAGAATATCTTAAAGTTCTGAGGATGTCCAATACATGCTATTTAATAGAGTTCTGTCACTATAATAAATGAAACTGGATGTGCCAACAAAAGAAGAAGGAACAACGAGAGTATTGTTGCACAACTCAAACTACTAATTCAGTTCTTTTTTCACATCCCACCTAATCATGTATCTACTTACATCCTTTTTCTCATGCTCTCTATCCTCTGTCTCTCAGTAATCTGGCTATAAATCCAACCACATGTAGAGAATATTTCATTTAAGTATCTGGTCTTCCTAATGGTACTCACACATGCCTTCCTACAATCCATAAGTGGCACAGTGTAAGCAGCCAAAACCCAGTTATTTTCATCTTATGGGTCTCTACATCAAGAGAACTATGCATGCCAGGACACATCTCCTAACTTGGGGAATGTGGAGGCTGACCACCCCCAAGTCCTTGTTTCCCATGAATCTTCTGAAACTTGTAGAAAGCAGCTTGCATCCTGCACTTGATGTGGATCAAAGAGGCTAAAGTTTTCCCTCTCTTGGAAACAGCTCAAAATCCAATAGTGTGGAGTGCCAGAATGTCCCACATTATGTCCATGAATGAAAATGGGAGGAAAAAGAAAGAGAATGAGAATAATGTAAAAGAAAAAGAGGGGAGAAAAAAAGGAGGAAATGGGAGGAAAAAAAATGAGGCAAAATGAGAAAACCCCTTGATAAAAAAAAGTAGACATATCAAAAAGCTCTCTGCTGGAGGAAGATAGCATCAGTATATGCCCACATCCTGGGAAGCCATAATATGGTTAGTTTGGTTTTGTCTTCATGTGGTGCATGAATCCAACCACTGTTTTGGTTTGTATCTTCTTTAATTTGAGGAAACTGGGCCATTATGGTTTATTCCACAAACAAAGCAAATCATAGGTTAATGCAATGCATGGACCCAATTACAAGGTATCACCTGATATTTTACAGGCAAAGAAACTGCCTGATATTGCTTATCCTACCTCCTCCTGATGAACATATATTTTGCACATGCAATAAGATGGAAGGAAAGAAATGGCACAAAGTCAGGGCCATTTTGGCAACTAAACTTCATGGTGGGTTTCATCACAGTACTCATACAACATCATTTCTTTATAATCAGAATCTAACTAGACATGACTACTCTATGTAGCAATTAGAATCAAAAAGTATATTCTGTATTTCTGCATACCTGAAATATATAGAAAAAAGATAATTAGTATTTCCAAATCACATTGAGGATTAAACCGAATCCTGCCACCTTGCTATCTTCATAAAACACAAACAGAATCATGCACGTATTATAACAAAATGTTATGTGTGTTGCTGTGTTTTTACTTATTTGTTTTGGTTTTTTTGCTGGAAGCATACCTTGAAGATTTGTTGCTCATTTATATACCAACACAAAGATCAGCAAGATTCTTAAACTCCATTGGACTTAATTATACTGGTAAATTGTGCATATTAATCAGATAGATGGCAACAATCTGTACTCAGAATAGAAGTGAGGATATAACTAGTGCAGCAGATACATTCAAAGTGGCACAGAATGGCAGTAAAAAGAAGGAAATGAATTAGATCCACTACGTGGAAGGCAAGCAGCTGCTAGAATAGCATTATCAGCGTTAAATTTATAGCAATCTCAATTAAAGTTAGCCAAAATTTGAATGTCAAAAATGAAAGCTGAATGTCAAGCCATTTATGCCAATGGACAAGAGTTTATAAAAGATTTGAGGGCTGGCTCAAATACAATGCAAGATCATAAGGTTTCAAGTTGAATAATGGTTTGCTTTAATATTTATTTGAGGCCAATAAATTGGATTTGAAACCATAATCTGAAGCTCACTTACAATCCACATTGTTTTGTTATGGTCATGTCTGAATTCCCACCACTGTTGCTCTTACCACCCTCTCTGTGTGTCTTATCTAGATTTCTCTGTATTTGAGATGTGTGCATGCTACTGGGTGGCTGTACGGGAAAGCATATATATAAAAGAATGTTGTTTTCTTTGGTCAGTTTTGTGTTAAACCTAGAAATCATTTAAGATGTTAAGGGATAGGGATAATGATAAATGTGTGTGTTAAAATATGGCCATTTAATAATTGAATTTATTAAAAGGATTAATATTATCAATTTTTTATAAAAAAAATCTAGTGGTACCTGACATGCTTTTGAAAGGGTGGAATAGCCCTTGGCCAATGAGATTTGTGCACCTTTGGATTACAGATGTCATGAGCACTGATGGTGAGCAGGAGGGGGCCCCTATCCAGGGGGGAAAACGCATGCATAGTAGCGAGAATTTGAGCTGTCATTCAAAGAGACACAGAACAGACCCGCCTTGACTTTTGGGGTTTATCTGTATGGGTTTCCTCACGCTTCTTCAGTTTGTTAGGATTTTCTGTCTAATGTAGCAGTAATAAAACACTAGAGACCTGTTCCTCATCTTGGCGTGGTTCCTGCTTGTTAGGACAACAGTAGACATAAGGCATGAAATTAACTGGTCCATGGTTCTAATCTAGTGTGCAGAGATTCCCATTCAGATCTGCAAGATTCCCAATCAGATCTGCAGATCTCGTTCACCCCTGTGACAATCCTCATCACCACATACGCCCCTACCCAAAATGCCATCTTCATCCCTTATTTTAAAGAGAAAGGAAAAAGTTCTTACCTGCAATTAGCAGATGATTAGATATAAGGACCCCTCCACCCCTACTAAGCACTCAGGAGACCCTCCGCTGTGGGCAATGAAGATTATTTTACATTTAATTTCTAGGCAAAGGAGTATTTTTAAGATAGGGCTTTCTTTTGTAGTGAAGGAAGGTCAAACCATGGCTTTCTAAATGCTATTGTTTTCCAGCAAAATTACCCCCCGCATTGTACTGAGCCTATAGATTTATATCAATGTATATGCCTACAGTTCATTAGGAAACCATAGTTTGGCAATATTACTGAATCCATGACATACATGAGTTGAACACCCTATAAACTTTATAATTACTGTCCCATATTGTGGTGTAATTTTGAGCCAGTTATAATTTAGTGAAGACAGGCCATTATGATTTTGCTTCCACAAGTGATGCCACAAGCATTTGGTAGAATAGGGATTTGATTTGCTCACATGTAAAACTTTCAATCATCCAATGAAAAGCAGGATAAAGCCTCTTATCAATCCCTCATTTGAAACCTAATTAATCCTAGATCTTGGACAGAACCAGTAATTTGAATCCCAAACATGGGCTTGCTACTACATTTTTCTAAATCCCTGTAACTGACACAACCTATCATGTCTTCTACAATCAGATTAAATAGGACAAAATCCAGAAATACTTTTTGAATGCTAATTGGAAAAGAAAAGAGAAAATTAAAGATCTTTCACATCCACAAATATAATAATATTTTTCTCATAAATGTACCATAACATACAGAACATGAAACTGCAGACTAAATGAGTTCCTTTAAAAGCTGATGTTGGAGGGATTTATGCCAAGGCCTTGCAATAACCAAATGAATGTGTTTATCACACTGCCATATCTTTGGGGGCACTCACTGATATACACAATCATAAAAATGCACATGGTGTAATACTCACAGGACACTATCACTTCAGAATACATGTAGGAACAGCCTTCTGGCACCAAGAAATGCATTTATTATGGCACAAGTGTTTGTGAAATACATTACAGTTCATGAGGTCCATGCTGTGTTATCATGATAGAAGAATATGTGAGAGTATATATATTTGACACTCACTACTGGTGAGTGTCAAAGCCACTGTCCTGGATGAGACCCTGAGCATCCAGAGCATCCAGGAGTACATCAGTAAGATGGCACCTAAAGATGAGCTGCTGAGAGAATGCCTGAGGCAGCAGCAGACATGGAAGGAAGATCAAGCAGAGGAAGTGCCATAGCAAGACAAGACCTTGCATGGGATGTACCATCGACAGATAGCTGAGGTGGCTGACCTTGGGAAATCCTACCAGTGGCTGGAAAGGGCTGGACTAAAAGACAGCACTGAGGCACTGATCATAGCAGCACAAGAACAGGCACTAAGCACCAGATCCATAGAAGCAGGGGTCTACCACCCTAGGCAGGACCAGAGGTGCAGACTGTGCAGAGAGGCCTCAGAGACAGTCCAACACATAGTGGCAGGGTGTAAGATGCAGGCAGGAACACCATACACTGAATGGCACAACCAAGTAGCTGGCATTGTGTACAGGAACATCTGCACAGTGTATAGGCTAGACCCTCCCAAGTCCAGATGGCAGATTCCACAGAAAGTCATGGAGAATGACAGGGCTAAGATCCTGTGGGACTTCCAGATCCAGATGGACAGGCAGGCACTGGCCAATCAGCCAGACATTGTAGTAGTAGACAAGGACCAGAAGATAGTGGTAGTGATAGATGTAGTGGTGCCAAGTGACAGCAACATCAGGAAGAAAGAGTATGAGAAGCTGGAGAAGTACCAGGACCTGAAGGAGGAACTAGAGAGGATGTGGAAAGTGAAGGCCAAAGTGGTCTCAATGATAGGAACACTCGGGGCTGTGACTCCTAAGGTGGGAGAGTGGTTCCCAGGAGCAACATCATTGCTTTCTGTCCAGAAGAGTGCAATGCTAGGAACAGCTAAGATATTGCGCAGAGCCCTCAAACTCCCAGGCCTCTGGTAGAGGACCCAAGGTCAGGAAGAAACATACCACCCATAGGGGTGAGAAGATATTTTTTTTTATTTATAGGGTATACCAAATGTCAGGCTCTCTATATAATTTATTATATAAACTACATTAAATGTTTGAATTGGTTACTATTTTCACACTTCCTGACATTTGATGCATGGCCTTTGAACATTCCTAAGTACAGTAACATTTTCTCTGATGTTCACAGATTCTTATGTGATGGTCTCCATTAGATTGTCTATTAGCCTACAGGGCCTGACTTTTGGTATATCCTCTATGTATATAGGTGTGTGTATGTGTGTATATGTGTACACACACACACACACACACACACACACACTACAAATGTCAGGTGATATGGGGAAATAGGAAAGTTTTAGGTCAGGAGGAAATGAAATTAGAAGTCACAGGCAGTGATAATGACCTTCTTGCAAACAAACCTGATTTATTTATTTGTTAGGTTTCTGTTCTACCTTTTCTTCAGAAGCTTAGAGTTCCATACACAGAATCTGTCTTCCAATCCTTTTCCCCAGAACAACTACAAACTTGTATGGTAGGCTGGACTGAGAGATAGCGATTGGCCCAAAGTAACCCCATTCCCTTGGATGGACGGACTTAAAGTTAAACATGGGTTTTAAAAGCATACAATAGCTACATTCTGAAGTCATAAACTCTGACTGACTATGCTATGTTTAAAAAGGAATATGTATGTTAGCCTTTAGATGCATCATACATGTTATATTTACCAGTATACAGAAAAGAGGGTCACTTCATCCCGTCCCCCAATATACACCAACTAGGCCTTAATAACATTCTGCTACATCTTCTGTTGCTAGCTCATTCCAGAGGAATTCAGATGTGTTGACTCCTTCTACATATGCACTTCAACGCTTTTTAGATATTACCTCAAATATCAAAGTAATATTCATTTTGTTCATGGTCAGACAGTTCAAATAAAAGAGACTGGTGGATCCTGTCAGGGAAAAGTGGTCTTGATTACCAATATTCATGTGTGTGTGCAGTTAACTGAGTTAAGTGGAGGCACCCACAGCTTAGTGTCCATGATCTATTCCAGACTTATGAACTGAAAACCATTTTCTTGTTTTTTTTCTCTACAAGAAAAATTCTGGATTTTGTCCACAACAGAATTAGAGATTTGGCCTTGGAGGAGGAAGCCAAGCCTGCTTTGTTCTCCTTCTCTGACTCCATTTGTTCTATTTTTCTTTCCTAAGTCTGCCTCCTGCCTCCTATCCAACCCAGATATTTCCTATTGCCACTTTCCCCACTATAGTTCATAAATACAAGTATTGTATTGTTAAGGTACAGGTTATATAAGCAGCTACTTGCCTGCAATGAGTTAATGTCTCCATTTTTAATTTTTTGTGATGCACAGTACATTTACTTTGTGAAAAATGTGCACCTCTGGAGAAAAATGGGGAGAGGGTGGTAGTGAAAATGTTAACATTGATCACTTCCTGACATGCACAGCAGCTTGAGGTGATAGAATCAGATAATAGAATTCTGTACTTCTGTGTATAATGTAATACATCAAATTGCTGCAAAGTCAGGGCTCTTTTTTTAGTCATGAAATCAACTGACTTGTGGGATTCCTTGCCCCTAATTCAAAGGAGGATAAACTGCTATTTTACATGTTAATTAAAATTCAGTCTAAAAAGTGGTAAATGTAATTTCACAGTGTATCAAACATGTAACAATAAAGCTTATCTAGACATTACAGTCTAAACAATTCTCTCATTTCTTGCTAGGGCTTTCTGAAGACTTGATGACAAGAGAATCCCATTATTCTGAACAACCTGCCACTTTCAGGGATGACTACAGCTAATTTATTTGTACAATAAGCAAGTAACAACACAGTTCCTTTGCATAAGGTATGCTGGTTCTTAATAAAGCCCATCTAACTATAAAGATTTATGGGTTTAAAATAAAGACTTGTATAAACTGACATTTAAAATGGGAATACGTTGCCTCAAGTCATAACAAGTGAGAAGATTGTGTTCAGTGGCATTTGATAATTTTATTCCTTTTGCCCAACCACAGATTTCATAAATGTGATTGGGTTAATGCACAAGTTAAGCATCTTGGCAGAACTAGGCAATCAGTTCATACTTTAGAAAGGAATATACCATATTAGAAAAGTGTTGAGTATTGATTTCCATTTCAAAATGATATTGGGATAAAGAAAATAACATAGAATTCATTAAAGAGACGTCACATTAGGCCTTCTCATTATTGTGTAATTTCAAATTACTGCTAGGACCTCCGGTATATTGCATAATTATTTATTATCTTACTTATTCTTTCATTTCTTTTGCCAGCTTGTTAATCCATTCACACAATCATATAATGGCCAGTTAAGGCCCATATATCAGTTTGATTAAACTAGGTTATTCAAGAATCTGGCAAAGTAATGTGGGTCTTTCTGAACCTTGGAGCAAGACAGGATCAATCCAGTCTGGCTTTGGCCAAAGCTAGAAGTTCCAGAAGGTGCAGTTCTGACAAGCAGCTCTGAAATTTTGAGGCACTGCAGCCGTCTCTGTTTCTCTACCCAATTTCCTTTACAGCAGGGTTCCTCAACCTTGGCAACTCTAAGCTGTGCTGACTTCAACTCCCAGAATTCTGGGAGTTGAAGTCCACACAGCTTAGAGTTGCCAAGGTTGAGGTACCCTAAGTTATGGAATATTGCCAGTTTGAACTCTGAGAGAAAAGCAAGATAATGATGGTGTTGATAGTGATGGTAATTTAATTGTTTTTAAAATTATTTATCCACCTTCTGCTGCTGATGTAATATAGTTAGTACTCCACTGACTGGTTATTATTTATACATTTTTCTCTACAAATTTTACCCACATTTTTTCTTTGTTAACTAACATAATAGATTTTGTCTGCTCACTGCCCCGAAGAAATTATTTGAAGATATCCTTGTTTGTGTGTTCAGTCAGCTCCACTGCATAGAAACACCTTCTTCTTTTGTACCAAAGGAACTATTAACACTGAAAATTAATTTTGTCCCCCCCATTACCTCCCCCCACATTAGAGTTTAAAAGAAACTTAGCTTGAGAAACCCTACATTAGTTTCACAGAGGTTTCACACACTTGAAATGTCTAGGTTGTCAAAAAAAATTTTTTTTTAAATAAATCATAGCCATTTCTTCCACATTAGAAAATGAGACAATTAAAGATCCATTTTAACAAATTTTGCTTTGGCTTCTGGAATAGATAAGACTGGGAAAACTGGTTCATTTGGAACAAATTGGACCATTTCTGAAGCTTTGGTTAAGCCACAAAATCAAATCCTCTAATTTGTGAAGAAGTTTTATATCTATATGCTGTACAAGATTCCCTATGCCTCTGAACAATATTCATAGATATGTGAAAGATAAAAACCTGTTTTCCCTCCATCATAGATGTTTGCCATCACAGAACCCTCTGTATCTCTTTATAGAACACCCTCCTCCCAAACTTTAGGATAATTAGCATTCAGTGTTGCCCTTGTACACAACTGAACATGTTGTATAAACAGCTGCTCTGTTTGTATCAAACACTGTTGACTTTAATTTTCATAAGGTACCAAGCTCTCTCTTTCTGGAGACTCATTCAAGGTTTTCAATACATTGTGCATATTAAATCATTAACTGTAATTAATCTGAATGTGTGGTGACAAATATACAAGGGAAGGCTGGCTTTTAGTGAAAATATAAATTGGGACACAGAGTTTAGTGCTTGCTCTGTGGAAGGCAGCAGAAGCATCTGGTATGGAACCTTGCATGTCTTTCCTTTCCTCCCACCTCCCAACATTCTGACCTCTCTCCCCAAGATCCTCACCTTACCTTCTTATTTCACTACAGATACAAATTTCTCTAGCCCACTAAACTTCAAATGGCTTCCATAATAGTCAAAGAAGGCTATTTTAAAGTCTGATTCTGGAAGGGAATCTTCTGTGTGGAAGGGAGCACTGCTTACTGCCTCAGGTCCTGCTACATTGCTTCACTGTGGTGGAGAGTTTTTTTGGGATGGATAAGCAAAAAACTGGGAGTGTATGCAAGAGTGCAAGTGTATGCACTCCCAGCAACCTCATCCAAGGCATGTAGGTCATCCCAGCTGCCCAACTAAAGCAAGCAGGCATGTATATTGGGTAGCAATGAAAGGAGTATTAGGTATGTTCGCCACCTTGAGTTATTTATAAAAATAATAAAGGCAGGATAGAAAATAAATAAATAAATAGATGGATGGATAGATAGATAGATAGATAGATAGTAATTGCTAAAGGTGGATCACTTTTGTGACAACAAAGGCATCATTTCATAGTGCATGGGAGTAACCACTCCTATATTTTTCCAAGAAACTACATGGATAGACAATAAAAAGCAATTGACAGTATAATGCTGGATGAAATTCAAGTTGGATGGAATTCAAGATGCTCCTGAGGAAGAGCTGAGGCGGCTTTGGAATATTAACGATGTTTATGATGTGGCCAGATTAAAGCCTTCAGAACCTCTAGTTGCTGATATTACCATGCAGGAAAAGATAATACAAACCATGGGAAAACACAGTGAAAGATGAAATGAATCAACTACACATTGACATAAAAGGCATCAACAAATTAAAATGGACTGAATTGGTATATAATACAATATAAGTAAGTTAGAAGTAACAGTGTTGCTTTCATAGTCAGGAAGGATATAGTAAGGGAAATACCTTGGTACACTGCAGTCAATGACAGAATAATATTAATTAGATGTCATGGACAACCCTTTAATATGACAATTACCCAAGTTTATACTCCAACCACTGATGCAGAAGAAAAGGAGGTTGATGGGTTTTATGGTCAAGTTTAACCTGAAATCAACACAACATGGAAGCTAGATGTGTTGCTTGTGACTGGAGACTGGAATGCCAAAGCTGGAGGAATGAGGCTGGAATGTCAAAGCTGGAGGAATGGACTGGAAAAAAAATGAAGCAAGAGAATGATTTATCAATTTCTGCCAATCAATGATTTCTTCATTGCTAACTCCATCTTCAAATAACCAAAACGAAGTCTATGTACATGGATATTATCAGATGGAATACACAGAAATCAAATGGCTATATTACTGATACAAGGACGTGGAAGAGCTCAATTATAGCAATTATAGCAGAGTCTGCCAATGACCAAGAAACAGAAGAAAGCAAACAGGATCTCAGAACAGATGGTAGAAATTGCTAAGAAGAGAAGTCAAAGCCAAGAAAGACAAAGATCTCTGGAAAGAACTTAACAAATAATTTCAGACAGCTGATAGAAGAGACAACAAGCAGTATTACAACAACTTCTCTAAATTGATCAAATATGGAAACAGACATGAAAAAAAAACATATTCCAGAAAATCTCTGAACTCAGAAGGAGGTTCCAATCTCAAATTGGTATGCAAAACAATGGCAATGGACACTAGTAATTGATTTAAAGAAGCTCAAACAAGATGGAGGGAGTAAAACTGAAATTCTGTACAGTAGAGATGTCAACATCCAAGATACCTTAGAAGATACCCCCTATTTGCAAGAACCTCTAGAACTATAAGATGATGTTATAAGACTATTATTACCAAGTTGGAAGACTACAGGAAGTTATGTAATATCTAGAGAAATATAGAAAGCAACAGAAGAATCCATAAAGGTTCTAATGAAACTATGCCAGCAAATCTGGAGAATGATACAGTGGCCACCAGACTGGAAAAGGTCGATTTTCATCACAATAACAAATAAAGGAGACTTAACAGAGTGTGCAAACTATCATACAATATTCTTAATTTCACATGCTAGCAAAATAATGCTTAGGCTCATCCAATGCAGATTAGAGCCCCAAGTGGAAAGGGAAGACTAGATGTTCAAGCTGGTTTTAGAAAAGACTGAGGAACAAGACACATTATTGCTAATGCACTTTGAGAAAGGCAAAGAATATAAAAAAGTCAATATGTGTTTTATTGATTATATAAAGTTTTTCAATTGTGTTGATCATGTCAAGCTGTCTAATGTTCTTAGGAAAATGGGAGAACATCTCATTGTCCTTATGTGAAACCTATAAATAGGACAGGAAGTAGCAGTCCACATGGAACAAATGAACAGACTGGCTCCAGGTTGGCAAAGGAATGAGACAAGGCTATATATTTTCTCCTTATTTGTTCAGCGTATATACTTAATATATATTAGAGGGACTGGATTGGGAGAAGATGATTATGGTTTTAAAACTGGAGGAAGAAACATCAGTAACCTGCACTACGCTGATGACACTCTGATAACTGAAAATGCAAATGATCTGTAAGTTCTAGTAATGAAAGGCAAGGACCACAGTAAAAAAAAGAGAGTAAAATTAAATTTAAAGAAGACCAAACTAATGACAAGTACAACAACTTGTAGCCTTAAAATTAACAATGAAGATTGTGAAGTGGTGGAAAGCTTTTGTCTTTTATGATTATCAACAGTAAAGGAACCCATAGTGGAAAAATATGCTGCAGACTAGCACTTGGTAGGTGAGCAATGAAAGCCTTCGAAAATATATTCAGATACTGTGAAATATCTACATTTACAAAGATCAGAATAGTGCAGGCAATGGTATTCCCTGTGACACCTTATGGAAGCAAAAACTGGACTATGAAGAAGGGGGATAGAAAGAGTACTACACGTTTGAATGTTGATGTTGGTGAAAACTGATGAGAATACCATGGATAGCCAAGAAAACAACAAAGGGGGAACCTAGAACAATTCAGAGTTCTAACTCAAGGCACAAATGATCATGCTTAAATTATCATATTTTGGACACATTATGTAAAACCCAGCTCTTTGGAAAAGTCTTAATTCCTGGGAAAGGTGGAAGAAGGGAGAAGAAGAGGAGGTCCAGCAAAAAGTTGGATGGACCTGATTATAGGAATAGTGGATGTGCTGCTAGAAGGCCTGAATGGCTAGGTTGGGGACAGATAATCCTGGAGAGGTTCTGTCTATGTGCTCATAAGAGTCAACACTGACTTGACAGCACATAACCAAAGCACTGCTTAGGAGAAGAATTACTCTTTAATTCTCCTCCTTTCAATGTTATGATGTCTTTCAAGAGTCTTTAAAACATTTTCCACTGAAATCAATTTAAGGTATTTTAATGCTCCAGTATTGTGGAAAATGGGCTATATGAGCATGTGGAATTATTCAGTCTTGACTACAGGTGACTGCCTGAAGAAGTCCATGCAGCCTCCATGGCAGCATTTTTCAGAAGTGGCTTGCCATTGCCTCCTTCCTAGGGCTGAGAGAGAGTGACTGGCTCAAAGTCTTCCAGCTGGCTTTGTGCTTAAGGCTGGCCTAGAAGTCAGTCTCCTCTTCTAAGCCTGGTGCCTTAATCACTACATCAAACTGGCTCTCATTCAGTCAATTAACCTCTTACATATTATTAATAAATCATATGACATCTATATGGGAAATTTATTGAATGGCTAATCAAAGACAAGGTGCTGCCCAAGAACACATGTCCAGTCAGCTTTATATTAATGACTTAAACTGCATAATTTAGCTAAAAAGTATTCTAGTTGATGACAAGGAACCCCTTATGCTACTTTTTTTATTTGAAGGTGGTCTTTGACTCAACATTTAGAAAGAGGCTATGGACAAATTTGGCAGAAACAACTATAGTTTGCTATCTTCTCTGATTAATTATGATGCTGCATGAAAATACCATCATGCAGATTAGATATGCCAGTTTCAGAGGTCTCTATGCAGTAATACACTTCTTAAAAGGAGTTAAGCGAACGGGCGTACTTGCCTCTCTTCTCATGAACTTTTATATTCATTCTGTTGTTCAGGCTCTATCTAAAAATGAATTTCATCCATCAAAGTTGGCTAATAAACCCTGTTACTTACCCTCCTCTGTGCCAGGGGTGCAGTCATTTTATCCCTGATATAGGTGGACCTAACGGGGACTTTAAATGCCTTAGCATCGTGACTATTTCAAATCAAAGGTTGCTCTATTTACAAGTCTGCACCTTTGGTAATTGTTAAATGGTTAGTAGAACTGGACAACTAAATCTGTCTTTTTCATTACTTTACCTTGTAGAGCAGCACTGGAAAAACATGTGCTCCTATTTCTGTGTGAGGTTTATGTTGTCTCATGAAATATATAGGCCATTTGTTCCTTTCACTACCAATCTGTCATTTTTTTTCTAGAGCCTTAAATGCAGTTTTTAAAATTAAAAAGAGTTTTATTCCTTTTAACCATGATCTTTCATGATGGAAAGCAACCAAGAAAAATCAACTGATGCATCAACATGGCACTTCTATTTTGCATAAATCACTAGTTCTGAGAAACATGAATTACAATATATATCTGGACTTCTGGTGGGGACATGGTGGACTGAACAGCTGTGCCTGCAGGCTCAGTAGGCAGAACTGATAATGCGGCAGTTTTTTCAGGCTCAGGCAGGTTTTTCCTGAAGTCCAGGAGTACTTTTCTGGATAAGGAAAACACCTGGAATCACCCCATCTGTCCTCCGGACGGCTGCTTGCAGCCAGAAGATCACAATAGCATTCACACTCGACTGGTAAGAGCAGCCAGGAGGCTGGGACATCACCATTTCCAAGAGGCACTGTAGCCTTAAAGGGACACTAAGACCAGCCACCCCATTTCTAAATCACCCAATTTATATTTCTTTTAAGTATGTGTACTGTAAGAGAGGCTTTCTACAGCAAGGAGAAGAGGGCTCTCTTGGTGCTTATCCTTATTTCTGGGATTAATTATTTTTTTTAAATTCTTAAATTTTTGACTTTGTTTTCCATCCAAATATTAAGGGGGCTTGAGAGTAAATAATTGTCTCCCTGTTATTATTTTTGTACTAAATTTGAAGATACTAGCTTTTTCCCACACGTTGAATCGGCTGTTTTGAACTTTCAGTTTTCTGCTTCTACTTTTCCTGAGGAACTGTCTGTTATCTCATTCTCACTTATGTAAACACATTCTTAATTCTTTTGTATCTTCAATTTTCGCTGGTTAAGCTCCTAGGGGGCACCATAATCGACTGCTTGAGACATGGAGGAGTTGAAGCAGACTTTCTCTGACTTTCACTGAGATTTTAAACAGATTCTTTCTGATTCTTGTCAAGTTTTTATGCAAGGCATTGTCATGAGTAAGGATGGCGAGCAGGGGGCTCCCATCCAGGCTGTAAAGCTCATGCGTAGTACTGAGGAATTAAGCAACCATTCAAAGAGACACAGATCAGGCCCGCCTTAGCCTTTGGGGTTTATATGTCTGGGTTTTTCCCACGCTTATTCAGTTTGTTAGGATTCTGTTTATGTAGCAGTAATAAACATTAGAGTACTACTCCTCGTCTCAGCGTGTGTCTCACTGTTAGGACAGGCATTCAGGACATTGTGGAAAACATGAGGTCTAAAATGTGTCATCTGGTTGGGGATGTTGTGGAGGAAACTGAGGAATTTAACAGCGACAGAAATGTTTCTTCTAAGAGTGAGATCGGGACTTCTGTAGAAATGCTTAATGAAGATTGGATAGATGAGTTGAAGAAATTAAAGGGAGAGATTGAGTTGCAAGCCATAAGTGAAGTTGATTTTCTGATGGAACACCATGGAAAAGAAGTGGTTATTATGTATGGGAGGTCTCTTGAAGTGAAGTCAGAGTTTTTGAAGGGGACAGTTGGACAGTTTGATTTTTCTAAGAAAAAAGCTCTATGCGTATTGTGGGGATATGTAAATGCTCTGTTTATTTTGAAGTGGGATAAGGGTTAAAGAATATTTATCTGGATTGCTTTTAGGGTTTAGATGATTTCATTTATTTTTAACGATTTGGATTAAGATTATAAAGGTATAATAAAAAATAATAAATGTTTCATTTTGGATTTAATATGATTAAGATTATTAAAATTGTTGTATTAACAAGTATAATGGCAGACAATTTATATGTTTTTTAGTTTGATCTTTATTATAGTAGAAAGGAATATATAGAATAGTTGTAGGAAGGGAATAATTAAATAAATGTTATCTTTGGGGGGAAGTTGATTAGGAGGTTTATATATTTTTTCTTTTAATATAAGGGGAGGGAGCAACTGTATTTAGTGATTTTTATAATGTGCCAATGGAATGATTTATAGAAATAATGTGATTTTGGTTTAATATAGAGTAAGAGATTAATTATGGAAAATTGTTGTATATTCTTGCTATTAAAAGTCAGAAGTCACTTCTTTTTGTAATTTTGAAAAATTTCTCTTGTGTTTCTATACTTTTTTAGTTTTTTTTTCTTTGAGGTTTTTTGTTTTTCTGTAGCTTTTATCTTTGCTTGAAACTTAATAAAATTCTTATAAAAGAAAGTTAGAATATACTTACCCCCAGAGGTGAGACAGGCCCCCAGTCTCCTGGCCTTCAGAAAGGGAGTTAAGACCTGGCTATGCCACTTGCTTGGGGTGAGAGGGGGGATCATGGGGGTGGTTGCTACCATGATCTGGCCCCGGAAAATTTCACTAACACTGTCCTGGATTTTATATTTATATTTTATATTTTAATATTTATGTATTTTTATATTTTATGATTAACCTTTTATTCTTTTATCTACTTGTAAACCACCCAGAGTCATCACAATACAAGATGGGTGGTGGAGAAATATGATAAATAAATAAATAAATAATCTATGTATGGAGCTTTATAAAATAAGTATATGCAAGGAAAAGGAAAGGATGACAAGATCAATCTGAGTCAGAAACAATCCTGATTAATAGAAAAAGAAGCTAATATTGGAAATAAATCCTTTTGTGTAGGAAAGGTGGATTATAGGATTACCCTCATACAGTTTGGATCTGAAATCAATTTTATATCATTACAAGCCTTTTATGGACTAATTAAGTGGAGAGAAGAACAGTAGTAATTTATTCTTTAAAAAAAGGAATAAGCTAGTTCTGCCAGAGAAACAATGGATTAAAAGTATGCACGTGAAATTCTTAGCATTCTTTTCTACTGTCTCTTGTGAACATAAGAACCTGTAATCAAAGTTTTCTTACCACTGAATAAGGCACTACTCAGTACAGGGGGAAAGTAAAATCAGTAAACACAATGTAAACACTGAAACTAATAAAATCCACCACCCACACTTTATCAGTATCATGTCATACAAGCATATTTTCCTGTTCCCGGGCAAGTATCAAACACAGGTTTTTTTTATCAATGTTCTGTTAGGTTATCATGCCTTGTTTTTGGTTTTCATTCTGTTTAGGGGACCATAACTGTGGTCTTCGTTTCATTTGACTCTGATGTGGTAGTCAACAGAGCAACTCCAAATGTATTTATTTAACAAGCAGTACAAATGGCGCTCAGAAATAAAAACAGCAAAAGAAAGACTTTGGACAAGAACAGTAAGTAACTGGAGCTACCAGATTTGAACTGAAAAAATCCAGAGGAGTGTTATGCAACAGTAAAGAGGTAGAGTTTTCTGGCAGCCTAGATATGGTAGTCCTATAAGAGACATCATAGACTCCTGGAGAACCTCAAGGCTCTGTAACACAATGGCCGTCTTCGTTACGGGATTGAGGAGAAACTTGTTTTGAAAACTGCAAAACTGAGTTAATTGACCCAGCCATCAACTATTTGCCCCGTGTGATAATTACCAGAGGATTAAATATCCCTTCTAATATCTATGATTGAGACACAAGTCTAGATGGGCTTCTCTAGGTCCTCATTATGTGTACATTTCACAAGCATCCTTTCAGACTCTACAGGGGCTGGAAAAAATTGTGATCACACTACTACATGTTTTTATTTTTATTTTAAATTCCCCTCCTTAGTGAGAAAAATAGCAGCCAATGGGGAGGGAAATAATATTTTTATGGCTGCTGGATCATCACAGAGTCATCTGAGATCACATGATGCCAACAGATGGAGTTGAATCAACTAACTAGAAGAAGTCTTGGTTGTTTGTGTTTTGCAAATAAGACCAGTGTCAGTCTAGCATAACTCTATCAATATTCTCATCATGAGAAGAAGCTCTTTTTGCAGCAATAAATATGTCACATAGTTCTACATGTGTGCATACAGATGTACAGGAAAAACATGCAGAGCATGGCTCCTGAAATTCTGAACCTTTTAGTAAAATCTCTGCTCTGGGTCACATGGCTGGGAGGAAGTAGCGAAGTCTGCAACGTTCTTACTGTTACCCAATTACCTTCCCCTAGAGATGCACTGAGTGACATTTTCCTTAATTTTTTTTGTTGTTGTTCCACAATCCCTGCCCTGATTCAGCTCATTTTCAAGCTCAATCTTTTTTTTATTGTCAGCATATCCTCCCCACATGTGAAATTTGTTCCATTCTGTTCAGGCTTTGGAGAATTATGTCATTGGAATTGGACTTCTATGCTGACCGACAGACATACAGACGGGGTTCCAATTCCAATTACATAATTTCCTTCCAACATTCTATTGGTTTGGAAAGAATAACAAGTGAAAACATACACAGCACAGCTTTTGGAGATCTTTTCAACCCCTCTGTGGCCATAAGAGACGTGGATCTGGCCTTCTCCCAGCATACCAGTTGTGTCCCCTTTCTGTTCAGTTTTTATAGTTATTCTGCTGAAGGACACACAGACAGAATCCTGAACTCCTTTATTTCCAATGTTCTGTTGGGCTGGGAACAATAGTAAGTTGTAACTAAACTCGCCCTGTTTGGTAATAAAAATTGCAACTATGATACGGTAGCCTCAGTAACCTTTTACTTGGTGCTGAACTATTGAACTGATTATATGAATTGGTCTATGTGCAACAAGTTATGTAACATCACTTGAACATACACTGTAATCACCTCCTACAAGCTGATTACATGGCTGATTTGCCAGGATTGATGCAATAAAGCAAAATATTTGACATGACTTTTTAGATTTACCTGCTTATGTGCATGATCGTAGGAATTGATGTGGTTGTCAAATTCATGGTGTTTATGGTACTGCTTGTCACATAATTCACAGTAGAAGTTAGCCTTCACATCTTCCAGAGCCCTTGCTGCAGCCTTCTCCTTTTCAGCAAAATCCTACAAGGGCAGAAGAAGATGAATAATACTTGATTAGTAATATTTTTTCTCCACCATTTTCCATGTATCGAGGGACAGTTCTACTATTACACAGAATGAAAATGTTACAAACAAGCAGCAAGTTTCTTATTAATTATTATAGTTAATTTTTACTCTACGGTAGAGACACCTGTGGAAACTATGTTGTGTCCCAATGATCATAATTTGGGATCTATGCACCTTGATTGAGGAAGAGGCAGTGCCTCTTTTTCTGAGGAAGCTAAATGGTCTGTGCTAACTTTCATCAGCAATAAAAAGCATTGAAATAGCCACGTGTGATGAACAGCTCAAAATGGATGCATGATCCATTATTTACCATGGTGATGTGGGAAACAATGCTCCTTAGGTAATCTAAAGCAGTGTTTCTCAACCATACTGGCTGGTGAATTCTGGGCGCTGAAGTCCACACATCTTAAAACTTGCCAAGGTTGAGAAACACTGATCTAAAGTACCTGATACTTTACTAGACATAAATCTCTACAAGCATATTAAAGAAATATTAACCTGGGCTAATTATTGCTTCAGCCATACTTAAACACTGTACTTGACAATGCAAAAGAACAAGAATAGAAAAAGAGAACCATCATGACAGGATATTACTGTACAAGGATCATGGCCTCTAATCCAGTTAGCAGCTCATACATTATGGGCAGTAAAAGGAACAAGCGTATATGTACTGGAATCAGTTAATCATCTCAGAAACGTTGGTAGCTATGTTAGGCTTCCCTAACTATTTTACATACACTTGCTTTTAGTGACTGTATCTCAAGTGATTGATTTGAATCTAAGGCATATAAGTAGTATAGAATTCCACAAGCACAATAGTGTAAGTTTAAATTTGTGGCCATGACACCTCCCAAATCAGCCATGCAGTTTGCAATGTTGTATACAGTAATTTGTAGTTATTCTCACCGAATTCAGGGGGCCTGTTTACATGATACGCTTCTGGGTCATGGATGGTGGTTAACATGTTGTACAAATAGGAAAAATTGGTTAATTGCTAGATCAATTAATTCAGATGCGATTAGATTTAGTCCCACACAATCCTGGTCATCTTTGGGTCATCTTCCTCAGTCAGCCATGTTGTGTGAACAGCTGACCAGTGGGTTAACTGCCCTTAACTCTCCCAAGGTGGCGGCTTTGGATCTTTCCCCACTTGCATCAGTACAAACATGTCCTGGGAACATATTTTTTTCTGCCATGTCCCCATCATATTATTTTTATGCCCATGAATGAGACAGGCTGAAGACATCCTTAGCTGTACTGAATTTAAAGTAGTATTTTTCTCCTTATTCCAACTATGTCCAAGGGCAGCCTTAAGGCATATAAAATCTCTTAGGCTTTGACTTCCATTATCTTGGAGGGAAGTCAAGTGTCTATAATGAGTTAGAACAGAGGGAGAAAAAGCAGGATACTGATCAGCAACAAGGACAACAAATCCTGTGACCACATGGATAAAGTGAAAGTAGGTAAAGACTCTTTGATTCTATCTATGATGGTATCACTGCTATTTTTTAAATAAAATTCCCTCTGGAAAACAAAATAATAATTAAAAAAAAAGACAAGAATTGGGGAGTGAAGTGAAAGGCCCCAGCTCTTTTTCGGTGGTTGGGTAGATTAATAAAATGGCCATTAGCCAACCAACCCAGTCATCCTGAATTATGTGCTTCCAGCCTGAGCATTCACTGTGTCACGTAAACAGAGCTAGTAAGGCTCATTTATCAATAGGGTTGTTCTGTTAAAGACTAAAAACAATATCACTGGTACTTTGTAAAGCTGCCTTGTTTAGTCCAAAACAATTCCAAAATTTATTGTAAAGGGCCCCCTCATAAAATTTATATCAGTAATCCAAAAAAGATATTACCAAAGTATGTGGGTTGTTGCTACACAGGTACCTAGGTACAACAACTGCAGGTATATCAACCTAGTTACTAGAAGGTGCTACATATCTTCCTGGCTAATTGGATCCCAGAGAGAGAGCAAGATCAGTTAGGATTTCTAGACTATCGGTCCAGTATTTTGGGACTGTAAATCCATCCCAAAAAATGTAAGTACCAGCCACAAGCATAGGCCGCCTGCTCACTGATAACACTTAAACATGATTGCACTTCAGTGTAATAAATAACAATAATAACAACAATTGATTAACCTTGTATGCCACCCATCTCTCTTCCATTAATGACTGCAATATTATTTATAATGAGAGCTAGTTTGGTGTAGTTGTTAAATGCACGGGGCTAAAAACCAGGAGTCTGTGAGTTCTAGTCCCACCTTAGGCACAAAGCCAGCTGGGTGACCTTGGGCCAGTCACTCCCTCTCAGCCCTAGGACCGAGGCAAGGGCAAACCACTTCCAAAATCTTACCAAGAAAACTGCAGGGACTTGTCCAGGCTCTTGCCAGGAGTCAAGACTGACACAAAAGCCCACACACCTACAAAATGTTTATAATAATGTTAGAGGGGATGATAATTTAAGCAGTAACCTTACTGCTATTTGTTCAGTTTGAGCAATGTTTGTCTTTTACAACCACAGCTATCAAGACAGCTATCCATTTTTCTCAGTGGTTTTAAGCACATAATATGAATTCCAGGATGTAATGTTTTATGTTAATTCCATAACTGTGGAATTTCTTTGATCCTTTCTAATGGTTACTCTTTGATGACTGGAACATGCTTCCCAGAAAGGTTCACTAGGCTCACTTTAGGATACATTTTACACAGACATAGTGCATTTCTAAAACAACCACCACCACCCAAATTTTAGATGCAATATTAATCATTTTATTTTATTTTATTATTTCTTTTTTCATTTCATGTTCATTGTTCTATTTATTTGGTAGCCTGCCTTGAACACATATATTTAAAGACATATAATGAATAAAATAAACACATCTCACTTAAAACAGTATTTTAGAGCTGCATTTCTTGGCATCGGTCTTCAATAAATCACTGCCCTTATTCTCCCTTCCCCCCATTTCTGCCTCCAGGGGATGGCTTGTTAAAATATTATTAATGTGGGTGGGTGGTGTTGTCATTTGCCAGAAGTCAGTACCTTCGTTCCTAAATTCTTAACTGGTTGGGTGGATGCAGCTTGCCTGTGGTGAACGTGTAGGCAAAGTAAGCATATCCTCATAAGGTCCCATGCAGTGCACAGCCTGCCATTTTGCACATTTTCACTGCTGAGGTAAATTGTAGGATAATTATGTTCTTCTGCTATAATCAAAAGAACAATCTTAGTGTCTAAACCAGAAAAAAAATTGGAAAGCACTGAAAAGGCAATGAAGATAAATTGTATCATAACTTCTATTCAGTTATTATTAATCCTGTGCGGAGGGAAGACTCGTCCAGTCCACCCCGACATCTGTGTAAGGAAAGTCTGAATCTACATGGTTACTTAGTTACCATAATTACAGAATGAGACTACATCTGAATATGGTTAGAATTTCTTTTAAGACTTTCCCTGCCAATATAAGGATATTGATGATAGAAGCACTAGAGGTCCATCATCAACTAGAGCTCCATCACTGTTCTTATCTCTGTCCAGATTTTAGGTTATAATAATATCTGAATATGGCTGTAGAAATGGGTGCAAAGCGAAGCATGTCTTAATGTGTGGATAGGAGCATAACTGCCATATACATTTCTTTGAAACAGTGAAGCATATCCTTTACTCTTAAGGATATGAGCTAAAAATCATATAATTTTAGAGTAGGAGGAAACTTTGTAAGTAAATCACTTAGTTCAGTCATCTTTTTCTATGCAGGTATTTATCTGTTCAGTATTCTTAATAAAATTTCAGGGAAAGGCATTTAAAATTTTCTCCACATTCAACATAAACATGCTGTAGTCTGGATGGTTTCTGTTGGATTCATACGACCAATCTCCCATATTTAGAATTTTGAAAGTACTATTCCTTTTTATTTTTCTGTCCCAAAATTCATTTCTCTTGAAAATTTTAAAATAGGCTGTTGACTAAAATAAGTTCAGACCCTGGAAATTTAAGCAATTGCTGAAGGCTCCTGCTTTGGAAGCAGAAGTGATTGACTCTACTGAAAACTCCATTTTCTGCATCCATAGAAACTTCCTTTTCCTTCTTCGTAGCGATACATACTTTGGAAACAAATGTCCTTCATTTTAAAATTTTATATAATAACAGGGTAAATTCCTGCAATCCATAAATAGAGTGTGTGTGCACACATACACAAACACACAGACACAAATAATATACTGGAGGCCTCTTACTGTATCTAGACTTCTCACTTCTGTTAAATGTTTGGATGCTCCTCTAGTTCCTGAGGAATATGGAAAACTACATACCAGATGGAATGGCCCAATATAGCCTTCTCCCTGTCATATTCATCGCTTTATAGAAACCTTTCACTTTCCAGTCAGAAAGCGCTCTGTGATTCAGTGCTCCTGTAACCGTCTTTGGTATTGGTCACAAAACAACAACAAAAAGATGTCATTATACCCTGCTAATCGGGAAAAGAATAGGGTCAGCTTTCTGAGCTTCCCATATAATTGCCCCCTCCAGTAGTTTACTTATTTATACCTCTTTTATACTGCTTCCTATTAAAAGAAATTTCAAAGCAATATCCTTTCTCTCCTAATATATTTTATGATTTTGCTGAAGCCCCTTTTCAGCCATATAAAACTCTGGAGCTATACTTCACACTTATTAGTGAGTAAGCCCCACAGAAACCAATCTACTTGACTTCTCAGTAAGCATCCATAGGACACTCTAGAATGCCCCTTGCAGTTTGAGCACCTTGGGCTTTTAATATTTTGTGTCCAAAATGCAATGATTATAATGTACTTGACTGCCCATTGATGGCTGTTAACCCTATATCTAAGTCCCTGCTCATTTAATGAAATAATTAATTTTGTTTTTTTGTTTTTAAGTTATCCTGACTTACATGAAAAAAACAATTGAACCTGCTGATTGCTGTTTTAAAGCTTGCACTTGACCTATCATTTTAATACCATTAATTATTTGCTGTATAATTAAAATGCATAAATTAGAATGTGTACGTAATATAATTAATTAAGGACAGGCACACGCTGAATTAGAGGAGGAAACTATGTTCCTAGTCTGCCGGATCCATGGAATAACAAGTAGAAAAGGAAGGTTGTATCAAATTGGCCATCATCCAAATCAAACTGATGTTTTTTAAAAATTTTATTAAATTTCAGAAAAAGATACAGAAAAACAAAAAACTAAAAAAAGCTAAAAAGTGTGAAAACACAAGAGAGAAATGTTTAAATAGATTACAAAGAGAAGTGACTTCTGACTTTAAATATCAAAGATATACAGCAATTTCCTATAATCAATCCCTTTGTTGTTTATTCGTTTAGTCACTTCTGACTCTTCGTGACTTCATGGACCAGCCCACGCCAGAGCTTCCTGTCAGTCGTCAACACCCCCAGCTCCCCCAGGGACGAGTCCGTCACCTCTAGAATACCATCCATCCACCTTGCCCTTGGTCGGCCCCTCTTCCTTTTGCCCTCCACTCTCCCTAGCATCACCATCTTCTCCAGGGTGTCCTGTCTTCTCATTATGTGGCCAAAGTATTTCAGTTTTGCCTTTAATATCATTCCCTCAAGTGAGCAGTCTGGCTTTATTTCCTGGAGGATGGACTGGTTTGATCTTCTTGCAGTCCAAGGCACTCTCAGAATTTTCCTCCAACACCACAGTTCCAAAGCATCAATCTTCCTTCTCTCAGCCTTCCTTATGGTCCAGCTCTCACAGCCATATGTTACTAATCCCTTCCTCTATATTAAACCAAAATCACATTATTTCTACAAGTCAACCTCTTAGCACATTATAAAAATCACTAAATACCATTGCTTCCTCCCTTTCTATTAAAAGAAAAAATAGAAATCACCTAACCAACTTCCCTGCCCAAAGTAACAATTACTTAATTATTCTCTTCCTACTACTATTCTATACATTTCTGTCTACTATAATAAAGATCAAAAATAAAAAACATGTAAATTGTCTACCATTATAATTAATAATACAAAAACATGAATACAAAAAACATGAATAAGAAACCTTAATAATCATAATCCCAATCATTAACGATAAGTAAAATCATCCAAAACCAAACTCAGATAAATATTTTAGCCCCTTAACCCACTTCAAAATAGACCAAGACATTTACACATCCCCATAATAGGCACAGAGCTATTTCCTTGAAGAAATCAAACAGCCCAACTGCTCCCCTCACAAACACAGACTTCTCTTCAAAAAACCTCCCATATATAATAATCCCTTCTTTTCCATAACATTCCATCAGAAAGTCAAATTCATTCATGTCTTGCAGCTCAATTTCTCTAAGTTCTCCAATTCAGCATCACCAATTTCATCCAGGATTTTTAAAACTGTTTTACTCTATATTTTATATTGGAATTTTATGGTATAGTTATTGTTTTATGCTGTAAACCGCCCAGAGTCCCTCCATTCGGAGGAGATGGGTGGTGACAAATTTGATAAATAAATAAATAAATATTAACAGAAGCCCCAATCTCACTCTTGGGAGAGACATTTCCATCACTGTTAGATTCCTCAGGTTCATTCACTTCATTCCAAACCAGATGGCATATTTTAGACCACATATTTTCCACTGTGAATGTCTTGAATAATATCTTGGCAATAATCAGAAAAAATCTGCTTAATATCTGCTTTATTATCTTGGTGAAAGTCAGAGAAAGCCTGGTTAAGATCCTCCATTTCTGAATCAGTTAATTATGGCATCCCCTAGATACTTAACTGGCAGAAGTGAGAGTCAATGGAAAATTTCCAAACTGAGTTAAGGTAAGATAACAGCAGTTCCCAGAGAAAGTAGTGGCAGGAAAGTAAAAGTTCAGAATGGCAGATTCAACGTGTAGGAAAAATGCTAAAATCTTCAAAATTAGTGCAAAGATAGTAACAGGGAGACGATAACATACTCTCAACCCTCCTTAGTATTGGATGGAAAGCAAAATCCAAAGCTTAAAAAAAATTTTTTAAATCAGTCACAAAAATAATGATAAGCACCAAGAGAGATTGTTTCTCCTTAATGTAGAAAGCTTCTCTTAGGGTAAAAATATTTAAAAGAACATAAATTGGGTGCTTTAGAAATGGGGAGGCTGGACTTAGGGCTGCAGTATGGCTTGGAAATGTGTCCTCCCAGCCTCCCAGCAAAGTCTTACCCGTCGATTGCAAATGCTGTTTACGATCTCCTGGCTGCAACTCACCGTCCAGAGGACAAATGGGTCAATTCTGAGCATTTTCCTTGGTCCAGAAAAACACTCTTGGGCTTCAGGAGAGACCAGCCTGCGCCCAAAAAAAACTGCCATGATGCCAGCTATGCCCGTGGAGCGTGCAGGCACATGTGCTCAGTCCGCCATGTTCCCACTGGAAGTCCCCTCAAACTGATCTTTTCATCTTTTTTTGCTGTTGATAAATGGTCAGCTAAATGTTTACAGTTTATTCCATTCCACTGAAGACAAAATTCTAATTATCTGAGGATAAACAGAATGTCCTTTGTAATGAACAAGTTAAACTGGAATATTTTGTTCAAAAGCATCCTATCCTTCTACTTCTATCCTCTTTCACTGAAATTAATGCACAATTTGCTTTCTATACAGATGGTTTAACATAGCAACCAATTAACTCCCATGTGCATTTCAAGATAATCAACATCTACCTCTGTTGCCTGATTGCCTAATTATACTTGTTTTGTCATGGGAAGGAAAAGCCATATTTTCAAGCTTGCTTATTGATCTGAGAAAACATGGTGATTATTACATAGTACAGTATACATTTCCTAGAGGTCAGGCATAGGTCTCCCTGCTGAGTTATTCAACAGAAGCACTGTTGTAAGCTCTCCACAATTCCAGCAGGTTTAAATTCTAGGGACCTTAGTATTTTGCAACCTACTGGAAATCACTAATATTCCTATTCGATTCCTATTCCTATTCAGGCTCTCTCAGACGATACAATTTGGTCCTTGATCCAACGAGACAATGAAGAATGCAGAGTCCATATTTGCTATAGCATAGCCAGCTATTAAAAGAAATCTCAAAGCAATATCTTTTCTCTCCTAATATATTTTAGTATTTTGCTGAGTAATTCTGGAGTGTCTCCAGTGCTATAATACAAGACCACAGGAAGACAGGAGGTGAGTAATTTGAAGTAAATAAAAATTCCATGGGCAGCACCTTGTAAAATACAATATATCTGATATTCTTTATATCCTGTCCACTATAGTGCATTTTGTTCAAGACAAATTCCTGGCTACATAGCCTACATGCATTAGTTGGGGCAATTACAAGATTTAATGGAGCTTCCTGCTAATGAAAATTGACATTTTGCATAAGATATAAAAAATACATTAGATTAACATACAGTACATTTAGCTTAAAGATGCATGTCACTACAGTAAATGTTGATGTTGTATTGTCGTAAGCACATATATTCTTGCTTGAAGGTACACTTGCTTTTTATGTCCATTCTTACTTTATCTCCTTCTAGTGAAAATACCACTAATGACTTCTGACATTATCCTTTTTGATATAAGGATAATCAGTGTAGTAAAACATAATATTCCCAAATGTGGCTGCAACATGTAATCAATTAGAAGTCATGTATGGAGATTTGTAAGGGATTTTTAAGAAACTGCACAGCAACAAAATATGCTGATTGAGACAAAAGCCAAATACACTTGGTTTCATAAATTGATTACAAGAATTGCTCTTCTGCTGAAGTAGGCAAAGGTGAAAAGAAGGTCACTTGGTCAAGAACGGGATGGATATGATCAAAGAAATATATCCTAATGATACCCTTGTATTTTCAAAATCCTAATTGTATTAAAAGTATACAGTAAACACATGACCATTTTTCACTTTCCTGTTATTTTCAGTAGCTGGAAGATGACAGCAAATCAAGTGGAGTTTGCTGAATTGCTTCCTAGTACACAGAACTTCATATACTACCACTTGTCATTTTAAACAGGAGGCTTGGAGCTCACAGCCAGAGAAGAGGTCTTACCTACAAAGGATCCCAGATCTGGTTTTTGGCATCTCTAGTGAGGATGGGAAAACTCTCGCATGATTCTTGGAGAACTATTATCTATCAGTATAGCCCAAACTGGACTAGACGTACATTATGACTCAGAAAACAGCTTTCTATGACCTCAAGTTTCTACAGTTAGAAGAGTACACATCGAACTTCCTGATTGCTTATATTTGCTTATATTTACAAGTTTCTATTTATATAAGCATGCTGCTACATAAAAAGTGCCAGGCTTTTCACAGATTTAGATAAGGTGGCCTTCACTGAAGAAGCCCAGTGGAAATTCAGGATCAGATTTCTCAAAGGCACTTGAAGCATTGCAGCCCTGCACATAATTTTGTAAGCTTAAGTTCCATTGATTTATTATCCATGTGCACAAAGCAGAAATAAATGCAAAATTCTATTTTGTTTAGTAGTTTCCAAATGTCAATCTCTAAAGACACAAACTACTAATAAAAACACTGATAAATGCCCCTTTTTATAGGAATGTATAATCAAGCAGTAAAATTTATCTGCATAAGAAATGCACTGATTCAAGTTGTAAGATGCACAAGTATATTTGAATTGAGTACTGACTGAAATGGTAATTTTAGTTTGAATGTTAACATTTTTCATAGAAATTTCTAATTCTTCTAGTGATTTAGATCACTGAATTTTTCTTCATGCAGGAATCTAAATTAAAGCATACCTGACAAATGGCTTCCAGCTTTTGCTTGAACACCTTCAGTAAAGGGAAGCAACAGGGCCCACTGTTGAACTGTCCTTACTGTTAAGACTTTTTTCTAACATTCAACTAGAATTTATCTTCCTATAACTTAAATCCATTATACTGGGTTCTATTGTATCAGACAACAGAGGACAGGTTTCAGCTTTTAAAGGTATGATATCCTTTCACCTACTTTTAAAGGTGTAATATCCTTTCACCTACTTCAAGACTACTTTCATATTCTTCAATACACTTCTGTTCCAGAGATTAAACTATTGTGTAATCCTCACTTAATTCAAAGCAGGGTGTCTGCAGGAATGTCAAAAAGGTCAGGATGACGGCCACAACCATGTGATCAAAGCCCCACCTCATTTTGCATATGCTGTGATGCACTTAAAAAAGGACAGGGCTACAATTGCATGTGGCTGTTATCTTGACTTTTTGACCCCTTCCCTCTGGAAACCCCTGACTCAAAGATAACTACCTTCAGAAAACAGGTGACTGACTACTATCTTTGGAACCTTTTCCCCAAGAATTGTCCCTGGCTTCACTTTAGTGTTTTTTCAAAAGCATCTGGAGCTCTTTTATTCAACTCTTTGGTTTTTTCTTGGACCTATGTTTGAAACCTGAGCCTGTTTTACTGGTTATATAGTTACTGTTTATATTATAAACTTTTAATTTGTAAGGTATCATGTGAGAATCTAGCCCTGAATGTCATGAGAATAATAACATAAATCAACAAGCAACTTATAAATAATTAAATGCAACTATCAAGGATGACTGCAGATGGCAAGTGCAACACACTATAGAGATTGTGCACAACCTAAACACATGGCAATTCGGAAGGGGATTCCTGATTTCATAACAGTGAACTGAGCACCTTCTCTCTGCCTTTCTTCTATGCATTTTAATTTCCTGAAGGGAGCTCTTGATCTTGATTATAATAGAAGCTTTTAATTTATTGTCAGTTCCTTTAATCTGCTTGCTATTTAATCATATATCATTTAATTTAAGACATTCTATCTCTTTACTTTCTTCTCCAATAGGTTTGGCCATTACCACATATTCAAGTGAGTTCTCCTTTTCCATTTATCTTTTTCCATTTTAAACACTTCCCTGTTGCAGTACTAAAGCCATATAGTGCTTCCTGGTCCTATGTTTGGAAGATTAAACAACGTAGTGCCCCTTTGCATGTTGTTTCCAAGCTGGGTTTAAAATGTATACGGCATTATTTATTTTATTTATCAAATTCATTTGATAAATAAAATAAATGTCTATGTCACTAACATGACTCTGGGTGGTGTACAATAAAATGAACAATTAAAACAAATCTTAAATAACCATTGAAAACAATTAACATAAAATATAAATAAGATCATGGGAGAATTCACCAACATTTCACATACAATATAACCATCTCATGGGCTCCCTATTACCATGGGATCCCCAAACCTGCTGACAAAGACATGTTTTGAGAGATTTATGGAAGGGTTGGGGCTAATCTCACTTTGGAGGGAATGATGTTCCAAAGGGCAGGTGCTATGGCAGAAAAGACTCGTCTCCTGGTCCCATCAGATGGACCTCTTTAGTAGACGAGACCTGTAACATGCCTCTCCTGCTGAACCGGATGGGATGGATAGATGTATTATCAGCACACCATGGCTGGTGACGGTGTAATATTGTTAGGGCAGCAGCTTCCCTAGGAAACTAACTGATGCCTGTGAAGTGGATATGTATGACCAGGATGACTGAGTCAATAAAGAAATAACAATTTTTAAGCCCATTTTGGAGACAAAATATAAAAAGAAGGAGATAGCCCAATACTTACCTCATCCATAACCCAATTTTTTCAGGCCAGGTCTGGTGGCCTTAGATTGGACAGGGTTAGTGGCTAACTAGGGTAAGCAAGTTGTATGAACATGACCAAAAGATATGGGTTTAAATGTAGCGACATTCAGATTCAATGGTGTATAAAACCATTTTCTAAATATCTGAAATGTGTAGTAACAGTGCAGAAATCAACTATTCATTAAGCACTTTGCAGTGTATAGCACTTACTACACAACTGAACAATTAAACTTGATTGTGATTATGATTATTATCTAGGGCTGACTTTCTCATAAAATGTTTGTTTATTCGTTTAGTCGCTTCCGACTCTTCGTGACTTCATGGACCAGCCCACGCCAGAGCTTCCTGTCGGTCGTCAACACCCCCAGCTCCCCCAGGGACGAGTCCGTCACCTCTAGAATATCATCCATCCACCTTGCCCTTGGTCGGCCCCTCTTCCTTTTGCCTTCCACTCTCCCTAGCATCAGCATCTTCTCCAGGGTGTCCTGTCTTCTCATTATGTGGCCAAAGTATTTCAGTTTTGCCTTTAATATCATTCCCTCAAGTGAGCAGTCTGGCTTTATTTCCTGGAGGATGGACTGGTTGGATCTTCTTGCAGTCCAAGGCACTCTCAGAATTTTCCTCCAACACCACAGTTCAAAAGCATCTATCTTCCTTCTCTCAGCCTTCCTTAAATGTAGGCTAACATTTAAAAATTAACATGAAACATTAATTAGACTTTATAAATATAACGATCTAGTTGGAAAACCAAGCATACTCACCTTCCTCAACTGATACTATTATTATTTTATAAGTAATATGGTTAGATTATTTTAAATGCCAAACCACAGGCATACACACGCATGTAATATTTAGCAGTCCCTAACCAGAGCAGCAGGCAGGTTTGTAGTTTAATTCTGTGCTACCTCATGATTAATAATTCCAATATACGTATTCTAATTTCTTCTTCATGCTACCTTTTATCAACGAACCTTTGATTACAAATGTACTGTCATTTCCTGAACTATATCAATGACAATTTTCCAGTATCAGTTTGCTTCGTGTTAAGCTACTACATCTTGAGTTTAACTAGCGGTTTTGAAAAAAACTAAAATCAAGACAGTTCATACTAAAAAAGACTAATAGAGTATAAAGATAAATAGCTAAGATCCCAAGTGAAAATTCATTGATGTTGAATTATTTATTACTAAATTATCCCTATATCCCTCCACTGAGGATTCATTCATTTCACTGAGCTCATTCATTTTGGACTAGACTGTTTTAATTCTTTAACAGTATTAAAGTAATTACTTCCTATTGGTCACTCCCTTGCCCAGAAATGATTTAACTATTCCTCTATTATGAAACTACTTACAGGTCTGAATAACAACTCAGTTTCGTATTTTCAGCAAGATGTGGAAATACGTTCACATGTTTTCTCATCCTAGATGGCCTTAGAAGAATCCTCAGTACAACCTGAAAGTACTGCAGAATAGGAGGAGACCACTTATGGTCCTAACACCACTTGTCTATTGTCTAAGCTATTTTTATGTAGCCCTTTGTTCAGTCTTTTAAAAAAAAAAAAAAAACCTCTGCAAGTAATTTAGACCTTTGTTCCTTTTAAAGTAGCTTACTGGCCAGGAAGACAAAGAGATTGGGGAAAGAAGATAGTGAGAAAAAGAAACAGTAAAGAGAGAAAAAGGGATTTCAGAAAGAGAATTCAGTCCATTTCTGGATTTGGCTTTACTCATTCCTTATTTAGCCCTGTGCATCACTGGCATGTTGCTCCCGACATATTACTCCCATGTTGCTTTTAATGACAATAAAAAAAGTTTGCCCACTCTCCTGAGAGGGCAGGACCATATCCATATTTCATCAAGACAGTATAAGATACAGAGCTATCACAGTGATGGCAAACCTTTTGGGCTCAGTGTCAAAAATTCAGAAAATGCCTAACTTGATTCTGCTGGCATGTCACCCCCGCCCCCCCCGACAAAAGAGAAACAATTCTCTACATATTCATTTATTTTAAAAAAATACAATCCAATTTTGGGCAGCCAAAAGGGCAAAGATAGGGGGGGGGGAGATAGTTGGGTGGGGGGAGTTGCAGTACCTTTTGTTCGTTCACTTAAAACACAATTTTTACCTCCCTCCCTCCAATTTCTTAATAGTCCAGGAAAACTTAGAAGTTTGTACAACGTCCTGAGGTGATCTATTAAAATGTATTGCTCTAATATGGATTTCAAAATAAATAACTTTATTTAGATAATGAATTCAAACATGATATTAAATTTGACTTTATCAATAAGTCATGCTGTATAATAGCACCTTAATGTTTATTATTATTATTATTATTATTATTATTATTATTAAATTCATATGCCACTCAACTCTGGGAGACTTACAAATTATTTAAACCATTAAAACAAGACATTATAAAATGTAAACAAAAAAGAAAGAGTATTTCCATTATGCAGACTAAAAATATTGGAAAAATTCTTTTCGATGTAACCTTTGTTTAATCTATTCCCTCTTTTTCTAAAATATATAGCCATAATATTGAATTTACATGATTATAAATTCAATTGTTTATTGAAATTTTAAAAATATTATTAATATTACTTGCATGAGGTAATATTCATGTTTATTACAGACAGCCCTTGAGAGCTTCATTTTTAGCTATGGGCCCTTCCAAAACACCATTTGTTTTTGCTTTTTGAAGGTGATCTGTGATTGTCTTCACTTCTGCTGACTTAGTGAAGTCATGCAGAGAACAACGAATGAAAATCACTGTCTTGCTGTGGGCCACCACAGAAGAGTATGGGGGAGGGGGAGAGAGGGGGGCAGGGAGGGACAACCTGTAACCAAGCACATGCTGTAGCAGCCCAACTCATCCCAGGGAAAACAGACAAAACCGTTGTTAATGTCAGGCTTCTTCTTCTGCCCTGGCTATTGAGGGAGAGCTACAAAATTCTCCCATTAGCATATCCCTTACAGGAACTGAATTCTCAGGAGCCAGGAAGAGGAGATGAGGCCACATTTCCCTTCATTCAGAAAGGAAGTCGCATCACTTCAACCGTTCCTCTCCTTCCCCGTAACTGTAGATTTTCAATTACCTTGCAGTTGAGCTAGAAATAAACCACCCCTGGCACTAAATATTTATATGGAGATGCCTTGTATCTGTTAATGTGGCTAAGATTTGACTGGTTTCATATGACACAGCTGATTCTGGGGTAAAACAATCAAGAATGCGCTGGTCAAACAGGGAAGAAACTGCTTCCCCTCCCTCCCTTCCAGAATAAACAAAAAACAAACAACAAACAACACAGTAGCCTCATGAGGGACAAAGTCCCTGCAGAGTTGGGTACTCCAGGTGTTTCAGGATTCTGTGCTGAATCCTGTGATCCAGTATCAAAAATGGGTAGTTTGAATATAGCATAGCTATGATGTCTGACTATTGTGCTCGTCTCTCTCCTTCCCATGGTTGGCTACAATCAGGTTTATGTCATTCATTCCTCACAACCTTGCTGTATCCAATGTGCTGCTTGTGTCTGGCTCTCAGGGCATAGTTCAGACGGAAGTCCATAGATGGCTCATCCTAATGAATGGGCAGGGAAGCCGTCTTAAAACATGCTAAATATAGTTCCTTGTGAATGAATTAAGATAACACAAGTTCCTAATGAGGGTCAATATGTGAGTTCTCCAGAAGAGAGTATTATTACACCAAGTGTCTTTTGAATGAGCAATTACTTTCCAATAGGAAACCCCATTCACTTTTTAGTAAACTGCAACTAGTTCTTCACACCATCTGACCTTTGTTCCCAGTGATTCACAATTTACACTGCTGTAGAAGAAAGCTTAGGACAAAGACCACCTTATGTTCACCCATATAGAGCAGGAGAATAAGAGGAGCAAGCTCAAGGAACATAAGTGAAATTTAGTTAGTACTGTACACTTTAGCTAGTTAATTAATTAAACTATCCCAAACTTTTTCATACTGTAAGATCACTATCAGGAAAATTATTTGCTAAGCATTACTGCATAAGATAGCATGTGACAGACTTGATTGCTGTCAGTTTTTATCATGACAGGATGGACTGTTTGAATATAAGGTCATTTTTAGGCAGTTTTATTGAACTAAATTTATCATAGCAGATTCTCCTTGTATTTTTGGATTCCTAAGACAATTACAACCATGTGAAATCTGCTTTATTGAGTTTGGGGGACTTATTTTAAGCTTAAAGCAACATAATCAGGATTGGACTGATAAACAGAAGATGGACAACTACATATAGAATGGGCAGATATTATATAATTCTCCCTATAACAATATTTTGAATGTTTTTTGTTAATAAGTAAAATTTTGCACTTCTGGGTGTAAAACCAGTCACACTGGTTTCAAATCAACTATAATACACAAAAATATATAACATAATAAATGTGTTCATATTTAAGATACCACAAAGGTCTTTATCATATGAAGTTGCTATGAAGAAGACAAAGAGGAAGAGGAAGAGGAGGATATAGTTAATGTTAATATAGTTCTGATACAAATTTTAAAAATTAGCACTACTAAGTTACTTCTTTTACTTTGGAAGATCAAAGTTCTGCTGATTTCAGATGGGATGAAAGTACACAAATACATGCTCACTTGGGGAGCTTACTGATTTATGACAAAGAAATGAATTTATCAAAAGATCGATTGAACAAGATATGTCTAAAAATCATTAATGATGATAATGAATATAAAACAGAGCCATTTTGTCTGCTTCTCAGTTAAAGTCCTGTTGAATATCTAAACGGAAATTCTCATGCATTAAAAATCACATGGGCTTCTATACAAAAATAGTGTGACAAGATTTGCTAGAGTTATTGCACATATTTTATGAAGAGAGTTTAAAAAGCAGCTACAGGCATATTAGATTTATGCCCCCATCTGTGAGTTCATTTTAGAGCTCCTGCTATCTAAATGCATAAGCACACATTTCAGATTCCACAGCACCTTACGAAGCTTTGCTCTTATTCTGTGTCATGTTCCTAGGAATATTAAACAATTCCATAACCTTTTCAATAGCTCTATAAACAATGCCAAGCTGGCACTTAAGTAAATCATGCTACATGGAGAAAGAAAATAAAAAATACACTTTCCTACATACAAAACTCATTGGTATGAGAACCATGTCGAATGGGGTCTTGTGAAAAAAACCCAAATCAGATTTATCTGACGCTATCTGGCCTATTTTATTCAAAATGGTAACTGCAATTTATGATTGCAAACAAATGGCAGAACATACCTTGGATTATGTGAACAACATGTGAACAACAGCTTGGAATGAAAGCAACAAAAGTAACAAAAATCAGTGCAGGGTCAAACAAACCCTATTGTTCAATTCAGTTAAACGGTTAGAAGTTGTAACTGATGAATTAAATTCTCAGTGGGAATGTAACGAAGTGTAACATTGTGGATCAGTCTTCTTTCTGATGTCAAAGCAGTAACTGTGATCACAACATGAATTGCTTTTGGTCATTTTACCCACAATTAAGCTTTATTGGTAGAATGGTCTTACCAAAGGGAAATGTCTGAAAGTGAAAGTCCAGAATAAAGAAATGGGCCAAAGCTTAAAGGTTATCTTTAAGTAACTGCTGGAGTGGAGACTGAAATAATGATAATACCTATACATCTAATGTGACATGAATTTGTTTAATTTTCTCTGAACAGATCTCCAAAATATGAGTGCATCATCAATAAACCAGATCTGCTGTCATTAAGTGGGTTTATATGGTTTATGAATCAAATTTACAAACACAACTTTCAATCAAATTTGCCGTTTTATAAGTTGTCAGCTACAGCTTTTATAGCTGTATTAATAGGACCATTAAAAATAGATACCAAGATATTATGTAGTAATGATGATCTAATGATACTAATGATACTAATGATAATTCTAACAAAAACTGGGCAAATAACTATTTCACCATCAGTGGAAAAATGCAAAGTAGAATTCTAATATGAATTGCTTTGGAATGGGAAGCTGAATTTTGTGCAAACTTTCTTTAAGAAACTGAAGTTGCATTATGAACTGTTGGAATAAATATGGATCTAAGGAAATGATTTTAAATATTTTAATTTAAATACATACTGTATTTATCCATAAATCGTATTCTGTTGCAGTTATCAAAATAAAATGTTGTTACATTCTACTGTAATTCTACCTTGTCAGCACAGTATAATTAAAAGCTTGAGACATAGAACAAGATACCAATACATAAGATATAGTTCTATGGATTATTATGAAGTTATATAGATTATTATAAGACCCTGATGCTAGGAAAGACTGAAGGCAAAAGGAGAAGGGGACGGCAGAAGATGAGATGGTTAGATAGCATCACCGATGCAATGAACATGAATTTGAGTAAATTCAGGGAGACAGTGGAGGACAGGAAGGCCTGGTGTGCTATGGTCCATGGAGTCACGAAGAGTTGGATACAACTTAACAACTGAACAACAACATAGATTATTATGCCTGGAGTTGTCATAGATCTGTACATACTGCTATTGCTGAAAAGGATTTTTCTGAACTTAATAAAACTATTCTGTTTAACTTATTATAAAAAGTAGGGATAGCATCTAATAATTTGACAAATTTTATAAGTATCATACCTCCTTTCCTAATTTTTCAAAATTTGTCCCATTTTAATAATGACTACCATATCTATACATTAAGTTGAATTTGTATTTGAGCACCTTGATAATTTATATAATAGTCCCTTCTTTTATTCTATTCCAATAATTTCCCCTCTGTAATTCCAATGTTTATTGTGTTCAGATGACATACTACCCCTTTGTATTATACATACCTAACCAATCCTAATATGAAGTGGACTTAGATCAGGGGTCCCCAAAGTCTTCAGCTCATTGACCCCTTCATGAAGTTTCAGGTTGTTCATCGACCCCCAAACATTTATTATATGAAAATAATGTAATATATACCACTTTAACTAATAGTACTATGAATAACAACAACAATAGTCCCATCAACCCTTGGGGGTTGATACTGACCACTTTGGGGAACCCTGACTTAGATATTTAAGGATACCATGTCTTAGCCAAAGTTTCCTAAGCCCAAAGAACACAAAGAAGCTATCATTTAAAACAAGGGATGTGGAATGGATGGCTTTCCAGATGTTCATGCACTACAACTCCCAACAGTTTGAGTCAGGATGGCTCAGAGTGAGGGATACTGAGAGTTTTAGCCCTCAACTATAACAACTGTATCTTTCTAGCCAATGGTCTCAATTTTTGCCACTGCTATCTCCTATCCCATAACAATAGCAATCTTTTCTTTCTCTGCAACTATCATTGCCCAATCAACACCACAGCTATTTTTAGTTCCTACTGGCACTTTCCCATCCAGTCTCTAGCTCATCTTTGGTCTAAACTGGCATACAATTCCCAGAAATTCACTTCACTTGAGGCTGTAGTTTTTAACTAAATACCAGCACCTTTTCAAAATTCTGCACTTCCTGCATCTTGTTTACCAAAAGAGTTCCTGGCTTTTAAAAGGTAGATCAAATTGTTGCAAGAAAAATAAATAAGATACTGTAAGAGTATAAATACAAACAGTTCATTGATGTAAAGAATTATCCCACTGCCATTTATTTTGTATGTCTTTCAGCAACACTTTAAGGAAAGTGCACTAGTAAGGATCTAGCATACAAAGACAACATGTGCTTATAAGGTCTTTTTTAGACTTTTTATCCCACCTTTATTATTTTTATAAATAACTCAAGGTGGGGAACATACCTAATACTCCCTCCTCCCACAACAACAACCCTGTGAGGTGAGTTGGGCTGAGAGAGAGGGACTGGCCCAAGGTCACCCAGCCAGCTTTCATGCCTAAGGCGGGACTAGAATTCAGAGTCTCCTGCTTTCTAGCCTGGTGGTATCTTAGCCGCTAGACTAAACTGGCTCTCAAGAGAGGAGAGGAGAGGAGAGGAGAGGAGAAAGAAGTTTCTGGCCAAATGCATCCATTCATATGGAAAAGGGAATATCCATTATCTGTTATTCACTAATATAACAGGGCTACTTTAAATATTAGCCAATTGTCCTGTATTTTTTAATCTGATGAAAGTGACTTTGTATCTTATTTCAATTGATGAACTGCTCAATCTTTAAATTTTTCTGAGCTTATTTATACATTATCAGAATGGATCAGTAACTGTAATTTTGTCCCCTGCCCAAGGATGCTGACTTTGTCTCATGCCAATCCATTATTTATACATCCCTATCCTGCAGTTTTCCAAGCCACAAAACACTTGGCTAAGTCTTTACTTAACCTGATCTTATGGGCACAGCCATAATATCAGTTCTGTATAGTATAAATCCACAGTTTAATGAATTGTCACTGTTCTTCATAATTAGAGGATCAAAACCGATTTAATAGTTGGCATTCTAGGGGAGGAAAATCCAGAAGTTGTGAACTTACTTGTGTGCCTTACTGGGGTTTCTGTTTTCGTTGCCTGAAGATTTGTAAGAGATTATTCTTGCGGCATTGGAGGAAGTAGTGAATGCATTTTGCAAGTGTTAAGCAGATAAAAGTTGACCTATGGAATGGGATCAGTAGCTCCTTCAATAAGCATCGAACCTCACACGCCAGCAGTACAGAAAAGTGATCAAAATCTACAGGTTTTCTTCTTTCAGTCAGTCATCAAGTGTGCTGCAGGTGGTTTGTTTTGATAACATTGCATTCCATTCAATTCACTCAATTTAGATAAAGCAAAACATGAATGTTTATTCCATGATCTCACATACAGTAAGCTTTCCCCCTGAAGGAGACTATAGTTGTACACAAACAATGGCAACTGACCTCCCCCTGATTTGGAATCACTAATGTTAAGGACAGGTAAGGACACTAAAGACTTGGACAGATTAGGAAAATTCAGGGTTGGGAACCTTTGTTCTACATAATGAAGAATGGAGGATACTTGCAAATGTCCCATTTTCATATTAGAACATGAGAATGAGTGCTGGAAAGAATGTGAGTGTTTGAAAGAATCCATTGGTTCACCAAGCAGCCCAGAAACCGCTCCATATTTTCTGCCTATGCTGTAGTCAGTTATAATCTGCAGCCACGTATGTAAATCCTACAATTTCCTTGGTTACAAATGATATTTCTACCCTTCAATATGTTCAAAATTCTACTCTTAATGTCCAACATAGGACAGATCTTGGTGCTATAGCCTTGTCCAGTCCATTTACCCATCTCCCTGGCATGGTAACAGAAACAAAACCTGTCCCCAAATACACAGAAGGCTTCTTTCACAAGCTATATTCGCCTTTAGGGCCAGACACCAGGGACACAGTTCCAACTGTCTTGACAAGTGAAACAAAGTCCACTCGATGTGTGTGATGGATATGTAGTGAATATGTAACCCTACACATTTACTGGCAATTCATACAAACTTTGGGGATGAAAACTTTGCTCGCCTATGATATACTGGAAATTATAGCTTCTGCTTTTATGAAGTGGCCCTTTTTCTTTTGTTGAATCTCCAACTGTAACTCTAACATTGTATGATACTATTCAAGCATTTGTCTCAGCAGATTATGTTTGGTTGAGCTGTAATTATCCACCAAGTTAGTTTTAGTTTAATCAATTAGAGCTAATAATAATATGTTTCATGATTTAGCATCAAATGATCTCATCAGATTTATTTCAGGAATGATAAGAAACAAACAGCTGACCAGCTGAATGGCACCTGTATTATTTTAGTAATCTGTTCATTTTAGGCAGTACAATATATTTTAAAATCTTCAAATTATAATTATGTGCTTGTTGTTGGGAAGGAAGAAATAGACCCTTGTTTTCAGGTGTACATTTAATTTTTCACAAGATTAGTTTGGAAGTGGTTTCTCTATTTTCCATTGCCCATTAGTTGGCAGAATTAAAATTGCATACCTGTGATCCCCTCTAATCAAATAACCAAAATGGAATACAATACTTGTTGAGGAAAAAGAAAGTCCTGCCATGTTCAATGAGGCATACGCTCAGATGGTCTTCAGTTGATTGCAGCCTAAGGGTGCAAGCCTAACTAAAAAATAATATGTTCTTTGAAGGGAGTTAGGATGAGGCAGTTTGGCAAGGTGAAATCATTTCTGCCAGATGAAAACACACTCTGCCAGGAGACCTCAGGATTGGCTAGCAGAGATGGCAGCAGAATGAACATACAGGTTGGTAGAAGAATAAAATAAAGTTATGGGTGAAATGAAGGAAGAGCTTAACTAGATCATATTCAACCCCCAGCAAGAGTAGGAAGAAAATCACAGTGAAGGCACACAATTAGGATAAGGAAAGATGAGGACAGTCCTAAATTTCAGTATGCTGAATCCAGTGACAAAAACTATGTATCATTTTCTGAGCAAGGAGAGCTTTGGATTCAGCACAGAAAGATCTATCCCAATGACATTTCAGCTGGCCCTCAGACATTCCAGCTATGTAGGACTGGGCAGCCTGGCTGTAGAAGAACCAAAAATGGATAATTTACTACTGTGGAGGAGGCACAGATATAGAAGTTTATATATAAAGCAACAAACAATAGTTTGGTTCTAGACTGAAGTTGTTGCTTTTACTTCCCATAGAAATAATTTAGATTTATATGCTTCTTTATTGTCTGTGAGCTACTATGCTAGATTGGGCTCAAACTAAGTTAAATATAAAGTTCAGCTACATATTTTAGTCTGGATCCCATCCAACCCAGCCCACAGAAAATAAGGCAGAGTTAGAATGCACCAGTAATCCATTAGAACTAAACCAATAACAAAGTAAGTCCATTGATTTTCTACTTGGAGTTGACCAGCTTGAATTGTATCTTAGGAACACTGAAGAATAAATAATGAAAACAATGCCCCAATACAAATTAGTAGTTAGTATTCAGGAGCCAGTCTATTTTGTGACATAGGTTATGGAAAGCTCATCACCTTTGAATTTCACCTTAACTCTACTTGCTTCCCTGATGAATACTCAGACAAATTGATCTTTTTATCCTAATTTTCAAAGCTGTTCATGTTTTCAATCTACCATAGAGGCCATCTGTCTTTCTAAAACCATGACTTCCTTTGACAGCTCTATTCCTTGGGAACAATGAAGCTGCCAACTGTAGAGGCTAACCAAGCACATGGTGCACATCATTTTGAGCAACTGATCTATTGCCAGGTAATTCACTCTTGAAACAGATTAGAATGACCAATGCCTTCACTGATGTTCTTCTAAAACAAATACTGCAACCTCTTCCGCACAATATAATGGACAAAAGACTGATTACAATGGATTGTACTTCATAATTTGCCATAATTAGCCATCACTCAATTCAGTATTTGGCATAATAATAGTGTTTTGGAAAATTCAAAGTTGTTCTGAGATATAATTGTGTTGCAATCCTTACAACAACCATGTAATGTAGGTAAGTCTTATATTCTCATACTGTAAATGAGACAATGAAAGGTAATTTGCCGTAGAAAAAATTCAGAAGTGTGTTCAACTTTCTTGTTTATTCAATTGATCATGGCTGAACACAATCAGCAACTTCAATTATCTCTTGAAACTAACAATGAATATTTGTTTTCAGCACAGGTTCAAATATTTATCCAATGAGACAGCAGTTTTTAAGATAACTATTCATCTGCATTCCAGGGCTTATGTTCAAACACATGGTGGTTCTGCCACTTAGACAGGTAGATAGCCTTATTAGTACAGGTAGTTCTCAAGTTACAACCAGTCATTCAGCGACCATTCAAAGTTAAGGCTTTAAATTCAGAAAGGGAATTACAGACCTTAACCTGGATAGAGTTAAGGTCAAGTTTTGAGAAGCTTTGAACGGAAAAGATTCAAAGGGCCTTCCAACCTCTGATCATACCTCCAAATTGCACTGACATGTGAAATCTCCAGATTCATGGAATCATCTAGTTACAGAAAGTAGGATGTTCTGCTAGATGAACCTTCCATTTGATGCAGGCAAGATCTTACGTTTTTGGCATAATATTTTCCCATAACTGGGCCTGCTCACTCGTATAAAGACAAATCCTTTTCAAAATAAGGGCGATCTACTATACCAACACTAGATAGTCTTTATCATTCTAATCCATTCTATGCTGGTCTGAAAAGAAAAGAGGAATGTTATGTGGTAGCATGCAAATGCTTAAGGTTCATATGAATGGCTACTTTTTCTTACTTAGTGGCCTACTGAATTGATTTATAGTGTAGAATTCAAAACTAGCATTAGCTCATAAATTCATCTGAGCTTGCTGGCTAATTAGCAAGCTTGATAATACCATCTAAGTCATACTATTCAAATCTATATTAAAGTCTTCTCTGTTACTGGCCTTCTCTGTCTCTGCACCTGCCCTTTGGAACAACATCTCCCCAGAGAATTGAATGGTTCCCATCTTGATTGCCTTCAAGCATTCTTTAAAAAAAACAGCTCTTCCCCCAGGCCTTGGTTTAAGATGGCTGGATGGGCCCCTTTAAGATGGAGAGAGACGTGGAAAGATGATTTTGTTCCCTTAGATCAGGGTTTCTCAACCAGGGTTCCATGGAGCCCTAGGCTTCCACGACAGGTCACAAGGGGTTCCCTGGGAGATCACGATTTATTTTAAAAATTATTTCAAATTCCTGCAACTTCACATTAAAGAGGTAAGTTTCATTCTTTATTTTTATTTTAAGAACACTGTTAGTGCATATATACAGGCCTACACATGAAACAAATATAATAATTTTGTACCTTCTGCCCTACATTTGAGCCCGAATGTGCAGGGCTTCCCCGAGGCCTGAAAAATATTTCAAGGGTTCCTCCGGGGTCAAACACACTCTCTGGTGTTTGATTCTTGGACTGCCATGGACTGTTTTAGATGGTTGTTGTTTTGTAGAACTGTTATTCTTTTAACTTTGTGAACCCTCCCATGTCACCTGGAGTTCAGCAGCCTATATAAGAAACAAACAAATCTAGGCTCAATAACAACTGATAAATATCAAAGGCTACAATACATTGTGTAAGCATGACCTTTTTTACCCATTAAATCAATCACTTTTAACATATAGTGTAATATTTTACCAAAGAGAGAGAGAGAGGGAGAGGGAGAGGGAGAGAGAGAAGGGATTCACATAACAATAGTTTGACATTTTATGCTTACCCTACTACTTTTAGCAAACAGAGGTGGAACATTAGGAGTTATTCTGTCTCCTCAGAGTCAGAGGCTGAGGGGCCTGATCTTTTAGATTGCCAGTCTTGGAGTTGGCAGACAATCAGCCACTTGAGGCTTACCCCACAGATAATCAGCAGGAGCAGGAGCAGGTGGAGGAGTCAGCTGATTTCTTTGAAATGCTGAGCAGGGGTTCTTTGCTCAGGAAAGGTTCCCTTGCCTGTAATTGAGTCACATCTGCATGTGGCCTATTTAAGAGCAGCAGCCAGCTCTGTTGGGAACAACTCATGTCCTCTCATCTGTGTTCTTGTGTCCTTGCTTCCTGCTCTGCTCCTTGACTCTTGGCACTTTGAGTCACATCAGCTGGCTGACCTCTCTGATGTTTGATTCTTGGACTGCCATGGACTGTGTTGCCCCTCTGAATCCATGCTCTGTTTGACTCTGGACTGAAATCTTTAACCGCCTAGCTGCTAGGCAGGGCCACAACTGGCAGGGGGCAAGCAGGGCATGTGCCCTGGGCATTGCGCTGGGGGGGGGGCAAAATGGGTGCGGAATCCATGTTTGCCCCGGGTGACACAGACCCTAGTTGTGGGTCTGCTGCTAGGCAAGGTTCACTCCCCTGAATTTTCCAGAGCATTGTATGCATTTGCACAGCCAGCTCCCTGCCTGCCTTTGTACCTTGCTGCAGCTCTTCGGTAAACCATTTGTAAATCAAGCCAGTGTGTGTGTGCTCAATCTGAAACAGTACATGAGGTAAGTAATATTTCTTAATTCAAAGGAAAATAGATAACACTATAATGGAGATCACGAGCCAATCTAAATGATAGTGAAATACCTGTTGTTATAGTGCTTAGGCAAGCAACATCCACTTAAGAACAATGTCATCTGCATTTTGTAAAAGACATGCACCAAGAAAAATTCCTGAATTATTTGTTCTGATTTAATGCTAGCAAGAATCAAATCAGAAAAGATCTTGACATTTTTTCTTTCTTAATCAGGCAGTATCGATTATATTGTATTTCATAATCAGCTGCATTATAAAAGAAGGGAACAGACAACATTAAACTGTCTGGTATACTGTTCATCAGACAAAAGCTTAAAATTCTCCAGGTTATTTTGATTTTAGTGGGTTATTTTTTTTATGTTGTTTTAACTCTATCAACCAGTTGAACATCTTATGAACTGAGTTACATTTTCTGCTTAAAATTGCCACACTGGTAGATACAATCTAGGTCAGTGATTAAGCCCCTTTGGTTTCAATGCTAATATGTACACATTGAATTATGGATACTGCTGAATTTGAATGTAGGTCTATTAGCTGCCTGTTTCATCTACTTATGATCCAGTTATATACTATTTCAATTGAATGCAGATATCTGGGATAGAATTGGGTATCAGAAAAATATTCAGGTAGGTGATTTAGGCTTTTTCTTTTGTAAACAAATCTTCAATTCCCTTTCTTGGATATTCAGACATACCTAGTAGCCCCTGACACTATTGCAACTCTCTCTGGAAATGCTATAATTTTGGCCAGGAAATATAACCAATTGCTGATTGAGTTGCTGCTGTTGTTGTTATGTATTAGGGATATGAAAAGATTCAGTTTGGAGAATCAATTTGAAATAAATTTGACTGAATCCAATCAAATGTATTTGGACCTCTATGATTTGATTCAAACTGATTTGGATGAGTTTCGTGCATGGACATATACTCTACTTTTCTGTGGCATGAACACATTAGAATCAAATTGGTCCAATTTGGGTGATTCAGTCTGAATTGATTTGATGATTCAGATCAAACTAACTCAGCAATCCAGACCTAATTCTCAGTTCAAATTGGACCAAGGGCAATTTGCACACTTCAGGTCACATACATACACTGTAATAAAATATTTTCTCATGTCCTGTATGACAATCATCTATAGTTAATTTTTTAAATAATATTTTTATTAAAAGTTTTAACTGCAATAATAAAAGATCATACAAACTCAAAAGAAAAAGAGAATAAAAGGTGCAAGAAAGCAAAAAAGAAAGAGAAAGAGAAAAGAACTGTATCTTCACCTCCTCTTAGTTAACAAATATAAAACTCTTCATCCCATAACTCAACTCTGAACTTTTGGCAAGTCCAATAAATGTCTTTTCCAATGCAAGTGCCAGCAAAAAAGTCCAAACAGAGCTCTAAAATAATCACATTCGTTAACAAATATAAAACTCATCTTTCCATATCTGAACTCTTAATTGTAAGCAAATCCAGTACACAACATCTTTTCTAGCCCAGATGTCAGCAAGTCCAAAAAGAACTCCCCAAAATTCTTAACTATAGCCAAGTCCAATATACTGTAGTCCAATAAAGTCCAAGTCCAATAAAGTCCAAGTGCAGACATTTTGCTGACACCTGTATTGGAAAAGACATTGTTTATTGGATTTATCTATGGTTAGTTTTTGAATGATAACTAATAATATTAGAGGAGTGGTCAAATAAAACGATTTTGCCAAGATGAATTATGTTCCCTGCCAAAACTGTAATAATATTCCCAGTGAGTGGTGATTCAATGTTTTTTTCATCAGAAAAAATATTCCGCTTGGAACATTTATTTGACAGCTCAGTGATTTTGCCATTCAGAGACAGTGCACAGCATGCTCAGTGCTCCATTTTTATTTGGATTTATAGTTATTGGAACAGACATTGTGCTAGACTGCTAAATAAGGAGGAAGAAGCCACCCAGGGCTAATGTCTTATTTTGAAGGGCAAAAGACACATAAAGCAGAATGTGCAAGAGCTGGCCCACAAGACCACTGAGGAACCAAGTCATACTCATCTAGTTCTCTTGTCCATTCTGAAGTGCAGCTCCCACATGCTGAATTGACAATAGCAGCAGCAGTCTTAAATTTTTTTACTCAACAAATCTTGTTATTACAAGATGGATGAATGATAGATGAAGAAAAAGTTGTTATGCTATGTGTTATAGCAAACAGCAAAAACAGATGGGTTGACCCTACGAAAAATTCAGAGTTGTTATTAGGGCAGTATCTTTATTAAGTTAGTGAAGGTTTGCAAACAGCATCTAACCTTTTGAGTTACCAGAACTGAATCATGGAAAATGATTAAAATACCACCCCCCACCCCCCCACCCAGCATCCTCCAGATCAATTCTGGAGGACTGGAGCGCCTTCCGGAGCCGGTATCAGTGCTTTCAGAGAAGAGGATAGCAGACAACGAAAGGAAGCTTTGGTGTGCGGGCATACACACACTAGATGTAGCCTATAGCTCCTGTCAACAAAGCAGAAACGCAGTGCTTGACTATGCTTAGAAAAGAGGAAAAATAAAAAGAAATTATACAAGTCTCAATTAGACAATTCAGTGGAGATCAATGTATTTAACTCTTGTCTAATTTGCAGACCCGAATTCAGCCTGGTTTTCTTCTGAGAAGTGAAGTAACAAGGATTAAGTCTGGAACAGCGAAAATACTTGGTTTATAAAACTATTTTGAGGAGATTTGAGGGCTTAACATAGAGTTTTTGTATGCTTTGCACCTCAAAACAATATGAACCTATGTGACTGATTTTTGGTAGCTGAGGTTAAAAAAACCTCCAGAATCTAGCTGTACTTACTTATGAGAGTATCTTTTCTGATGTAATTGGCCTTTCTGAAGAGCCCGTACCATCAGAAGCACATGTAAGAAAGCTTTGTTCTTCATGCTTCCAAGTTACAGAATGCACTACTCTGGAAGTTGTATTTGTCCTCTACTCTCACAGTGCTTAAGAAATCTATATGGAGGCATCTCTTTTCTCAGGCTTTTAATTTTAATAAATGGTAGCTTTAATTTTAATGTACATTTTAATGATTTGGAATATTTTATTGTAATTGGTCCCTCTGAATATATACTTGAGTAGAAAGGTGGGCTTTAACTGAATGAAAATACACTGATAACAGTTGTCAGAATTTCAGTTCTCATTTTCTTGCTTGACTTTGATGTCTTAACTTAACTTAACAACATAATTTAAATATATTAATTTTTATCCAAATGTTGGGCAACAGCTGCCCAGCCTGCTTTGCAACCAGATTTTAGCTTAGGAAATAGTCTAACTGATCTTGTCCCTAGTCATTCCTGATTCTCAATGTAATTTAAGAAATCGAAAGCCCTGACTTCCCATTATCTAGCTATCTTTAGCTAAAGAGATTCAGTAAAATAAAACTCTTGAATACTGATATATTTACTTTCATATAAAACAAGCATCAAATTGCAGAGTTGGGCAAGAAACCATCTCAGCATAGGCCCCAGACAGGGAGTATGTCCACAGAGTATGATATCAGACACCCACACACAGAGTGTATATATATATGTATATATACATACAGTGTGTGTGTGTATATATATATACACACACACACATACATACAGTATATACTATATATATATATATATATACAGTATATACATATATGTGTGTGTCCATGTATGTGTCTGTGTGTGTATAGACAGGGGTTGCGATGTCATAACTGAAGTTCCACTTTTTTTTATGTGTGTTGTATACATTATGTGGTGCTTAGGACTGCATCATCTATTTCAATCACCTCATTTGCTTAGGCTGCACTGGTGAATCTTAGTTCTCCATATATTGCTGAATTATAACTCCCATTAGCCCCTGCCAACATGACCAAGAGATGGAAGATGGTAGTTGTTTACATCTAGAGTACCACAGATTTCCCAGACCTGCTTGGAAAAAAAAGCCATGAACCCAATTACAAATGCCCAAGCCACCATACATTAGCCTATAAAGTAAGCCATATTTTAATATAGTATTACAGATGTACATCTTACACTGTAATGGAAAGTATTCTTTAAACATAACATGTAATATATGCTACAGAACATTGAAGAAGGACAATGTAGAGTCTTATACCTCCATTAAGGCATTCTTCTGTCCTTCATTCTCTGCCTTAGATAAAAACAGCACAGAAATAGAGAAAAATAAAAGGCTTTTCAGCTAAGAAAGAGTTACAGATTTTGAAGCCTATTGTGCTTGCCAGTACTACATTGCTATGTAAGCTGCCTCCGTATCTCAACTTTATATGATGAATTGCATCATGGTCAGTAGTTAAGTCAAGAATTCTTCAGTGAGACCTAAAAATAAAATTGGGAGCTAAAAATAAAGCCATTGTGATTTGAATAAAGAACATGGTATAGCCATAAAAGCAGGAACTCCTTGAACATTTAATTAGTGGAATGATATTTTGACATTTCCATGCTTAATATTTGTATTGTAACACTTAAATATAAATTATTACTAGTAACATACATCTAATGAATCATCTAAGTAGCAATCATTATAAGCAAATATTCAAATTCTTATAGAATAGGGGTTCCTAATCTTTTTAGCATAGTAGGCATATTTAGAATTCTGAGAATGGGACAAGGACATTCTCTTTGTGGAACTACCTAGTCACAAAATAGTCATTTATAAGAAGGCAAAATAGTTAGGTTCTTCTGTGCCATCCTCTCTAATCCCCCAGAATGCTGTTTATCCCCTCAACTGAGACTGACTCAGTAACCATTTTGTTGGAACCAGGTTTTTATATTTCTTTTTGAGTGCAACTTAAATTTAAATTTATTTCATTGATATCCTGGCTTTCTATTCTTGTAAGTACTAAAGGAGCTTAAAGACCAAAACTAACCCCCCCACCAAAAAACAGAGTACAAAATACAAAATACTAAAAACAAAAATTAAGATAAAAACTAAAATTAATACTAAAAGCCTAGTGAAAGAGATCCATTTTAACATATTGTCTGTGCTGAGAGAGCAGTGGCCAAATGCACTTCCTGAAGGAATGCCTTCCATAACCTGGGAAAAATGGCAGGAGAACATTTGTCCCATGTGCCAGAAAGATGACTCTGTGACAATGAAGGCATCTGCAAAAGGAGCTTTTCTGCAGTCATATCTTGATGATTGGACAATTTAAGGATTAGTAACAGAATTAAAAACAGGAAAGGTACTGTTAGATACTGAGGTCCTAAGCCCATTTATGGCCTGAAAAATAAATACCAACACCTTTAATTGTGTCTCACACAGAAATGGAAACTGTGCACAATTTTTACCCTTACAGATTTACTCATCAGCAAGCACTTTCTGAAGGTAGCACCATATAGTATGTGCTGCAGTAGTCAAGACACAATGTGAATATGACAGTAGTTGGGACAGACCCAGTGTTGGCATGGAATTTTGAGATGCTCCTTGCTGAGCAAACTCAGGTTAGGTGGTGAGATTCGTCAGAACAAGGAGCCTAGGGTAAACCAGTGCCACGCTTGAGATAATTCCAGTGAGACTGTTAAGTGGATTGTTCATCCTCCTCCTCCTCCTCTAATTTTATTTATGGCCAAAAGACCAGAATACAGATCATACATTAATAGCATCTCTACATGTATCAGCCGTCAGCAGGACACAAAATCGGCAAATTGCTGGATGCAGGATCTGATCTGATCATTACAGACCACAACTAGTTCTTCTCTCTGCCCTCCAGTTCTAGCCTCCAGTACTAGTTCTATCTGCTCCTGGGAGAGATTACTCCCCCTTTTCTGTCTGCTAGGTCTATATATTTTATTACTATTATAATTGTAGTATATGCTGAATCAACACTTTCATCCAGGATTAAATCCAGGACCTTGATAATAGATGTTTTTCTAGCAATTGAACTTGCCTGAAGAGCAGGATCTTTTAAGTTGGAAGCAAGCCAGGCCTGCCATCATACTCCCTTCATTTTTCTACAACAGCCAGGTTGTATCCTCTTGCCATCTCTCTTTTTGCCAATTTGTACTTCAGTGTTCACTCCCAGGCCATTTATATTCCTTACTCTCATCTATCTTTTTATACCAGTCCACAGCCAACTAGTCCAGGTTCTCCTGCCCTTTCCCTATACTTCCATAGACCATACAAAAATAAAATGGAAAGCCCTTAGCCCCAAGACCTTCTTATGGAGCTCCTAGCAGAGAAGCACCCTCTGGAATCATCCCTAGGGAATCTTGCTACAATGGGGCAGTGTTCCTTTTCAGCCCAAGACCCAGGATGCTATCCAGAGCATAGAGCCAACACCTGATCTTGCAAGGAAACTGTTTTGCACAGGTATAAAACATGCAAGCAGACAGGCAGGCAGGCAGCCAGATGGCCCAGCACACTTTCCTGTTTTCTCATCATCTATCTGAGCCAAATGGTGGCTTTCTTTACAGACTCTACTCACAGTCAGCTGCTTCCTTCAGTCCCATTCTATAGTTACCCAATACCACACCACAATTCTTTCCTCCTTGTATACAGCAGTAAACGGATTCATAATGATAAATTCATTTTTTCTGAAGATGGCAGTTTGAAGAATTGTGTGGTTCACTACAAAAAAACAGAAATACACTACACAACTATTGTAGATTATCCAACAAAGTGAATTGCATGGCAAATTTAATTCATTCTGCCTTCCAACAAAACAGCTGGGTACTATATCCCATGGTGAAACATAGTCCAGTCATGACATGATGACATCATGAGAAAGGAAATCCTATACCTGAGCAAATCTTTGAAGCAGCAATGTGCTTCAATGAAGGATCATGTTAAGCAAACCTTCAAAACAGCTTTGCAAAGAGCTGCAGTGCTCCACTTTCGAACAATACTTTGCTTCACAGGAGGAAATGGGTTTCAAGCTAAGGGCCATGCTGGAAGATGCTTTATAATGTGCAAAGACAAAAAAAGTGTGTCACCTGCACCACACCAAGGAGAAGTATGCCCATTTTGAATGCCCAAGTAAATAGTAATATTGTTTAAGAAAATATTGCCAGGATATGATTTGGTAATATTCTGAATAACTTAAAAGCCACGTCTACACTGAGATTTTGCTTCTTAGTTAATTTTTAATTAACACTTCCTCTTTTTATATACAAATAAATATAAGCATCAATCCGCTTCTGCCAAACTAATACACTTCAGATTTAATTGCACTACAGCTTCCAGAATTCCAAACAAGCATGGCCTTGGTCTTGGCCTGATCCAGCTGGGTTATTCTTATAAACTGGCTTTTCCATATTAAAAAAGTTCCACCCTATTCAGTGAATAATAACAAGGTAATTTTCTTCTCATACTAACACTGAGTCTCCTCTTTTTTACTACCACATTGTGTTTGAACAAGACATTTTAAAATAAGCTTACTGCTGTAAACCACTACCATATAGTGACTGCCATTGAAGTAGTTTATTAACTTGTTCACCATTGCCCCCAGAGCAGCTGGAAGAACCAGATTAGATTTTATTGACATGTAAACAATTGATTATGTTCCATCAGTCATTTTCAGCTCCTAGTGACCACATAGATATATTTTTTCCATGACGATCTATCCCTAACCTGGTCTTTCAGGGTTCCCAAGGGTGCATTCATCGCCACTGTAACTGTGTCTATCCACCTTGCTGCTGGTCATCCTCTTCTCTTTCCTTCTACCTTTCCCAGCATTAGAGCCTTTTCCAGAGACCTAAGTCTTTGCATAATGTGTCTGAAGTAGGATAACTGGAGTCTGGTGATTTGTGCCCAGGAAGGACTCTGGGTTGAATTGTTCGATGATCCATCGGTTTGTTTTCTTGGCTGTGCATTGTATTCTCAGGAGTCTTCTCCAACACCAAAGTTCAAAGGCATCAATACTCTTCCTATCCTGCTTCTTCGAAGTCCAACTTTTGCTTCCATAGAGCGTCACAAGGAATACCCTGACTTGCACAATTGCGATCTTTATGGGTATAGACACATCATGGCATTTGAATATCTTTTCTAAGGCTTTCATGGCTGCTCTACCAAGTGCTAATCTGCGGCATATTTCTTGATTGCTTGTTCCTTTACTTTTGATGGTTGAATCTAAAAGGCAGAAGCTATTTACCACTTTGATATCTTCATTGCCAGTTGTAAGGCTAGTTGTTCTACCTGTTGTCATTAATTTGGTCTTCTTTATAATGGAAGGTAATCCTTAAAATCAGATACTCACATAGACTAATCCTAGCTAGGCATCAAAAAAGAAAAAGGTACTTTGCACAATTAATTTAGCTAAGGTATAAACTGAATACAAACAATTCTAGAACTGAAAGCAAGCCTCTAGAAAATGTATCCACACTATTCAGTGGAAATAATTTCTTCTTTATTTATTGCTTTTATTAACTTTCAGTCAAAAATTCTCTCTGAGCAGCTTATACATACATGCTTACAGCGTAAGGAAGGGAAATGTAATAAGGAGGGAAAAAGAAGGGCAACAACATTTATGTCACTGGCGCACCAAGTTTTTCGAACTACATTTGGCTTTTGGGTTGTTGTTGTTTATTCGTTTAGTCGCTTCCGACTCTTCGTGACTTCATGGACCAGCCCACGCCAGAGCTTCCTGTCGGTCGTCAACATCCCCAGCTCCCCCAGGGACGAGTCCGTCACCTCTAGAATATCATCCATCCACCTTGCCCTTGGTCGGCCCCTCTTCCTTTTGCCTTCCACTCTCCCTAGCATCAGCATCTTCTCCAGGGTGTCCTGTCTTCTCATTATGTGGCCAAAGTATTTCAGTTTTGCCTTTAATATCATTCCCTCAAGTGAGCAGTCTGGCTTTATTTCCTGGAGGATGGACTGGTTGGATCTTCTTGCAGTCCAGGGCACTCTCAGAATTTTCCTCCAACACCACAGTTCAAAAGCATCGATCTTCCTTCGCTCAGCCTTCCTTATGGTCCAGCTCTCGCAGCCATATGTTACTACAGGGAACACCATTGCTTTAACTATGCGGGCCTTTGTTGTCAGTGTGATGTCTCTGCTCTTAACTATTTTATCGAGATTTGTCATTGCTCTTCTCCCAAGGATTAAGCGTCTTCTGATTTCCTGACTGCAGTCAGCATCTGCAGTAATCTTTGCACCTAGGAATACAAAGTCTTTCACTGCTTCTACATTTTCTCCCTCTATTTGCCAGTTATCAATCAAGCTGGTTGCCATAATCTTGGTTTTTTTGAGGTTTAGCTGCAAGCCAGCTTTTGCACTTTCTTCTTTCACCTTCATCATAAGGCTCCTCAGTTCCTCTTCACTTTCAACCATCAAAGTGGTATCATCTGCATATCTGAGATTGTTAATGTTTCTTCCAGAGATTTTAACTCCAGCCTTGGATTCCTCAAGACCAGCTTGTCGCATGATGTGTTCTGCATACAAGTTGAATAGGTAGGGTGAGAGTATACAGCCCTGCCGTACTCCTTTCCCAATCTTAAACCAGTCCGTTGTTCCGTGGTCTGTTCTTACTGTTGCTACTTGGTCGTTATACAGATTCTTCAGGAGGCATACAAGATGACTTGGTATCCCCATACTACTAAGAACTTGCCACAATTTGTTATGGTCCACACAGTCAAAGGCTTTAGAATAGTCAATAAAACAGAAATAGATGTTTTTCTGAAACTCCCTGGCTTTTTCCATTATCCAGCGGATATTGGCAATTTGGTCTCTAGTTCCTCTGCCTTTTCTAAACCCAGCCTGTACATCTGGCAATTCTCGCTCCATGAACTGCTGAAGTCTACCTTGCAGGATCTTGAGCATTACCTTACTGGCATGTGAAATGAGTGCCACTGTTCGATAGTTTGAACATTCTTTAGTGTTTCCCTTTTTTGGTATGGGGATATAAGTTGATTTTTTCCAATCTGATGGCCATTCTTGTGTTTTCCAAATTTGCTGGCATATAGCATGCATTACCTTGACAGCATCATCTTGCAAGATTTTGAACAGTTCAGCTGGGATGCCGTCTTCTCCTGCTGCCTTGTTATTAGCAATGCTTCTTAAGGCCCACTCAACCTCACTCTTCAGGATGTCTGGCTCTAGCTCACTGACCACACCGTCAAAGCTATCCCCGATATTGTTATCCTTCCTATACAGGTCTTCTGTATATTCTTGCCACCTTTTCTTGATCTCTTCTTCTTCTGTTAGGTCCTTGCCATCTTTGTTTTTGATCATACCCATTTTTGCCTGGAATTTACCTCCAATGTTTCTAATTTTCTGGAAGAGGTCTCTTGTCCTTCCTATTCTATTGTCTTCTTCCACTTCCGCGCATTGCTTGTTTAAAAATAATTCCTTATCTCTTCTAGCTAACCTCTGGAATTTTGCATTTAATTGGGCATATCTCCCCCTATCGCTGTTGCCTTTTGCTTTCCTTCTTTCTTGGGCTACTTCTAGTGTCTCAGCAGACAGCCATTTTGCCTTCTTGGTTTTCTCTTTCTTTGGGATGTATTTTGTTGCCGCCTCTTGAACAATGCTGCCAACTTCTGTCCAGAGTTCTTCCGGGACCCTATCTACTAAGTCCAGTCCCTTAAATCTATTCTTCACCTCCACTGCATATTCCTGAGGAATATTCGTGAGCTCATATCTAGCTGATCTGTGGGTCTTCCCTAATCTCTTTAGTCTGATCCTAAATTGTGCAAGAAGAAGTTCATGGTCTGAACTACAGTCAGCTCCAGGCCTAGTTTTTACCGACTGTACAGATGTCCGCCACCTTTGGCTGCAAAGGATGTAATCAATCTGATTTCGGTGTTGTCCATCTGGTGAAGTCCATGTGTAAAGCCGTCTCTTAGGTTGTTGGAAGAGAGTGTTTGTTATGCAGAGTGAATTGTCTTGGCAAAATTCTATCAGCCTATGTCCTGCTTCGTTTTGTTCTCCCAGGCCATACTTACCTGTAATTCGAGGTGTCATTTGACTGCCCACCTTAGCATTCCAGTCTCCTGTGATGAAAATAACATCTCTTTTAGGCGTGTTGTCCAGTAGGTGCTGCAGATCCTCATAGAACTGCTCTACTTCAGCTTCTTCAGCATTTGTGGTTGGGGCGTATATTTGGATCACTGTGATGTTAGATGGCTTGCCCTGAATTCGAATTGAGATCATTCTGTCGTTTTTGGGGTTGTATCCAAGCACTGCTTTAGCCACTTTACTATTAATTATGAAGGCTACTCCATTTCTTCTGTGGTCCTCTTGTCCACAGTAGTAGATCTGGTGGTCATTTGATGTGAAGTGGCCCATTCCAGTCCATTTCAGTTCACTGACGCCCAGAATGTCTATCTTTAATCTTGACATCTCACCAATAACTACATCCAATTTGCCCTGGCTCATAGATCTTACATTCCAGGTTCCAATGGTGTGTTGATCCTTAGAACATCGGATTCGCCGTTCACCACCAGCACCGTCGGCCGCTAACCGTCCTTTCGGCTTTGAGCTAGCTGCGTCATCACGACTGGGGCTAGTTGAGCTCATCCTCTGTTCCTCCCCAGTAGCATTTTGACCATCTTCCGACCTGGGGGTCTCATCTTCCGATGGTATACCGACATATCTCTGGTTGTACTGATCCATTTAGTTTTCACGGCAAGAATACTGGGGTGGGTTGCCATTACCTTCCCCAGGGATCGCATTTAGTCTGACCTCTCTGTCATGACCTTCCCGTCTTGGGTGGCCCTTCACGGTTTAGCTCATGGCATCATTGAGGTGCTCAAGCATCCCAGAATTAGGGCTATTATAAAAAGCTAGGCCAAAAATGGATGGGATTAGGAAAAAGTGTTCGGTTTAAATATAATTAAAATATATTTATCTAATTGCACACAAATTGCATGGTTATTGCCCATTGTTGTAACATTTTCCTCTTTGGTTGCATTTTCTATTACAATTCAGTGATAATCTTTGAGATATTCTAGGGGTTGCACCAAATGCTTCCAAGATTGCATGTGAACCTGGAGTATCCATAGGGGAGGTCAACCATGCCAAAATGGTGGATGGATACAAACCTAAGCTGTATCATCATACCCGGCTAGTTACAAGATAGGTGACAAGAATATCCCTCAGAATTCAATCAGAGGAATAAGCATGGAACATAGATCTGAACACAATGAAGCTCAGGATAAGCATGCGTTTCCATACCCTTTAATTCAATTTGAGGGATGCAGCAATTATTTTTGTTCATTTACCATTTTTCTTTCCAATATCTGATATCTTAAATCTTTCTGCCTAATCTGTATTCAGATCGGCTCTTGGCTTTAATATGTATCACATGGATTGATTCTTCACAACTGGAATAATTTTAGATTTGTCACCATTTAACTAAATTTTCTTTACATTGCTTTTGTCACCAAAGTTCTCTCCCAAACTAAAATCAGTTTAAACTGGTTGCACTGGTTTTCATTATTTCCTCTGCCGCAAGTTTTAGCACTATCTGCAAATTTGCTTTCTGCACCTTTAGCTAAAGCTGCAACATGAATAACTGAGGTCCCCATAGAAGTAATCATTGCTGAGCTGAAAAACATGAAAGACTTGCAGTTTGGGCTACAAAAAAACTGAAAGAAAGTGTTATTGTGCTGAGGGCAAGAAAGGTCATTTGTGCCCTGCAGAGATGTTATAAGAAAAATGGTTGTGGCTGGAATGCTAAGCTATCCTGTTAGGTTGCTCCTTGACCTCTCTGTGAACATGTAAAGAACAGTTTGAAAGATGTTAGGAACAGCAAGCACAGGTCACTGTGTGTCTGGCAGGAAAAATGGTGGTCTTGAGGGAATAAACTTAGGCACTTTTCAACACCCCCATTTTCTTCAAACTACAGAAAGTACTTCAGTTGCCTGTGGGTTCATCTTCCCTAAGGAGGTCTGCCTGGCATCCAAATTACATATATTTAGATGCCAAGCTAAGGTCTTCCTCTGCTAGCTGGCATTTTACTCTTGTAACCATGTTATATGTTCGCATTACTGCCTACAAAAATTTAGATCAACTTTATTTTGTTTTATTTGCTAATCTTGGTTTCAAATTGATAAATTAGAGAGCCTTTGCTGATTGGTCAGTATATAAAGCATAGAACAGTTAAATAATTGTGCCTATGAAGCAGACATTTGGTCTCCCTTTGGGAAAAGTGTTTTCCCACATTACAGTAACTCCATCTATTCATTTTATTTTCCTTGTAGGCCAGTTTTCTTACTTTATTCCCAGAATGTCTTTGAAATTTTTCCTGGTGGTGTTTTTTAAAAGTAATATTATTGTCAATGGTACCAGAGGATGTTATCACTAGTCTTTGTTGGAGGAGAGCTGTGCTAGTCTAAGTTAGCAAAAAAATCAGCTCACAAAAGCTTATGACTTTTAATAAAATGTGGTAGCTGGTAAAGGTACTACCATATTCCTCCTGATTTATTGCTGGTTGTGTTTCCTTTCTCCTGAAGCCTCTCAGGACACCATCATTTCCATATATGAAAAGGCTGCATGAGAGGATCTGCCTTAGGATGTCTTTTTGGGGATTTGGATGAAGTATGAGAAGCCAGGAAGGCTGCAGAAACTGACACAGAGTCCTTGGCCACCTTTTAGCTAAATTTTCAAGGTTTAAATGTGGATAGAAGCATATTTCAACAATGAGAATGTCACCAAAATTCTTTTATACTTTGAAAGAGAGTTTGAAAGCAAATTCCTTTTCATCAATGAAAATGATAGGAAAAAGATGCAGGAGAATTTTCCACAGAGCATTTATTAAAACCTGGACAATACGGATACAGTAGGCTGCTTATTGCTGCGGAGTATTTCTCACTTCAGTCTTACTTCTACAGTGCCATACTGGAGACCATGTTCTTAGTGAAAGCAAAGAAATTTTGCATCAGGTGAAAACTCTGTCAGTTCAGGGTTTTTAATTCATATTTATTTATTTATTTAGTAAACAAATTTATAAGGCTGCCCAACCTACACACAGGGACTCAGAATTAAAAACCATAAAAACACAGTATACACCCCACGGTGGCAGCAAACACATTCAAATCAGCCACTTGAAGTGACCTGGGGTCCCCAGGCCCACTGACAAAACCATGTCTTCAGAGCCTTCCAGAAAAGGAGCAAGGAGGGGGCCAATCATATCTCTGTGGGAATGATGTTCCAAAGGGAGGGAACTACCATGGACAAGGCCCTTTTCCTCGGCCCTACTAGATGTACTTCCCTAACTGAAGGGACCCACAACATACCCTGCTTCCCTGCTCTGGTGGGCAGGTGGATGTAACTGGGGTAAGGCAGTCCTGCAAATAACCTGGCTCCAAGCCATGAAGGGCTTTAAAGGTGATAACCAGCACCTTGAATTGGACCTGGAAGCAAACTGGCAACCAATGGAACTCCATATTATTTTGGTCAAGGGGACAGGAAAAATTTAAAAAGTACATTCCTAAATTTCATTGTAAGAAATGACTTAGAAAGCTCCAGACATAATTTTGGGAATTATTATTTTTATTTCTATAAAATCATCGTTATGAGTCAGGAAGAATAAACATAATTCTTCTATGTGTTCATGAACAATATTAGAACAGCCAAGAAGCAGTCAATGTTTTTTTCTACAGCAGTCATTTTTCAGCTTGGTCTCCATCAGATGAGAAAATGGGAACTGAGCCACTAGTGAATTTCAAGTGAAATTCAGACAATCAAGCTGAGCTAACATATTTTGGATCCAAGATCATAAATACACACATATTTTTATCCTTCTCTAAGACTTCTAAATAAAGGGCAGCATTCCTGGGAGAAATGGTGAAACTGCTTTTCAGGCTATAATCTTATGACATCATGAACCCTTTGAATCTCTGCCTTTGAGGTTGGCGAAAAGAAAGCTGTCATCCTGAAGAAAGCTGGGTTACCAGGGCTACTGCCAGGGTAAGGTGGGAGAAGTTTATTTAGGCAACCTAAAGTTGGTATAATCAAATTTATTTGCTGTGTTTTGCTTGGATAGTGAAGGAAGCTTTTTTTAATGCCAAGAAGACAGAAAGAAGTGAAGGTTGCTTTATCCTCATTTTTGCCTTTCAGTGCTGCAGGATAAATGGGTCTACATCCTCCCCAAAATACTTGAATGTGGTTTGCATGATTTACACAATTTATCTGAATAGATAATCAGTAAAGGCTAGTGAGGAATACGAGCTAATGGTTTCTTGCTCACCTACCCTAAATTCTTGAAGCCAATGTCATTAAATCACCATGGTTAATGCAGTGTAAATTACAGCCCTTTATTCCCAGGCTTGCCAGAAACTATTCAATAATAGCTGTTTATGCAGGTACAGGAAAAATTCCCTTTGTATATTATTTAAAATGTGTGCCAATGATAAATATAGTACAACTTGAGATGATTTAAATTATACTCAGAAGTGGAATTTGATTATGTAATTCTCAACCCAGCCCCAGAATACAGCAGTTAATCCTTTCTCTATACAAATATCTGCTCAAACAACTGTCAATTGAAACCAAAATTGTATTTAGTGCTAAGTAATCTCTAAGAGGATTAAATAGTATTAAACAGGGAAATAGTATTTGTAAATACTTGTCAGTGAACAATAAACATACCTGGTAAGAACTCACTGATTCTCAACATATTTAATTTGGAAGTACTGTAAGCCTTCACAATCCTATAGAATTTACTTCTGAGTATATCTAAGAAAATGATACACATATTTGGACCTTTGCAGAAATGACAGGCTGATCTTACAGCTTGAGGGTACATCCTGTATTAAGGCACCAAATAGAACTTTCCCTAACAACCTATTTAGAGGATTCTTGTCCAAAGAGTTAAATATGGGGAGAGAAGTGGAGATATAAAATCAGGAAAAAACAGAAACTTTAAATTTTATAAAAACCTAGGAAATATTTTCTCTTTTAAAATAATGTTTACTGTTTGTGTGCAGTGTGAGATTTGGTTTAGATTCAACTCCATAATTCTTAGCCAGCCTGGTCACTGGGCATACCAGCTGGGAGTTAGGTAGGAGGTCACTATTTCATTAGCCTTAAGCACAAAAGTTGATATTTTTGTACTACATGAGGTTTTCTTTTTCCTTTTTTGCAAGTAGAAATCGTATGGTCAGTACATAGTGTCTATGTCTAGCAATATGCAAAACTTACCCTGGCTGTTTTGGGACTGGACCACATTTAGAAGCACTTCCTGCTCAGGAAGGCATTATTTCTGAAAACTACAGAACCATCTGTGGAAAAGTACATGCTGGAAGAAAAACAGAATGTTGCAGGCATCCCTGGAATGTTGAGTTTTGTGCACAATTATCTATGACCACGACACCAATTTCCCAAAGCCTTGAGTTCAGCTTCCACAACTTCTTCAAACTTTGTTCCCTAATTGTGATTTTTAATATGAAAATCATTAAATACATACAGAATAATAAATGTATTTAATTCCATTTTAATTAAATTAAACCAAATATAATTTTTGTCTTGGCTCTTCTGTTCCCTGCCCTTCTCAATTCTGGAATGCTTCTTCTTCAGTACTTTAGTCATTGTATTCATTTGAGTAGGTTCACTATAATGGCCTACATGGCATGGGGCCAGGCTACCTGAGGGACCGTCTCATCCCCACAACGTCAACCCACCCCACCCAGTCAGGCAGAGAGGGCATGTTACAGACCCCGTCAATAAGAGAATTCCATCTGGCCGGATCCAGGAAGCGGGCCTTCTCTGCAGTTGCCCCCACCCTTTGGAACATCTTGCCCCCAGAGGTGAGGCAGGCACCTTCACTTCCGACCTTCAGGAGGGCCCTGAAAACCAGGTTCTGCCGTCTTGCGTGGGGCGGGAAGGTGGGCAACCATTCATGGGGTTGGCTCGTGCCTTAGACCCACTCCCACCTGATCAGAATTTTTAACCTCTTGGATTTTATACTTATTTATATTGTATTTTATATTTGTAAATTGTTTTTATAAGATCTTAATTGTTTATTATTATAGTCTTAATTTTATTGTAAACTGCCCAGAGTCCCTCTTTTGGGGGAGACAGGTGGTAGCAAAATTTGAATAATAAATAAATAAATAATGATACCAATAGCTGTTTGTATTGCATATGGTCCAATGCTACAGTGTTCCAACTGAGTCCATTTTTTCAGTATTTTCTATTTTCATCTCATAAGTGGTTCGATTTGCAAGTGTCTAAAGTTTTAGGAGAGAGCCAGTTTAGTGTAGTGGTTAAGGCATCAGGCTAGAAACTGGGAGACTGTGAGTTCTAGTCCCGCCTTAGGCACAAAGCTAGCTGGGGGACCTTGGGCCAGTCACTCTCTCTCAGCCCTAGGAAGGAGGCAATGGCAAACCACTTTTGAAAAACCTTGCCAAGAAAACTGCAGGGACTTGTCCAAGTAGTCTCCAAGAATCAGCCACAATTGAACAGATTAAAAAAAAAGTTTTAGGATAACCAGTAAATCATATTTTGCCCACATATTGCCTTGCATGCCTGCCCATTCATAGTTTTAATTTTGTGCCATTTTGATAATGTCTTTCAAGATGACTGTGCAATTAATTTCTGTGGTTGAGATTTGGTCTCTGAGTGAGATCCTTCCCTTTCCATCACATGCTGTACTACTTCAAGCTTCCCCACTTATGATTTTCTTAGGTTTTATATTCCACAGCTGTAGGGTTCTTACATTTCACATTTCATCACTGGTATAACTATGGTGTTGAAGGTGTTTGCTCTTGATTTGGTGTTTTTCATAAGTTGGAAGATTGGTTTGATATGGTTAAAGCTAAGCCATGCTGCTATTCTTCAGCATGGTATTTGTTGGTCAATTGTGTGTATGACATTGATCTCTTGGCAGATCTTTAACTTTCTTGGCTTATCATCTAATTTCATTTTGTGGTATGGACAGAACTGGTTTCACACGCATTGGGTGTTTTTTCTGTCGATTTTCAGGCCAACTGCTCTGCTTGCCATGTTGAGGTCTTTTAAATACTGCTTGGATTCTTGGACACTGTGGTTCATGATCACAACATCACTAGCAAATTGGTTGGGTTAAGTTTCTCACCATCATTTGTCTCCTCCTCAGTTGATAATTTTCTCTGGAAATCTCTTCAAGAACTGCCATGAAGAACTTTGAAGATTGTGTCCACTTGTCAGACACCTTGATGTATTTGGATGTTGTTTGGGTCACCTTTTAAAAAATAATATTGTCTTTCAGGTTTTGCATTGTTTAGAGATATCATCTGCTTCTAGGCAATTATTAAAGAGTTTGATCAGTTGTTTTACTAGCGTTTCTCCACCAGCTTTGAGGACTTACAGTATATGGGGATACCTGTTTTCCTGTTTTGCCTGTTGAGTTGCATGGAGAACTTCGTCTGGTTTCATTTTTTGTACTATTAAATATTCATCTGAGTGGTGGTGTTTTGGGATACTTATTTTTGAGGTGAACAGGTCACTGTAGAAGTTCTGGCATTCTTCAATTTATCATTGGATAGTTTGGTTGTATTGTCATCCTTCTTGAGAGCCTTCAAAAGCCTCTCTTCTATTGCATTTCCTTCTGACATTTTATGATGCTGCTCCACACCACTGCTGCTTTCACAACTGTTGTGTTCAGTAATTTTCAGTCCTCTTTTAAGAATCACCTTATCTTTCAGTTCAGTTCACAAAGTACGGTTCTGTCATGCTTATTTTCTCATATGAGCTCCTTCTTTGGTGAAGAGCTAATTTTATGGTTAATGCAAGAGCTTCTTTCAGTTATTTTCTGGAATTCTACTACTGAAATGATATGTGAGAATGACCTTGGAAGACATGAGGGAGAGCTGCAGACTGGACAACCCACATGTAAAAGATATCTCAGCCCACTTTCATTCTTGCAAGATTCTGTTAATGTAACCTTAGCATAAAGACAGAGCTAGTACTCCGGATTATGCTTCTTGTCTTGACTGCCTCTCAGGGTTAACATCAATCTTGCAGGACTGAAAGTATTTCTTCCCTCCTTTCTTTGTACTCTCCGGAAAACTAGGGAGGGTCCCTTCTGAAACATTTCCCATTCCTCCCTCCTTCTGTGGGCTGGGAATTCCCAAGGCCATTCCCACATACCACTACTACTACTACTACTACCACATACCAATACAACTACTGTGATACATTTTTCCAGTTTTTTTATAAAGTGAAGTAGCAGATGTTTCTGCCTTTTATCTTTAGTTTGACAGTTGGTGGTATCGGGATTTTATTTATAGTAATTGTATGTTTTGCACGTATTGGTTGGCCAAAATTAAGCCAAGTCCACCAATGTGGTGTGGTCTTCCCTGTGCCTTTGCGTATTTCATTGCCACTATTTTGTCATTTATTTTGTGTTTCAGTTGGTGGTCTTTTAGACTAATGTTGTTGCACTTAATATTTGTGAGCATTTCCATTAGATAGTTTTGATTGCAGTTCAGAATCCACTCCTAAGATTGTAGAAGATCTGAAATTTGGTCTGGGATGGCCCTTTTGAATCCATCTTTTTGTGTTATAAAGCCATTGGAATGCTCCTCCAGAGACACAAACCTGTGTCTCTTTTGGGGGTGATTTCATCCTTGCAGCTTGCCAGGCTTGGGGAAGTGCAGATCTCTATATATACACCATTATATACCACAGGTTTTCTTTGCCTTGAAAGCCAAAAATTATTTCATTCCTTAGAAACAGATTATTTAAAAGAAGAAAAGCACATAAAATATAAATGGCTGTTGTTTCATCCATCAGCCAGTGTAGTCCAAGTAATATTAGATACATTGATATCTCATTGAAATAACTGCATATTAAACAATCCTAAAGCACACTGATTGATTTCAGCTGAACCCAATCTGTGGTGCCAAAATTGTATTGCAAAGATTTTGACTATCTAATTTACAAATTGGGAGCCTTTTGTCTAAAAATACAAATACATCAAAAATTCATAAATTCTAATTTTGGAAACAAGAAACTTGCTATGGTATCACTTCCTTCCAAACTTGAGTTGCTTCCATTTAAGATATATAAACAGAGGACACTAATCTTGAACCCTTCTGGGCCTTGGACTGTAATTTGCTCACCAGCATGGCTAAATTATTAGGAATGAAGAAATTAGGTCCAATGTACCAAGTTGTTACTTTTATGCGCTGTATGCAACCTAAGTCTATCTTCACAAAAAGTGAATGTTTCAACTCTTAGCCAGCATTCTTTTCATCATTCTTTACTTCCCATTTTATTTTCTTTGAAAAGTACCATTCCTCTATTTTCAACACGACTCATCCTTTTTGTGAAACTGGGGAACTGGAGGCTTTAGCAACAAGCCATTGCTATCTGACCTAGAAAAGGAGAATGCATCTTAATGGTTATCCTGCACAAGTCAGGAATTCACCCCATTAAAACTAATATAATACAGATCAGAAGGCCAGTGCTAAAACAATAGTCTTAAAGATGCCAGCAAGGATCATTTAAACGACTTCTTAGTATGAATTCTCGCATATCTGCACTAACAGAGAATCTTGAATTGACAATGCTAAAGTAAAGATAATTTTAACAGCTCCAGTCCTATTATATCCTAAAAGTTAAAATGTGACTACCGTATCTACCTATGAAACACTACAGGATGCATTAATTTACATATTTTTCCTCTATTAATGGAACTTTTCAAAGAAACTGGGTTGTCCCTTGGATACGGCAATTATAGCATTTCTCATAGGCTGCATCGCCTAGGGGTTGTGTTTATAGCTTAACAAATTATTTTCACTATTAAACTTCCATTCTGGGCATATGGAAGTGCTGACTGAAATAAAGGCATGGTGAGAGTCTTTCCAAAAGCTTGGGCTTCACTCAAGCAACAAGGATTATGCTGGGAACAATAAGAATACTGCAAATGTTTAGTTGTAATGACAAAGATTGCACTGCCTGCTAAAATGTGGCATAATGTTAACAATGTTTTCAATACATTTCCCTTAAATTGATTACATTGATTCTTAAAATCTTGGGAAATTATTGTGAGAGAGGAAGCCGTCTCTACTTAGATGAAACCTAGGGCGCAAGTAGAAAGAGCATATGAGAAATCCGAAGATGCATCCAGCTAAGTGGGAGGAGCAGATTTATGAAGCAAAAATGCTTTGGGCATTGGAGATTTGCCACATGCATCAATTTTAAGTGGCGTTTGGTTGAAGAGAACAGAGTATAGACACAGCGGGGACAGAATTAAATCCAGCAATTGAAATTGCTCCCATAAGGCGTTTATTACTTTTAAAAACCTACACTTTTATTAGGTGAAGTTCTGGAGACAAGAGTTCACGTGTAAGGTAGCTCCACAAATCCTATGTAAATGTCCAGAAACACAAGTAGAAATACTGATTTTATAGATGCAGATCAATGGAGAGCTAGCCCATGTCAATGTAGCTTATACTGATATTCTAGTATGTTCCATGAATTTAGAGATTTTTTTTAAATCTGCAATTCCTACTATATGGATTAAGAATTCATTTTTCCACAAGTTACATGTTTTCTATGTAATATATAAGAATATCTCATATCAGGAGTGGTTCAAAAGGAGCCACAGCTTGAGTCTGAAGAGGATCTCTGCTTCTCCTCATAGCCTTGCTACTGCTTTCCATTATGTGAGCCTTCTGGGCATCATGTTGCAGCTGTCACATCCCTTAGCCACAAGGAGCTGCAAACTGTGACAGTGAGAAGTGCCAACAGCAGGTATCTGTATATGCTGCCACTGTGGGCACCTATAATGTATTGCGCTGCCAATAGAAGAGCAAACTGTTCCAGAGGGTGTCATGACTTGGGACAACTGAAGCAGCTGTTCTGGGGATAAATCAAAAGGGCAGTGGGTAGATTCCATTCCCACCTTTCGCAGTGCACTGCCCAGAGGAGCTGCTTAATTTTTCCCAATAAGGCCCATCTTGAACCCATGCACTTTTACTATGCATCCATCTGAGATATGTTTTCTAGATTACTTTCTTTATCCTACAATGTAATGAAACCCAACATAGCTCTAACACCTAGCAGTCCCCATTCATTGTTGCCATCCATGGTATGGAGTTCATTTTGGTAGATCATAGTATTTTAAGGTTAAAAAGAAAAGTCAAATGGATATTGATTTTTCACCCTTCCCAGTTAATCTGTCCCACTTCTACTTTCTCAGTGTCTACTTCTACCTTGTCTCCTGATTGATTATATCTATCTGCTGTTTTCTTTGCAAATCTAATTTAGTTCCCTCCTTTCCACTCTTTCCTTCTTTGGTCTTCACTGCCCACTTCTGTTGCAATATTCTGAATGGCAACCTTGGCTTCTGTTATTAGCATGAGCTGCATTGGTTGCTAAACTTGCAAACATATTTGAGAAGAAATGACTGTACAAGTCACAACCGTATTTCCATGAAACATGAAAAAAGCATTTTTACTATCTTTGAAATTCCTAGTAGAAAAATTATTATGGAACAGTACTGTATCAGAAGCTTCACTAGTGGTCCCTAAGTATGTACAAACTTTTCCTTCCTTTATAAATAAAAAGTACTGCCTATGAATTTCCACTACTGAAATTTTCCTCCAGTACAGCAGTGACATTTGTGCAGAGGATTCTAGCAAGTTATTTGTTTTGCTTTGTACTTTTGGAGCAGGCATTTGGGGCTCTAACAAATCTTCCAAAGAAATGTCTGAGGGCATTTTCTCATTTATCCTTCCTTCTAACCACTTGCATTTGATGTGGCCCCTAGTTGTAGTCCAACAATGGGCTAGGGAAGGCTGCATGCCCAGCTATTTCTTAAACCATTTTTTTTTTCAAATCCTCCATTCCTGTTTTGCATTCAGAGCAGATTTCTATCCATTAGTTGGCACTCACAAATTGTCTTTTTTGGCCCCATATTTCAGTGCTATAGCTTTATAGCCTGCTGTTTTTTCTTCATCTTCTTTCTCAATAGTTTTCCAGAGAACTGTTCACTTCATTTGAAGTTCTTTGAAAAGCCATATTTATGAGCAATGTATAAACTAGCATTCCCTCAACCCACTGTTGTAATATAACTCCAATAACTTCCCCAGCCTTTGGCCAGGCTGGCTGGTAATTCTGGCAGTTGAAGCTTAATGCAGCTGGAGGGCATTAGAGTTGAATAAACCTGTAATAAGCAGCCTCAGAAATATAGGCATCTCTGGTGTACAAAACTGAAAATTTGGGGGGGAACCAACCTAAATGACTACAACAAATATGCATATATTTGTTCCTGCTGTAAATACCAGCAGGAAGGAAATCTAACTAGCAGTTGAACCACAAGAAATGGAGGAGGGCTTGTCTTGATGCTATCCTTTGCTGCAACCCCAGTGAAAAGTATCCTCTTATTTTTTTATTGACAGAGATCTCAATTGTCATGATGCAGAGAGATCCCCTTAACATTTTTTGTTCCATCGCAGAACTCAACTCCCAAGGGCATGGACATGTCAGTGTAGTTTTCCTAGCAATAATATGGAGGTGATTTGCCTTTGTCTTCTTTTAAAATGATTTTTAGGCTTCATAGTCTAGCCTTACAGTTCTCCCAACCAAGTATTAATCAGGTCTGACCCTGCTTAACTTTTTAAGCTTAGTCAAGGTCAGTCAAGTATTTCATATTAATCGCCTACATTCCTAAATTCACTTCCAATGCATGGAAGGAAGTTTTGGCTGGAGAACTTTGAATATGTTCTGTGATATTGCATGGCTGCTAGAAATTCTGGAAGGCGTAGCCTAACACATTTAGAGGATATAAAGTGAAGGAAAGCTAATTTAAGAAAAAGGCATTATTCTTAAAATCAGGAGAACAATTATGTTTATAACCTCTGCAAACTTGCTAATAACATGTAGGTTAGTCAAATGCTATCTTTAAATGCACGCAATCTAATTAAAAGATCCACATGTGGGGAACTCCAAAGAAATAATGATCAAATATGTAAGGGAAAATGGAAGTCAATAAAATTGACTTTGAAGACAATAAAAATTGTCATGATTTTTAAAAGGTTCTAATGCTTGCCTTTTATATTGATTACAGCAATAAAATTAGACATTGTATAAATCAGGGATTTTTGGAGCGGAAGTAATTAAAATTGTATGTTTTCTGATTAAAAAATCAAATTAAAAAGCAACCAGAAAGAAAATTATGAAAGTAGTTGTAATTATTTTCTAATTTTGATATGTTTTGGTCATACAATATACTGCAGTGTTTTTGATCACCACATAAAGGATAATATTTTAAATACTAAGTTAAGATTGTATGCTACAGAGCATGATCTTGGTACAAGCTCATTTGAAGTTGTTAAAGCAATAGACATGAGTTAATCAAAAGAGGCTTAATTCCCTGGCACTAACATTTTAACTTGACCAGTCTGGCAGACTTCCTCTGCTCTTCTTTCTGCTACAGAATCGTTTATCTTAAGTAAACAAAATAAGACTCTAGAACCTGAGTACTGAACACAGCTCCACTGAAGCAGAGCAAGAGTCAATGTATGACATACTTGTGCTCTGCATTATCACTTTGGACAGTATGCTTAAAAAAGGAATACCTTTTGAAGGCTAGCATATTGTATGAAGCCAGCGTGCAAGTCAAGGTACAGAGTTAGTGATTGATCATATCTAAAGTTTAGAGCACTGAACTCTACTTCAGTAGATGTGGGTTTTTTTAGAACATCCATTGGATAAGCATATCTTTGCTTCTGAATTATGCTAATGTTAACCAGAGTCCTAACAAATTTATAGAGCTTGGTAAACTCTTCTCTACCTCCTTTTCATGAGTGTCATAAACTTTATTTTTACATACATTGAAAAGGGATTGCTATTTTGCTTACCCTAAGTGCCCTTAATCTCAAATGCTCAGTGTTGTTTATGTGGAAGCCCATGTGAATTTGTTGGTGGTGTTCTGATTCTTCCCCTAAAGAGACAATACATAAGATTTACAAACAAAATCATATGGGTTGCAATAGGCAATGGGATTAAACAGTGTTGTGGGTAAATCAGCCAGTGGAGGGAAGGAAGAAAGGGAAGTATAGAGACAATAGCCATTGCATAGAAACGATAGTTGGTGGAACAATGTACATTAAACAATATGGATGCCTTGTTTGTTTGTTTTTCTTTCTTTCTTTCCACTCATTTTGGGACATTATACTAATTTTGAGGTGTAAATTCTCAAATATATTAGGACCTCTTCTCAAATTACAGAAGCACTTAAGCAGGTCCACCTCACTAAGGATGGGCATCCACCAAAGGGGTCAAAATCTGCAAGCAGGGTTGCAATTAAAGCCCCATCCTTTCTGTATGGATGTGTGACATTGACTCACGTCCAAATGAGGCAGAACTTGCATCACAAAGTCATGCCTGCCATCTTGCAGATTTTGACCTGTGGAGTCCTTGCTGCTCTCTGAGCCTTGTTTTCTTGCAGATGTTTCATTGCCAGACTAGGCAACATATTCAGTGCAAAGAGGGAGTGGGCCTTGCTCTCAGTTTATATACTGTGGCTTGCCCTGCTTGTGTTGGTAGGGGTGTTGTTCTCTCCTTGGGAGAGAACAACAGCCTATGAGTGGGCTGTTGTTTGCTGCTTGGTTGATTGCCTGAGTTAATTATTCCTTGATTAGGGTGTATTGTGCTGTTTGATGGTTCATCTGGTGTTCATCCTAGTGTTGATTTTTGCATATCTGGGTGTTGATTGCTGGCAAGAGAGTGTACTGGTCTTTTGGCTTTTTTACTGTCTCTTTTGAATGGTATGTAAGTGCTATTTACCTCTATGTGTCTGTTGATTTTGACCTCTCCAGTGGCTACACACACACACACACACACAAAGTACAGCAGTCATGAAGGCCTTGGAAAAGATAGTCAAATGCTGTGATGTGCCTATACCTGCAAAGATCAGAATCATGCAAGCCATGGTATTCCTTGTGACACTCTATGGAAGTGAAAGATGGACATTAAAGAAGCAGGGTAGGAAGAGTACTGATGCCTTTGAACTTCAGTATTGGAGGTCCAGCCTAGTTGTACCGCTGCATGAACAAAATTAGGGCTAAAGGTTTCCTTTTTTTCAAGCTGAGGGCCTGATCTAGATCATACTGCAAACACAGACAATTTAGGAGTGAAAAAAAATGTCTGATAAACACTGCACTGTATGTTGTTTGGTCCCTAGCTGTTTTTCCAAAAGAGTGTAAGAGTAAGTAGCTATTTATCCTCCTCAAACAAATACTCTTGTACTGCAACTAAAACAGGACTTTTTGCTCTTTTGACTTAATAGTATTAGAACTAAACACCATATTATAAAATGAAAAAAATATTTTGCAAAATGTATTACAGGTGAGTCTTACTGGCCCTATTACTTTCAGCAGCTTATGGCTTCTTTAATCAGAACTGTTTTATGTGCAGATTAAGAAACTGGGGCAGTCTTTTATTCATGTTCAAAGAACAAAAATAAAAGAAAAGGAATGTGGCTCAAAACCAAGATGTTGAAAGAGGAGATGACTTTAAGGTTTAAGCATGAACTACACAGATGCAAATTTTATATACACACACACATTCATCCAAATATTAAAAAATACCTATTTATCAAGGAAGCTTTATTCTGTGAACTGGATTTGTCCTGAACCAAAAAAAAATGTCCTTGAAATAACAATCTGAAGAAATTATAATATAAAAGGACAACTGGAAGTTTGGGTTTGTGAATCTTAAGAGTATGTGTATTAATTTTAAAAAAGTGACTTTTTAAAACTAGGGTAGAGCTCTGTGGTAAACAGAACCCAAGCACTGTTCTGAGGAGAGTCATAAACATTTGTATTGTACTCCCTTTTCCTTCCATATACTGTGCTCTCACCCCATGTATATTAATGCAGCAGTTCTGGGAGAATTGTGGAACAATGTGCATTTTCAGCCTGGCAGCCAAAGAAGTGAGGTTGGGGAATGCAAAGCGTAATAATGACAGAGCACTGGAATGATTATTTTTACTACATGGGTAGAAAGAAAATGAAGCATTCATTATTTGCTGGCCCTCATGACAGTCTGGGCTTGGATAGTAAATTGTAAATGCATTGAGGAGAGGAGAGGAGGTAAAAAATGACATTTTATGCATATGGTTGGTAGCAAGTTCAGGACTGTTTTCCAGTCAGGACTAAAAAGAATGTAGATACTTCGCTGGAAGTGGATCCATGACAGAATTAATGCTGCCTGAAATGAAGACTATCTCATATTTGTCCTTGCCAGAAAAAAATCCATGGTGATCAGGAGGCATTTATTCTCTAAACTTTCTGAGAAGGCTGAGGGGGTTCTTTTAATATCTATTTCTCTCATTCTCTCTCTCCCTTCCCCCCATCCTCCCCAGTTACACTGGTGATGACTGGCTTCTCTGATGCTTCCTGCAACGCACATGTCACACTAGTATTGTGTGATAATACAACCACCCTTAATGTTTCAGAAAGTGAAACCCTTGTCTTACCCCAGTCTGACCTTGAGCATTTTTTAAATAGATTTTAAATTTAAAAGTCAGTACAAACATTTGCAAAATAGGAAATCTTTTCTGAAAACAAAAATGTAACTGACAGATGGTCCTCTACCTCCCACTCAGGATTCATAACCGGCACACTGTACAAAGAAGTAGGTTTTGCTGCTTCCCACCTTCAGGACCTACAACCATGAATCTTATCATATGGTCAGCTTGGCAATTCCTCATTCGGTGTCTGGAGTGATATATGATGAGAACTATGCTGTATTAAAACAAAAGCCCAGCCAAAATGAATTTTAGCTTATCTCAAGGAACTATATTCTATTATATTTCTTGAAATCTTACACTGAGTGAACCCTGATTATGGAAGCATGAACTGTGAAGTAGTATGGGGAAAAAACTCTTAAAATAAACATCAAAACCAAACCATCAGTGAGAGAGCAATATTTTTTCCCATACAGTCTATGAGGAGAATAGCTAATTCAATCTGCAACATTTCTGCTTCCTGTCATTTAATTTATACACTATTGTCACAACTTAGAAATGCTGATAAAAGAGAAATGAATTAGCATATTTAACATCCTACTCAGGTATTTACCCACATAGTCAGATTTATGTCATTTGCGAAACACTTTTTTTTTTACTGGTAGAGACAGAAGTTGCTGCTGTTATCTTCTCACAAATCCCAGGAGCCTTCATGGCTGATTGCACTCATGACTAATTAGACTTACGATTTTCATAGAGGCCTCCAGACCTCTCTCTGTCATCAGAATGTAGAAGCAAATATACCATTTCTATGTTATCATCCTCATGAATATTCTTATTGGAGATTTTAATGGCTTTTTAATCCCTATGTTATTATAATCATTATTCAAGATACCATAAATGAATTTACTTAAATAAAATATCCCCACCCCCACCCCGCAAAGCATGGAAAGTTATATTAAAATTGGTTGAAGACTCTGGCTTTTGGCAGTGAGGGCATTCCTTAGCCCATGAACTGAATGCAGCCACCAGCTTTTTCTTCTCTGGCCCCTAGAGCTTTTCAAAACTGCAGTTGGGGGTGGGAAGTTGGGAATGGTATTGTCCATTTTCCCTGCTTATTGCTTTGTACTGGCCTGTCAAGCAGCAAATTTACTGTATGGTGCAGAAAATAAATGTAGCAAACAAAATGGAGGCTGAACCGTTTTCCTCCCTGTCTTTTAGATGTGACCAGGGTCAAACCCAGCTCTTCTCTTTGCCTAATCCTATCCCACCCAAATTGACCCTCCCTGACCCCAGACAAATCCCCCACAATCCCATCTAAACCAAAGAATAGAAGCCTTCTCACCAGCACACAGAACAGCTCAAGGGCTGCCCCAGTGAGGGAGTTGCAGCATAGTAACAAGGTGAGAAACCCCAAGGTTTCATCCTTAAACAGCCTCATTACCTCAACTTTCCATCTCCTTTAACAAGGAACTTAGCTCTGCTGCCCTTCTGAAAGAACCACTTTGCCTAACAAGAGAGATTACCCCAGGTACATTGACAAGGACCTGCTTAACTTCTCCAAAACTGGCCAGCCAATCAGATACCTCAGATTTCCTGCCTCGTAGCCCTCAACTTCTATAAAAATCTTTGCTTTCCTATTGCTTGGGAGTCTCTCTTTCTTGTCAAGCAGGCACCATCAACATGGTTTTTCTCCTCAGTATTGTGCTCTGTACTTCTCAATTTTCCACAACTATGCTGTGGTTTGATCATCAGCTACCCAAAGAATACAATTTTGTAGTGCCACTATTCAGAGTTAAATTTATTTATTTTATTCAAGAAACCTCTACCCTATCACAATCAAAGTGACTCTTAGCAGCTTATAGTGTATATAAAACATGAATTAAAACATTCACACTCAGGTTAAAACTAGTTCCAATCCCAATAGCAACATGAAAGCCCCAACACAAAAACCTTTATTGATTGATTGATTGATTGATTGATTGAAAACACACACACAACAAAAAACAAGATGACATCAAGTATAACTTAAGAAAAGGCCTTCAAATTAATTCAGTTCTTAACATTTTCTGAAAAGACAGCAAAGAGAAGTCCAGCCTTCAGTCAGTAGGCTGTTCCAAGGCACTGTTGCTACCACAGAAAAGGACTGCCCTCTAGCTTCAGCTCCCCAAACCTTCCAAACTGTAATTAAGTAATTAAGTAATTTGTCTCTGGATGTTCTATTATCTCATCATAATTTGTCACTTAGGTAACTCTCCTTGAAGTAGCATACATTTCTGATGCCTGGAATGTGTAACTCCATTTGTTAAATATAATTTGGATAGATATCTTTAAGACAAGAGAAAAAAATAAAAGAAAACAAATGAAATGGAAGTCTTCAGATGCTGATGCACTAAAATAGCCTTCCACCACATAATTTGGGGCATTTCAGAGGGGGCATGTAATGATGGACATAGGAGCAGCTTATCTTCCAGAGATATTCCCATCCTTAACCCATCCCCCAAGAACAACAGAGGTCTCTCTACCCACAATTCCTATAATGTTACATGTAGCCCCCTCCAGCTGGTCAAGGAAGTGAGCTATGGCCATTCATCCAAATTTAAAGTTGCCAAATCCACTTTAAACTTTTATGTCTCTGACTTGAGACTAAGTAGCCTAGGCCATTGTTTTAAAAAACACCAATATGTTATTAAAATTAAAATAAAATGAAACTCTGTAGCTGTGTAGACATCCAACAAGTTTCCTCTTAGCATAAAACATTTTTAAAAATAAGAAATGAAGAGAAAGCACAATGTGGTCAGTAGTTTCAACTATGTAGCCTCTGGCATGCTCATACTAGTCCAGATATTAATATTGTGCACTAATTGCAGCTACCACAATCAACTGTTACTACTCTATTAGTAATTTGGATCATTAGTTCTGTCATGTGTCCTCCCTCTTTGTCAAACAGGTTCAGATACAGGGGATCCCATTCAATCACTTGGACTTCCTGCTGGCTCTGAGGCTTTGGATGTGTATGCTAAGGTGCAATCCTAGTTCCACCAGTTATGGCCCAGGACTGCATGTGGTCCTAGGTCTAAACTTATGTAGCTCAAAGTAGCATCCAGATGTTCAGATGTTGAGGGATCTTGTTCTCTTTTCTTTTTCTTCATCTTTTTCCTCTCTCTTTCCTATTCTGTCCAGCCCTTGAGTAGGGACATGCTTTAAAACTCCAAATCTGACTGAATTGGGAGGAGACGGAAATACCACATAGAATTCAGCTCTGTAAGATGGGAATCGCTGCAGGGTTGTGAGAATTCCACATATTAAATTTCCACAAAGCATGTTGGAGGAGAGGGAATGAGTTTGCAATAGAAATATATTTTTGCTTACTGACTGCAAGATCTATTTGAATATGGGGATAGGCAACTCATGGCCCTGGGGCTGCCTGTTATTGCCAACTCCACCTTCTGGGCTTAAACATAATCTTGCTTCAGAGTTTCTCAACTGTTTTTTGCCAAGTACAAATAAGCCTTGAAATTTTAGACACCCTCAAATTTGACACTGCATAACTTGTGATACCACATAACCACCATGATCCTTGAAGGCCAAAAAATATTAATAGCATAACTTCTAGCTGCAAAAAGATTACCTGCTCCTATAGTTATTACATATTAGTTTTTTAAATAATTACTAGGATTGCAGGAAAAACTATACTACTTAATAAGTTCCTTGAGAATTACTACAGAGGTAAAGAAAAGTTAAGTCCTTTGCTGACTTTGGTAACCCAGACAGCAGTTTTAGTACTAAAATATTATTATTTGCATTTTTTATTTATAAAAAATCAAGGTACCACAAACCTTTGAAACTTATGTTCCTATATTGATATTGCAGGAAATTGAACCATCATTATAGCTTTGTAATAAATCATACACATAAATTACTGACAGATACCAAACCCATAATTTCTGGATATTAAAAGATAACATCACAGAATTAAACTTATGGATACAGAAACAAAATGAAGCTCCCCTGCTGTAATTTTAGAAGAGCTCAGCAAAGTGAAAATGTTAATCCAGGTATCTATTACACTTTAAAGAACATTGAGAGTGAACTCTAAGAAATTTAGGCAAACTTGCCAAAAAAAGAGAGAAAGAAATGAAATATTCAAGTTTCATATCACAAACAAGGATGACAGATTACAACAGATTTGTTGGATGGAAATAATTTACTATTGACTTCCGGGGGTGGGCGGGGGGTATGGTGAACTGAAGATGGCTCTGCAAAAGACCAAGGAAGTGGTGAGTAGTCTGGTTCTTTGAAAACTCTCCAGATAAGGAGAGGATGGGAGATTGCCCACATGTGCTCCTGATGGCTGCTCCTCACAAGGAGACCACAGGACAATGGTTTTATGCGGGTTTCAGTGTTGGGAAACGATGGGATCAGCCATCTTGCTTGCAACCATGGTGGAGCCTCTTAAAGGACGCAAAGTTCTCAAACCTCACTTTCTCTAATTACTTTTGGAAATGTCCTGGTCCGACTAGACTTGACACAGAAAGCGGTGGTAAAACTATCTTTTATTATAGCAAGGTACACAGGAAACCAAAAGGCAAGGGATTCATAAGCATGCGATTCAGTCACTGGTAAGTTTTTCCCATGCTTTGCCAGCATGGCATAGAGAGTCAGATCCACGAGGTAGCAAGGCAGGACCTGGAGTGGAGTCCAGTGTGGTGGCAAGGCAAGGGTTGAAAACAGAGTCCGGCATGGCTGCAAGGCTTAAAATGAGGGGCCAGCGTGGCAGCAAGGCGAGGCTTGAAATCGGATTCCAACGTGGCAGCAAGGCAAAGCTTAAAATCAGGGGCCAGTGCGGCAGCAAGGCGAGGCTTGAAATTGGGTTCCAACATGGCAGCAAGGCAGGGCTTGGAAACAAGATCTGGTGTGGCAGCAAGGCAAGGCTTGGGAGCGAGGTTTGTTATGGCAGCAAGGCTGTGCATGTGGGAGAGGTCTGATGTGGCAGCAAGGCGAGGCTTGGGGTCAGGATCTGGCGCAGAAGCAAAGCAAGGCTCAGGAGCAAGGTCCGGTGTGGCAGCAAGGCAAGGTTTGGATGCAAGGTCTGGTGTGGCAGCAAGGCAAGGCTCAGGTGAAAGGTCTAGTGCAGTAGCAAGGCAAAGCTCAGGTGCGAGGTCTGGCATGGAGTCATGATTCTCAACAACGGTAGGCTTCAGAGTTGGGTTGCGTGAACAGTTGTCTCTGGCAACCTGCTCTGGTGTTTGTCACCTTTTATTTGTGCGATTTTCCCATTTTCGGGCAGAGACCAATCATGCCTCTCTCTGCTTGGCCCACCTCTCCAACCTTCTTTCGCGCGTGCTGATAGGTGGTGGTGAACCCACCCCCCAGTTGTCTCCAATAGGCATCTTGAACTCCGATTTGAATTTTGCACCCTCCAAACTATTTCCTGCTTTTTCTACAGTCGGCTGGCCCTCTTCCTCCTCAGACTCAGCCTCCATCCTGACAGGAAATTGCCTATCAACTATTTTAAAAGTACTAAAGACCTTCAGAATGACAAGTTTGAAAAGTCTTCACCAGGTGAATTTATCTTCAACTCTAAACAAAAGAAAAATTAATTACAAGCTTAAGAACTTAAAGAATATGAAATAAACACCAAAAAGCTAAATATGATTTTGATTTAAGAAAGTTATAGATGGATTAAGGGTCCAGATAAATTTTGAATATTGACTTTTACTATAGGATTCTGGAATTAACTATAAAAAATAAACAGCTTCTAGTGGGAAACAGACTTATTTTGGCTATCCTGGCTATTGCAAGTAATATCAAAAGATAACTGATGATTTTAGAAACTGGACACTAGAGGGGAGACTTTAAGCAGAAGAAAAAAAATATAACCCTTTTCTGGGATTTACAAAATGACACAAAATGTTATAACATTGGAAACATTAAAGGAGATCTTTGAAGAATGGAGCCAGAAGTTAGAAACTACAATATCAGAACTGTCAGTAATGATATCTGCTTCTATGGATAGACTATGTGTAAAAGAGGTTAATGAATGAATGACAGATGTGGAACAAATTTTATCTGACAAGACAGAAAAAATATTGAGAGTGGAACTACAAATGACTGGCCAAGAGAATGATTTGGAAAAGGACACTTTACTGGATATACAAAAGAAATTGGCTGAAGTTTTAAAAGTTAAAAGGGAAATACAAATAATAAACCAAGAGAATGACCTGGAAAGATTTTTCTTATTGGATCAACAAAAGAGGCTTGTTAAACCTTGAAGAAATTTGTGTGATGGGATAAAGAAGAATTGAAGAGAAATCAAATCTTACAACTTTTGATTGAATTAAAGATTAAGACTGTTAGAAGTTAAAGGAAGGAATATAAATTTGGTTTATTTGACCAAGGTTAAAATAAGACTTTTTTTTTTTTTTGCAATGTTCTGGAAAGCCTTTATGGACTTCTTACTGACACCAGGATTGAAAAGTTGTTTTATGGATTTGCTTATAGATAAGGGATGGGACATGGGATGAAGAGATAACTGTTTAACCTTATAGGGGGTGATGAGTTATTAAATTGTTTATACTTATTGTGATGAAGTCACTCCTTCATATATTTCTTTTATCTTTATTATATTCTTTCTTTCCTTTTTTTCTTTTTTTCTGCACTTTTTATTCTTTCTTTCCATTCTCTTCTCTTTCTCTAAGGTTAGCTTGTATTAGTTTTTACTATTGTAATTAAAATTATTAATAAAATATATTAAAAAAGGAAATAATTTACTATTATTATCACAAGATGCAGCAGTAGCCACCTCCCTTTTGTTTACATTAATTTTGTCTTTACAATTTTACAATGTTTTAAAAGTTATTGGTTCTTGTGAAACCCTATGTCAACTGCAAGTACAAAATACTTCCCAGAACCTCTTTTTCTACTATTTTTATTGAAGCTATTGCAGTTTTTATGAGGATTAATAAAATAATAGATTGATAAAACAAATCAAAAGATAAAATTATATTTCAAAGTGCTACAACTCAAAATATTTAACGATTGCTGCATGTGCAGTTTGAATTACAATAAAACTGAACTCTAAAATATGACAAATATTTCCCAACAGATGAGGATTTATCTATCTTCCTCTGTGCATTTAATGTACACAACACAATAGAAAGCTGTCTTATCAGTGTGTTTGTATTGATAGCCCAATACTACCAACCATGACTTGAAAGCAGTCCTCCAGATATAAATACAGTATCTGGTCTGCAATACCTCCTTGTCTGGAAAGAAAGACCTGGAAGCCAGACTGTAACATAAATTCCCAGGAAGAGAAAGAAGCTGACATACATTTCTTTATTACATCCTAATGTATCTTTTTTGCAGATTTTAATTACAAACCACTTTGGGGGTCTATATTGGCTGGAATGCAAGAGCTGCTGAACCCCAGAATAGACACATTCCAACAAAAATTACTAAATTTAAATCCCCTTAATTTCATTTGTGCGTAAGTATGGGTCAAGCCCATTATTTTTATTAATTTATTATTATTATTTTAAAACATTCACCATCCCTTTTCATCAAAGAATCTCAAAGTGGCTTAATATAATATATATGAAGAACCAAATATACAAAATACAGTAGATGTTCTATTGAATTCAGAGGAGGTTACTTTTATTTGCCTTATGAATCATATATTTCTACAAATACTTGATCAAAACCAGAAGTGAATATATCTCTGAGTTCAATTGATTGACGTGCATAAAATATTGAAGGTATGATGAGAATCCTCAGAGTATAGCTCTCCTACTCATAATTTCTCTTAAACCATACTTTGCAAAAAGGAAATGAGACAGTGAGGAAGGAAGGACTGTTCTATGGAATCCAAAAAGAGCTTATTAATATCAGCTAACAAGTATGCATACAGTATATGAGGACAGGAGTAAGTCTGTGTTGGATAAAAGGGCCATAGCTCAGCAATAAAGCAAGTACTCCACATCCCCAAAGTCCACCAAATTGAATTCCCAACAGAGGATCTCCAACTAAAGCTTGGAAAGAGTTCCATGCATTGTCATGGCTTAGACCTTATGTTTCTCTTTGGAGGTCCTATATCAGGTAACACTGCCAAGTAAGATGAGAGCAGTAGAATAGAATTTTTTTTTTATCAAAACTACCTTTCCTAGAGTTAAGGAGTTTGTCTGGTATTTTCTCAATAATCTTTCTTGGCATCAGATGAAGACTTTTAATTCACCACCAGATTTTAAAGTTTCTTTGGATCAGCAGCATCCATAGGAGGGGGACAAGGTAAGGCAGACTGATGAAAGCAACTCAAACATCCCTTTTCTATGTACATCATGTCACACACATGTCCAAAAGAAGCAGAGCTTACAGCATGATGGCACAACACTGCTTTGATCAGAATGACAAAACCAGTGAAATTCTGCAAACACTTATGCTTTGAATTCCCCCTGTTGAATATACTTTTAAAACTCAGTAACTAATGGTTTTACGTTGAATCAACCAGGATTTTTTTAATGCAACAGTTTGGTTTTTGAGTTATTCTTTTTGAAATTATTGAAATTTGCTTTTTAAAATGCCTTGATCTAAAAGCTTCTGAAATAAAGTGTGTTGATTAAAAGCAATAAAAATTAAATAAATGAAATTCAGCAAATTAGAGAATATGAGCAATTGGCTTGAAGAGCCTGTGATTTGACAAAATATGGAGAAGCCATAGACACATCCTAGTGTCTCTGCCTGATTTTTCCTTTCTAGGAATTTTATGGCTGGATGTTGGATAAGTGCCTTCCAAGTGAGACCGGGAGATTCTGGGAACTGTCAAGGGCTGACCTACTAATATTTTAGTAGTAGAATACTATTGCAGGAAACAGATGTCCCTTTTTCATTTTTTTCCCTATTACCCCAGCTATAATCCCTGCATTCTTTGCTCATGATTAGGAAAGTACCTTTCATATTTAGCGGGATATCATACACTTCATTCTGTCCGTTTATAGCAATTTTATGTTCAATTGCTCAATTATTAAAAATGCCTTCTGAAACCCTACTGAGCATCTGCATTGCTTATAAATTGTTAATACATTTTCCAAAAATATCAATACAATCTTATATAAATTGGATCTAGATATAGTTGCAACAAGGTCTCATTAAAATTGATGCACCAGTTAATTCAAATTCCATTCAGTTCAACTAAATCTAAATCTAACCTATGTATTTAGATTTACTGGCAAAGAGCAATAAGGCAAAAAAAGAAAATGTTTGCTGAGGCAGTGGTGAAATGCCCTCAAAGCTTTTGGAAATCTCTGGATCTACACCCAAGACTCCTGAGAATCAGATGTGCAGCCTTGAAACCTCAGGTTGTATAATTCTGATACATCTAATTCTCAAACCTTTATTCTTTTAACTTCTCTCCAAACATTGGTATGAAAATGGAAAGGACTCAAGAAGCACAGGGAAGGGCAGGTATATTTTCTTTATACCTGGAAAGACTATTTGTCCATCTAGCCCGGAGATTATTAATATTTTTTTGCCAGGGGATGCATGTTTTGTTTTATGTACCTCTTGAGGACAGTAGGGGAGATAACAAGTCATGCTGCTGAGTGGCAGGGCTGATTTGGGGAGCTTTTTTCCAATTTTGGGAGGGCTGGGCGATTGTTTCAGAGGAAAATAAATGTATCAAACAAGGAGAACTTAAGACATTTGCTTTCCAAGTTTGGGGTAAAACAAACATCCTAAAACTTTTCAAAGTCTAACTTGGAGTAATAGGGATTGGACATGGGAACTTTCACAAGCAATGAAAATCTGTCTGCACTGGGGAAGAAGGCAACTCATGGCAGTACAATGCCTATGTTAAAATTACATTTCAGACAGTTATTGAAACCCCACTGCCAAGAATAAAAATGTCAATAGTTACAGTAGGTTTAGAACAGTGAACTAAATGAACATAAGTGATTGAGAAGTTTTAAAAAGACTGTTGGAGCCAACCTATGTGACATTATATGCTAGGACAGAGACATCGTAACTCATATATACTGAGTGGAAGGATAAATTTAAGAGCAAAGAATGGATAGAATGGAAAGCAGAGGTTATACGTAATTCAGTTCTGACATTCAATTCTGACTGATACAGAAATACCATTAGCACAATTGGAAGTCAGGCAGACAAGAAAAATGCCAGGCATAGCCAATCCATGGGCTATGGTCAATTATGGTAGAGGAAGATAATTTATCCCACTGATAGATTATAGTGATGATGGTACACTACTACTCACTCCTGTGAGTAGGCAGAAGAACAAAGCAGTAACATAGTTTTAGGTACCAGGCAATACACATTTATTTTGGATTAAGTTCTATTAATTTCAGTGGGGCCTGCTTCTGAGCAGAATTAGCCAATGTTTGTTGGGACTGATAGGGCAAAGAAAAAATGGCTCATAAGATTTTAGTTTTGTCCCCATCTTCTTTCCTAGCTAGGAAGCTAAGAGCACTTGAGCACCACAGTACAATTCTTTAAATCATGTAACTGAATAGCTTTTTCTTTTGGTGATACTCCGAGGGAAGAGAAAAATATGATCTCTCTACCCCTCCTTCCAGCCACCTATATTGTCTAATTAGGTCACTGTTCCATGCAAAGAAAGGGCAGGGTAAGAACAAGCTTACAGCAGGGACACCTTCTCGAATCATAGATTCCAGATAGATGTCTTTAAAGTCATCATCTGAGCAAGCGGATATTTTTTTTCTGTCTCCTGTTAAGTGGCCTCCCCTCTGCTTGGCTCTGGGTTAACTGCCTGCAGGACTTCATCTCATTGCTACTTTTGTGGACAGAGGACAGCACACAGCCAGAGTAGCTTGAGAAAAAGACCTTTGCTAGGTGCCCGCATGGGAAGAACAGGAACAGGGCCTAGACTGCCCTTTATGATTAGGCTGGTGCAAGGTGACTTAGATTCCCCTTGTGATTCTCTTTGCCAGAGCAAAAAAGCAATCTGATTTGCCTTGATGAAACCCTTTGCTTTTGTGCCACTCAAGAGGGCTGCAAGTAGATTCTCTGCCTCTAGTTTTCAAGCTGCAGAGAAAAGTAGCCAAAAAGTCTTCTATGTCTAGCAGTCGGCTCCATACACAAAGTTGGGAGAGGCTTCTGTGCAGATGCTGCACATATCAGAAATCTCCTCTAGTTTTTACTAAAGGTGCTGGAGTGTCTGGGAAGCTGAGCAACAGGCCGACTGCTCTTAAGCCTTGGAAGGTTGTGTGGCAGCACCGTTTATGGGATGGGGATTGCAGCAGTGCAACCAAAGCTCCCTCTTCTCTACACGCCTGTAATGCTGAGATGTGCACAAAAAGGGCAGGGTTTTCCTTGCACTGCAACTGCCATCTTGGCTTTTTTTTTTGACTCTCCTGGGAGATGCTACTGCTGTGTTGTTTTGCAAAGCAGGTTAGAAGTGACGTCCCCCTTCAAGAATTTGCACTATCACTACAGAGAAGAACTAAACTAAAAATAGAAAATGTAAAGCTAAATCCTGAAACACGACATGTATGGGAATTTATGGAGATTTATTGCTCTCTATGGCCTCCAAATAATATGAGATTTTGGGGGGGCCCAAACAGAAGTGTTACAGCATCCTGAACAGAGAGCATTCTGCTACTATTCAGACACAAACGAAGAAGAAAAATTATTTGCTAGAAACTGACTTTCTGGCCCAGAAACCTATTATTTTCGTAAAAGGAATGATCTCAGACACCGCTTTCTAGGTTCCCTGCTGTTAGATTTTTACTGAACACATTCAGTCTGCTTTATTCTCCCTCACACACACACTCTCTCTCCCTCAGTCTCTCTCTCTCTCTCTCACACACTCACACATATATACATGCACACATATTCTAGCATGAAAAACAAGGACTTGCAGGACAACTGCATAATTTGTTTCCCCATCGTGCCTTATATTTCACTTTTTAGAAATTAAATAGACTTCAAACTCTATTGCACAAATAATTAATTCACAATTGAGAATAGTCTGTCTCTTACTAAACAAACAAGCAAACAACTCCCCCAAGAATTCAGTGCTTTTCTTCTTATCTTGATTCCCTGCAATAAACAAGGAAAAATTGAGAGATACAAAATGGAGGGGTTCATCTAGTAATTGGAATGTTGCATTATTTACCCAAATTGGGTTGAACTTAACATTCTGGGGATAGTTTCTATGTTTCTGAGAGTGTAGCTTGTAGAACAGAAAGTGGACTGTATACACAAGCATTTCAGCTAACCTCTAAATGTTATCTGTATCTGCACCTTTGTATATGCAATTACTTTCCAGATACTCTGTATCTGCAATTACTACAATAATTTGAAAATGAAAAGCAAAAACTCTTAATAAATTTTAATTTATTGAATTATTTCTCTAACTTGGAGGTTGCTATAAAATGCTTTTTCCAGTTCAGCTTGCAAAACTCCTTCCCCTCCCCTCCCCCACCACACCACAATCTATTGAAGATTTTAACCAAAGAGAGCAAAGAGCAATAAAACCTGTTTGATTACATCCACTTACTATTTTATTTGATAGATTAAAAGGACCTAAGCATTCTACTTGAAGATTAAGAAATAAAGCTCAGAGCCACAGAAAAAACATCACATTTTATCTCTTGAATAAAGATCCTTTTCCACCAGTTTTTGGGTGGGTTATGCAATGTTTTCCATAGGCACCAGGAGAAAGAAAGCCTAATGCAAATGATAAATTAATGAAGCATGAGAATCCTTTTTATGGTTATGAGGAACACATTGCACCCTTGGATTCTGATAGGCAAATACCAGATACATATTGCCTTCACAGCTTATTTAATACAGAGAACATTCATTATAATTTTACATAAATTAAATCCTTCTCTTGCATATTGTTATTGCGTTTACTGTATTTCCATTATTTATTAACTTAGTAAGCTCTGCTATTCTCCTTCCAAAAGAGTTCTACTGTACTGAGAATTTCTTATTTCATTTTTTAAAATATCATTTCCTTTCAATACATTTGACTTCATGTAATCATTGTATTTCTAAAGGATCCTCAAGAGGGAAACATCTTGGGGAAGTGATGTAGCAGCATTGGAGCCTTTGATGGGTTTCAAAGACTTAGAAAATGATTTTATTCCTTCATTACCAATAAATATCTCCCTCCCTCCCTCCCTATGTATTCATTATAAGTGCCAGATCTATCCTCTATATTGGCTTTTTGAATCTGGTATTGTCTTAATAGAGAAAGATGGTTTATGATTTGACTCCTTTGCAGACCCAATCAGTTATGACTTATTCAATAAATCACACTTAAGAAAATGATGATTTGCATGGTGATTCTCAAACTTAGCCATATCATGTCTTGCTGAAATGATACATGAATTTGTGTGGCACCCCCTCTCCATTAATAAAACAAATTATTTCATGGGGCCAGGTTGTGCAAGAAATAAATACTGTACTGTGTATCCCTTATTTACTAATTAACCTTTGAACTATATATCATAGGAGTTCTCAAAAGTTGTAGTTCTGCAACTGCCCACTAAGGATTTTGCATGCAAAGAGGGGATCAAAGCCCAGACCAGGTTCTGACAGAACTTCCATCTTGCTGGTGCAAGTCTAATTGGGTGCTTTAAAAATATGATGCCCCCTCTAATTTTCATATGAACCCTGGAGTTCTTGACCCACTGCTTGAAAAGTCTGGCTTAGAATCATTTGTGGACCCTATTATAGTGTAATTCCTTCCTAAGACTCCGGCATGGCCACATTGTCACGGTTCCTGTTCCAATGGTCCTGAAACATCGTAACCAGTTCTCATGCCTTGCTGGTGTTGACACATGTTATTGCACAGGAGGGGGCTGCTACTGTTCCTTGGTGCCAGGCAGTGAGCTGGATGATGCAAGTACAGAGGAATGCATGTTCAGGTTATCTCAACTGGTCAAGGACGTTACCCAGAGACTGGCAGTTACAGTTAGGAACACCTGCAAAGGGATGGAATTGTACTGACTTTGGGGAAGGGGCTTGGGATTGCTTGTGAATTAATTGGGAGAAACCCCGCGCTTTTAGTATTCTCAGCTTTGCCCGTGTTTCTGTATACTATTCATTATAAAACTAGATATCCATAGAATACCTGTGTGAGTCTGATTACTATTTTGAATAGGCAGTCATTACACAGATCTAGTATTCCTTCTCCCAGCATCACCTCTAGTTGGTGTAAGCAAATCAGATTTAGAAAACTCATTCATAACAATATTTATCTATATTTATAGCTTTGATGTACCTATAGGGTAATCAGTAAAATGTAGAAATCACTGTATGATCGTTGTACAAGCAGAGACATCAGAAATGTGGAAAAATTAGAACATATACCTTTCAGGATCTCAATAGAACTCAAAATGGAAAAAGGATTTAGAAATGGAAAATAATCTTCAAATCTGCAACTGGTCTTACAGCATCGTTCTGATGGTGCCGATAGCGTTGGTTTTCCAGGTGTCCAATATGAAAATGCCTCTGCAAAATGTATTTGAACTGGAGGTTAGGTACTGTAACATCTCAGCATTAATGGACTGCTGTTTACCATAGCAAACAGTATGAATGCACCCATGCTTTGAATGCAATTTTTGCAGCACTGAGTTATAGTACTGTTTTTAAACTAGTGTAGTAATAGTAGTAATAATAATAGTAATAGAAATAATAATACTTTATTGATTAGCTGTAAGGCCATATCAGAATACAAAATACAATAATAAGGCCAAAATAGAGTAAATGCCAGAATTAAAAGAAAATACAAATTATATTTCTGTATCAACCCTATCAGATAAACTAGTGTTGTATGTTGGCAATTAGTACATGTTTTTTTTTAAATCACAGAGCTATGTGGATTCCTACTTTCTGTAGTTAAGAATATTTGCATTGCTGCCAAAAGTTTGGTTATAGCATGCATTGTTGTTTTTATTTTGTTTGGAAGTTTTGCTTAACAATACATTTTCATTTGAGCTTTGCTGGGTGATATATTTTTCTGCTTTTATTTTTGTTTAAGAGGTTAATACAACCAGTTTGGTATAGTGGTTAAGTCATCAGGCTAGAAACCAGGAGACTGTGAGTTCTAGTCTTGCCTTGGTTGTTTGTATTGCTGATTCTGAGCTAGTTTGGTGTAGTGGTTAAGGCACCAGGCTAGAAACCAGGAAACCGTGAGTTCTAGTCCTGCCTTGGTTGTTTGTATTGCTGATTCTGAGCTAGTTTGGTGTAGTGGTTAAGGCACCAGGCTAGAAACCAGGAAACCGTGAGTTCTAGTCCTGCCTTGGTTGTTTGTATTGCTGATTCTGAGCTAGTTTGGTGTAGTGGTTAAGGCACCAGGCTAGAAACCAGGAAACCGTGAGTTCTAGTCCTGCCTTGGTTGTTTGTATTGCTGATTCTGAGCTAGTTTGGTGTAGTGGTTAAGGCATCAGGCTAGAAACCGGGAGACCGTGAGTTCTAGCCCTGCCTTAGGCACGAAGCCAGCTGGGGGACCTTGGGCCAGTCCCTCTCTCTCAGCCAAAGGAAGGAGGCCGTGGCAAACCACTTCTGAAAAACCTTGCCAAGAAAACTGCAGGGACTTGTCCAGGCAGTCTCCAAGAATCAGACACGATTGAACTGATTAAAAAAAAAGGTTAATAGTTTTTTCCTTTCTAACTTTTGCGTCAGTTTCCAAAATTCCACCACATCTTATTCCTAAGCATTATTTTAAAAAATCTGTTGCCTGTATTTGTAAAATAGATTTGGGGTGTTTCTCCTAAATCTGTTTGTATAAATGGGACAGGCAGCAATATGATTTGGGGAGCAGGGGTACTACCTAATGTATCTGACAGATATCTACAGGGCTGTGCACATCCAGAGAGATTTTAAAGCATGAAATGCCTTGAGAAGTAGAGAAAAGAGATGGGCTTGTTTTGATCAGCAAATTGCTTAGAGATGCATATCTTCAGTGGGGTTACACAAAGCAGATGCTTTACATCACAAGAAATATCCAACAAGTTCCCCTGGCAATCACACAATTGTGTCCCATGTAGCAAATGTGATGGCAATAAATGCACAATACTATTGCAGAATAAAAACTGGGGAATATCACATTCTTACAACAGAAGCTCAGCGTTATGGATAAGCATGAAATCTATGAAACATAATTATTGCACAAAAATAGAGGCATATTTACTACATGCATATCTACATCCTAGAATGCAGGGAACAGCCCATCGAATGTTCTACAAATTGAGGTGGAAGAGGAGCCAAACTAATATACGAAGCAAAACAAGTGGTTTAATTTAAAAGAAAACCCATTTCCATGCAACTCATAACGTCTTATTGTACCTTGATTTTCAAAGGAAGATTAAGACTGCAATTGTTTCTTAATGCTGGGCATTCTGTCATGTAAGCCATAGCTGCTATCTTGGAGAAATCTTTTACTGTGATTTGCTCAACTATTAAGGCCATTAGTGGAAACCTGAAATTGATTTATTTTGCCCACTGCATTAACCTTCCTTGGCAGACTCATCACTTCCTAATATAGAACATGACAAATGTTCCTTGCTGTCTAAACATTTTTTTAAAATATGTAACACTGAATGTAAAAGTTGTATCACTGTAAACTGCCCATGTCATTAGTGTAATAAGCTAAAAGAAGAATTCCTTTTGAAACAAATTTGATTATACCTTTAGAACATTTTTTTTAAAAAATAAGCTTTGTAAAAATATTTTGGTTACTGTAAGCTATCATATGTTTATTTGATTTAACAAAATTTACACTATGTAGAGTTTGATACATGCTCAGTTCCTTATATTGTCTCAAGATCTATTTAAAAATAGCTTGTATATTTTTAAAAAGGCATAAAAATATGTTTTTGTGAATCATATTTTGGAAAAAAAGTTGAGATAAAACTATATGGTATTACATAATTCTGTATAGGAGCTTTCAAGACCACCTTCTATTGCTGAAGAGACAAGGTGCTAGTCAGATTAAAAAATCTGGTTTGCAGAGTGGCTTTAGGAAAAACTTCAAAGGAACAATGACACAGTGCTTTTCATGTGTAAAGTGTCGAAAATTATAACTTCCTTCTATTATTTTTAAGGTTGAAGGCTCTCTATAAATGTAATATTTCAGTGGCTTCAGTGCTTTACAAGAGTAAAGGCTTCGAAACAGGTTAGACAAGGATGGAGTCCTTATCTAGCCAATAAATTTGGGAAGCTTCTGTCCTTAAGTCACTGGTTTTGTTGTAGTAATATACTGTATCTGCTGCAATGGTAAGAGATGAAATATCTAAAACTGGTTCTCTCCAGATGTGTCAGACTAGCATTCACATCACCTTTACTGATCCTATCCATATAGCTGGGGATGATGGAAATTATCCTACAACAATCTTAGGGAGAGAGAAGCAGATGGCGTATGGATCTTTCTGAATCCTTCTCCCAGTGTAAAACATCAGCTGAATTTTAGAAGCCAGTCACAGGCCTGCTCCTAGATGATTTGGCCCAACTCTTCCTCTGACCATAACAGCCACAAAAAAGACTGATTGTCATATTAAAGAGAATCAGAAAGCCAGTGGCAGGGGCACTCCAATTCCCAATGGCCAATGGTAAGGGATACTGGGGAAGTCATAGTTTAAAACATCTCGAAGTCCATAGCTGGAGAGGAAACATCTATCTTCAAGTTCCAAATAACTTACCTTAATGTAAGGAACCATAAGCACATTGTTTCACAGTTCCTTTTCTGTTAGTTGGTGACCTGTAGGGCTGTGCAATCCTTTGGATTTTATTCCAAAAAGTACTTTGGGGTGGGGGAGGTGCACAGGGGATGTCAACATAGCATCTATGTGCTACTGTTTAAGGAGTTGTGCCTATAATCAAACGACAGTTGTAAAGAGCAGCCAGACAATCACAGGAAAAGATGTGGCTGCTTTAAAGAGTTGTGGGCAGATACTAATCCTATGCACCCCAAAACATATTTACCAATTAGTTTTAGGCCACTGCACAGTCCCAGTGCCTTGTTTTGGTTTTGGTTTCAGGCTGCCTTGGTGCTTTCCTGGACATATTGCAACATAATTAATTTTGACAGCAAATGGCAACTATGGGCAGTCATAATGCCCTGATTTTATACAAAATTATGACCACAGGATATGCAGGACAGTCTCTTGACCTCCAAGTACAGTATTCAGAAAACACTGGGGGAGGGGGAGGGATGAGTATCAGTAATATAAGATAAATAAGTTACTACAGACTTTAATTACATAGACTTTGGATATTTTAAAAATGATTATTCCTTTCTCCAGAGAATCCAGTGTTACAAAGTTGTTAGGGTGTTGGCATCTTTATTTTAAATAAATTTCTAACAAAAATCAAAGCAGACTACAGTTTTTAAAATAAGCAATATGGAACAGTAATAAGCAATAGAAGTATCAGTAAAACCACAGAACAACTGAACAAAGATAAATCACTTTATGAGAAAAAAAGAAGAGTGTAAAAGTGGTACTCTGAAAAGTTACTTTGACAAAAACTCTCTAGGCTGCTTGTTTAAAAACAAGTAATGGTGAGGTTTGGTTATTTTCCTTTGGAAAGCAATTCTAGACTTTTCTTCCTGTCAGTTGCTTTTTTTAGCACTCTATTTCACTGTGAAAAACATATTCTCTGTATGGGAGCACAGGGTTTCCTAAACTTCTGACAGCTGAAGCATCTCTCTTCTGAACTAATGGTAGTCATGGAATCCATGAAGAATTTGTCAGTATTTGTCTGATTCTTTCTCTGTATGTGTCTATGAGTGTGTTTGCATGTAGATGGTGGCCAACATTTTGTCAACTGTGACTGCAGATTGGAGCAGCTATGGGGCACTAAGTCTCTACTTCCTGATTCACATACTGTATATTTATGTTTGCTTGCAAGAATATACCTATTCTTTTTTAATATAGTAATTTTATTAAAGATTACAATTTACAACAATAAAAACTAATACAAACTAAAAATAAAATAAGAAAAAATAGAAGGTGCAGAAAAGGAAAAAATAGAAAGAAAAATAGAAAAGAAAGAAAAAATAAGAATATAGTAAAGAAAAAGAAAAGAAATATATAAAGAAGTGACTTCCTACCTACATCACAAGTATAAACAATTTTAGTAATTTATCACCTTCTGTCCTAACAGTCAGGAACCACGCTGAGACAAGGAATAGGTCTCTAGTGTTTTATTACTGCTACATTAGACAGAAAATCCTAACAAACTGAAGAAGCGTGGGAAAAACTCAGACAGATAAACCCCAAAAGTCAAGGCGGGTCTGATCTGTGTCTCTTTGAATGGCTGCTTAACTCCTCAGTACTATGCATGCGTTTTCCCCCCTGGATAGGGGCCCCCTCCTGCTCACCATCAGTACTCATGACACCTTCTCTTAAAATACAACAAATGATCTCTTCTTCCCATATCCCATCTCTTATCTATAAACAAATCAATAAAGCAATGTCATTTCATTCCTGATGTCAGAAAAAGTCCATTAAGGGTTACCAGAGATAACAACATATCTATTTTAACCTTGATTAAATAAACCAACTTTATATTCCTTCCTTTTACTTCTAACAATTTTGATCTTTAGTTCCTTCAAATAATGTCCTAGAACTTGATTTCTTTGCATTTTTACTTTGTCCCTTCTTACAAAATTCTTCAAAGCTTTAACAGGCCTCTTTTGTAAATCCAATATAGGAAAATTATCCAGGTCACTTTCTTGTTTGCTATTTGTATACCCCTTTTAATTATTTAGACATCAGCTGCTTTCTTTTGTAATTCCAGTGTAACATCTTTTACATGTCATTCTTATAGCCTGTCATTTTTAAATCCACTTTCAAATCAGCATCAATCATATCAGGTAAAACTTGTTCCTCTTCCATAACATCTTTTAAACATAGTCTATCTATAGAGGCAGACTTCTGGGCCCATTGTTCAAAAATATCCTTCAATATGTCCAATGTGAAAATTTTTTGCTTCATTCTGTATTTGTAAGTTGAATATTTTAATATTCTTCTCCTTTAATTGTTATCTTTAGCTCCTTCTAGTTGCATCTAGTGTCCAATTTTTAAAGTCTTATATTTTTTAAAAAAAAGAATTCAAAGCAAAAGCATTATCTTTACTTTTATTTATATTATTTATTATTGTATTTCTATACTGTGTATTTTATGATTGTTGTTTTTAATCAATTGTTGTAAACCGTGCAGAGTCCCCCGATGGGAGGTGATGGGCAGGGACAAATTAGACAAACAAACAAACAAACAAACAAATAAATAAAAAATTTCCCATGGGAAGGATTCTTTATAATTAATTCCAAAATCTTATTTCAAATCCATTTGGACCCTTAGTCACTTTGTAATTTTTAAAATCAAAGTTTTAATTACCCTTTTGCTGTTTATTCCAGAAAAAAAAATTAAACTTATATTTAAAACTTCTTTCACTTAGGATTGAAGGAAACTCACCCGGTGCTGTAAAACTTGTTGATCCAAAAGCTGTTAATAGCTGAAAAGCAGTCAACAAGCAATTTCAGAAAGAGGTTAGAAAAGGAAGTATGCGAACCTACGGTCCTTTCAAAGGCACCAACTGTGGTTTGAGCAAGATGGCGATTGCCTTGTCCCCCAGAGCTCTAAAACCATTAGAGACTGCTGTCTTGTGGTCTCCTCGCAAGGAGCAACTGTCTGGAGCACTTGTGGGCAATCTGAAATCCTCTCCTTGTCAGGAGAGGAATTATGAAGAGCAGGTCTTCTCGCTAGCTCTTCATTCCACCCTGTTCGTTAGCTCTGCTTTTCACGTTCACCATTTTTTCCCCTATTCATATCCCTATTCTTGATTAGGGATGCATCAAGGCCCATGCTGGTTCTACCTAGATTCGCTCCGTTATTGCTTGAAATGGTAGCAAAACTTTTTATTATTTCCAATAAATGGAATGTTAAAAATAAACTATGTGAAGGAGCTCAGGACTCTTCCTAACCATCTGTCTGTCCTTCACCAGGATAGCTCTCTGAAAATTATACAGAATGAGACCAAATATGTTGGGAGAAGGAGGTAAAAGAAAGACTGAGTTCAAAAATGGCCAGATCTGTCCTGGGCCTGTGGAGAAAAAATAGTCCAGAAAAAAATTCCCCTATGCCTCCCTACAGACAAGCAGTTGGACAGTGGAACTGAATGCTGCCAACTGCTCCTCTGTAAGCACACTCTCTTCTTCTCTTGGTCACGTATGCATCCTATCCTGTGCTTCCCTGTGGACATATTTACACAAACACACAGACACATCTCAAGAAGAGCAGAAACAAAGAAAGAGACCACAAAGAGGTATCTACTCTGATTAGAGACACATGCATGTATATTACCTCATTACACAGAAGAAAATACAGAAGTCTGCTATTGCCATTGTTGGAAAGGGTTTGAAAAAATTCCAGAAGCCATTGCACTGTATGTTTTCCCTACCTTGTTTAAATCAATAAAAACTATCTACAATTCTGTGCTGCCTTCTACTTACACTGAGGGTGGGCAAAACATCTGATAATATACTGTTTCATTCTTTAAGCAAATGTCTGCTCCTCATGGGAGAAAGCTTTATGAAAATTGGCAAGACATTAGAACCATTAATTTAAGGTAACCCCTTTGTTCTCCTTTGCAAATTGCTGAGTTATGAGAATTTCCTTTTTACTTTTTGCTGTCTCTGATACAGCTTATGTCATGCTCCAATCACGGTTCCTACTTACTAATTATACACAATGAAGGTGGCCTTTATAAAATATCTTCAACTCACCAGGGACAATTATATATCATGGAAGGAGGGGGGTAGAAAAAAGTAAGATATACTGCACAACCAAGCCTCCCTAGTCTATGAAATTCATTTCAAATGCTCTCTTTATAATCCTACCTTGAAAACTCATTTCATTTTAAAGAGCTGTAAAGGAACGTCATGGCTAAATTCAAGGATGCTTATTGCAGCAGGTCTTAAAATAATCCTGGCCTCCTTCTTTCCATGTTACCTTGGGGAAAAGGCCCAAAAAATCACTAGATAACAATATGACCTTATGTTAAGCCACAGAAATAATAAAATATGGCCCAGAAAGCAGATGACAGATAATGGCAGGGAATAGGAGGCAGAAGCCTGTCAGCACAGGATATTACAAAACTTGCTGGATGTTTTTCAACCGATGTCAATTTTAGAATTCAGTCTCAAGACCACCACTTGAGGCAGAAGATCTGCCCCTCTCATCTCTACTATGTGCTCCTCCTATGCTACATTTTTCTAGGACCAGCAGTGCTGCCCCAGGCACTTTGGCTGATAGCTAGCCAGTCAGCCTAGGGGTCATACCAGCCATCTCACAATGAGTTGCTCTGAGGACTGCCTTGGAGCCATGGCTGGAGAGGGGCCAGTAGTGTGAAAGATCTTTCCAAGAGCCATTGACTTTAGGCACAATAAAATTGCTGCTCTGGGTGCTGGATTAGAAAAGCAGCAGCTGGGGTTTAGTCCAATTCACTGCTTGATCCTGTTTATTGTTTGAAGCAGCTGCTTCACTTCTAATGATGGGACCAGCCCTGTTCGATGTCAGGCAGCTGTTTAAAACCAAGCATGATTCTCAAAGAGTTCTCTTTAACAAGATTTGTGGAAAAGAATGAGGTGGAGTTAGAGAACTCCAGCAATTAAGCTATTTCCCATTTAGGATCATTTTTCCTCCAGAGACATTAGGGAAGAGTCTTTCAATTTTCTTTCTAATAGCCTTTCTATGATGTGGAAATAAGATGGGTCTCTTCACACATGATGGAAAAGCTTTCAGCAGTTTGTTTACATAAAGTTTCCTGATCTTTATCAATCTTGGAACCAACCATTACACTATGTAGGGTTGACAAATGTGTTCAGTTTTGCTGTTTCCTGTTTTTCTTGATTTTCATCTGAAGTAAGTAAATAAACAAAGAAACAGTGCTCCTGTTGCTTCAGACACACACAGAGTAATTGAATCCTAATTGTTGTACCCTAAGAAAAAAAAAAGCATCAACTTCAGTAACACACTCTATGCAAGTTCTAGCATAATGCAAATCTATGTAGGTGAAATAGTTTTTTAAAATTGGAATCAGTGAAGCTTCTCATCTGGAACTAAAACATGGGCTGAAATGAGAATGAGTTTGTCATAAACAAGCTTATGGTTGCAAAAGTTAATCCACAGACTTAAGGCATGAAAAAATATGGAACACAGATATTAATGTATAATGTTGACAGTATTTGCTCTAATGTCAAGATGTTGTGCAGAGAACAGATAACAAAAAGAAAGGCATGGTAATTATACTCCTTAGTGTTTACTCTTTTGCAAGCAACTTGTGGCAAAACAGAAATTTCAGGAATACATGAAGTTACAAGTTGCATGTCTGTTCATTGTCTCCAGAAAGGATTATTTTTTGCATATACACTGAAAAAAATAGAGACATCCCTACATTATTTTTTATGAAGCAAATGTCTGTGCAGTTATATTTTCCTTTAATTAATTTTTAGCTAAGAAGTTACAAGAATAGGAGAATGGCTTCAAATCATGACAGGGTAATTTTCAAACATTACACTAAAGCAGGAATTCCCAAATATTTTGGCTTAGTAGGCATATCTAGAACGTTGAGATCATTTGTTTGCTAAAAGCAAAATCCAGTATATTTTGTGACTCTCTTGGGCTGTTTTATTGAATGGCATTGTGGGGGTATGTATGTATGTATGTATGTATGTATGTATGTATGTATGTATTTATTTATTTATTTATTTAAAAGGTTGATTGATGATTTTCTTAATGTACAGGCATAAACCCTTTCAAACTGTAAAGGTCTGAAACAACTTGTACGTGAATAGAAAAGATGTTCCCATCATAGTTGTTTAATAATTTGGTGGAGCAGTCTTTACTTGGGCTTGGCAGAAAAATTGTAACATTCATGCACCTTTGGAAGTAAATTTAACAGACAGAGGGGAATGACTCAGCCAATCCTTCAACCCCTAGCTAGTAAAGCACATAGAAATTGAAAGAAAAATATTTGATAGGAAATGGATGTACTGGTTTTAATAAAAATCTGTTGTTGCTATTTATTTTTAAATAATATGTTTAGAGATCTGTAAACCTTTGTTGTTGATGTTCTTTTAAGTGCCCTAGGCACTGATGTAAATGAGATAAATCTTGAAAAGAAATAAAAATCGAACTGATTTATGTTGTGTTTACCACTTTCCTTCTTGACTCTAGGTTACACCGGATTCCTTACCAACTTCCATGGGTGGATAAAGAGTTGAAAGCATCTCAACTTAGAGTGAGTCTAGGGGGCTGTTTCCTGGCATTAGTACACTATAGTAAGATCTGCTCTGTTTAATGCGTTGTAGGAAGCTATTTAACAGTATTCCCGCTGGCTGAATAGACACCTAATTTGCAAAAGGCAGGGGAAAGTGGCAAACTAAAAACAGCTTGCATAATCATTCTAAGTTGCAAGAGCTATTGAATGAGACAAATTGCCATGTTTTGGTTCTGCCATCCATTTGTTCCTGCAATATTAGTTTTTATTATCATCCAAAGTCGAGTTAACTGGCAATTAAAATTGTATTTTTTTAAAAAAACTGAATCATTTATTACTAATGAATCCTGAATTTTTTTAGTATTAACATCTTGTAAAACATGTCTGTCTCTTACATCCTTCACCATCAAATGTGCTCTTCAATCACAGTATGGTAGATTTTTCTTTCTGTCTCCTGGTTTAAACTATTTATACTATGGACTGGATTCAGACTTTAGAAAAGATCCATTATAACAATAGAATTTAAATACATGAATACTAACATATTAATTTCTATCTGTTTACACTTCCACTGATTCATGTTCTTTAGCACAACTTCATTTTAAGACATTTTCATTACCAATTGCAGCTTATATGTCTTCCAGGGAATTACCATCTTGAAATGGTGGAGGTCTCAGTACTTCAGTAACTGTGAGGGTGATGGTAGCAGGTATATAAGTTCCTGGTAGTCACCCTCAATAATAAATTCAAAGGGGGAGGGGTGAAATTAAGAATAATTCAAAGTGAAGGTGAGGAGAAGTAGGAGTTTTCAGTCTCTATGTATGATCTAAGATTAGCAATTTTATTTTTATTTTATTTGTGCCTTTGAGTCAGTTTTTGACTCCTGGCAAGTGCCTGAACTAGTCCCTGCACTTTTCTTGGCAAGATTTTTCAGAAGTGGTTTGCCATTGCCTCCTTCCTAGGGCTAAGAGAGGGTGACTGGCCCAAGGACACCCAGCTGGTTTTGTGCCTAAGGTGGGACTAGAACTCACAGTCTCCCAGTTTCTAGCCTGATGCCTTAACCACTACACCAAACTGGCTCCAAATCAGCAATACAAACAACCAAATAAAATAAGTTAAAAGAAGAAAAAAGAAAAGATTGTCAGGTTATTGTTGAGGTTAACTGCTGCCTTGTTTTACCTGCTGTCAAAATCAATTTGTCTATCATATAGGTGGTTTCATGATTTGAGGCTGAAAGTAAAAGTGGGTAGAAAAATTGTCCATTCTCCCAGTCACACTCAATGCAAGGGAAGGTGTGATATCCTTTCTATGTTCCTTATCAAAGGTACAGTAGAAAAGGACATGTTGGATTGTATTGATTTCCCTGGAATCACAAGAGCAAATGCAGAGACAGAGGAATGTTGGTATACCTGCCAAACGATTGCAAGGGTGAAAGGATGTTGTTCCTGGTCCTGAAAAATCCTTTTCCTCAGGCTACAGGAAATAAAGGTGTATAGATATCTTGCAACTCCCCAGGAGCCTCTGTCTAGGATACTTTCTAGAGCTCTGAGAGAATGAACTCACTTAGGAATGATATTCAGTGTTGTTCAATCTTTGTGGCACCAGTTACAGCCAAGCTGAGCTTTGTGGATATTTGGCCTAGTGTTTTAGCTTCAAAAAGCTTTAGCGCTGGAAGTATCAGTTCACCTCCTTTGGAGTAATTTTTTTTTTCATAGTCTGTAGATTTTGATACCTGTTCATTCCTAATCAAGCCTTCAGATTTGATACAATCAGGTAGTTTTTGATTTGGATATTTTGCATATAATTTACTTATCACACTCAAAAGGTTAACAGGCCTATAATTTGCCTGATCTCCTTTACTGCCTTTCTTATAAACTGGTAATATTATTGCCAGTCCTATAGCATCAATATATGTAAAGAGAGAGGGAAGTGGAACTCAGTAGTTATGAAGAAAGACAATCCATTTAGGAGAAGGAGCTTCATGATCATACCCAAGGAGAAGGCAGTTGCAAACCACTTCTGTATTGTTGTGAAGAACACAGCATAGATATGGCTGAAACATTTAGATAAGTATGACTGCCATAGGCTAAGATTTTCAGTTCCTTTAGACACTCCTTTAGTGATGATGTGGCCAGGCCAAGCCAGATCAGAGTATATTCTTTCCCCCCCCCAGATACATACAGCTAGAACATGGCATGTGAGAAGCATGAACCAAGGACAACTTAAGCTAGAATAAATAAATGTCTGTTGATTATATGATTCATAATCAAATGCTTATTGATTCAGGACATGAAACCATACAAAAGAGTAATACTTGGTGATGATCACCAAACAAACCTTTCCTCCTTTAGACATACGATGTGAGCAGATAATATTTGCTTTTGCATAAGAATTCATGAAAACAATACAAATTTGTTTTCTCCTTTGAATTGTTTTTGGGATCCAAACCAGAATATTTAGCATTGTGAAGAACTAAAAATATTGTTATAAGAGCATTCAGGTTCCTGTTTAAAAACTGTTAAAATATTAACTGTCATGTTTTACATTAGTTGATATTTATATACATTTTGGCAAAGAATTCTGGGAGTTGAAGTCCACATACCTTAAAATTGCCAAGGTTGAGAAACACTGTTCTAGAGTCATTTCCATGTACTGTATTTCCAATTTATCACACACACACACACACCCATTAAACAGATGCACTGGAAACTGCTACTAGAGAGATTCAGATTCTAGTTCCCACTCAGCCCTGGAGCTCATCAAAGATTATAGGCCAGATTCTTTCTCTCATTTATATAAGATTTAATCTGGTTAAAATAAAAACTCCCTCAAATTGAGTTAGCTAAAGAAAATAAAGACCTGCCACTTGCACCAGAAATGCAAAAGAGAATAGTTTCCACCATAATGTACTTTGAGATATATAGGTTATAGATACAAAACAGTTCAATTCCTGTAATTCCTGTAACCCAATCACTTTCTTCCCATTAAGTCTTGCTAAAGAGACTACGTGAGAATTGTACGTGGAAAAGAATCAATTTTGGTTTAGGCAGGTCTGACAACTGTGTTCTTCCAGAGATTTCTTTTTTAATTTCTCAGTCTAGCCTGGTATTATCTGATGCTCTCCCACAATAACTTATCCTTAATTAGAAGATAAAAATAAGATAACATGCCTATTGTTGTAGTGACCTGGAAGACAAAAAGTAAAGAGTTGGAATCTAGCCCATAACAGTTGTAGATATTAAGCTCAATGGGGTAGTTAAGACCAGGATGGAGAAAAGAAGATATATGAAAAATAATAGAAAAGAATCTTAATTATATAAACAGCAAGAAACTCCAAAAAGCAGGAAAGATGGAGGACTGTTCAAATAGCAGAAGAAATAAATAACAGCCAAATACAGTAAAACCTTGATTTAATGGACTCCTTGGGGGGGGGGGAAGGTGTTGGTTAAAGTTGAATTTACATGACATAATTTTTATCATTTGCATAATTACATAATTAACTTTGTGCATAAATTTTGACAATTCACATCATTTACATTATATATAATTATTTTCAGGCTTGGAATGGGAGGATGAATAATTACACCTGGGCATGGCTAGCGCCATGAAGTGATTCGGAGGGACCTATCACACTGAAGGACTGATTAAAATCTCTTCGCCATGTAGATTTTATTATATTTATATTTTTATTGTATTTTGTAATCGTAATGGTTTTATATTTTAATCTTGTTTTATTGTAAGCCACCCAGAGTCCCCCCTTAGGGGAGAGATGGGCAGTGAATAAATTTATAAAATAAATAAATATAATTATGCAGATAACATAAAAACATCTATAACATAACTATAGGAAGGACGTTAAGTTGATCCGAATGACAAATTCATTAATTTGGAGAAGTACAAATGCCTATTTAGACCACTGACTATGAAGTTGATTCAGTGGAGGTCTGTCTGTTCAATGGTAGTTTCACTGCATTTTCTAATCTAGAAATGAGTTTCCTTTGGACCCAAAAAGACTTTATTTATACAAACAAGAACTAGCATAATGGGCATTATACTCGTATGATAAATAAAAGATCTATGTGGACAATAAAGAGTGACAAAAACATGTAGTACATCTGATACAGATCCACATGAATGTGGGTCATAGTAACATCAGCCTAAAAATCTTTCACTGAAAGAATATGTACACTCTAATAGATGCTATATCCATCACTTTGGAAGAATGAATGTTGCCTATGATAATCTAATGGTCTGGTAACCTTTTTATTTTTCAAATGTATTTTATTTTTCATTTCTCTCCACAGTTAGATTCTTACCTAACCCTGATTCTGATATTTTGCCCATGAAATAGGAGAGGAAGTAAATTAATTATTACAACAATAAATGGAGACATTCAGATTCATATATGCCACATTACATTAAAGATAAAGATGACATATAATTAATATAAAATTTAGCAAAAATATTAGCTGGATCCCTCCAGCAGCAAGAGATCTTCTTACATATGGAAGAGGTTTCAGCTGGCGAAGCAACTGGATCTAGTCACTGGAAATATAAAATACTAGTATTTGCAAGTTGCCATAAAAAACAGCCTTGCCTAAATAGACTTAAAAATATAAAAATCAAGAGTAATACAATAGGCATTACATGGGTCACTAAACTCTTAACAGTTATATTTGCTAAGCTTGGTTAGTTTTATCCTAGGTTAGAGGTTTTGGTGTGTTTGTGTGTGTGTGTGTGTGTGTGTGATTATGTTGTATGAAATCAGCCCTTTTGGTAAATAAATGGTTCAATGTACTAAGTAAAGCCAGAAAATTGGGATAATTCAATAATCAATGTGTGTCATGTGAACCCAGTCATTTGCTATTGTTTAACTTGATTTATAAATCTTCACTCACCAAATGATGTAAAACTCATACATATGAAACTACACTTGGTAAAAATAACTAAATTTAACTTCTCAATGCATATTTAATAAATAGAGTATCATCTTATTTTCTTAAGACAATGAAGGACATGCTCTAATGCAAATCCTCTGGTAACTCATTCTGACTGTGCCTCCTTCACTTTCTTGCAAGGCCAGAGTAATGTTTTGCAAAATGAGCACATAAAAAGAGGCCTTTTATCCTAATGAATAGAAATATATTGACATATATAGGTTTCTTTGGGACACGTGTCACAACAAAAGCTGACATTTGATAAACTGAAGGTCAGTATCTATAGTTACAGGCCTTGATAAAATACACTACTGTACACATGCAGAAAAAGAAAAATAGTACACACTATTACAAAATTATTTTTATAGAAATGCTATTAGAAATGTATTCCATGGACCTGACCAAAAACCAGATAAATATCTCAATATAAATAGGCTACTTTTCAAAGTGATGGCTATGTCCTTCTCAAGTGTAGCTATGTTACTCCCCAGAAAACTGGGTCCCTCTTTATAACCCCAAGACGCACTCCTCAAGTGTTGAGGTAGTTTGTTTTGACCTGAATATATAAGCCCCAATGGTATACTCCCAACACAACAGACATATCAAAGAAGTCTCTCAAAGAACAGAGCATTGTATCAGCAATGATCAGCTAAGCAAAGCATCAATCTGCCCCCCTGCCCCAATTTGTATTGAGAAAAAGATCACTTGAATGTTTTGAATGCTTCAACCCTTGTGAATCCTTTTCCTCCCCCCACTCACAGAGATAGAAGTCTTTCATTATTTTGGAAGTTCCTAAAATATTTTACCAACTTCTTTTTGCTTAATTACACATAACAGGTAGTCCTTGGTTAATGACCACTTGTTCAGCGACTTTTGAAAGTTACAACAGTGCTGAATGACTGGTACTTACAGCCAGTACTCGAAGTTCCAGCCATCCCAGCCTCCTACGTTCATGTGATTGCTGGGGACAGGAGGGTGTGTAGGCAGCAGGAGTAGAAGCCATTTGCAACCTTCCCTTCCAGCTTTTCACAAGCAAAGTCAATTGGGAAGCCAGCAGGGAAGGCTGCAAGTCACTTCTACTCCTGCTGCCTACACACCCTCCTGTCCCCAGCAGCAGCCACCTCCGGCCTGGCCACGCTTGCATTGGGCCGTGACAGCTGCTTGTGTACCCTCCCACCCCTGGCAGCAGCCACACCTGGCCTGGCTGTGCCTGGCTGCAGCAGCCATTTGTGCACCCTCCTGGTCTCTGGAGCACCCACCCTGTGCCCAGCTGCTCTTGTGCCTGGCTGCAGCAGCCGCTTGCATGCCCTCCTGCCCTCAGAAACACCTACCCCATGCCTGGCCACACTTGTGCCGTGCCACAGCAGCCACTTATCCACCTGCTGCCTGCTTGAGAGCTGCCCAGGACTTGCAACTTCCTGCCAGCTTCCCTATTGACTTGCTTGTTGGAAGCCGGCAGGAAATTGCGAGGAGGTCCTCACTTAGTGACCTGTGATTGTCACTTAACAACGGAAATTGGAACAGCTGGGATTGTTGTCGCTAAGTGATGCAGTCACGTGACATAGTACTTTAGAACCAGATCTCTTAGTGATGGAAATTCTGGTCCCCATTACTGTTGTTAACTGAGGACTACCTGTACAAATAACTGGATACATGTTAAAAAGGAAGTAGAAGAATTGACTGATAAGAAGCTCAAAAGTGCTTTTAGATTGAGAACCAAAAGGTATTGTGGACTAAATATTTTGGGGGGTTTGATGCAGAGGGAACAACTGTTTTTGTTGCACAGTGCTATCTTTTTCCGAAAGGGAAAGTTTTCTGACTGGGACTTAAGATTTCAAAGACTTAAACTTGGTATAAAATTTTAAGGAGAAGAAGGCTGAAGCTATGTTGACCTACTTTTTATTTTATGTTATATAATAAAATATATTTCCTTTTCAAAGGACCGAAAGGGTTTAGTGTGGGCAACAAATTTCTTCCTCTTGAAAAAAAATGTTCCCTTTTATTATACAAGTAATGCAATACTTCCAGGCCATTAATCTGTAGCACTGAGGGACATGAATCTGCAGCAAGGAAAATCTGAGCAGCGAACAAAATAATCTCCAAAGCTGGCCCTGGACATTTTGCTCCTTTGGTGAAGATGATGACATCTCATGTTCACTTCCCATAGAAAAGCCAACTAAGCTGATGGGTTCAGCCTTGAATTACATTTGGAAATGTCTTTCTCGTGCCAGAAGGCAGCAGAATAGAAGATTAGTATCCAGAATAGGATTAGATTAGTATTAGGAGACACATGATTGGTCTGTATGGCACACTCCTCTGACCTTGCTCCTGCCCCTTTACAATCTAGGTAGCTGCCTCAGTTTCCATGAGAAAATCACCCAATATCAGGTTTCTTCAATGGAATTGAGCAGAAAAGTGAGGATTTTTCTTGTTTGCATTGAGCTTTGCTATTTATGACTCCAGACAGCGATTTTCATGTCTACTGAGTTGGATCAGCCTTTTGAGGTTCCCAAAATTGTACTGAACTATATAATGACCCTCTTAGGTCTCACCTTTTATCTTAACTAAGAGATAGAGCAGATGTTCTAGGATCCAGCTTTGCTAAATGTAAAAATGCTTTCCCAATAACTCTTTTAAAGCCAACTCCTCTACGGTGTGGTTTTCTTTGGCTGGATTTCTATTTCTATTTGCACATCTGTAGGGTTGCCATATATTTTACAGAATGCCTTCTTTAATTTTTTAGGTAGACAGTGTGCTTTATTTTGGTTTTGTGCTTCGCTTGTTATGTTTTTAATACATAAAATACATTTATACAACTTTCTCTAGACAAAGGAAGGCTATAATTATACCTATGCTGGGTAGAAAAATATTATGGATAAAGGGCAAAGATGCAGCCATTAGAGTTTTGGAGTGTGAAACATCTGGATAGTTGTGGCTCCTCCTCCTCCTATTTATTAGCCACCCCATTCTAAAAGACTTCAGAAAGGCAAGTAATTTATCATTAGCATAATAAAAAGTTATTGAAATATTATGCTTAAGCTTTAATCAAATGCAATTTGCCAGTCATTCATCCTCTCTAGTATTTCATATAGCTCAAGATTCACCATAATATCTTCTATTGTGCTCTGATTATTAAAAATGATCCTGCACACACTTGACTTAACTGCACATACTTGAGAGAAAACAGCAGTATTACATGCAATCTCACAATTTTGGGGAAAAAATGTAGTCTTTAGGATTCAAAAGTTGAAAAAAGGAAAAAACAAGAGAAGTCTCTTCCAAAATATAGTAGTCCCAACACAGGCTGGATTCTTCAAAATGGGTATATTTAGCTTCATGTTTAGTTGCAATTGTATATCAATAGCCAAAATCTTAGATCTATAATCCTGAGTCTACACATGCAGATGAGTTTGTAGAATACTAAGAAGTTGGATTGGACATTAAACTGCAAAAGAGCAACATTGCTCCTGAGTTTACCATATTAAAAAACAAGAGCTCTTCTTTTCAATTAAGAAAACAGAACCTTCCATATCAGGAACAATGTTTCTAGGCAGGCTAATTTTTCTTGACTGGTATTTTTGCCATTTTACTTGTTGTTTTAAAACAACCTTATTCAACAATGTGGTCTGTCCATATGTTTGAGGTGTAGACTGATTATTTTTGCATTTCCCCAAAAGAGAAAAGTTATTTGAAAAAGGACAAAAGAAGATACAGTGCATTACATTTGTTAGTTCTGATTAAGGTATACAGATTCAAAATTAGAAACAATGCCTACAGTTTAAATATAAATACATTATATTTCAGCATAAACAGAGGACTGTGTCCTAATGTTTGCACCGTTTGCTGTGCAGATGAGTTGCATTTGCTCTCTCTTACGTTTTTTCATCTTCTAACAAAACCCTTTTTAAAAACTTTTAAATAAAGATAACTATCAAGCAGAAGATTTTGGCATGCTGAAAATTCATTCTGTCATTCCACCTTATTCTCACATTATTTTGCTCAATGTGCAGATAAGGTGGCATATCTTATTGTTTAACCAGGCCTTTGTATGCAGTCTTTGCAGAAGTCTTTGGTCTTTGAAATCTATTTCTAGCCACTAATGTTATAAAAAAAATTATATATAAAAACCTGTTCAGCTGTCAGCCCTAATAAGTTTGAAAAAATATTCCAGTTAACTTCTGTCATTTATATAAATGTATCCTAATTTTAATCATAATCTTGCCCCAGTTTCCCTCTCTCCTCTGCTGCTTTATTTCCTCTATTTTCTCTTTGAAACTTGGCAGACAACACCAATTTCAACATCTTCCAATAAACTGCCTGTAATGGTTGATATAATTGTCAATGTGCAGTGTCCCATATTGCTTTCTACGCTCCATCATGGCATGTAGTTTTTCATAGAAAAGGATAGAAAATGGCTTGATTTCATGAAGGGTTTCTTTTTTTCTTAAATTAAAAAAAGGCATGTAGGTGGCTGATGGAAAAACGGGGCAAAAGGAACCACCCCCCAACACTACTCAATAACTTAAGGGGTGAGAGAAGGAGAGAATTTGCATTCTCTCTCTGCTGCATTTCTCTCTTTCTCATTCTGCCCTATTCCTGGCACTGGCATTGGAAAGAGAAAATTTATTTCCTGCTTTGAAATGAACAACAATATATTGGTTGACGCATTACACATTAGCCTTGGAGCTTGCTTACCTGGTCCTTGGTTAAACACCTGTTTTTTTAAACAGATAGAACAGTTTCTTGGTTCTGCCTAGGAAGCTGCAGAATGATTGCAATAGTGGTGTGAATGCCTGGTTGCTCATTTTCCTCTTCTGACCTTGCTTACAGATTAGCATAATCAGGAAATAGCTATTCCTTCTCCGAAGTGTAACATATTACGAAATATCTGGAATGTATGGAAGGTGAAGAAGCTGCTACAGGGAAAAAAAAACCACCCTGAGCTTCTTTACTGTTTAATTGTCTTTTGATAAGTCTAACTCATGAGACCTGAGCAAAGAATTCACTAAGATGTTGACTGCCAGTTTATTGCACTCAGATATATAATTTTATTAGGAATTTTGATTATAATGGTATAATCTAATACAAACTAAACTTAAAGAAAGAGAAGATAAAGGAAGAATAAAAGGTGCAAGGAGAAAAAAGAAAAAAGAAAGTATATAATAAAAAAGAGAAAAGAAATATATAAAGAAATGACTTCCAAACTTCATCACAAGTATAAACAAATTTAGTGACTCTTCACCCCCTCTAAGGTTACAAACAATTATCTCGTCATCCCATATCCCATCCCTTATCCATAGGCAAATCCAAAAAGCATCATCTTTTTAGTCCTTTTGTCAGCAGAAAGTCCATAAAGAGTGCCAGAAGTAACAACATACCTTGTTTTAACCTTGATCAATTAAACCAACTTTATATTCCTTCCTTTTACTTCTAACAGTCTTAATCTTTAGTTCATTCAAATATTGTTGTAGGATTTGATCTCTTTCTATTTCTTCTTTGTCCCACTGCACAGAGTTCTTCAAGGCTTTAACAAGCCTCTTTTGTAAATTGAATAGGAAAAAATTGTCCCGGTCACGCTCTTAGTTTATCATTTGTATTTCCCTTTTGAATTTTAAATCATCAGCCAATTTCTTTTGTAGAGCCAGTGAAACATCCTTTTCCAAATCATTCTCTTGGCCTGTCAGTTGTAAATCTACTTTCAATACCATCTCAACCTTATCAGATCAATTTGTTCTGTATCTATCATTTCTTCAATTACATCTTTTGGGCATAGTTTATCCATATAAGCAGACATCATTACTGACATCGTTGATATTGTGGCTACTAATTTCTGACTCCATTCTTCAAAAGACTCCTTCAGTATTTTCACTGTTACAACATTTTGCATTTATAGGCTTGATTTTTTTTCTCTAACTTTTTTTAGTCCCCTGAAGTGTCCAGTTTTTAAATCATGAAATTACTTATCTCTGTTATGTCTTCCAAAAACCGAAACAGATCTATTTCCCACAAGAAGCTGTTTGTTCTTTATAAGTAATTGTAAAATCTTATTGTAGAAGTTTCAATATTCCAGATTTATCTGGACCCTTATTCCAAAGTTCAAAATCTTATTTATTTTTGCTGTTTATTTCAGATTCTTTCAGTTCTTAAGCTTACAATTAATTTTTCTTTTGTTCAGTGTTGAAGATAAACTCACCTGATGAAGAGTTTTCAAACTTGTCATTCCAAACGTCTCTAATAGCTTTAAAATAGTTAATAGGCAATTTCCAAAAGTGATGAGAAAGTCAGGTTTGCAAACTTAGGGCCTTTAAAAGGCTCCACCACAATTGTGAGCAGGATGGCTAATCCCTTCATTGCCCACTCAAACCCATGGAAAAACGCTGTCCTGTGGTCTCCTTGTGAGGAGCAGCCATCTGGAACACATGTGGGTGATCTCCCATCCTCTCCTTATCTGGAGAGGTTCAAAGGAACCAGTCTACTTACTGGTTCCTTGGTCTTTGCCACGGCTGTCGGCTCTGCTTTCGCAGAGCCACCTTCAGTTTGCCATACCTCCCCCATAAGTCTCCCTGACTGCCAATCTATTGCACTGAATTTTTCAAGTATCACAAAGCCCTAGATAACTGAAAGATGTCATGCAGTTGGAAATACTATGATGTGTAAGGAATGCTAGAATTGTTCAGGTTATTCATATTTCCAATAAATACGTTTATGCTTCAATGAATCTGCATTGAGTTATGTGTCAGAGAGTGCCTGGTGTGACTTCAGCATTCATCAGAAGAGAATCACTTGCACAATAAAATAAAAATATGGAAAAGTCATATGCTGATTTTAGATATACTAGTATCATCAGTCCTCCCCAAAAAATCAATCAACAAGGCAATTAGGAACAGCAGCAATCTGCCGAGCAGTTCCCGAACTTCAGCTGAGAGACAACACAGCAGGCACAAACTTTCCTGAGAAACAAATTCTCTGGTCATGACAGCTCTATAGGGATTTTTTATATATACATATGAGTGTTTAAGGGACAGTCAGGAATCAAATTAGAAAGCGCATGGTGTAAGAAATGATATGCCATCACAGAACAGTTGTGTTTGAAAGAGGTTTTTATGTTCAGTTTTGTCAATCATACAACTCATTTTTTATTCTTTGTTATACTGACAAATGGCAAAAGGTTTCCTGCAGCTGAGATTTTATTGAATTCTCTGCCTGGGAAGGCACTCTTTAAGCCTGTAAATGATCTGTCGCAGTTGGCCCAAGACATTTTGCTGGCTGAAGGAAAGATGCTTTCCTGATATTTCACCCAAAAATGCCACCTGGTCTGTCAGTTGAACCTCCTTCAGCACTGGTGATAGAATAGCATCTTCTGTTTTTCCACCTTATGCTTTCTAGATAGGTGTGTCCTGAAGACACAAGAAGGCCAGGACAAAATGTTCCTGCCATCTATTCCTGTACAGCCACTTCCCTGGTCTGGAAAGTCCTCTTCTGTTCCTGGTAAGGTTAGACTCAGTCTTTTAAAATGGTAAGCTGCATTCATGTGATAGATAGATGAATCCTATGTTCGTCACCCAGAGCTGCAATTGCAAGATGGGTGGATATATAACTCAATATAATATTTAAATAAATAAATTCAATAAACAGTAAATAAATTGTATGCATCCCAGTTCAACCAGTGTAATTAATCTGTATTTATATCACAGAAATTTAAATTCCTTTATGAGTATCATTTCCAACTACTCCCAGACTTATAGTGTTTGAAAATATGGCAATCAATATTGACATTTTATTATAGTATTTATTTTAGTAATACACATACTAATTTTTGTAGTAATACTTAAATATTTACTACAATAATATACTACAATAATTAAGATTATTGTCTTTACTATAATTTGAGTCGAACTCTTGAACTGAAAGGGGTTGGATACATGAATAAATATGTAACTCTGAATTGTACATTTATATATAGTTATTCACGCAGCTATCATTCTCTAGGCCATATTTTCTCAAATAAACTTGAATACCCTTCATCCCAATCATTAAGAGCTCAGTACAGGAAAGTCCTTTAGCCATTAAATAATCAGTTATTATCTGAACTTACTACCTCTGTGGCCATTTTCTTTTCATATTCTTTTACACCAAATATAATTCCTTCTCCCATTAACACTTTGGTTATCTTAGGTACAGAAAAAAATGTTGCATATCTACTTTGTCCTCATTTCCAGTTTTGCAGGACAGGAATCTGATAACTGCTCAGATATTATGGGATTTATAGAGGCAGGTAGCAGAAATTAATCTGAAAGTCAGTTACAGTCCCACCTTTGTCCTTTTCAAGGAATAGAAATTATCATAGTTTCTGCATTTTTCTGGTTGTAATTATGACAAGCTCTGTCACCCATATAACTGCTGGAAAGGAAATGGTAATTTCCTTAGAATTCATGTCATTTGAGTATCTGCTTCCTGAGATGTACAGTCAGCATAACAAAGGTCCTGTATTTAAGCTTTGTACTGTATCAGCAAATTTGACTGGCCAAGGCAGGGATAGTAAAGCTAAACCTTGAAGTTTAGTGAGAAAGCTGAACTCAGGCCTTAACTTAATGGTATAAACTACCACAGCTCAATAGAAATCAATAAAGCTGCACTGACTTATACTGGATGCTTGTACCAAAGGCCAACTCATCAGCTTTTCTTGGTTTAACAAGAGGTAAAAGTAGAATGCAAATACATGTTTCTGTGCAGAAACAAGAGGCTGCTTTTGTTACCTGTGTATCAAATCAGGAAACAGTCTTCCCTTCAAGGTACAGAGAAGCATTTTTAATCACTGGAAGGCCATAAATCCCTTGAATGGGCTTGTCCTATTTTCCCATGATCATCATTATCCCTCAGGCAGATGTAATTCACGATTTCCACTAACTTTTACCATTTTGTATATTACCAGGGATGAATACAGGTAGTCCTCATTTGAGGATGCTAATTAGGACCAGAAACTCTGTTGTTAAGTGACACAGTCGTAAGTTGAAAAACCACATGACCACGCCATTTAGTGACAGCAGTTCTGGCAGTCCTAGTTGCCATCATTAAACGAGAACTGTGCAGGTCATTAGGTGAGGACCTTATGTGGCCATGACTTCTGACTTCCTTCTGGCTTCCCCATTGACTTTAATTGTGGGAAGCTGGCAGGGAGAGTTGCAAATTGCGATCACATGACCATGGGATGCTGCAACATTGTAAGTACGAGGTCCAGTCATAACTACCACTCATTCAGTGCTGTTGTAAGTTCAAATGGTTATTAAACAAATGGTTGTTAAATTAGGACCACCTGTATGAAGTTACAGTATGGAAGTTAATGACATCCTTGGTTTGTTTCTTTGATAGTAAGAATTCACAAACATTTCAGGATAGAAACCAAGCATATATTATTTGCTTTCTTGATGCCAAGTTATAAAAAGGATTATATTTGTCATAAACCTGTCATAAGTATGCTAAAATCTATATCACTCAATAAATCATCTAAGAGGCCTACTGAACCAGGCCCACATCTCAAAATATATGAGAAATGTGTTCTAATTTTGCAGTTGTCTCTTGTACTTTGTACAAATAAATGTTGAAAACTGCTGCTATCATGTTGGTGTTTTAAACCAACTACTGGTGGACTACTTTCAGATAAAACTGTTCCTTCTGTGCTTAATAACTAAGGCCAAACCTGTCTGTTGAAGTCTGATGGCATAATGATTTCATCCTAGTTTAGCCTAAAAAGGAAAGTTTCCCTTTTTGCAAGTGGAAGGCACTAATCTGAATTGGTATTTTAATCAGAGGAGCTGACATCAACATCCAGGGTGAGCTGACTGGAAGTCCTGTGCACATAAAATATTCAGTGCTTAAAGACCTGGGTTCACAGGATAAAGCTTCAAAGTATTATGCAAATGCGCAGTCTCTGCTTTAGCATTAGAGAAGATAAAATTCCTCAAACTATCCCCCCACCTCACCCCACAGACATCAAATCTTCAGTTAATTCAACTGAAAAAAAAAACTTTTATACGTTTACACTTCAATAAAAAATGTTATTTCCCACTTACATCATTTAACATAGCCCATCTTACAGATAATTTGTCAGCTAAAATGTTGCTGTATATGTTTTACAGCATTTGTCTGAGTTGAATGTTGAAAATATTAACTTTTAATAAAGATATCAAGTAACATCTAACATACAAATAAATTGTCTCAAATCTGTGGAGTTCAATGCAACTCAATGAAGTCAACTTTGAACCCCTTAAAATCCATTAGAAAATTAAGTAATAAATGAAGAGATGGAGGATCTGAAACAAAAAATTATACGGTGGATTGCTTCTGTTCAAGATACTAGGCAGCTAGCCATGACCTTTTACAGGATAGTTCAATTCATTGCCACCCATTTTCCTGATATTTGTTGCCAAGGTACAGTCAGTATCTGAGACATCCCCGAAATGCTTATTCTTCACTGAAGTATTTTAGGATTCTAAAACATACAGCATATTAGCATATGTCCCAATCTCCCAGTTTCTAGCCTAATGCCTTAGCCACTACACCGAACTGGCACTATTTTAGTATATTACTCTTCCTGTATTTTTTATTAAGGTTTATGTATTTCTGCCAGCCTTGAGATTTTTCCGAGACCTATGATCTTCCCATATCGTGCATGAGTAGAAATGAATCCATGAATGCTTGAATATATCATCATAATAACAACAGCAGCAAGAATATAGTATTATCTTAGCAACTTAGGAGTCTATGCTCAAATAATAAGTTCATTATTATTTTATGAAACAGGCAGATAGACGTAAAAGATTCTGACTTTGAGTGCAGCCTTTAGGACTACCTTCCCAAAGTACGTAAGGCCAGGACAAAAATAGGAATAATTATTATACCTTCTGCTTCACAATTCTGTGGCACTTCTTAAAAATGGTATTACCAAAGCTTTGCTGGCCATATGCAGCCCTGGGTTTCAGCTTATGTATTCCTGTAACCACATAATCGCCCAGCCTAAGCAAGGACACTGACGAAAAACTTTCAGTACAGTTAGTTCCTGTTAGGAATGGCCAGGTGGGTAACAACTACTACTTTGGACTTCCATTAAAGTTTGGATGTATATAAAAAAAAGTCCCAGCACTTCAGTCTAACAGAAAATGTGGAGTAGGGATTGTAGAGGTTTGCCTCAAGGCACATTTCAAATTCTTTAAATGAAATATAAATATAATACAATCGCTTTTTCCTTAGAAATCTAACAGTGTGTCTCATTTTATTATTTTACCTGCATAATAATGTGCATAATGCTATGCTATGCTATGCTATACTAATATAAATATAATACAATCACTTTTTCCTTTGAAACCTAATAGTGTGTCTCATTTTATTATTTTACCTGCTTCCTGGTGCATAATATAGCCCAGGCTTTGAGAATACCAGGGGAAAGCAGGTTTTGCTCTTCCTCCATGCACTAAAACTGTGTGTCATTACTTTCTCCAATATAAATAACTGCCTGTCAATCATTTCTTTAATAAAGACATGCATCTTAAATCTATATTTGCAATGTAGGAAAAACTTACCCATCCTCCCCCTTGGACCTGAGGATAAATATTTTCAAAAATGCTAGTCAACATGAGGTGACATGCTAACCCAGGTTTTACATAAGGTGACACTATACTTCGAAGAGATCTTCCCACCTAAAGCCGTACCTGATACTGGTATCAGTGAAGATAAAACAAACCGACCTTGCAAACTCAACACTGTAAGAAGCTATCTTATACTGAGAAAGCCAATGCTCTGTCCAGTTAAAGTCTAAGTTAGTCCCAATGTCTAAGTGCTGACTCCGACTGGCACTTCTCCAGAATATCAGGTAGAAGGTTTTCCAGGGTTTGAACAGAGACTTCTGCTTGTTACACATGTACTTTGCTGTGAGGTACAGAACCTTTCAAGTAGGAATTCATTGGAGTGAGAAACAGTAATAGCTCAGGATGCCTAATTATCTTCCCAAAGACATCTGCTAGCAATTGCTGGAAATGAAGAGTGCCATTAAAAAGCCCCATGGTTTGATGCAATACTGTAAAATAATTATTTTGTCCCAGTGGTTTTTGTGTGCAACCAGCCTTAATAATATGACTTTTATAAATTGCAATTTATAATAAATGGTCATCTCTGGAGGAACTTATTATATTTGTAAGTCGATGAATCATTCAGTGACTTATAGATTGCTGTCACAAACACAGTTAAATGTCGTGTCCACAGTACAGCAGCCCATTAATACAAATCTTGATTCCTTGTCAAATATTCTTTGTTAAGAGGCAAAAATAGTTCATCTTATTATAGGTTCCAGCTGGAATTTATGCAAGCTCCTTGATCAAAGAGAATACTTATGCTGTAGATTTCCATGGTATTCAAAATTATCATGTTTTAAGTGCTTTGACATTTTTACAGCAAACTGCATATAGACTAAAAGTCATTTGTTTATAAAAGTGCACATATAATTTAGCTTTTGCCATTTAAGCATCTCTTGCTGAGAAGTACAAAGTATAAATTAGTGTGAATAAATGAATCATAAATTGGAGTAAATAATAATAAAAGTATGAGTAACAACCCAACATATGCATTACATTAGCTTCTTTTAGAATTGTTAATTTTAGCTATGATGACATTCAAAGACTGGACCCTCCCTTCCCTCCCTCTCTTTAAAATATAATGCCAAATAACTACTCTTTAATTGATATTTCATTATGCCATTACAGTAATTAAATAGTAAAGTATGCCAAATATACTACAAACTAGACATTGTGATCACTCTCAATCTCATATAAGTATATGTGGGAATGATTTTTTACATCACAGGCAATTTGCTACACATCAGTGTTTTGGAGTTCAGTTCACATAATCTTCATCCATCATGGCCAAAAGCAAAGGACAGTAGGATCGTGCTCCATAACATTTGGAGAATATCAGATTGCCTATCCAATAAGTATCTAGTCATACTTATTGCCTCATGTAAATTTCTCTGCAATCCTTTGGCATTTTGGTAAGCCATCTTATTCATGGCATCCCCTCCTACTTGTACTTCATTCATTTTGTGACTTTTTGTGGTTATTCCATTTATCAATAAACTACTATCGCCTTCCAAATTCCAAGACAATTCATTAAGCCTTGATCTCAGGGTGACCAATATTTCATTAGTAGTTTCAAACCCATTGATAAAAGGAATATAATTAAGTATAAAAGTGTAAATATAATTTATAACATAAATAACAATTAAAGTTATAGGATTTTGGTTTAACATACTGCAAAATATTTGGATTGGATACAGCAGGGGTCCCCAAACTCTTCAGCTCACCAACCCCTTCATGAAGTTTCAGACTGTTCATCGACCCCCAAAAAATTAGTATATGAAAATAATTTAATAAATACTTTAATAGTACTATGAATAACAACAACAACAACAACAAAACAACAACAATGGATAGTCCCATTGGTCTTTGGGGGTTGATACTGTCAGGCCCAGCCAAAGAACAGCCAAGAACCAGTCCAGCCAAACTTCAGTTCTTTATTTGCTCACACCGTATAGACAGAATCTTGCCAGACTAAAGCAACTCTACCTAGCCTAAGGGGAAATAACCTGGGAAGGCTCTAGGGAGGGGCTATTCTGAACCTCTTCGTTTTCCCACCATTCCTTCCCGGACTGTGCCTCTCTTACCTCTTCCACCCCCTTGGAATGTGCTCCCTCCTTCCTAAGAACCAGCAGCACCGCCAAAATCCACCACATCACCTCCCCCTTCAGAGACAAATTCCATAACAGATACTTTGGAGAACCCTGGGATACAGTCATAAACTGAATGAGACATGACTACCCCATGATTTCAGCAGGATTTAAGTACTTTCAGCTAACACAACTGAAATAATTTTTCATTATGAAAAATCAGAAGAGAAGTTTGCCATCTGGCCTGGGGATCAGAGAATGCTGTGGAGCCCATAAAATGGCTGTACTGTTTTTGAATGGCTGTGCTCTCCTGATGACTACATTGTATGGGTTTCAATTGTTTTTACAGGTAGTCCTCACAAAATGACGATAACTGGGACTGGAAATTCTGTCGCTAAGTGATGCAGTCATAAAGTGCAATGTCACATTACTGCATCACTTAGTGATAGCAATCTTGGCAGTCCCCACTGCTGCTGTGAGGATTGCGGGACTTGCAACTTCCTGTTGGCTTCCAAAAACCAAAGTCAGTGGGGAAGCCAGCAGGAAGTTGCAAGTTCTGGTTATGACAAGCCTGTCCTTAGGGAGCTCGCAAGCAGGCCAGTAGGCAGGTGAGTGCTATAGAGTGCAGGTGGGTGGAGGGGTGTTGTGGCACAGCAGGAGTACAGATGGGCTGGGAGTGGGTACCGCAATGCAGCGTGAGTGCAGACAGGCAGGGGAGTGGGCACTGCAGTGCAAATGTGGCTGGGTGGGCAGCCATCTACTTGGGGTCTGCAGTCGCCCTGAGCCCAGCTGGCTCCCTGGGAGAAAAAGTGGCAGAAACAGAAGCGACTTACAGAAGAGACTTGCAACCTTCCTTGCCAGCTTTCCCATTGACTGTGCTTGTGGGAAGCTGGCAGGGAAGATTGCAAATGGCTATCACATGATCACGGGAGGCTGCAACCATCCTAAGAGCAAGCTGGTTGCCAAGTGGCTGAATCGCGATCACATGTCTGCAGGGACACTGTGACGGCCAGAAATTTGAGGAATGGTTGTAGGTCCTCATCGTCCAGTGCTGTTGTAACTCTGAAGCCTTGCTGAACAAGTGGTTGCTAAACGAAGACTACCTGTAATTGTTTTAACATTTTGTATTGTTTGTATGGCTGTTTTGTTGTTGTTGTTTTGGTATTGTTTATGTTTTAATTGTAAGCTGCTTGGAGTCATGAATGTGAGGTAGGCAGCTATGTAAATTGAATAAATAAAATAAAAATAAGATATAAATAAATAAAAGTTTTCAACATGGGCTCAAAATTCATTTAAAGGTCTCCTAAAATAGAAGGGAGGGTTGTGGTAATGGAATACAACACAAAAATGGAAATTTATACAGTTTATAAATAGTAGATATGGGTTTTTGATCATTTAGATTTCTTTCCTTTTCCCCCCGTCTTTTAAAATATTAATATATTGATATTAAAAATATCCATTAGTAAATAAAATCATAAAATTTATTTTTAATTCTTCCATCTTGATTCTGTGTAAAATATATAAAATATAAATATAAAATAATCCAATATCATTCTGCTAGATAGTGCTAGTATGGCCTGGACTAATAAAAGCAACCCATTAAATTTATATGTTCATATTTGTGAATATGTATATGAATATATACACTTATATTCAGACTATGAGTTTGAATTAAGTTCCAAAATATTAATAGTAGAAGTCTTACTAAAATCACAATTTATTTTTTAACTGTTATACTGCATTTTTCAAAAGCATCCTTAAAGTGACTTTGTCAAAGGTATTAAGAGCCATGCCAAAGGCTTTATTAGACCCTTAATGTTTATCCAGAAATAAATTACTGTTTTCAGGACATACATAAACTAAATTCTTACAATATTTTCAAACACATATTTTAGTTTTCCATCAAATCAGGCATGAAAGCCAGCTGGGTGACCTTGGGCCAGTCACACACTCTCAGACCACCCACCTCACAGGGTGGTTGTTGTGGGGAAAATAGGAGGAGGAAGGAGTATTAGGTATGTTCTCCGCCTTGAGTTATTTATAACAATAATAAAGGCGGGATTAAAAAAAAGTCTAAATTCTTTCCAGTAGCATTATTTAATCTGGGTTCATCACTTTTGCACACCAATAGCTCAAGTGGTAACCTTTACCCCACTGGGGTTTTATGTACCCTTCCAACTACAAGTTGGGGTTTTGTGTACCTTTCCAACGTCCCCATGATAGAGTATAATTTCAATCCCCAATAAAATGAGACTGAATTTTGACTAGGTGCTGGACAATTCTTCCATTCAGAAAGTTAGAAGATGGCCTGTTCTGAATGGGTGGAACCTATGACTTATATGTAGGCTACCCCAAGTATATTTCTACTGTGTTGAGATAGGGTTAGGCTGTAAAGCTGTACTCTTGCTATGAAATGCCCACTCTTTGATGGTTCTTCAGGTGTAGTTCAATAGCAGGAGCAGCTTATGTTTCACCTCTTCAGCTCAACCTTCGAATTATTTTCATGTAATGGGAAGGTATACAGGTTATTGCTAATTGCTAATTGGATTTATGGCTGTTTGGGTTTTTAATAGTATTCCTGTAGTAGGCTTTATGTTCTATATTTTAAAAAATTCCCCCCTGAAAATTGTATATTATTGATTAGAAAAGGCCAGATCTCCTCCTCCTCCTCCTCCTCCTTTTGCAAATACCATAAACCTATAACTCATTGCCATTATACACAAAAAAAGCATGCAGAGACATACTGGGGAAACTGAGAGTAAAAACTTGAAAAGGGAACTAAAAAATAAAGTTAAACACAATAAACAAACTAAATTCTGGGAGTGGGAAGGTTTTATTTTGTTTTTTGTTTTGTTTTTGCAGAAAATAATTGAATGTGACTGGGAAAATGGCAACAGAATTGCTCTTCTTGGTTTTGACTATTTCTGGTTTTTAGAAGAAAGCTAAAAATGTTGTAAATGAAAATAATTGTTACTTGTCAGAGATCTGGAGGTCTTGGCTGACACGTTACTTTTTCTGTTTTTTTCCAGGCACTATTAATAGAGATTATAGTTGGAATTAACTAAAATGTTAGCTGTAAAAACATATCACTTATCCAGATAGGCAAAAGTACCTAGCTAAATTATAATTCATGAGTAATTATGGGAACTGGCTATTATTCTCACTGTTCCTTTTGATTTTAGTAGCTTGAAATAGAGTGAATCAAACCTTTTCTTGTAATCAACCTAGACAGAAGCTACTTATTAATTAATTATAATTAATTGTACTATTTTATTTTCTTGGGTAACCGAAAATAGAACAATCACATTTTATATTATATATATATATATTTATCTATCTATCTATCTATCTATCTATTAATAATATAAAAGTCTATACTGATTTTCTATACAGAAACAGATGTTCGTGTATAGGAAAAAAGTCAGCATTGGATAAAAGCACTACAAAGATAAAAAATTATATTTTATAGAGGCATTGAGGGTACTACGCAACTGAACCATTTAACTAATTGCCAAACATTTCAAAAAAAGGAGGGAAGCACAATCTCAATTAAGAAGGAACATTCCAAGAAAAAATAATGCTTTCTTTTCTTTAAATGCAGTCAGCTTGATCAAAACAACATTTAGTGAAGATTGACAAGAGACCATTTTTCTTTTTTTTCTATTTCAGGCAATACCTTCTGACATTCTCAATGTTTCATTTCCTTGCCCATTTCATGTCCTTGCCCTCTGTATTTAGCACATTTTGCTAAATAAGCACGCCCAAATTTTTACTACAATTTTATCCACAAACTGTCAATTCACTTTGTAAGCCTGTTATAAATCCATGGTTTAATTCAGCATTTCCTTTTCTTAGCTTTAAATTTGTTACCCTTCAGTTCCTCAATCATCCATTCTTTTTAATAGGCTGGTGTTCTTTTATTAGGATGGACAGGAAATCAGAGTAACTAATTTACCATCTCTCGTTCATTATTCAACTTTAATCATCTTAAGTGATGTAGGCCTATATTGCAACATATACTGTACCCTGTAGAAAAGTAATAAAAATCACATATTGATCTCAGAAACATGGCAGACGGTATGAGTAGAATTAAGGATACAACGTGGGATTCTTGAAAGCCTACAAAATCAGGGGAAAGCACAGCAGACACCAAAAAGCAATCAAATCTCATAGCTTTTTCAAGTTGACTGATTAGAGAAAGTAGACTAACTAGTTACTGAGTACTGAATAACATCCTATGTAATTTATTATTTTCTTGGTCCTTCCTTCTATCCTTATGAAATGTAATGCTAATTATACAAAACAAGATACAGGTCTATCTTTCTCACTCTCTCACCATCTTGCTGTAATACTTTCACCAAAAACTGAACAAGCAAACAAATCCACTTACGTTACTTCCACCATAGGTAATTGAAATTACTTCTTCCTTTTCTATTATAGAGTACAAGCTATAGGAGTGATTCAAACCAATTCAGACTGGACAATCAGCTGTGATAAATTAGGTTACTGAAATGCAGAAAGTAGCTTCTTCAACCTTATAGTCTCCAGACACATGATATTCAATGCATATAATTATTTTTATTTAGTTAGTTAGGTAGGTAGGTAGGTAGGTATTTACTGCCATGTTTAAAATTGAATTAACAAAATACAAACACCCTCTTATCACCAGAAAGGATTTCTATAATATCTTTATGTGCTTGTCTGGATGCAAACCTCTTTCCTATTGATTATTAATGTGATCATCAGTTTCTTTCCATTGGAGATGGTCCTTCAGAATCCAGTTGCCAGGATACAACATCTCCATCATATTTAACTGCTTCTAAACATTAGCCTCATTATTTTATGAGCAAAGTTGTCAAACCAACAAATCAACCCTCTTCCTTTTCCATAATTTTGAAGATTACTGTACTACTTTTCTTTCACTCATGACTCTACAAAGGTAGCAAAATTTTTAAAATTCACCACAACAGCTTTTGAGAAAACTAGCTGAAATATTACAGTCTTTGACTCTTATGGCCATGTGTAGAAGAGTGCAATCTTTCCTTATTCAGCTCTCCTTGCAAATAAATAATCTGTCTATTATAGCCATATCATTCCAGCATTCTGAAAAATGGTACTGCCAATCCCAGTTCCCTAAATATTTATTTACTTCTTAGATTTATATCCTACCTTTAATACAGGAGCTCAAGGCATCATTCAAGTTATGCCTTCCTCATTTTTCTCCACAACAAAAACTCGGTGAATTAGAGAGGGCTAAGAAAACAATTAGCCAGTGAGCTTCCACAGCTGTGGATAAATTAGCACTGAGCCTCTGTGGTGCCGGTCCAGCATCTTCACGAACGTGGCTGATGGCTGTTCAGTTATGTCATTTGCTGTTTCTCAGTTTTAGTATTTTGCTTGTAATCTTCAAAATTATGTGCTAAAATACATTTTGCTGCTACTTTTTTCCAACACATTTTGGTTTTTGCAAAAGGCAAGAATAATTTGCTCTTTAGACTGTATTTTATACTATTATGTCTGTCATTAACATTCCTTTGTAAAAATATCACGTCCACTATATTTGGATAAATAAACTGTGGAAAAGCAAATCCAAGCTTCCATATAAAGATTTTATTCAATATGATTCCCTCCATGGCCAAATACTTTTATGTAAGTAATTCTTGCAGTTCCATATTTGAAAATGTTGCATTATCGGCCCCAGACTCCACAGACTTCCATTATTATGATGAAACTGCTATTACAGTCCAGATCACAGGTATACAACCAGATGGTAAATTGCCAAATATGAGCAAGCCTTGCTTTCATTTCCTGGATTGTTAGGTACCTACAATTCAGAGGTACATAACATTTCAAAACTGAATATTTTTCTTATTTTAATCTCACATTTTATAATTACCTGGTATTTAATCTTAAAGTGTGGTAGAGTGTGTAAGGCACACCTGCTTATCAAAATGAATAAGCTTATTATAGAAAGCATATACCCAACTTGGTTTTCCCAAGCCTGCTGTGCTCTGTTTACACAGAATTCTCAGTATATGTAAGCAGTGCAGTTGATCTGATGCCACCATTTCAGATCACTTAATCCAAGCATTGTAGAAAGGTTTATAGCAAATTCAGTCTGAAGGCTTTCAACTTATAGATACCTGGGGAATTCAGATGAAGTTCCTGTCACTTTTAGCAGAGATGAAGTGAAATGGTGAACGAATGAGTAGATTGCAAGAAAATATACAGAATGGTTAAAAAAAAAGAGTTGCTTAGCTCACACAGAGAACTGTTGTTCCTATAATCCTATTTTAAAAATGGAGGATCCCCAGATTGTCTGGTACAAGCAGGGATTTCTTTGGATCAAGTTGCTTCTAGGCATGTCTTAACATCAGAAGATTATTAGATTTAAGTAGTTATGCTGTGGATACTATGCATGAGGCAACCCATGCTAGGTAGAATAGACTGAGATTGAGTGAGATGCAGAGTAAGAAGTAACGGAAGCAGAACAATTCTATTGTAATATTGTCTCATCTTCATGGAAGATAAGAGTTCAAGCTAGTTAGAACAACTTGATATAGAATACAGTTAAGCAGGAGCCCTTAATTTGTTTTTGAATCATCATCATCATCATCATCATCATCATCATCATCATCATCATCATCATCATCTATGTGAGACCAACATTTAAACTTCAGCAAGAAAATCAGTATCTGTACCATCACAATTACATCCAACACATGAGACAGGATCATTCAATTACCTGCATTTCTGGGAATATTCTCTATATGACTCCTTGAGGCTCAGAAAAAAAGTATCCAGAATTCTACACACTGAATTTCCTAGGTGTCTAATCAATAGGAATCATGTCTCAACAGGACCACCAGGCTTTTATTTGTCCTGCAACCATGTGTGATGTCAGGACTCTTGCTGGATGCTGCACTGACTACTGGTATTTAATCAAAATGGCAATTTCTCCCTGTAAGAGGATAGTGCCTAATAATGACCAAACTATATCCTGGAGCATGCTTAATAAGAAAGTAAATGCAACTGAAAGCCAAGACAGAATTTAGAAGCCAACATAAATAACTATATTTCAATATGGGTGGAATTGTTATATCAAGGTATTCAATCCTATGTTAATCCAGTTTCTCAAATTCTCAGTATAATCAGAGATCACAGAATAATGCATGTTAAATAAATCATTCATTAATACTGTAAATCAATCACCATATGATACCTAAACCAATAACATTCTTTAAATGGAAGCTTTTAGCAATATGGAACTGACACACTGATATTATTTGTTCAGGATGAAGTTAAATACTGTATTTAGAGAAGGGTATGTATATTCCTGTACTAGGGAACAGATGCATTCTGGACATTTTTGTTCTGTTCACCTTTTTAAGCAAAAGTTTTTAAATAAGTGCATTGGAATGAGATTTATCTTTTGGATCAAGTATTTCTTCAAATTTTGTAATAAGAGTTCTTGGTTCAAAAATGATTCTTGGTTCATGTTTTTTAAGAGAAATTACATATAAAAATATATTTTATGAGTTGCAGAAAATGGGATGAAACAGTCTGATCCAATTGTCTATAGTCTATATAGTACTTCTTTTGATTGTAAACAATGATCAAACTTTTAGTATTTTCTACATATGAAAAATAAGTGTAGAAGACTGAAAACATTCTGGGTTAATCCTTTTATTGATGTGATTGTGTTCTACATGCAAAACAATGAAATATAAAATAAAATATAAAATAAAAAAACTATTATCATTTGAAAAAAATTAGCAACAGTATGTAAAACATTTCTATAAGCAGAAATCTCAATGGTTCTTGAAACACACATAAATTTATATGTAAATTGTTGTACGCCACCCAGACTCACTTTTTGTGAGATGGGCGGTTAGATAGATAGATAGATAGATAGATAGATAGATAGATAGATAGATAGATAGATAGATAATTTTTCCAGAATGTATGATTTGTACAGGTCACTGAAAAAACTCTAGATTGTTATATCTGATTTAATGACAGCAGATAGACATGGTGAATAGTCACAAATAAAATATTTCAAGAAATTAGACAGAGATAAGAGAAACACTTTGATTTTCCTCAGCATTTCCCCAAATGCTACATGTTTAGGACCTAATGATACATTATACTACTGGTATTACAGTATACAATCTACTGTAATGTATGCAGTGATACCTCTAGAGAAATTCTGTCAGGAGGCCATTCTTCCCTTGGAACAGAGCTGTTAAAAGAGATTGTTCTTACCTATCTGAGAAGTGCTCTTCAGGAAGTGTGGAGAAAGGTTCCTTTTAATAAGAGTTAAATGAGAGCTCAAAGATTGCCTGGGCTTTTATTATTTGCTTTTGTTTCTTGCTCGAAGCACACTTCAGGGTCTGTTAGAAGTATTTAAACTTTATTATTGAATGACAGTTTCCATTTACTTTACCAGTAAATTAATGTTAGTAAAAGTGGAAAATACCCAGTTTAATAGATGATAACCGGGTGAAAAAAAGGATAGAATTCCTGACTGTGGAGGAAAGAAAGATCATTGCCAATATATATTACTTAGGCAGAATTGTATCTATTGAATAAGGCTTGACTCACAGCCTTTGAAATAGAGGAGAAAACTACTTAAGTAATTTTTTAAAAAAACCCTTCATTTTCTTGGGCACTAAATAACAGGTAGATCCATTTTTCAGTGAAGAATGAAAAAAGTCTCCTAAATTTAACAGAAAGGGCACTTGTGAACACAGACCACCTAATGAAAAATTATCATGTGAACACAATCCAAATGGAAGTTTGGTTTTGGAAATACAAAACTAGAATTCTTTTATTTTGTCCCTAAGATTTACAGTATATGGTCCTTGACCCTGATACTGAGAAAGGAAACTCTTATGTTTAAACTTAAGCTGCTTTCTTTTTGCTTAAGGTTGCTGCCAGGTAAACAGTGTTCAGACCTGTCTTTTGGAGTGCCAATTAACAGGCAATACCATTTCTCAACTAATGCATGAATCAGAATAGAATTAGTTTTTTGAGTTTTGCATCATTCTAGAAGTTGTGAAAAGGCATGTAAAAATAAAAGCAAGTTTTATGGAACTTAGAATAAAAAATACATAAATGTGTAGAAAAAGCATACAATACAGGGAAAAATTGTACATACTGTAAAACTATGAATTTGTTGTGCATCAAAGTGCATACAGACTTTAAGCAAAATTTCAAAGTGATACATCAATGGGAAAAAACAAATCTGCAATCAGAAAAATGTCAATAGAGAAAGGCATCCACTTCTTGTCAACTTCATGGGAGGGTATGAGTTCAGACAACTTAACAGCAACTCTTAAAACAACTACAGATTCTAAGAACATTAGCCTCTTGTTCTAAAAAGCCGTCATCCCTTGTGTGGGAAACCCAAAATGTTCAGGTTTTGTTCTAGAATTAGCAATAAAAATGAGTTTCACTCTGTTCACACGTGACCAAAGCAACCTCCTAAAAGCCACGCTATCGTCTTAAAAAAAAAAAGTAGTTACAAAACAATTCCCATTCTTAGTGTTACTTCCTGTTTTTTTCTGTGATGTTCCTTTCTTAATGCTCTTCTTATAGATTGGTATCGTACATCTACAAGTCACCATGTAGCTGACTGAAAATGTTCATATAATTCAAAAGACCAACTACACCCAACTAATGAGTTTCATTTGTAATAAAATCTAGAACAACCATAATGAATTTATCACCTGAATGAAGATTCCCAGTCTGTCAACAGATTTATTACAGGACATCAAACTTTAAATAACTTAATTTACATTTACATTTTTAATGTTGGAGAGGGAATTGTTTGGAATTTTTCCATGTATTTCATGTAAATGCTTCTCCGTAGTTCACGCATACATTTATGTACTTTTAAATATTAAAATAGAATATGTTTCCTGACTCCCAAGAGAAAAGGACCTGCATTTAGGCACCAAGTACTGTAAACAATTTGAGAAAGAATCCTTGTAGCAGAATAGATCTTCTTTCCTTATCTTGATACAATGACAGCAGCTTTGTCACCACCAGCCCCAAAACAGAGAATTCTCCATACTCCATAGCTCATTACAAACAAAAGCTGAAAAGCTGAGCTGTAAACTATCACACAAATTGGGAAAGATTTCTCTGCTTATCATTGGTGAGCAAAAATTGTTTTAGAAGCACAGAGTATATTTTAGTGACCTAGTTTAAAGGCAAGCAAGGGAAAAGACCCAGGAAGAGATAAAATTCATGTACAGGTTAAGGCTGTTGTATGCTGTGATAGCTGCAGGCAATATCTGCACTTTATTGGTTCTACTGAGTCAGTACGTTTATTCTTTGTATCTGTTTCTTTAGACTAGTACTCGTCATATGTGTATGAAATAATACCAGCTTTATGTGTTTTCATACAGAAGGAATAATTCATTGCTTTTTCTTAATGAGAGGAAAGCCAACAGTGCATTTGATAATCAGGGAGAGAGAGAGAAATATAAGAATTTAAGAGCTTTGAGAATCCCAGAGGCACAATGAGCATGAGAATTGTCTGTGTAATTGAATGAAATAACTATCCATGCAAATAAAGTGTAGCAAATAGTATTAATGAAATAAAGGGGAGGCTGTACTTTGGTCATCAATGTATTAAAGCAACATCAAAACTATCAAAATATTTTAAAATCAACTGCAGCCTATCTAAACAAAATGATACTTTGAAGTATGGTAAAAACAAAAAACAAAAACCCCTCTTTCTCTTTCTCCTTCCCCCTCCAGAATTATACCATCGTTTTATAACTTGATTGCCTGGGGGGTTGGGGGAACATTAGCCAGGCAATCAAGTTGCAATGTAGTAATTTCTGAATAGTTATAACCTCATCTGAGCATTTGGATTTAGTGCATTATTCATAACGTTGGAGACATTCCTTTCTACCGCATACTAAAGATTATTCAAAGCAACATGTAGCACAGAAGAATGCAAATACATTTTAAACATAAGGACAAATATACCAGAATGGGCTTAAACCCAACACAGAACCCGTCATACTTCTCTGCTAGCATTTAGAGGATGTTATTATTATTGCTATCATCATAATCATCATCACCACCATCATCATATTTTTATCCCGTCTTTTTTATATATATCTCAAGGCAGCGAACATACCTAATACTCCTGCCTCCAATTTCCTCACAACACAACCCTGTGAGGTGGGTTGGGCTGAGAGAGAGTGATTGGCCCAAAGTCACCCAGTGGCTTTCATACCTAAGGGAGGCCTAGAACTCATAGTCTCCTGGTTTCTAGGCCAGTATCTGAACCATGTTTTGGGCAATGGCCAAAAATACCACAATTCAACAGTAGTATAGGTAGATACTTATTCTACCTATATAGTCACTAGTGCCATTTATCAATGACCATTTCCTTGTCAATGCCAGGCTGTTGGATTTTGGGCATTCAAACTGTTTATTGCAGTTCATATCATGTTCAACGGGTTACATATTATTTGGGATTCAAAGAAAGCAAATCCTGAAGTTGCTGGAGAAACCATGCTACATTTGGTAGCGCAATGTTTACTGAAAGGGCACTGGGTTGGAGGTAACTGAAATAACATGAACTTTCTCTGTGTTACAGGTGATATGTGATGGCATGAAATATTTGTGGCTAAAACATCTAGATTCTTACTTGACATTATAATTTTTAAATGGTAGATATCTATGTGGGAACCACCTATCTTGGGTTATTTAAGTCACATGGTGGTGGTTTTCTAAAGAGATATAAAAGGCTGCTGAACTTTTTATAGTTCAATAAAAACACTGAGTTTTTATGAACATTTAGTGTGAGGGCTCTAAAAGATTCATAGACATCCATGTCAATATCCCATCACCTCTTTTGCAATCTTTCATGCTGTTTATTTTCAGGGTAAACAACATGCAGAAAGGGAGGAAGAAATAGTAAGCCAAACAAATTAAATGCATGTGATAAGAGAAAGAAAAAGAAATATAATCAAGACTAATTTATACCAACACATTTGTAACAATGCTCCTTAGTTTTCTGCTTTTACAACCACCCTAGCTTCCAATCCTGCCACATATCACTTCATACATTACACATTTTGTTTTAAACTTCTCACCACTCTGTTACGAGGGTTCTTCAATTTACCCAAACACTAAGAAAAGTTTTTCTCAACCCTTTCCTTCCTCTCAACCCATTCACTCTTCTTTCATATATTCCTTTTGTAACTTGATCTTCATTCATTCTCTCTATATGGCCAAACCACCTCAATGTGCTTTGTACTGGTCCCTCTCTTTAGTACTCAATCCAGATTTATTCAGTACTAATTTTCTCTTTACCACTTACTCCTCTAACATTCCATGTCACAATCCTATCTGTGTCAGGGCTATCACCAGATGGCTCATAGATAGTAACACTGATCACCCCCTATCGCTTTGGTCAATCCAGGCTTTCACATTCTTTTTAGATAGAGAATGAATAGAATAAGGTACTATCCTTAGTTATGCCTATGACACATGCAGCATTCCCTAACAGTAAGGACAAGGCCAGTTTTGGCACATTTTGTCCCATAAATCCGAGGGTGGGAGCTAGCAAGGCAGGGAACAAGGGACCTGGGACCAGGCCAAGCTATTTGTAAACACCATGCAGTTTCCATCAAGCGGCCAGCATGAGAAACAGGCTGTAAGCAGACCATTACAACAAAATGGCAGGAGAGTCATTTAAGTCTTGGGACACACATAGACAAAGAATTGGATTCTTAGACACCACAGAGGCTGATTTTTAACTACTCAGAGTGAGTCCTGACCTTCTTGTGAGAGCTTTTGAATGCAGTTTGTGGGTGCTTCAGGTAACTGTCTTACATATTCATATTAGCAGATGTTTCTCATTTTCCCAGTTCACTTAACTACATCTATCCACATTTCCCTTATGTACATTTAATTCACATTCAGTCTCTGTTTCCTCCCAGAGAAAGCAAATTCTGTTTCAGTTTTGTCCATCTACATCACTGCTTTGTTTATTATAGCAGAATAATAATATGTGCAGGTGAAAGTTTTCTTTTTTAGACATATATCTTGGAGTGAATTTCATTTTTTTTACTAACCCTCCTTTATTCATCATTCATCAAACTCTGCTGATTTATTTATTTATTTATTTATTTTGGTCCCTTGCACTACTGCTAGTGACCTGAAATATGATCTTGGTAAATAATAGTTATACCCTGGCAGAAATCCATTCCAGTTCAGCCAGTAGTAATTGCCTTGTTGGAATTAACAGAAAGGTGAGGTATACATTCAATAATAACATAAATGTATACACTTAGTAGAAATGCTATTATTTCCTGAAAAAGACTGTACTATTCATTTCCAGAATTTTTTAAAAAAATTGCTAAGCAGTATCCCTAGGCCTGAAAAATTACCAATTTTTGTTTTTGAAAATAACATGTTTTATTAGGAGGTTTTTCCATTACAAAAGGGCCTGAAAGTATTTCAGTTTGATCTGAAAGAAGCTACAGAATCCATCAGTTATGAAAACAAGGTAAGCAAGTTCAAAGACCTAAATATGTCTTTGGGGGGAGATGGGTAAAATTTGACAAATAAATAAAATAAATATTTCCAGTATTTACTGGAAAGTACATCCTGCAACTTTTTCTAGCCTGTAACCATGCAGGTTAAAAGTAAATAGGAAAAGCAGAGAAACTTAAGAATACTCCATGAGAGAAAAATCATTTGATTTTAATTCAGTGCACATTCAGTTGACGGTGCTAATAACAGGACAATCTATAAAATAAAATAAATAAAATAAAGTTTTGTAACCTGCCCAAGATGACTTTTCTCTCTATAGACAGTGCTTGCTCAAGGATATGTGTCACCCCTAGGCCACACTGATAGATAGTGCCACCTCCCACCAATGCTAAGATTTGCATTATTAGAATGATTTGGAAGGTGGGGCAGTGTTGGCACCCCCTAAGCTTTGGCAACCTAGGCCAGTGCCTACTCAGCCTTAGCCTAATGCCAGCCCTCTCCCAAGAAGAGGCAGGTCTTTACAGAGCAACTGAGACATGGTAGTTCTCTATATCTATGCTTTTATTCTGCTACAGTGTGATTCAAAAGGCTTAATCAGAATTTCTATTTTTTTCTATTTAATTCTAGACAAGGTGAAAATACAAGAAACAAGGACCCTTGACTTCTTGCTGGAAACATGGCAGACTAGCATGTCTCCGCAAAACAGTGGGGATGACACAGAGGCAAAAACTGACAACTGGTCAATATGCTCATGTAGATGTTAAATTAGAGGGGTGAGAGAACTGAGCCATGAGACACCCCACAAAGTAGGATCTGCGGGCTGGACCTCTCCCCTCCTATCAACACAGACTGGAACTGACCCCGGAAGAAGGAGGAGAACCAGTGCTACACTGTGCTGCCCACCCCCAACTCCCGAAGCTGGTCCAGAAGGATACCATGATCGATTTTATTGAAGGCCACTGAGAGGTCTTGAAGAGCAAGAATGGATGCACTGCCCCCATCCTGCTCCTGCCAGAGGTCACCCAAGAACACGACCAATGCTGTCTCAGTCTCATATCCTGGCCTGAATCCTGACTGAAAGGGGTCCAGATAATTGCTTCATCCAGAGCCCTCTGCAGCTGCCATGGAACCACTTTCTCAGCAACTTTCCCTAAAAAGGGGAGGTTGGAGACAGGACGAAAACTGTCCAGATTAGTTGGGTCGAGCGATGGCCCCTTGAGGAGGGGGTGCACCACCATTTCCTTAACAGCTGGCAGGACCACCCCCTCCCTCAAAGAGGAATTAACCACCTTCCAGACCCAATCAATCACGTGTCCTCTCCTGGGCAGCCTTGACCAGCCAGGAGGGGCATGGATCTAACATGGAAGTGGCCAAACTAACAGCTACAAGAACCCTGTCCACTTCCTCAGGTTCAATGGGCTCAAACTCCTCCCAGATAACCATGCAACACTCAGCTCCTGTAACCCCCACTGGCCCTGCATCAAGACTGGAATTCAACCCAGAGCGGATGCGAGCGACTTTATCTACCAGATGTTCAGCATATTCCTCACAGGGACCCTGAAGGTAGACCCCAAATGACTCCTTCCAAGGAGGGTCCGGGTCACCCGAAACAGGGCCACTGGGCGGCCATCTGCAGATGCATAAGGGCACAGAAATAATGACAATTACAGAAGTACTGAAGTGCTGAAAGGGACTAAAGTGTTATGGACATGGAGAAAAAAAAGCTGCTCTTTTATTTTTTATTCCCCTTTTATGGATTACAAATTTGAAATAAAAATGGTTATTACTAAAGGGAGTGAACATTATAGAAGGGAGGAGATGATTGTTGGACCACTCCAGAAGAATATATTTGTTTATGATGGATAAATTCATAGAAGATATTATTTTGTCAGCCAGCAAGATGATTATGTGTGTTTAAAATGGAGATATACTGAAGTACCCACAATGGAAGATAAAATAACAAGTACTTTTGCGGAATACTGAATATTTTATGGAGTTTTTGGTGAAAATGGAAAGAGATAAAATGATGATTTTTAGATTGGACGATTGAAAAAGTGTTGAATAAGGGGACGAAGGGATCATGGTTATGTTTAAGAGGGAGGAGGCATAGTCGTAGTATCTGTAGGCTGTAATTTACTGATCCCTGGAATTAATTAGGATGTAGGAAAAGTGACTATACTGAAAGGAAAGACTGAGAAAATTGTTGTTGGATGGAATTAATGAGTTCCTTAAAAACAGAGAGGTAAGATAAGTTTAAAGAGCAAAAGGCAAGGAAGGTTTGCAAGGGTAGAAAGGTACAGAGAGATCTGAAGATATTGTGAATGGTATCAGTGTAAACTTGATTTCCTTTCCTTTTTTCTTATCTCTTGCTTTTAATTTATTTTGCTTATATTTATTACTCCTTTTTCTGTGCTTTGCCTAATTTGATTATCCTGAAAGGGAATGATGTGTCAACCCTTCAAGGTAGTCCAGATAGGAAACCAAAACCATGAGTACTAACACTACTTTTATTGTAAGGTTACAGTAACAGAGTCTTGAAAGTCTGAAAGGCTTCTCCCCTCCCTTGCCATTACTTTCCAGAGGACTAGGGAGGGTCCTTTCTGAGATGCTTTCTCCATCCTCGTTCCTTCTGTGGGCTGAGATATCTCTTGTCTGACCGTTGCCCTGGCTGCAGCTCTTCCTCCTGTCTCCCAAGATTATCCTCACAGCCCATTACATAATGTGATGATATATTTGTGTATATCATCACTTATGTAACGTGATGATTTTAAGTATAATTAAAATGAAGGATTTCATTTAAGTATAATTAAAATGAAATATTTTAAATATGAAAAATTGCCCTCTTTCTCATCTTTAAAATTAAAATTTGATCACTGTTCTTATTGGTCTCTGAGGACCATATGCAGGGAATTCAGGGGCCTGCATGTGGCCTCACTCCTGTGTACCAGAGTTTTAGTGAATTAAAGAAACTGCAACTGGTGTAAAATTGTTATCTCAGGAAACTTGTGAATACTGGCTGTTTCATGCTATATTTTGAATTCACATGAGAATGGAAAACTTCCAGCAACATCATGATAAGGCTTTGAATTGAAAAATGAACAAAGGAAAGTCTAACATACCCTGTTTCTGCTAGTTGTTGACTCTTAATTTTAGCTTTCTTTGTCTGTTTTTCTTTCAATTGCTCATCACAAGAAGTTTGGCCTGAGCCAAATATAAGATTCTCCTTCAGCTTCAAGGAAAATCTAATTATATTTTTTTACTCATATATGAAAAATCATCAACCTTCCCCAACTTGGCACCAAGAGCCTCACTGCCTATATATATCCCTGAATAATAGATATTTTCAATATTGGCTTTGTTCTATGTTTTTCCCCCATCAGCCAATGCAGAATTTAAACTTTAAAAAATGTTTTTGTTAAATGGAGAAAAAAATATGTATCTGCTAATGTAAAAGACAGAAAAGGTAAGAAAAGTTGACATCCTTGCTTCCTTAGACCCTTTTAAGCTATTCTTTTCATATTGGCAAAGCAAGAAAATAAATCTTCAAAATCATTAGCTGACAGATAAACATAGAAGATCCAAATAAGGACTTATATATTTAAACCAATAATGCTACTCTTTAATCAGAACTAATATACCTACTTGGGCACAAAATCATTGGCTTCAATTAGTTTCTAATGATATAACAGAGAAAAATGTGGTTCATTGTACTTTAATCATGAAAAATAGGAGGTTGTATCTCACCTAGTAGCAATTTTGAATCTGTAGCATCCATTGCAGTTTTAATCTTTAATGAATCGCCAAAACACTTTTCTTTCCTGAGAGTCAAATAATTCTCGCCTATGTGTGGCTGTGATAGCTGTTTTGTGCTTTTTAAACTGGCGAGAAAGTAACCAAGTAACTTCCTGGTAAGGAAACAAGGATGTCAACTTTTCTGCTATCCTACTTTTTTTTAAAAATGTATTTTTTATTTTATTCATAAACTGTTCTTTCCATTGGAGTCCATAGCAGTGCATAGAATTTTTAAAAATTAACTTGCAATAAAACCATCATCCACAAACCATAAAAAATAAATGTTGCTGGTCTGAAAGGGTAAATAAGTATTTCTTAAATTTCTGTTGTAAACTTGACAGAAGGAAGCATTTGGCAGGAAGACAATAGAAGACACAGTACTGACACTGCATTTCTCCTCTCACCAAAAGTTTTGGGAATTTTGCTAGGTACTTTAACACTAGTTGTCTCTACAAAAATTTGCAATATTTTTCTTTTAAATACCCTCCCTTTGTTAGTGCCTTTGCCTGCTAAATTGGCTAAGAAGGATGTCCATATAGTGCCATGGTGGCATTTTACACCCTTTGATCAGACTTGCTTTGTATCAGAAGTCATCTCATCAGTGTGGCCCTCAAGAACCTAAGAAGAGTCCTACTGAACCAGACTATGTCATGGTGAGGTCAGTAATATGTTCCTACAATAGCCAATTAGATATCTATAAGAAGCCATAAATAAAACATGAGTGAAATAGCATTCTTCTCATGTTCTTCAGTAACTGATATTCAGATGCATACTAATAAAATCTGGAGCCAGGCTTGGGGGAGATATTTGCGTATCTCTGCATGAAAAGATCTAGAGTCCATTGGAATGATATGAATTTCACAGCCATCATCTGTCCTATGCTGTCCACATAACAGAAGAACTTCTCTATAGAATAGAAGAAATGGACACATAAAAGACATGAAAGAACAATGTAATAGTTCATTATGTTGCATACATGTATGTCAGCATTCTTTAACAACAAAATGAAAAAATGTCAAGTGAAAAATTGCAAAAGTAGAACAGAGTCATAATTTTGTTCAAATGGTTTTAGTCCTCAATCAAGACAGGGCTCTTCGTACAACTGCATTCTCATAATAAAACTTGACACAATCTGTTATTGCTAATTACTTACTACTTATGTGTATCTTGCACAAATTTAAGAATTGCCACAGTCTATCCATTTCTTAACCATCTGACTCTGTTATTTACATTTCCTTATTCCCCCTCTATAAGAGTTTATGAGTGGAATTCAGTCTATGAAAACTTACGCTACAATGTGTGTATAAGTCATTAATATACCAAAAGTTTCTGTTATTTTCTGATTTATATCAAAATGGATTGTTCACCTACACTGATTTAAGAAAAGAGGATAAAAGGTAGATTACATTAACAAATAATGTACATAGCAAAGGATGTGGTAAGTTTGGAATAACAGATTATTTCCAGTGCCTGAAGATTTGGTATTTTTCTTTAAATTCAAAATCATGTTATTGTAAGAAAAGCATTCTGTGTAACTTTTATTTTCAAACTTACATATAAAGCAAAACGTAACTATAAACTAAATATAATCCAACCTTGTCCTTTGGTTTAAATAAGATTAAAAACATTTAAGTAGTCCAGAACTGCCAAAATGTCAGGATAAGTAAAACTCATAATAAGCTGAGGTTGGCAAAGGATGCTAAAATTGGGGGGGGGGGAGAAGGTGTCTTTAGATATATTCAAAATTGGAGGAAGAGAAAAGAATCAGTATTTAATTGCTTTGTAAAGGTAACAAAGAAAAAAATAGAACTACTCATTTTTTTGTTTCTGTTTTTTTTTTCAAAAAAGAAAGAATATATGAAAAACAAATGAAATGGCAGAACTGAAGTATAAAGTTGAGAGAAACATGGTTAGGAAATATGTATTGTGAAAGAATGTAGACCTTGCCTTGGAAATGGGAAAGAAATGAACGAACTGTTAGGAGGAAAGTTTCAGAAAAGATACCTGGAGAGATTTTAGAGCAGATCATAAATAGAGCAACACACAAGCCACTTGAAAACAATAGAGCAGTTACCAGAAATCAGCATGGAGTGTCATGAACAAGTCTTGCTTTGTTAACCTTTTTGACTGGCTAGCTTCTTTAATAGATTGTGAAAATGATATAGACATAACATATCTTGATGCCAGCAAAGCATTCGACAAAATACACCATGATGTTCTAATCAGCTAGAATTAGTTTCTCATCAAAGTGGAAATGGTATTGAATCAAGTATACAAGGTACACTCCTAGACCCTCTACTAGCCAATTTTTGCATTAGTAACTTTGATGAAAGCATGGAAGAATTTCTCATCAGATTGCCAGATCATGCAAAATTGGGTAGGATAGCTAACATCCCAGAAGGTAGAGTTAAATGCTTTTAATTTAAATGTATTAGATAGATTAGATAAATGGGCTAAAAAAACACAAACCTAAATAGGATTTAACAGAAACAAAGATGAGTATCTTCACTTAGGAAACAAAATCATATTGTAGGTCTAGACTGGAGAATACTTGGTTTTGTAGTGGTATCTCTAAGAAAGACCTTGAAATAGTAGCTGACTGTAATCCGAATAGGAATCAGAAATATGATGTAGCTGTAAAAACACAAATGCCATTTCGGGCTGTATCAAATGAAGTATCATTTCCAAATTATGGGAAATAATAGTTCCACTTTATTCTGCGCTAGTCAGACTCCATCTTTCTGTGTGCAGTTCTGGGCACTTCACATTATGAAGGTTTTAAAAAAATGGAGTAAGGTAAGAGAAAGATAAATATGAGCCCAGATACAGAAAACTGTATTAATTTTATGGCCTGACAGCTGCCTGCAACAACCTTGCAAGATCTGACATTTGTGAGGACAGGTGTATGTGGCTGAACTTGACCCTTTTTGCTCAGGATGTGGGCTGGAATGACTAGCTTTGATCATCTAATTTAAAGATGGCCTATCTGAGCTAATTTGACAAGGTCCTCCAGACACCTTGGAAGTATTACTCCAGCACTGCATACAGCAGCTTGAGGAATTGTGGCAAAATGCAAATAGGAGCAACAGCTAGCAGTATTTTATCTCATTACCCTTTCCCTCCATCTTCTAGTCAGAAACTTTAGATGTTGAATCTAGGCAGTGAAAGCCAACAGAGCACCATTGCTGGCTGCAGAGAAGCAATGCCAATGCACTCAGGGCCTTTCTATATATTGTGTGATATCGATTCTGTACAAGACTGCTCTGCTAAAAGGCTACATATCTGATAAAAAGGGATGTGTACAGTCATTTTGCCAGCAGATGCCCTAAAGCTCTAAGCCTGCCTTGATAGGAAAAAAAAACACTCCTCCCTTCCAGAGGAAGTTATTTGATAATTCAGTGGAGCTTAGACATATGTAGAATGCTCAGCATTGGCACTCAAACTGGCTCTTTCAATTAACCCTGCCACTCAAACTGGCTCTGTAATAAGTCTTCAGGTCATGGTAAATTCTGGATCCATGGGCAACATTATAGACTCTGTAAGTAAAGGTAAAGGTTTCCCTTGACATTAAGTCCAGCCGTGTCCGACTCTAGGGGGCGGTGCTCATCTCCGTTTCAAAGCCAAAGAGCTGGCGTTTGTCCATAGACACTTCCGTGGTCATGTGGCCGGCATGACTAAACGGGATGCCGTTACCTGCCCGCCAAAGCGGTACCTATTAATCTACTCACATTTGCATGTTTTCGAACTGCTAGGTTGGCAGGAGCTGTAGTCATGCCCAAATATACTTTGCCCATGTAGCCAGTAGACTTACTGGTGAAAGTGGAAAGCATTGATGACTGCTTGGGGACATTTTCTGAATGTACATCCCCTCTTCATCTCACCATCTGTTTAGTTATACTGATGACTCATTTGTCTATTACCTCTCAGTATGCAAAATAAGTAGTGTTCATACATTACTCCATTTATCCCTTAACCAATCCACCCCACATCTTTTTGTGATATAAAGTTTCTGGAGATAGGAATTATGTACAAACTAGTCATATACAAACAGCTGGCCCTGTAATGTCATTGTTAGTTTTTACATCTCTGGAATATGAAGATTCTCATTAAATGAAAAGCAAATAACTAAATAATATTCACAGTGGGAGCTTTTGCAAACCGGTTTTCCTTTGTGGGGGGGGGGCCTTCATTCAGCTGTGATGCATAGGGCTAGGAAGAAATAATAGACTATACATAAAGAAAACTACAATGCACATCTTTTACCTCCAGTATCTGAGCACTGATCCATTGCAAATGCATTATTAACTCTTATTGCACTATTAGGTAATTTATGTGAGCATTTTATCCAATAGTATAAAAACTAATATGGTCTATCCAGCTATCTAGTCCTTTGTATATCAGCTTACAGCTTTACAGCTGTACTTTTTAGACTCCTTTTTTATTTCTTTCAAGATTCTGAAATAATATCAAATGCTTTGATGACGTCAAAGAATATGTCCACTTTGTTCACCCTTTCTGCCAAGCTTATTATTCTATCTGAATCAGAAACCAAAGAAGCTTGACATATTTTATTTCTACAAATTTTGCTGCTTCCTTTATATTTCTCCCTTCAAAGCACATGCAATGGGTCTGACTGTATTGCAATGGGTCTGACTGTATCAATCTGACTGATTCTTGTATCTTGACAGCTGTAGACTGTGAACAGAACCTCTAACTCTTATTTTCCTTATGAAAAGGAGAGGGGAAATAGAGTGTGATCTTCTGTTTAGCCAGACGCTTCAGCCATCTAGTAAATGTGTAGACAGTTGAGAGCTGCCTGTATCCTGAAAAGAGAAGCTGTACACTTTATTATTCTTTATTTAGGAAGAAATGAAAAGAAGTGGGAAAAAAATCTAGAATGCAAGTAGAACAGATGCAGGAAGAGAACACTCTCTTTGAGTGAAAAGCATTTGCTGGTCCAGTAGACAGAAACAAGTGGAGTTACACTAATAGAAGTATGAAAAATACACTTCCTGGACTGAAAAAGGTAGAAAAAACACATATAAGAGATTACTGCAAAAAATAAGGAGAGAAAGATATAAAAGGTACAGAAAGATAGTTGCAAAAAATGCAATCAAAGAAGAGCATGGAACGGTTAAGATTAAAAGAGTAATAAAAAGCTAAGTAATTTTAATGGAAATAAAAGGTTGTTTGGAGAGTGGATGAAGAGGGCTAAAGAAGGAGCTCTAGCAGAATGCTGAAATGATTTGGGATGAGAGAAAAGTAAATAAATTCTGGAAGGAGCATTTTAGAGATTTGTATGGGAATGATGTGATGTATCGAAGAGGGCAATTGAAATAAATAATATAAATGTTAGTGTCCAAGAAAAAATAAAATAGTGTGAGAATGTTGAAAGAAGGGAAGGCGTAGACAGTGTAACAATTGGAACAATGAGGTCACTGTTTTTCTAAGCAAAAGGAGATGTCTGCAAAAACTACAGGGGGATTTGTTTGCTGAGAGTGTGTAGGTGTTTGGCAGAATTATGATCAAAAGGGTAAGAGAATTGACAATGACCAAAATCTGGGAAGTGCAGTTCAGCTTTATGACTGTGAACATCCCACTATTATGTAGCACACTAAATAAAACAGGAACTTTGTGCCAGGCAGAGGGCATACAGACCAGATTTTGGTTCTTCACCAGGTCATGTAGAAATATATGAATGTGAGAAGGAAATTTTATTGTACATCTGTTGATTTACAAAGAGTAAATGTATGATAAAATGAATAGTCTTGAATAACAGAATTCTTGTGCAATTATAGATTCCATATATATTGCAATTCAGGAGATTGCTGAATATAACCAAAGCAGTAAAAATGGAAATAAAGTATGTGTGAGAAGAAGAATATGTGAGAGAATGGTTCAGTATGGAGCATAGAGTAAGGCAAGTCTGTGGGATATCCTCTTGCTTGTGATGAAGATAGAATTGCTGGTTGGGCATATTATTGTATGTGCTTTTGTAGATGATGTTATGTCTTTGGCTGAGAAGCAGAATTATTTGCACTATAATATGATAGCTAATGTATTAAAGACAAGATAGTTTGACCCAAGGAAAACAGAGTGCACGGTTGTAAGTTATACACATATTATGAAAAACTTGAGCAAGTAATTGAGTTTGTGAAAACTGAATGCCATGGGAAATCAGATACGTAAGAAGTGTGAGTGCTGAATGAACCATGTGGACTGAATATAAAAGTGAGTTAAGTATTAGAAAGTAAGTTTTAGGTGGTTACTGTTTGATTTGAAGGTTTTTTTTTTTACCTAGGAGGTCCTTTCCTCTTAATCAAGTGTGATGTAAAAAATGCATTTTGCATTGCAGATACTCCTACAAATCCCTAAATCTCTTACAGTATTTTTTCCATTCAGCTACCATAGCTACCCCAAATTAGTCTACTATTATTGTAGCTTGGTGCTACTTAAATTCTTTAAAATCTGTAAGGGTTATATATCTCTAAAATGCTATCATAAGATTCTTTTTCTTTTGCTGTTCCTCCTCCTCCTCCTTTTTCTCTCAAGGGTTGATTCACCTGCTCAGTGAAGAACACCAGACTGCACTCACAGCAAAACTGCCATGGCTTATTGCCAGCTTAAAGGGGGGAAGCCTATGTTAACACTGGAACAGCTAAGGACAACTTCAAGCTGCTTCACATATGGGCTGGGAGCGGGATGAAAATAATGTCATAAGAATATGGTAAAAAAATGAAGAAGTTGCCAGGGCATGTTTTGTCAGAGGCAAGTGAGGAAATGCTGTCTATGAATCTACCTCCATCCATACTTTTTAATCTCAAAGCTAATATTTTCAAATTCCTATTCACTGAGTTTTCAGAATGGGATGAATTTAAAAGAATAGATTACATGTTAAATCTAGTTTTCAGCACAGAAAATTCCATTTTCCTTAAGAACCCATTCAAAATAATAATAATAGTTTTTCAGCCATCAGGATTAGTTTAGAGCATCAGTTTAAACCATTTTATCAGATCCAACTGTGTTCATTTCAGTGCTGCATTTCAAGGACAGCTGTTTAAGATATCTGAATTTCACTACAATCTGCAATGATACTGAAATCAACATCCAAAGAATTTGTCCTTCCCACCAACTGCATCCTGAGAAGTTCTGGATACTTGCTGCTGATCCCAGGTACGGCTGCATTGATAGTTAAATGTATAATGCAAGATGCAGAACTCCAAAACAACGCACTCTGAATCTTCGTTACTGCTGTTCTAATTGCCAGTTTGGCACATGGCTAGACATCATGTTAGAGGAACATATGTTGGGATAAAAATGATTACAATGAGCATGAACAATGCTGCAATTATTTATTATTTATTCTGCTATCACAGTAATAGATGTCTGTATAGGAAAGGGATATTAATTCTTGTTCTGAGCATCCATGTTCACATCTACAGGGACCAGGCTTTTAAAATAGATCATATATACTAGGCCTGTTGTGAGCCAGAAAGCAAACAAAACACTGGATTTTCTTCCACCGGACATGAGAATGCAGTGAGGCATTAAGAATAAAAACATGAATAATTTTGTATAGCATGACACATTTTTATAAGAGAGACAAACCTTTCAACCTGCCTGAGTCCAGGACACGCAATTTACCTTTTTGAAAGCCAGGTGAAGTAGAGAAGAAGTTGAAGAAGACAAAAAGAGGAAGAAGAGGAAGAGGAGGGCAACATTTGCTGTATAATAGAATGGAATCTTTGAAAAGTCCTATTCTCTGTTGTAATCAGTTTTCATTCACATCTAGGATCTGAATACTCAGTCTTACTCCTAAACTGAGTGCACTACACTTTGGGGTTAATTCCAATGTAAAGGAACATTGCAGCTGAAATGCTGCAAAGGCTTAGCTTCCATTCATATGGTATATTAGATAAATTCTCTCTTGGGAACATTTCTCTGTTAAATGGTGCCCTAAATGCAAATGGAACTTTAGACATTATGAGTAATAATCCTCACTACAATTTTGGAGATAGAAATGACACCACTAGGTGATTTTCATTCCTTAGAAGTATGGCACTCCATCCTGACAAGACCAAGATCACAGAATGTGCCTCACTTACCTAGGGATCAAAATGAAATGGTAGGGTCACTGGGGCCGATAAACGGCCTGTACACAAGAGATGTATTATTGTGTCATGGGATCTCCAGAATGGGTTAATGTACTCAGTCAAATATCTGAAAGGGAAAAGATTTAACCCCCAATAGACCAAGTTTTCCACAGGCTTAAATCAATATCCCCTCCTGATCAGCTGGGTTATGGAAACAGTTAATTGCAGCTTTAATTAACTACTGCACCACCTCCTCCTTTGTGAAAGGTCCCCTGTGCAAGCATGGAGTCATGTCTGACCCTTGGAGGGACACCGCTTTCGCGACGTTTTCTTGGCAGACTATAGTGGGGTGGTTTGCCATAGCCTTCCCCAGTCGTCACCTTCCCCAGCAAGCTGGGTACTCATTTTACCGACCTCGGAAGGATGGAAGGCTGAGTCGACCTGAGCCGGCTACCTGAGAGAGAATCCAGCTTCCTCTGGGATCGAACCCGGGTCGTGGGGAGAGTTTTGACTGCAATACTGCCGCCTACCACTCTGCTAATAAAATAAGATCAACCTTCTTTACCCTTCTTTTTGAAAATATTATAAACAAACCTTGTTTAAATAATTAATGTACTCTACCACCCATCCTGACTACTTTACTTCAAATTATGCCTTCTTCTTATATTTGTCTTTCTAATCAACTAAAATTGTGAGATATCAAAGCAGCAACTTGTGGCCTTCAAGTTCTGTACAGTATGTGAAATAAACATTAAGCATCCAAAACAGTTAGGTGTTCCCATCTTGAGCTTCTCTGTGCAAAAGAGATAGCAAAACCAGCATAATGATGATGATGAGACAACTGTACTGGTTGGTCAGAAATAACAGTAAGTTATACTAAAGTTAGAGTCCAGTCATAGCCATAACACACACACACACACACAATATTCCTTTTGACATCTATAAGGCAAAAGCGAAGAAGACCATTGTCTGCTGACTGAGATTTCTAATACAGCTGACAACAGCTGTCACCAAGGCAATCAGTACCTTGGACCATGTAAGTATGCATTTGATATTCATTGTCAGTGAAATAACTACTGAAACAAATATGGTAAGTAGCACTGACATTGGAAAGTGATTCTGACATTCAGTTTTCACTGACATGATCTGAAACATCAACCCAAATAAAATAAAACAATAAAATCACATTCTGCTCATATGAGCCTGAAAGACAAGAATGGATATACCTGGTAGAATAACACTTAACTTTTAAACCAGGAAAACCTTCAAAACTGCAATTCTCCTGTAATCTCTCCAGTTGGTTACTGCTATGTACAAGAATGCCAAAAACCCAAGAAAATCAAAGAATAGGGCATTGAGTCCAATCCCTGATCAATGCACAAATATGAATGAAAACCTCCCAAACAGATGGCATAGCCTCCACTTCAACACACAGTGATGGGAAGCTAATCACCTCTCTGGGTGATTGGCTCTGCTCTTGAGCTGCTCATCCAGTTATTTTCTAACATTTAGTTGGATAATTCTTCCAGTAACTTAAATCCATTATTCTACATCCTGTACTCTGGAGCACAAGACTAAACTATCTTCTGTGTGACACCTCTGAAGCGTGGTATCGTATCCTACTCAGTCTTCTATACTCAGGGTTACACAAGCCCAGTTCCTTCAGTTTCTCTTCAAAGAGCTTTCTGGTTCCCTGTTTTGGCTTTTTCCCCCTCTTAAAGTGTGATACCTATAACCGGACATAGTCCTCAAGGCTGGGTCTCACTAAAATGCTATAAAATAGAATAATTACTTTCCATTATTTAGAAATTATACATCTACTGATGCAGCCTGAAACTACATTTGCCTTTTTTGCAGTCACACCATACTGCTGACTCATTCAGTTTGCAAACAGCTACTATTTGAAGATCTTTTTCACAAGTACTATTAACCTGGTATCTTCCATAAGTAATATTATTAAGCCAGCTATCCTTAGGGCCAGTTTGGTGTAGTGGTTAAGAAATTGGGCTAGAAACTGGGAGACTGTGAGTTCTAGTTGTGCCTTAGGCATGAAGCCAGCTGGGTAACCTTGGGCTGGTCACTTTCTCTCAGCCCTGGGAAGCAGGTAAGGGCAAACCACCTCCAAAAAACCTTGCCAAGAAAACTGCAGGGACTGGTCCTGGCAGTTGCCAGGAGTCAACACTGACTCAAAGGTACAAAATAATCGTGATAATAAAATCCTTAGGTACCTGTGCATTTGGTTTTTGTTTCCTAAATGAAGAAGACTGCATTTCTATCCAATTTCATTTTGTTATTTTCAGCTCTGAACTGTCAAGATTACTTTGAATGTTATTTCTATCTTCTGGGGTATTAGCTATCCCACCCAATTTTACATCATATTTCTTGGAAAATATCATATAGCAACATCTTTTGTCAAGGGGCTGTCAGGAGTTTTTGTAAAGTAAAAGGCAATCTGAAAGATATGAATCCCTCATATTAATTTTAAGTAAGCAACAAACATGTCTCTGTTGTTGACATGACAGTGGTTCACCAACAATGCTTGACATATGTTGTAGTCTATGAATTAGACAATGGCTGTCCAGGCAGTCTCCGAGAATCGGACATGACTGAACGGGGGGGAAAAAAGGGATATAGATGGTTAGTTTTAACCCAAAGCAGCCCTGAGTTTATTTTGGCTAAACTAGCCTCCACCCTCCACCACCAGTAAATAATTTAATGTGAACCGAGTACCCTAACCCTGTTCTTTTCAGCTGCTTAGGCAATGATTTACTCAAACACAGCCAATGGCTGTGGGGAACCGGAGAGAATATTTTGAGCAAACTACAAAACCGTAAGAGAGTCAGCTTTAACCCCCAATACACCAGCGTATCTTAGGTGCTAAATCAACTCCCACTGGTTAACTGACTCCCACCATACTATATGAACTGGTTAATAGAAAGCTGTTTCAAGATTATATTTTACCTCCAATTAGCATTAAAAATGTCCTTTTGAAATCTGTTTGGTTCTTCCTTCTTTGATTTGCTAACCACATTGAGTTTGACAACAATTTGAAAACTGTAAGAGTAAATTCCCCAGTCAAAGTTATACTGAATAAATTAAGGCAAAGTCCTTTTGGAATACTTCCTTCCCACAGCCCCCGCATCAGGGCTGTGTTGCCTTTTCTCACATAAACTGAACTGCTCCTCCCTACCTCCTTCCCATAGGCTCTCATAAGCCACAACTGAAACATCCTAGGATGTTCTTCAGGCAATCCATATTGGGTTTTCAACCTCTGTGTGAAAGGGGAAAGGTCCCCTGTGCAAGCAACGAGTCATGTCTGACCCTCTGGGAGGACACCGCTTTTGCAATGTTTTGGCAGACTATAGCGGGGTGGTTTGCCATTTCAACCTTTACTAGGGCCAAAAATGGGTGTGATAGTGTACTGCCATAATGGAAAATTATTGCAGTGACAAGGAAGAATAGATGCTGTGCCCCGTTTTCCTCTGTGCTTTCATATACAACATGGCCTCTTATCTGTTTTCCTCTGCACAGCATAGCTTGGTAAGGCCTAAGATCTCGAACAGCCTTTGTGCATCCATCTTTTTCTCTGCCAGTTGTTTCTCTTAGCAGTTTTATCTTCTCCTGAGTGTTATTTCCTTTTTTAAAAAATGCTCTGACGGATAGGAAATATAAACAATGAATGTGCTTAATTATAACCCTGGTTTATTTATTTGTTTATTTATTTTTCAAATTTCTATCACCACCCATCTCTCCCGAAAAGGGGACCCTTGAAACCTTTTCTGTGGATGACCTTCAATATAGACATGATTCCAATGAAAAGTCCTGCACGCTAGTTGATAGGGACATTCTCTGCTCTCTCTGATGAAGATGGGGCTTCCACAGCTTAAGGAACATGACATTCTGCTCTCTATTCAAAATTATTCTGTTGAACTTCTTGTTTTGTGCCTTGACTGTTAATACTGCCTAACTCCATTATACTTTCCAGTTATTCCTTTGCTTTAAGAAACCATTTTGACTTCTCCCTCATTTGCATATTCATTGCCTTCATATCCACAAACCCACTTCCATATTTTACTGTGGCAAACCTATTTGCCAAGGATCCAATCCTAATCATATCACTAGTTATTTTTTTTTCCCACTTCAGCAATGAGTAAGGAAAACAAAAACAGGAAGTCAACAACTCCCAAAGTGCTTCACAGCAGCTGGGGCAATTGAAAAAAATGGCTGCCTATCCACTGATCAAATCAATGCCTGGAGGTGGATCAGCTGGCCAAGATGGAATTGTAAGGTCAGCTCTGGTGGCTCTTGGTGATCTGGTTCTAGCTGGAATACATAGGTATTCTTGCCATTATATAAGGCCTATTTTTCAGCTTCAGTCTGAATGAGGAATGAGATTTCAGCATACCAGTATTCAAAGTAAGGGGGCAATGAATGAATCTATCAGTGAAATTGCCACTTTGGTGCTTTGGAATTTAACGATGAAACATCTGACCATTGAAGAACGGAACCTAAAGCAGCCATCCCAAAAGCCAGAAAGAACCATATTCATATTTCCCCAAAATATGACTTGGCTGTTAATGTGGCTTTGATAACATTTAAAGAAAAAGCAACAAAACTCATTTTAAAATATATACAAAATAAAAAATTGTATCTTCAGTTGATTCACACTTTTTCTATTTTAAGTACCATAATTTCTACCAACTGAGGACATAAACATAAAAGTTTCATATCTTCCCATTGGCAGTATTTTTTGCTCTATACTACTTCTTTTTCTATATGATGGTGGTGTATGATAAGGATAGTTTGAATCTGGCAAAACATGCAAGAAAAGCAAAAATTGCTATTTTACTGGAATATGAACATACTTTTATTTTCCACAATTAGTATGTGGCAGCTGCTAATATAACCTTGATCAGACAATTATCCATCTTGTTCAATAGTGTCTACGCTCACTGGAAGTCACCATTAGGTGTTACAGACAGAATTATTTCCAAACCTACATGGAAATGTAAGGGATAAAAGCTGGAACCTTTTACATGTTAAGTCATGTGTTCTACCATATAGCTATTGGGCCTGTGCAAGAAGATTTTGATGCACCTCAACACAGAGATTTGTACTGCAAAGATGATTCTCTTTAACAAAACAAGCAGACATGATATGCTTCAACAAAGCACTTCAAATTGCCTGGCAAATGTCTCCTACTTGTCACTTACGAAAGTCAGAATATGCTGCTTCTGTGTGTACTCTGCAGAGAAGCCTCTTCTAGCTTTAACAAGTGCTGTTGAGAAAGGTTGAGTAGTACGTTTTCCAACAGGGTCAGACAATTTTCCATTATAGCACTCGCCAAGGCTGGAATAAGCTTTTGGGCAGATACTTCATTTGCTGCATAGGTTGGTCATGATTACTGGGAGTTCAAATAGTGTGATATTCAATTTAATGCGAATTATAAATTGATATCAGGTTGCATTTAATGTGAGCCAGAATTCAGTTAATGAGAGCTAGTCCACATGCAGTGGAGGCTAGTGCATGTGCTGTTGGGATTTTAGATGCAAATAATCATGTATGCAAAATGGAGAAAAGAAAGGTTGCATTCGAGGGAAGCTCGAAAAAGAAGTGGCTCCTTTTGAAGAACTACAGCAGAATAAAGGAGATAGCAGGTACATTTTGGATATGGGTTTATCTTCCAGCTTTGTTCCCTTGATTTATTTTAAATATTTATGAGATCTATCTAAAAGATAGATAGAAATTATATTTAGAATTAAATATGTTTAATTTTTTCATTGCCTATTTCCGTCGAGCTGTAATCAATTACCCTATTTTCCACAGAAATATCACGTCAAATAGTGCGAATTTGAATAATGTGACCATTACGTGTGATTCATTATCAGCACTAATTGAGGCCTACCTGTATATACCCCAGGGAGGGGCTGTGGAGCAAGGCAGAGCAAAACAATGCAACCTGACCCGTTTGCTTTGCTCTTAGAAGTGAGGAACCACAGTGCTTCATGAAGCAGTCTTGAAATACCACTTTGCTTGAGTCTTCAGCGAAATGAAACATCCCTTCGAAGATTTGCATTTATAGATGAAACCCAGTAGTGATTAGCAATTTTATGATGGCATAAATTTTTGTGGACTGGAATCCATTTATGGTGTATCAGATTTTAGCTGAGGATTGAACGTGTGCAAAATAAGCACCTGCATAACAGTTGTGAATGGGGCATATTGATTCTTTTTCAAAGTTCAGCTTAATTATTAGACTGTACTTTTTGTATTATTAGATTGTGAAGGCGGTGATTGGAAAAGCCAGTGTCACAATTGTGAGGCCTGTTTGATGTCTGCCAAAGAAGATGGTACAGTGGTACAGGAATGCTGATTTATGTTTGACAGTTTAAGATAATGCTGAATAGAGCATGGTACTGAGAAAAGATAACGAGGTTGAAATGAAACAGAGCCAGTAAGTTTTGGGAAAGAATTGCAGTATTATACTTGTCCCTGCTCTTATTTTATTTCCTATCGGATTATAAGTATTCCTATCTACTGAGGGTAACATTTAAGAAGGCCAACAAGGAGTACTGTTTTAGGTGTTGGACCAGGACCACGGCAACCCAAGTTCAAATCACACCTCAGCCATGAAAACTCTGGGTGAGTCACTTTCTCTTTCAGTTCAAGCTGCCTGACTTTGCAGTTACGGGGATAAAAAGAAGGGAAATCCCCATATAATCTGCCTTGAGCTCTTGGGAAAAATACAGGATATAGATTTAGCAAATAAATAAAGAAGTCTCTTCAATAGATGTCGAACATGAAATAATTCACGCTCAAACCATACTAAATGTGTTCATCGTTGGAAGTGTATTAATACTCTGTTACAATTATTAATATGCTACTTTCTGGAAGATTGATATATCAATAGATGTTTATTTCTTAAGTTCCACCAAAAACCACAACATATTAATCTTCCATCCAAAATAATTATCCATATTTTGAATTTCTGAGGTTGGGAAGTTCTATCTAAACACATATGAAAAATGTACAAACTAAAATAATTTAAATGTTTAGTTTCTTAAATGCATTCTTAAAGCTTCTGTAAATTACTAATAATCTCCAGTGTCTTTGAAAATAGAAGTTATCTGTTCACAGGTAATTTCAGTAAGGAAAATTGCTCTCTTTCTTTACAGGTCATACCCCAACAAGAGTGAATAGCTGTTAGGTGGATGCAAGCCTGTAATCTGGGGGGAATTTTCCTTGTATTGAAAGCAGTTGCATAAGAAATGAAAGCCATTGTTTGCATTCTAATTTTTCCTGGCCTAGCTTGCTCCTTCTTTAAGAAGCAGTCACAGCTTCTCTAGGGAGTCTTGACTTCATAGCGCATGGAATTGTTTATTAGTTTTCTGCACTTTAAAAAGATGTGCAGATACAGTATTTATAACTACATTAGAAAAACAACCTTTTAACCTCTGTATTAGTAGTTTCACTGGAATATGATAACCAGGAGGATATAGAATTCTGTTTACTAAAAGCTGGAAAGGATCGAATTATGGAAGTAAAGAAGAGCTTTTCTTACCCCACACCATCTATCTATGGGGACAAGGGATATGTTAAGACATGAGTAGTGATTTCTAATTTGTTGCATGGATCATACATATATTTTTTGCAGGCCCACTTAGGTAGTGGGTATAACAATACGAAAAAAGCCACTTATTCATAGATGTGCAACTGTTTTCAGAGTATTTAACCTTTGAGCAACACTCCAATAGCCATACCCAAAAAAGTTGGAGGGGGTTAGGATAACAAAATGCAGAGTTTTGTTCCAACAAAAATTAAAGTTATTTTTTAAATTTAATCTTAAATACAGGTACTCCTCACTTAACAACTGCAATTGGGACTGGAATTTCAGTCACTAAGCAATGCAGTCATTACATGAGGCATCATGTGACTAGACCCAATTTTATGACCATTTTTACTATGGTTGTTAAGTGAATCATTGTGGTCATTAAGCAAATCAATGGTTCCCTATTGATTTGGCTTGTTGGAAGCCGGCTGGGAAGGTCACAAATCTCGATCACATGACAGTAGGATGCTGCAACTGGTCGTAAATGCAAGCTGGTTGCCAAGTCCCCAAATCGCGATCATGTGACCACGGGGGTGGTGTGATGATCGTAACTTTCAGGATGGTCATAAGTAACTTTTTAGCCTTGTCATATCTTTGAACCATCGTTAAATAGTCGTTAAGTGAGGACTACCTGTACATGAGTACAATTGCTCCATATATATTTAATAATTATAAACTTCTTTCACAGCAACAATTTGGAAAAAACTTGGAAAATAGTGCCAAAGTAGCAATACCCTTCACAACAAGTTCTACAGCAGAAAACAGCTTTGATCTATGAATACTGGACTGTCTGCTTGCAGGTGTGGTTTTGAGAAGCTTCTTATCCTGCTTGCATTGGTAGGTAAAATGGGCAATTTGTTTAACCTGTTGCTAAAACCAAAAAAGCCAAAAAGTGCTGCAGAAAGAACTCTGGACACCAAGCAATGAAACAGCAGAAATTGTAAGGTTTGGTGCTTCCTCAAGACTCACTAAGTCTTAAATGCTTTAAACCACCTCCAAATAGATAATAAATATGCTGTAGTAGACCATTTTTTTTCAGGATAATATGGAATTTGTTATGTGAGAAAGATGAAAACAACCCTGATAAAGAGCAAGCAGAGAGCTTAATTGTCTTCTCCTCCCAGTTATAATTTCTCACATGTCAGATTTAGGGGCCGCAGTGGCTCAGTGGATCAGACGCTGAGTCAGAGGACCATTAAGGTTGGCAGCTTGGCAGTTCGAAAGCTGAGAGCATGAGCCGCGTGACGGAGTGAGCTCCCATAAACCTGTCCCAGCTCCTGCTAACCTAGCAGTTCGAAAGCAGGCAAATGCAAGTAGATGAATAGGTACCACTTCGGTGGGAAAATAACAGGGACATGAAAGGAGCCCCGTCGGGCGTCCCCCGGGCAACGGTGACGTCACCAGCAAATCCTTTCAATACAGTGCCTTGGTAGGTGCTTCTGACACAAAAAAAAGTATGTCTGATGTAAGAAATTCTTGCCAAACATCATTCTGCCACCCGTCTAAACTTTGGTCTTGACTTGTGAACCAGACGCAGCCTTCTCTGCAGATACTGTAATTCTGATCTCTGAGCAGCTCAGCAACTATGAACAACAAACCTGACAAACTGAAACTGATAATCGGGTCATTTATGCAGAACTGTGACAGGAGGCAAATAGACAGCCTAAAGAGTCCCTTTCAAACAAGAACATTGTTAATGTCAGAAAAAGTGCTGGAAGGCTACCCGGTTCATCTATGGATAACCAGATACAATGTACGGGATCACTGGAAGAAAGAAGAGAAGCAGTCAAGAGCCCAGAATGAAACCGTAATAGCAATGACTTCTTATCTCAGCTGAGGCACAGCAACAGAGGAGAACAGGAACAGGACAGAAGATTTCAAAACAATAATCCACAGATCCTCTTACCTACAAATGTGGTACTTCAGATAATGAAGAATAACACAAATTGAGGGAAACAGTATAATAAAAAAGTAACCTACTTTATTTATTTATCAATCAATCAATCAATCATACCGATACAGCCACCCATCTCACAAAACATGACTTAATGTAGATTACATGCTACCTGCACTTCCACTTGGAAAGAGTTACCTGCCCAATAGGGTAGCAAAAGGATTTTATTGGCACTGAAGCACCCAACCATTCCATACATGCATATGAAGAATTCTGAGCAGTTTTCAGATTATTCCAATTGAGTCTTTAAGAATGTTTGTATAGACCCCCTTACACAAAGGAAAAAAGCTGCACAGTTACCAAATGTAGAAAAGTTAAAGTCAAGATCCTGTCCCAGTGCTTGAAAGCTGTGCAGGCCTGGATGAGGAGGAACTATCTTGACTCAGTTCTACCAAGACCAAGTTGATCTTGGATGGGATTGCATTCCCCATTCAAGAGTGCACAACCTGAGGTCTTCATGGACTTGCAGCTGCTGCCTAGACAAGCAGGTGGCAGCTGTGGCACCAGTTGTGTCCTTCCCTGGATTTGGAAACTCTTCATGCCATAGTCACCTCACAGCTCAATGACTGTAGTGCAGTCTACATGGGACTGCCCTTGAAGACCACCCAGAAGCTTCAACTAGTTCAGAATGCAGCAGCACAGGCAGTCATGGGCATACTTTGGAATGCCTGTGTGACACCTCTGCTCTACAAACTGCACTGTTGCCACTTTGCTTCCAGGGGTGATACAAGAGGCTGGTTACGGCTTATAAAGCCCCACATGGCTTAGGGCCTGGTTACTTGAAGGACCACCTATTTCTTGCCTATTAGAGCTAACAGGGTTGGCACACTCTAGGTTCCCTTGATTATACATCAGGACCCAGGAAGCATGCCTTCTCTGTCTCAGCACCTGTTCTCTGGAATGAGGTTCCCCTGAGCTCCAGATAACTCACCCTCTTGGTGTTCCAAAGGACCATAAAGACCCAGCTGTTCTCCCAGGCCTTGGGTTAGGGTGATTGGAGCCCCCTCTGCTGGATGTTAGATGTTGGTGGGATTTTTCAGGTGTCTGATGGGTTCATTATCTTGCTTTTCTTCCTTTTTCTTTGGTTCTGGTTTTTGTCCTGATTACCAGGAAACACACTGAGGCGAGGACTTGGTCTCTAATATTTATTAGTAGTACTTAACAAGAATCCTAACAAACTGAGAAAGCGTGGGAAAACCCAGCCATATAAACCCCAAAGGTTAAGGCGGTCCCGATCTGTGTCTCTTTGAATGGCTGAACAGTTCCTCAGTGCTACGCATGCGCTTGACAGTCTGGGTGAGAGCCCCCTGCTCGCCATCCTTACTCATGACAGTTTTGTTGTTTTTGTTACATTGTTTTTATATTGTCTGTTGTGTTGTGAGCCACCCAGAATCATTTGGAGTTGGGCAGCATCAATTCAAATAAATAAAAATAAAATAAAATAGCATCAAACAATGGTAAAAATTAAAATACTTCTGCTCAAGTCTCAACTGCTGATTTTATCTCCTACAAGTCCAAGGTCACCCAGATATGTGCAGATAACAGCACTAATAAACCTGGAGCGTGCCATTGAATGGGATGAAGAACAAGGCCTGATACATTCAATTAAAAACCTGACACAGATGGATCAAAAGGACCTAACTTGTAGATTGTAAACGCTAAAGAGCTCTTTAACAACAATTATGAACATTGCAGCCCCATTAAAAACAGTATAATCGCAAGGATGGATAGAAGAGGTTATAAACAAGATGGATGGAACCCACAGCAAAGGAGAAACAAAATTAACTACTTAAAAAAGTCCTGGCAGATGATCCCACTAAAACTGGGTCCTGGTAGCTCCCAACATGCTCAGATACTAGCAAGTACAACAGCAGTATCCTTTTTGAACTTGTACCTTCATACTATAAAGCTGATCAGAGTGAAAGCTCTAATGACTCGATCTCATGTGATTCAGAGAAATTTGAGATTTCCTCTAAACTGCTGCAGGAAAAGACACCATTGTGCTACACTATGTGTCCAACTATCTCAGAAAGTGAGTCTCAGTGATGATCCTGAAATCAGGTATAAGTGAAGCCCTTCTCCAGAATGAAACTGAAGACCCTCTGTGAATCCACAGTTCAATTTACATTGTCCAAAAAATTCCATCATTTGCTGTGTTAACCCTTCAGACTGTGCAGATCTTTCTCCAAATCAGTCAGCCAGTGCTTTCTCCTTAGCATATGATGATTCTTCTGATTCCAGAGATGGATTTAAACCCTATTCAGAAAACCACAGTTTCCAAGACACCTACTCCCTTGATGAGCCTGTTCCATCAAACTGAGAGCTGCAGATACCAAATATTGTTAGAATTTTATCATGGAACTCTGCAGACTGGACTTCAAAGAAAGCAGACACTTCATTTGTGGAATATTTATCTTCTTTTGATTTACAGTAATTCTTTGATGATAAACCTGGATCCAGGAACTGATCCTTCTGAATGGGCTTGTTTTATCAACCATCCCAACCATCTCTATCACAAATGATTATATTCCACTTCAAAGAGCCCAATCATGAATAAATGTGTTATAGCAAAAGTTAGAAAACTGTATTACAAATTTCAGTAAGTTATACCCAAACACTGATTTTGTCCTAGCAGATTTTAATGCCAGGTTGGGGGCTATCAATGAAGCCCTTTACTCTTATTTCTTATTTTTTCTTATTATTTTCTTATTTTTAGGGCATTGTGTGGCGCAGAGTGGTAGGCGGCAGTATTGCAACCGAAACTCTCCCCACGACCCGAGTTCGATCCCAGCGGAAGCTGGATTCTCTCTCAGGTAGCCGGCTCAGGTCGACTCAGCCTTCCGTCCTTCCGAGGTCGCTAAAATGAGTACCCAGCTTCTGGGGAAGGTGACGACTGGGGAAGGCAATGGCAAACCACCCCGCTATAGTCTGCCAAGAAAATGTCGCGAAAGCGGCGTCCCCCCAAAGGGTCAGACATAACTTGGTGTTTGCACAGACCGTTCACCTTTTTTTCACTGAAATATTTCTTATTTCAGTGCTGTGCCACATAGATTGAAGAATATCTCCTGCTGATTCATCAATCTAAAAATATAAAATCAAATTACACAAAGCTCTGCTTAACCAAATTTAAATCTGCTGAGATCTTTTTGTGTTAAATGGAGCCATTCACAGAAACTAATCTCCAGAGTTCATCTTTTGGTCCAGACCGGGTTCTAGTTCTATAGACATGGGCATCGTTTCCCATAGATTACTCCATTCACTGCTCTGTTTTTAAATTGACTCTCTAGTAGAGAGGCACATATAAATTCTGTCTTATCCTATGATGCTGTATATCTCATTGTAGAAGTGAGCAGCCTTATAAATTTCTAAAATAAAAAATAAAATCTCAGTCTCCCAATCTGGCCTCTGATCACAATCGCAGAAGGAATTATTACCACAGGCTAAAGCAGGCAAAGCAGTAGGATGCAATTATATCCCCACTAAACTTTTCAAAAATAATACTGATTGGTGGGCACTACTTTTAGCAGCCCTTTTCTCTGCTATTGATTCTTCCCTAATAATCCTCAAAGGCTAAGCTTTGCCAGATATTGTTCCCATTAATAAATAAGGCTCCTGCATAGGCCCTTGCAATTATTGTCCCTTTAAAAAATCTTTGCAGATGAACAGGCTGGCCAGTCTACAACTGACCACTGCCTGGTGCTTCAACACCTGGTGGAAAAATACAGTGCCAAGTCTCATGGAGCCCTTCAAGCTACCTTAATTGAACTACCTTTGATTCTATCTCATGTGACAGACTTTAGGAAAGCTGGAGGACTCAATGACAGATCAGAGGCTTTGTTTTTCTGATATGAAAACTGCACAAGAATCATCTTAAAGTTAGCGCTGGATTAACCATTAAGCAAAATAAGCACATGCTTATGGCACCAAGGGAGAGGGGGCACTACAGTGTTCTTCCCTATCATGCTCTTAACTCTTTTACTACCACCCTTGGCTCTAGTTTTTAGCACTTGCTGAGTCTTAATGTCTTGTCAGTTAAGCAGTGGAAGGGCCAAGGGGCTGTGCTTAGTTGGCCTTAATTCAGCCCTGCTTAAGCTTCAAATAAGGGGGAGAAACAGAACTGGACACTGGCTCCTTTCCTGTTCAATTCTTATTTAAACTCTGTAGTCCAGGTGCTTAGAAACCTCCCAAACCATTCCTCATTTATGGCCAAGAAAGTCCTTCCTTACTTTATGCCAGGGTTGCTCAACCAGGGTTCCATGGAACCCTAGGGTTCTGTGAGAGGTCACTAGGGGTTCCCTGGGAGATCATGATTTATTTAAAAAATTATTTCAAATTTGGGCAACTTCACATTAAAGAGGTATATTTCATTCTTTATTAAGAACACTGTCAATGCATATATATAGGCCTACACATGGAACAGATACAGTAATTTTGTAATTTCTGGCCTATATTTGAGCCTGAATGTGCAGGGGTTCCCCGAGGCCTGAAAAATATTTCAAGGGTTCCTGCAGGGTCAAAAGGTTGAGAAAAGCTGCTTTATGCTCATGATGCTGTCATTCTTTCTTTCTCTGTGATGGGACTAAGAAAAGCATTGCAGTCCTTCACAACATATTGTGCGGGAAAAAAAGGCTTACTATAAATTACTCTAAAACCAAAGCTATGATCTTAAAAAAAACAACCAGACATAAATGGCAGATTAATAGCCATATTATCGAGCAGGTAAGGTAATGCAAGTACTTGGCATAATATTTCAGATTCAGGGACATGGAATGCCCAACTCTTCAGAACATAGAAAACAGCCAGAGGTCAGCAATTACCATGTTAAGGTTTTAGCAAATGGGTGGCTAATTTATAACCTTGGCCCTCCATATTTTTCAGGGAAAAACAAATGTACCTACAAGGACAAGGACCTTCATCATCTTGAGAAAGTTCAGTCTACATTTCTGAGGGTGATTTTGATATTCCCCATTGTGTTCCAAAGGCCATCCTATGAATTGAAGTTGGCTTTATTTATTTAGAAATCCAGATTTGGCAAAGCAGACCTAGGCATCAGCTTAAGCTAACATATAATCCAAAAGGCCTGGCTCCCTTAATTATGTATGATCAACATCACTCCAGGTAGATAATTTCACTGGCATCAAAACTGAAGAGTTGCAGCTTTTCTCCATCTCTTATAGCATCCTTTTGATATACAAAAGCCAAAGAATCTATAAAACAACATCTATGGGGTATTAATAAACAAAATGACCTTAGTAAACCACTGTTACTGTGCAGCCTCAAAGCCCAGCTAAATTTTTTACCCCATCTTATTTGTTTAGTGATATTCCCCAAGGCACTGGTGTATCTTTTCTTTGGCCCGTTTAAATGCCTTACCTCTTTGCAATTGTGCAAGATAGATTTCCTGGTGCTCCATATGATGAATGCCTATGTCCATGCCTTGGATCTGCTGAAGCAGTGACACATTTCTGTTGTACTGTTTATCCTACAGGGACTCCCATTATTTACTCGTAATACCTCTTCTAAGCAAATACCCAGGCAGTTTGATGCCTTTCATGTCAACCTCTCTTTATCAGATTAAAAATCAGACACTGTTTATAAGGTGGCAAAATTTGTCTCTGAACTATAGCTATTAGGAAGCAAATACTATCACAGGTGCCATAAAAGTGGACCTTTATGCTGGGATTTAATTTCACCATTGCTGCCTTTTTTCTTTGCTGTTTTTGCCTTTATGTATTCATTTTCCTTTCCATATCTTTGACCTCAGATTGAATTATATAAACAGCATCCACTTAATGCTAGCACTGTAAATTCTTACTTTATTATACCTTATGGTGTAGATTGTTTAATCAGCTGACTACTCTTAGCCTTTTTGTTTTGTTGTACAGTATTCATTTGTTATTGTTTTAACATCTACATTGTACAGTCATCATAGCTTTTACACTCTTATTATTAGTAATAAGTACTATACTTATAGGTATAGCTTAGTATTAAAAGTTTAGAGTTTTGGGTTAGTAAGCCCTATAACACTGATATTAATCTGTTACTTTATACCTTAAATGTTACAGGGCTTACTAACCCTAAACTGTAAACTTTTAATACTAAGCTGCACCTCTAAGTATAGTACTTATTACTAATACTAAAAGCATAAAGGTTATGATGACTGTACAGTGTAGACCTTTTCGGGTAGCAGAGTTTCTCAGCCAGGAACTGTGGAACCCTAGGGTTCCATGAGAGGCCACTAGGGGTTCCCTGGGGAGATCATGATTTATTTAAAAAATTATTTCAAATTCAGGCAACTTCACATTAAAGAGGTACAGTAAGTTTCATTCTTTATTTTTAGTTTAAGAACACTGCCAGGCTTGTTGATCGGAAGGTCGCAAGTTCGGCCGTTTGAGACCCTAGCCCCATGTGAAGGAGTGAGCTCCCACATTCACCCCAGCTCTTGCCAACCTAGCAATTCGAAAGCATGCAAATGCGAGTAGATAAATAGGTACCACTTCGGTGGGATGGTAACAGCGTTCCGTGCCTGCCATGACCGTGGAAGTGTCTTTGGACAGTGCTGCCTCTTTGGCTAAGAAACGGAGATGAGCACTGCCCCCTAGAGTCGGACACAACTGTGCAGGGGAAACCTTTACCTTTACCTAATGCATATATACAGGCTTACACATGAAAGAAATATAATAATTTTGCAACTTCTGGCCTCTATTTGAGCCTGAAAGTTCAGGGGTTCCCTGAGGCCTGAAAAATATTTCAAGGGTTCCTCCAGGGTCAAAAGGTTGAGAAAGGCTGCCATGTAGACAAGTTGGACCTGGAAGAATCTTTACATACCTACGTGTATACCCTACACACAATCAGATTCTCAAAGTACTGTATATGTAAAATTCAATTCTGGACTGTGCATTAATTGTTCTTGTCACATCTCTCTGCATTTTAAGATTAACTGATAATTTTCAAAATCAGTCATAGTTTCAGGTGAATCAATCCAATTTCCATCTGATTGCACTCTATTATATTACCTCTTGTGGAGAGACAAGCAAAACAAGAATATGACCTGCATGAGATTTCTGTAACAAGTAATCCCAAATGTTGTGTTGTGGATCACTGCCTCTTTCATACTTTTCACTCCTCCGTATTTATTGACTTAAATTAGATCTGATTACTTTTTACTATGTATAAAGTAATAAAGCTAGCAAGAAAGCACTCAAGTATATAACTTGTCTTGATAATGAATGCTCAAACTGGATTTCCAGTTTATAAAAACTGCTCAGTTTGTTGCCCCAAGTCATTGGAAAAAAAATGAGATGATGTAAAGCTTTGAAGCAATTATGAACAGTCTAAAAAAACCCTGAAACTTCAAACCATTCTCAGTGCCATTACTTCACAATCTGCACACTGTATGTGGTAGAAAGATACTACTACTATTGATGGAGAAAGATATAGTAGCTAAGATACTACTATTCCTTTTACTATTTTTTATTCAGTATTATTGGTAATAGTTCTCAGGGATTTCTTTCCCTGAAAATAGCCAGGACTCATCTTGAGAGTTTGATATACAATGCATCTATTTATTCTTTGAGTCATGGTGCTTCCCTACAATCTAAGAAATCCCCAAAACTAGTATTTTAAATATTTGTAATAAATTATTTTTACTGAGTGACATATTCAGTGAAATCTTCATGTAAGACTGATCTGGAGAAGGATAGCCAAATAGGAAGTATACAAACCTGCTCTGATTCTACATCAATTAAATGAAAGAGAATTTTTCATCCATTATATAAGAATATACTGTTCAAACTGGATTTAGGAATGCACAGTAGAGTTAAAAATACATCTTTTATTTTACCAGGATCAACCATTTTCAACAGAAAAGAAAGAACAAAACACATTAGTTTCAAAAACCTATATCAATTTAAGTTTCTGACAGGACAATTATAATTGTGGATGGTCTTAAGAACTTGATCTGTTAATAAACATCAGTTCTTGTATGGGAAATAGGGGAATAAATTACTAGAAGCCAGGAGCCCCCATGTTCCCTGTATCCTACTTTATTACCTAAAGTTGACAGTGAAACAATCAAGAACTATTCAGCAAAGACATAACAAAAATCAAGATTCTATGAGCATCTGAAAAACATTCAGGTCCAGAGATCGAGTAAACAAGAAAGAAAACAAGTCTATTTCACCAAGCCAAAGGTTGTACAGTATATATAAATAACAGAATGGTCAAAAGTCATAGTAGAAAACTTCAAAGAGTCCAGAAGTCTGGGTTCTTAGCATGACTGGGAATTGAATAATAGAGCCACAGTTTCAATTGTCAGCAGAACGGGATGTTTGTATTGCTTAAAGGCTAAGACTAGACATTACTTCAAATTGGGGTATCTGATAGCAATCTACAAGGAAGACATAGTCCTGCAAAGGCTCTGTTTCAAGCAGCTATGTGTCCTTGAGCATGCATTTTCAGGATACTTTAGGACCTCTGGGGGAAGCTCTTCCAGTTCATCAAGACCAGCTCTGTACTCTCTGCAGTTCTGTTTGATAGCCCCCATCTTCCACTGTAAATTCCACTGGATTCCTCCTGGGCTCATTCTTCCACATTTTACTGTTCTTCAAACAAGGAATTCTACAGGAGAGGGGTGACACCCATTTAGAGACACCATTAACAATACTGAGACATTTACAGTAAATGGTCTGTCCCCTCAGACGCCTTATGTATGCAGTAGATGTTAAGAGACAATTCTTAACCCCACCGAGACCCTAAAAAGAAGAACTTCCAACAGTTATTCAATAAATTTAACGAAATAAATATAAATAAATAAATAAAACATGAGCTATTAAGAAAGATTATTTAGAAGTACAGAACTAAACCTATACAGGTATACATGTTTCTAACTCTTACCCATGCACACCACCCAAATCATGATTTGCAAGTGTGTCCCTGAAGGGCCACATTTGTTTTAACCCTTCAAACAGAAATAGCAAAGAATTACAAAGTTGGATGCACTATGTAGCTTTTACTGGTGATTCAGGAATTGCTGTCATGCTTCTACAGATCAGCAAAACCACTACAATTATGAGTAGGTTTTTCTGCTGTTGTAGAGAAACCTCTAAAGAACTAATTCCAGTGAGTTTTCAAGCATTTCAATACACACAGGCAGCCCAAGGTAAAAACACAAGTATTTGGTATGCTTCATCAACCACTAATAGTAATATTCCAAAACACTATACCTTGGATTCTTTCATACTTGGGGAAGTTTCCTTTCCAGCAGGCATTCTTTTTCCATTTTTCCCTCCCAGCAAACCTATACACCATGGATCAGCTGACCTTAATCTATACAGTGTAGTGTTCTTGCACTTACTTAGCTATGTGGCAGCTGAGGGACATAAATGAATGTCCCATCTTTCATGGTACCATTATCTCTCCAGCAGTCTGCCGCTTTCCTGGCTTCTCACACTTCAGTTCAATCCCAAGGGAAAATAATAGGAGGGAACTTTTCCCCCTGATCCTTTCCAATAGTGGTGCTGCTGTTGTTGCTAAGAGGGAATCTTGCTCTTGAGAAATGGTTGGAAGATTTCTTCTTGCCTTGGAAAAAGCAGCTATCCAGTTTGGTGGAGAATTTCAAAAGACCAGTTGTGCCTACCTCTACTTATTCCACAATAAATATTAACTTTCTGGTATCGGTGGACCACTGGACCTAATCGTTTGGGCAGAGGGGCTTTATAGATGTTAACACATAATACTTGGTAAGACAAGATGGTTTTTGGGATGCTCTGCTCATTCTGCTGAGTGGAACCCTGAACTTCTACCCCAAAGTCTTTCCTATAAGCACCACTGAGCATAAATCTCATTTTGTAAGGTTCCTATAGAATACTAAAATAGACCTTTTCCTGGAAGAATGCAGTTATTGCTTCCTTAGCACAGCACGTTCTGTTGCAGTTGAGAGATTTTTTTTTTTTGCAGTAGACATGGTTTAACCTAATTAAATCTGCAAATCACCTTCTATTTTCCATTTTAAGACCATTTCAAACCGTCTACTAGGTCTTTTGCCTGAGTAATTTATTTTCTTTTTTTTATGCTTAATTTCTGATTTGCAAAAAAGAATTCCACAGTATCTTCCACAACTGGAACACTCAGTGATGTATAGTTCTCGTGAAGGTAGCCATAGAGGCCTGATTTGGATCAAGGCCACAGCACTGGGATAAGAAATTTAATCCATTACTTTTATATTGCTTCCCAAAATTAAGGAATGCTTTTGTAAAGCCTAAATAGCCTCAGAGGAAAAACACATTTCTGCTTCATGGATTGCAAATCTAAAATTATTAAATGGCTAATATATTCTAACAGAATTGGAAGTGGTTCTGAAATAATGCTTAAGCAATGTTAAGACTGATTTCTAATTTGAGGGGGAAAAATTCATTTAAAAAATTGGGGAGGGGTGGGTGTCAGAACACTATCCTAGAAATTCTCAGGCTTTTTGCTTAATATATATTAATTTACTTTGTTATATGACAAAGAAGGGATGAACTATTCTGGTAATTTTTAATAAGCTACACTATACATACCCTAGGAAGAAGGAAATGGCAAACCACTTCCAAATACCTTGCCAAGAAAACTGCAGGGACTTGTTCAGACAGTCTCCAAGAATTGGATACGATTGAACAGATTTTTTTAAAAAAAAATATAGCCTAGTTGTGTGCTTTCTACAATCAATGGCACAAGTAATTTTCTAACACTTACAGTACAACCAATTGAAATATTTAGATGGTCCATTTATTTTGAAAAATACTTAAAATTTCTCTCCCCAAATCCATTGAATTTCAAAATAGCTACTTTGGCTGAATTATTCTAGAAATAAACTCAAGAATATAATTTTGACTACCAGTGTCTCTGAAGAGTAACAATACAGTGTAATATGGGCCTGATAAATGGAAAATGAGAATTATATAATATGCAAACTAAAACTATTTTTTAATTTACAGAAGTGATAATGATGAAAAGTAAGGTTGCGTATACACATTTTCAAATATAGAAGAAATAAATTACACTAAAAAGATTACTAGATGTGATTACACATGAGATTCATACCCTGTCTTGGTGCCACATAAACCAAAGCCAAATTCAATCAACTTTTACATGGCCCACCATTCTCAAGAGTCATTTTAATTTTGTCTGCCTGCCTCTGGGACCTGATGTAAGCTCTAGGAGAATTAATTTATTTTGCCGCAGTTTCATCTCACCCAGAGTTGCTTTTTCCAAAGCTGGTGCTCAATGCTGGTCTTTCCTGCTTCTGCTACTGACCCCACTGCTCCTCTATGTGGGATGGGGGTGAGGAAAGGAAAGAGGGCAATTTGTTCAGGTTCCTAAATAAGTGTCATGGCTTGCTTAATTAGGAGTGAACAATTAATATGTATATTTCTATCCCATGCCCACCCCAAACTTTACTGGCTATATCTCCAAAATGAGAACAAGTGCACTAACCTGCTTAGAATAAGCACAAGAAAAACAAATACACCAGCTGAAAGATGGAGACAGAGCTTATGCAAACATAGTGGCCTGTTTTAGATAATCCTGGTCTGGAGTGGTTGTTTTTTTAAATCTATTATTCAGAAATAAATTATGTATCCACACTCTCTCCCTCTATTTTTCTACTTGCTTTATGGGCTCACATTCAGGTAAACTTACTTAGAGGGCTTGATACCATTTCTTGGTATAAGGTAGTGCACACAAACTAGTCTCTCTCTCTATACACACACACACACACACACACGCATAGGAAACTTTTGAGAATCCAAAATGACTTTATGGAAAAAAGTTAAAAGAGGAATCGAGAAGAAAAAAAGAGCAGATAGAGAAATATAATGCTTATGCTAATAAAAATAAAAGAGCAAGGAGCAATTACTGCCACAGGTAGTCATAATGATCAAGGAACTACTAAATTTGAATAGAATTATCTTGATCTGTTAAATCGGAAATAAATGAACACATGGAAATTGGAATAAAGTCTCCCCTCTCCACAGATTCATTAAACCAAATTTATATTATTCTCGAAAGGGATATGTGTTTTACTCAAATCTGAATTCTCAAATTAATAAGGATCCTTTATAGGTAACTATCATCGTTTTAAAAAATGACCTGGTTCTAATTTAATGATTCCAATATGCTATATCAAGGATTCCAATCTGCAAAATGCAAACTCCTTCCAGACATTGTGTTCATTACAATCTTTGCAGAGAGACCTCCAATGGCACAGGCTTTTTCCAGATATTCCACTGATCAGGGCACTACATGGATCCATTCAGAATTTATTTTTCTAAACGTCTATAAGAAGCTATCACTCATGACACAAATGAATTTCTCATATTCTCTATGAATATGCTTAATTTTGAAAAAAGAAAATATTTCAAATCAGTCAAAATATTTTCACTTCAAACTGTGAACAGTGAGATTTTTTAAAAAGGTCTTGTCCTCATTATACTCTTGTAACACTTCATTTGGAGGGTTAAACTTTCCATAAAAGTCCAACCAGATGAATCAGGTAGCTCAGGGTCTTTCTTACTGGAAAAAAGTCATGTAGTCATGCTACTTCCTTCCTTTTCAAAGGAACTTTTGGCCTTTGAAGTAGTCTGTCTGTGAATTCTCTGTCAGGTGGAATGCCGTGTTATTGACTGTCTAAGTTATATCTTTTTTTAAAAAGCTGACCTATTATACTCTCTCTCCATGAAGTGAGGATGGTTGCTTTGATCTCCATCACCAAAAAATTTTAGTCACACTAGGTAATTTCCTCCCCCCCAATTCTTAGCAGTACAAACGTTTATGAATTTTTTTTAAAAAAAAATGGAATACTTTTCAATACTCTTACACTTTGCAAAGTTGCAGTATAAGTATTGAATTTTGTTGACTAACAAGAATTAAGGCTATATAGGTATTAAGAGAATCATCTTGTCAGCTCTACAAGGTAGAACAGACTAAGAAACCAATGCTGTGTGAGTACTATTTTTATTGTTACAACTATAGTAACAGAATCTTGCAAGTCTGAATGTGCTTCCCTCTTCCTCCCTTTACCTCTGTGAACTAGGGAGGGGGTTGTCTGAGACATTTTCTCAAGTTACTTTCTTGACCTGGGCTCAGGCCCCTTTTATCTGATCATTGCCTTGGTAGCAGTTCTTCCTCCTGTACTTCAAGGCCATTCCCTCTTCCCTCTACACATCTGGTCCTGGTACAACAATATGTGGCAGAGATTTCACATTCACCATTCCTAAAATTGCAGTAATCATACTTTATTATGTTACTATCACAATTTAACTGGCTGATAACATTTTGGTACATTTGGTACCCAGAGTTACTGGGCATCTAAACATACGTTGCATCTTAATATTGTAAATTGGTCAGCTTACAATGTGTCAGGCTAAATCAATCAATCAATCTTGCTGAGATCTATTACATGGACTGAGAACAGGTAGCAAGAAACAAAGACAATGGAAGTTCAATGAATAGAAAAGAGTAGATTGTGCAAAATGGAAAAAACAGGATTATAATGAAATACGAAGCAAAACTGAAATAGTAACATGGAAATGACCACTAGATTCAGTAGGAGAACAAGATAGTGGGCTCAGTTTCTTTCTGAGTATACTCTATGGGACTACAATTTATTTCAGATATCCTGTCCAGATAGAAAGCACATTGAGTAGATCATTAAAGTACCTTTGCATTCTATATTTGTTCATTTCTTCAGATATAAGTCTACATGCATAACTGATTGTGTAAAGGGAGTAGGGGGTTCACATCAACAAAAGACATTACTGTTCTTATACCTGATATTATGGCTTTCTAGCTATAATCTCAAGGGAGAACCATTTGGAGGCATCTACCACACAAATATTCTGCCTGCTTGGATAGATTAATCTATCCATCTTGCTTCTCCCATGTTGAGATACTTTTAATCTCACTTCTAGTTGAGAAAAAAACCCTTATCCATTTCTACTTCAGGTTTTCAAATTGCAGATTGTAGTACCTCAACATGCAAGGAATTACCAAAGTCTTCTGGAAAAATTGTTCCTGATCTGTAGTTGTTGTATTTGATGTTTATGTTTGCTGTAACTCTCTATGTATCTGGTCAATAATTATACAAAGGGGAAGACAATGATGTCACTTAAAGAGAACAGAACAGGATAGGCTGCTTTTGACAGCTGATGGAACACTGATTCTGTTATTTGTTGTTTATTCATTCAGTCGCTTCCGACTCTTCGTGACTTCATGGACCAGCCCACGCCAGAGCTTCCTGTCGGTCATCAACACCCCCAGCTCCCCCAGGGACGAGTCCGTCACCTCTAGAATATCATCCATCCACCTTGCCCTTGGTCGGCCCCTCTTCCTTTTGCCCTCCACTCTTCCTAGCATCAGCATCTTCTCCAGGGTGTCCTGTCTTCTCATTGTGTGGCCAAAGTATTTCAGTTTTGCCTTGAATATCATTCCCTCAAGTGAGCAGTCTGGCTTTATTTCCTGGAGGATGGACTGTTTTGATCTTCTGGCAGTCCAAGGCACTCTCAGAATTTTCCTCCAACACCACAGTTCCAAAGCATCGATCTTCCTTCTCTCAGCCTTCCTTATGGTCCAGCTCTCGCAGCCATATGTTACTACAGGGAACACCATTGCTTTAACTATGAGGACCTTTGTTGTCAGTGTGATGTCTCTGCTCTTAACTATTTTATCAAGATTTGTCATTGCTCTTCTCCCAAGGATTAAGCGTCTTCTGATTTCCTGACTGCAGTCAGCATCTGCAATAATCTTCGCACCTAAAAATACAAAGTCTTTCACTGCTTCTACATTTTCTCCCTCTATTTGCCAGTTATCAATCAAGCTGGTTGCCATAATCTTGGTTTTTTTCAGGTTTAGTTGCAAGCCAGCTTTTGCACTTTCTTCTTTCACCTTCATCATAAGGCTCCTCAGTTCCTCTTCGCTTTCAGCCATCAAAGTAGTATCATCTGCATATCTGAGATTGTTAATGTTTCTTCCAGCGATTTTAACTCCAGCCTTGGATTCCTCAAGCCCAGCATGTTGCATGATGTGTTTTGCGTACAAGTTGAATAGGTAGGGTGAGAGTATACAGCCCTGCCGTACTCCTTTCCCAATCTTAAACCAGTCCGTTGTTCCGTGGTCTGTTCTTACTGTTGCTACTTGGTCGTTATACAGATTCTTCAGGAGGCAGACAAGATGACTTGGTATCCCCATACCGCTAAGAACTTGCCACAATTTGTTATGGTCCACACAGTCAAAGGCTTTAGAATAGTCAATAAAACAGAAATAGATGTTTTTCTGAAACTCCCTGGCTTTTTCCATTATCCAGCGGATATTGGCAATTTGGTCCCTAGTTCCTCTGCCTTTTCTAAACCCAGCTTGTACATCTGGCAATTCTCGCTCCATGAACTGCTGAAGTCTACCTTGCAGGACCTTGAGCATTACCTTACTGGCATGTGAAATGAGTGCCACTGTTCGATAGTTTGAACATTCTTTAGTGTTTCCCTTTTTTGGTATGGGGATGTAAGTTGATTTTTTCCAATCTGATGGCCATTCCTGTGTTTTCCAAATTTGCTGGCATATAGCATGCATTACCTTGACAGCATCATCTCGCAAGATTTTGAACAGTTCAGCTGGGATGCCGTCATCTCCTGCTGCCTTGTTATTAGCAATGCTTCTTAAGGCCCATTCAACCTCACTCTTCAGGATGTCTGGCTCTAGCTCACTGACCACACCATCAAAGCTATCCCCGATTTTGTTATCCTTCCTATACAGATCTTCCATATATTCTTGCCACCTTTTCTTGATCTCTTCTTCTTCTGTTAGGTCCTTGCCATCTTTGTTTTTGATCATACCCATTTTTGCCTGGAATTTACCTCCGATGTTTCTAATTTTCTGGAAGAGGTCTCTTGTCCTTCCTATTCTATTGTCTTCTTCCACTTCCGCGCATTGCTTGTTTAAAAATAATTCCTTATCTCTTCTGGCTAACCTCTGGAATTTTGCATTTAATTGGGCATATCTCCCCCTATCACTGTTGCCTTTTGCTTTCCTTCTTTCTTGGGCTACTTCTAGTGTCTCAGCAGACAGCCACTTTGCCTTCTTGGTTTTCTCTTTCTTTGGGATGTATTTTGTTGCCGCCTCCTGAACAATGTTGCGAACTTCTGTCCAGAGTTCTTCCGGGACCCTATCTACTAAGTCCAGTCCCTTAAATCGATTCTTTACCTCCACTGCATATTCCTGAGGGATATTAGTGAGCTCATATCTAGCTGATCTGTGGGTCTTCCCTAATCTCTTTAGTCTGATCCTAAATTGTGCAATAAGAAGTTCATGATCAGAACTACAGTCAGCTCCAGGTCTTGTTTTTACCGACTGTATAGATGACCGCCACCTTTGGCTGCAAAGGATGTAGTCAATCTGATTTCGGTGTTGTCCATCTGGTGAAGTCCATGTATAAAGCCATCTCTTAGGTTGTTGGAAGAGAGTGTTCGTTATGCAGAGTGAGTTGTCTTGGCAAAATTCTATCAGCCTATGTCCTGCTTCATTTTGTTCTCCCAGGCCATGCTTACCTGTAATTCCAGGTGTCATTTGACTGCCCACCTTAGCATTCCAGTCTCCCGTGATGAAAATAACATCTCTTTTAGGCGTGTTGTCCAGTAGGTGCTGCAGATCCTCATAGAACTGCTCTACTTCAGCTTCTTCAGCATCTGTGGTTGGGGCGTATATTTGGATCACTGTGATGTTAGATGGCTTGCCCTGAATTCGAATTGAGATCATTCTATTGTTTTTTGGATTGTATCCAAGCACTGCTTTAGCCACTTGACTATTAATTATGAAGGCTACTCCATTTCTTCTGTGGTCCTCTTGTCCACAGTAGTAGATCTGGTGGTCATTTGATGTGAAGTGGCCCATTCCAGTCCATTTCAGTTCGCTGATGCCCAAAATGTCTATCTTTAATCTTGACATCTCACCAATAACCACATCCAATTTGCCCTGGCTCATAGATCTTACATTCCAGGTTCCAATGGCGTGTTGATCCTTAGAACATCGGATTCACCGTTCACCACCAGCACCGTCAGCTGCTAGCCATCCTTTCGGCTTTGAGCTAGCTGCGTCATCACGTCTGGGGCTAGTTGAACTCATCCTCTGTTCCTCCCCAGTAGCATTTTGACCATCTTCCGACCTGGGGGTCTCATCTTCCGATGGTATACCGACATATCTCTGGTTGTACTGATCCATTTAGTTTTCATGGCAAGAATACTGGGGTGGGTTGCCATTACCTTCCCCAGGGATCGCATTTAGTCTGACCTCTCTGTCATGACCTTCCCGTCTTGGGTGGCCCTTCACAGTTTAGCTCATGGCATCATTGAGGTGCTCAAGCTCCAGCACCATGACAAGGTAACGATCCTTTGCTGAAGGATTCTGTTATACATTCATATAAAAGCAAAGCCGTTACTTTTGCAGTTTAGATGCCACCTTGATGTAGAAATAACAGAAGAAATAACATCTGTAGGGGAATTTAATTTAATTTATTCAATTTAGGTGTTGTCCAGCTCACAATATATCAACAACAAAATAAAATATGAATGATCAGAAACAAAATAAAGAACAAGAATAATAACAAAAATAAACAAGAACAAGATGGTGGTCTGACAACAACAAACAAAACATCCCACAAGGGCTCCATCCAACCTAGCCCAAAGCCTGGGAGAACAGCTAGGTTTTTAAAGCCTTCCAGAATGCCATCAGGGAGGGAACCCCATGGATTTCAGAGGGAACCTCATTTCAGAGGGTAGGTACCATGACAGAGAAGGCATGCTTCTTGGGTCCTGAATACTGTCTACTTGAAGGGACCTGGAGCTTGTACCAGCCAGGAGGACATCACAGCAGATAGGCAGTCCCTCAAATAACCAGGCCCCATGCCACGTAGGGCTTTATAGGTCATAGCCAGCATTCTGAATCATAGCTGGAGGCATTTTATAGAATTTTATGATAAAAGAGGCTGTAGTCTTGATGTAGTAAAACTGCCAGTGTTAAGGAATCACAACCCAAGCAGAAACAGAGGTAATATAATCCTAGGGATCATGTAGTTAGGAGTGATATATAATATATTCATAAAAACCATAAATTAGGAGACTTAGAAGACAAAGAGAGGAGTAGAAAGAATTGCTTTTTTCTGAATTGGAAAACAGGTTGTCCTGACTCCCAGGAAACACTCTGAGACAGGGAACTGTTCTCTAATGTTTTATTGCTAATACATAACAGTAATCCTAACAAACTGAACAAGCGTGGGAAAAACCCAGCCATATAAACCCCGCAGGTTAAGGCGGTCCCAATCTGTGCCTCTTGGAATGGCTCACCAATTCCTCAGTGCTACGCATGCGCTTAACAGTCTGGAAAGGAGCCCCCTGCTCGCCATCCTTACTCATGACACAGGTAGAGTGAATAGCCATTTTTCTCAGTTATCTTTCACAACAGATCGTAATTTTCATAATTTTATTTAGAGAGTTCATGTAATTCTTACATTGTACCTTCAAATTCAAATTATCAAAATAAGTTTTAGTTTTCAAAATCTCAGAATAGTAAGATACTAAGATGGGACCTTTTAGTCACCATGTTTAATTTAAAATATATTTTTCATTAAAATATTTCACCCCTGCCATCTTAAAAATAAGAGCTTTGCCAATTTAATTAAGTTAAATTTTGTCTGAAACATCAATAGGGTAATCCTGCTGAGCAAGAAATGGCAGTCAATTGGCAATTTGATGCAATTTTATATCCTTTCCTACATACAGAGTAATATAACTTGTCAGCTGCCTGGGAACTGTCTAAACATACCAATAAAGTATTTTTTCCCCAAAAGTTAGTGAGAAATGGATCAAATATTTTAAGAAGTCTCAGAAGAGCTTAAAAACCAAATGTACAAGCACATATTTATCTTCAACCTGCTCTGTAAAGCCCATATAGAAAATGTAGCATTCATTATTAAATGGCTACTCTTATCCCAAGCAACTTCACAAGACGACACAATGCGGAGAAAAACTTCAAGTGTTATTAAAATATCAAAACATAGTTCACAGTCCCTCAAAACAGGCTGCTAAAGGCAGAAAGATGAGATTTTTACTTGAAAGGAATTGAATTTTTGCTTTAAAAGATAACATGCTTCATACTGAAAAAAATTCTGAGGGGCTCATTGCAACAGATTTGTGTGCCATTCCAAATGATCCAGCAGAAACTCTTGGTATCTAAGTCCAAGATAACGATAAGGAAATGATAAGAGTTACTTCAGCATGTGCGAAAAGCATAGGCACAATTCAATTTTCAGCTTAGAAAGCAAGTTGCAGCACCCGATGATGGGAAAGTTACCCACGCTTGTGACAGAGTTGGTATTTCCCAAAAGTTGAACCTAACCATGTTATGATAATATGAAATGTGTTAAATTCCTTTTTATTCCAGGTTAGAGCTGAGCCAAATCTGATCTTAATGAACATAATTAGTTGTAACATTACCAACTCATAAATGAACAACCAACTGCTGCAGTAGAAAAATGATTCAAACAATGATTCCCAAACTGGTCAATTATGTGTACTAATGGTACACAACAGGGTTTCTCAACCAGGGTACCGTGGCACCCTCGGATTCCGCGAGAGGTCACTAGGGGTTCCCTGGAAGATCACGATTTATTTAAGAAATTATTTCAAATTTGGGCAACTTCACATTAAAGAGGTAAGTTTAATTCTTCATTTTTAGTTTAAGAACACTGTTAATGCATATATACGGGCCTGCAACGAATATAGTAATTTTTTAACTTCTGGCCTACATTTGAGCCTGAATGTGCAGGGGTTCCCTGAGGCCTGAAAAATATTTCAAGGTTCCTCCAGGGTCAAAAAGTTGAGAAAGGGTGGTTTACAAGGATATTGTGGATGGCTCTCTCTCTCTCTCTCTCTCTCTCTCTCTCTCTCTCTCTTTATGTCTATGCATGTATGTATGTATATATGTATATATCTAATATCTTGGGAGATTGCTAAATCTAATAATATTTTAACATTCTAATCCCAAACTAACACAGGATTTCAAGTGGGAGCACCAAAAATTTGTTGATTTTACTGCTCTTGCAAGAGTGCAATTTTTAAATGGACATTAAGGTTATGATATCCTGCAGACACCATCTTTTTGGAATTGGAGAGTAAAAGGGAAGTAGCAGAAACCACACACCTGCAAAACTGGCAGGAGCATGCTGTAAGTGATCAACTGCCTCCCCTCTCATCCTTCCAATCTAAGTCACAGCACCAAACAGTTGTGCCCAAAACCTGGCTCACCTAAATCAACAAAACCACTTTGGAAATACAACTTAATTTTATTAGGCATGCAAACAATACAGTGTACACTGGGCTCCCAGCAAAGCATTGGCAGCCCTGAGCAAAAGCAGAACCACAGGCTATATACCTTTGACCTACTATATTTCAAAGACAAGACAAAAAAAGGCAGACACAGTGCAGATTACAGCATGACGTTGGAAAGTTTTTGATAAACCCATCTGGTGACCTGCTTATTATTTATCCCTTTGTCCTAGGTCAGCATGCCAGCTATACTATCCTTGAGATATGGTCAGGGATTATAAACAATTTGGTTTACTGGGCCACAGGTTCCTGACTGATTCTTCCCTCTGTTGCCACTCGGGGTCAATTCAGCTTGCTGTCAACGTTTTATTAAGGAGTTCACATGGCGGGGGGGGGCATCTCACAGGTTAGGTAGTGAATGCAGCTCACATGTGCACGGGGGGGGGGCTTTTTACCACCACATTATCAATTGTTGTATTGTGTTGTGTTGTGATGTGATCTTATCTGGAGGGGGTTGAGCCTGGATAATAAGGAATGACTATGAGCTCATCCTTACACCCCGATTACCATGACACAAGACACCTTGACTAGCCATTTTTGAGGATGGTACACATGATGCTGACTTATCTAATCTCCAACCTACTTCTGAGGCACTCTACAGCTGACTGCAGTCCTAGTTTAGAAGTTTTTTTTTTCCTTGACAACATCTTCCTACGCAGACAATCTAAGGTGCATTGTGCAGAAGCCTGTGGATGAAGTGGTCAGGAATACTGATCTGCTCACCTACAACTGACTGGCCAAGACTGCAGTGGGACTGCCTCCAACTCATGCTGGGCACAGTGCCTCTACTGCCATCACCCCCTCTGCTGCAAAGGGGACTGGATACCTGGTTTGCACAGCCAATTGCTTTTGTTGGATAGGTAGACATAGGAATATCATTCTCCACTGATGGTTCCATGTCCAATCTCTCTGCCCCTCCAACATCAAAAAGCTTTTTAAATCACCAGGAAAATTTAATAGACTCTAAGGAGAGAAATTTTAACACACTGGGGGGTGGGGGGAGGATTTCCTGGACAATGTATTTGATCTGAGATTGCTGTCACCAGGTTGCAAAGTGTATGTATATAAGTAAAAGTATGTAACTTACCCCCAGAGATAAGGCAGACCCCCACTCTCCCAGCCTTCCGGAAAGGGATTAAAACCTGGTTGTGCCACGTTGCCTGGGGTGGGAGGGGGGATAGCCAATCATGGGGGTGGTTGGCTCCGTGATGGGGCCAATGATAACATCGCTTCGCCATCTTGAATTTTATATTTTATACTTTTATATTTATATATATTTATATTGTATTATTTTAATGATATTTTATTCTATTTTTAATTGTTTGTAAATCACCCAGAGTCATTATAATACGAGATGAGCAGTAAAGAAATATGACAAATAAATAAAATAAATAAATATGGACTTTAAATAGGGGGCATATTTCGTGTTTCAGACTGGAAGAGCAATGGGCTCGGGGAAAAGAAAGATTGCCTCCTGAAGGCAGAGGCTCATGGAATGAGCACTACGTTTTAAGTTCCTGGGAAAAGGGGGAGGTGCTCTTATCTTCTTTTTCAACAACTTCTATGGCTCCTCAATACGCAAACTGGTGATGATGATGATGACGATGACGACGACGATAGTGGTAATCTGAATAAATATTTTTAAAAAGATGGTAAGGGTGCTCTTTGTTTCCAGTGATCACTAATTTTTATTCACTATGAAACTGCTGCCACTTGTTTTGACCGATAATTTACCATGTCAGCAGTTTTGCTATGGGCAGCATTGAAGCATATTCTATTTTTGTTCACTCGTATTGTGAACAGTAGTGCATTTGTCGCAGATTATGGCTGCAGCCCAGCTTTTCACATCCAGGTGCCCACTAGATATGCTACACCAGAGTTCTCATTGCCCCCAGCAGTATGGCCAGTGGACACACTGGCAGCAGATTCAAACATATCTGGAGGGAGTCAGATGGGAAAAGCTGCAGCCATTCTAAATATGTCTGATCTAAGTTAAGCTCCACTGTGTCTTCTGTTTCCAATCGCTTCTTATTTCTGTCTTGCACCACTTCTTCCCTTTCCCTCTCTTTTGATGGGCTAAGAACAGAAAAATTATACTGTCAGCTGCAAGTAAAGGAACCGGGAATCAGTTGCAAAGCAGTTGCACCTTTCCCTTGAAGTAACTTTTGCAAAAGCCAAAGCCCCCTCCCCAAACCAATCCCAAAACAAAACTTCCAGTCTTATCCGTTTAAGGGCAGAGAGTCTTCCCACCGCTCCTCCATCCACATGTCCCTGTGGAAATTTTGTTTTCCTACTGACTTGGTGACCTTTTGCTATGGGAATAGCAGATCTCTAGATCTTCCATAGCTCATAAGAGGTCAATGCTTCCTTTGGACAAATAAATATTAAAAACTAAGGTTTGAATATTTTTAAAAAATCATTAATCTAGCACTGCCCCAAGTCCTCCAACCTCATCCTCATCCTGCCATATGTTCCAGAGCTGAGTTAAGTATTGTTTTCCCTGCAAGGAGGTGATGCTGGGTGGGAGAGAAAAGGACAGTAGGAAATCCACCAATTGCTGCCCTGACACTGTCCTGCAATAAAAACTGCAACGATAGCAACAGCCTTATTATGGAGGCACAGTAAAGCACAGCCGCCGGGTCTGTGCAATTTATGTCAACATAATTTCCTGCAGACTTAAAGGAAAACATGTTATAGCAACTATCTAGATGAGCCTTTTGTGGATGCATTTTTTAGAAAATGAACTTGCACTACCGTTCAATCTTCCCCCCTTCCCTAGAGAGCAATTTATACTTGTATGCTGAGATAAGGGCTAGCACTAAAATTCATTTTCAATGTTTTGACTAATGGGGTTTCTTGGTACACTCATTCCATTTAACATTTCCAAATGTAGCTCAGTAACTAGCATTTCAGCCTTTAAACGGTCTGCTGGCTCTGTGACTCAGTATGGCATGTCACCGTTCTTGATAATTTTGCAAAACAACAGTGACAACTGCTCTTACATCTAGAATTTTAGAAACATATTATGTAAGTTTGTACATGTGCTTTGCAACCTAACATGAATGGATTTTCTTTATTCTGTATTCAGGAAGTTCTAGAATTTTCAGAATTAATCTTGAAGCAGCTTGATAAAGGAGAACGACCTAAAATGATTGCAAAATATACTGATATTTTCCCCTTCCCAAATTTATAGTTATATCCAAAGATGAATTCCTTGATTTGCTCCAGTTCTGCTTCTGCCTATCATCTTTACACAATATGAAGTGAAAAACAATGTCACGTTATGCTCAATGTTCAGAGACAGCACTGAATCTTAGGAAGTAGCATTCAACTTGGTATAAAACAGGTTCCTTTTCTTGTTACTGAGACAAGGTATTTCCCAGCCCTGTTTGGAGCATTTCAGTCAGAGACTGAAAAAATGGAAATGAGCACAGGATGAAAATACAAACAAATGCAGGTTGCAATCTCTCTGAATAATTCCTAAGCATCAGGTACGTGGCAAAAAGAGCAGGAAACTTTAGGAAGGAAACAGAAGGACAGCTATGACTTTCTCAATTGTTATGGAAAAGGTAATTTCTTTCCTGACTGTTCTTTTTATTCTTAAGAGAGGATGTGTATGTTATTTAGAATGTTTTCACCAAGCCAGTCTTCTAAAAACGCTTTCTGGAATAAGGGGTGATGTGTCACAGAGGCCTCGCTAAGGGCCAGCAGCTGCCTTGGCCGGTGAGCGTCGTCAGCAGCAGCAGATGGTGAAGGTCAGCTGGGGATGGTGGCGGAGGGCAGGGCAGCCAAAGGGGCAGAGATGGGGGGTAGATAGGTGGGGGGGGAGGTGGAGCGGAGGCGAGTGCAACAGGGCAGGAGAAGCATGAGGTCCTTGCGTAACAACTGTACAGTCCTCGCCTAACGACCACAACTGGGACTACCATCACTAAGCAGTGCAGTCACATGATGTTTCACCTCACGACCACTTCACTTAGTGACAGAAATTCTGGTCCCAATTAGGGTTGTTAAGTGAGGACTACCTGTCTTATAAATACCACTTGATAGGACTTGCTTGGATCAATTTTTCAGAATGAAAAAGCAAAAAGTAACTTAACAGCATATGCCATATCCACAAAATATCTTCCACTAAAATAAATCAAGAGGTAATATTGCTAATAATTATACTGGGGGAAAAGCAACCACTTTCAAAAGTTTTAGGGAAAGCATTTAACCATGAGAAATTGTTCTGACATAATTATTAAGAATGTAGTTTGCCAACTTGAGCTTTGTATAAAAAACCCTAGCCTTTTATAATAGTTGATGCTTTCAAATTCTTTGTTCTACTTCACAGAATTTAGAATGTTAGAATTACCGCTGTCTAAAAAGAAAGAGATTTATAAAAAAATACTGTAAGGCTTTACATATTTTGTCAACCATGAAAATTACAGTATTTAGTATCCTTTGTTGTGGTGAATTTGTTACCTAAAGCTGAGGCTTCAGAATATCCACTCGACTCTGTAACAGGTTTCCCTTGTTTTTATTGAATGATATGGTAAAGAGATACCATATAATCCTATGTCATTAATTCAAAAATAAGTCATTTAATGATGCTGAATTTACATAAACTTCAGTACCGCTGAATCAGAAGTAAAGACCTGATAACACAGTTCTAAATTCATATTGTTCTACACAAAAAGGAATTCGTAATGTCTGTAAAAACCCATTTTAATGCATATTTTTCACCACTTTTATCCATCACAGAAAAGAACTTTTCATTTTAAGTATTTCACTTATTCTCTGCAATAATTTTAATCTCCTTTCCTTATTATATTCAAAAGTATTTTTCACACCTGCAGAAAGAGATATGTCTACTCTAATGTCCATGAAGTCTGCTAACTTTCCATATTAAGTATAAATTTTAGGAATAGTTAAACAGAGGCTGCTTGTTAGTCCACAGAATGCTAAATCTTCAATGCTTCATATATTTCATTATTTACTAATTTCTACTTTCTCTGTCTTTTTCTCACATACACACCCATACAATATTCTAAATCCCCCAAATGCAACTTGAAACTCTTTTCAGCATAACCAGTGGGACAGTACTGTCAGTGCCTGACTCTAGCTGGAGATATCGAGGCAGAGAGCAGGCCAATTTACTACAGATGGTGCTAAGAATCGTGTTAAGCAGAGCTGACAGTAAGTAGACTCCAGCACCATGACAGGCAACTTCAAAGTGCAACTAAGTTCAATACCATGAATTTAAAACAGGAGATGTGGCATAAGAATCTGAGCGTATTTTTCTGGGTCAATCTGGACCCACAATGACTTCTTGGGCATATCCATTTTGGGGGGGTTTGCAACATTATGGAAGTGTTTTGCTCTTGCCTTATTCTGGGCCAATCCATACAATCGCACAAAAGCATTCATTTCAGACCTTATTTTTCTGCCCCAGTTGGAAGTTCTAGCGGCAAATCACTGCAAAGAAAAAGTTGCTGCTTCTAGTGTTGTAAAGCTGAAAATGGAGTGACAGATGTTAAATCTGTAATCTTAGGTGGAAAAGGGACAGACTTTGCACCTTCTTGTTTATGTACCAGTCTACTATGGAACTGTTCAGTATAATCTGGACAGTCTACCCATGGAGACAGTCTTTTGAGTACCTTCCAAACTATAAAAAGCTTAGCTGAAGTTTGTTGATATGTTGAAATGTTTCATGCCTAGGACCAAGCATCTTAGACGCAGAGAGCTTGGACATGAGCTCTCCACCTGTAAATGGATGAGTCGCTAGTGGGACATGCATCAGGAAGAGAGATATTTGAAAACATCCAGCACTACAGGGAACTCTTGGAGGGTGGAACCGAGAGGAAAATTTCTGTTATGTCTGTGCCTGAAACATGGAATGGGAATACCATGCTTGTAATATAGTGGTTAAGGCAATGGGCTAGAAACCAGGAGACTGTGAGTTCTAGTCCTGCCTTAGGCATGAAAGCCAGCTGGGTGACTTTGGGCCAGTCACTCTCTCTCAGTCCAACCCACCTCACAGGGTTGTTGTTGTGGGGAAAATAGGAGGAGGAAGGAGTATTAGGAATGTTTACCGCCTTGAGTTATTTATTAAAAAATAATAAAGGTGGGATAATAAATAAAATAAAATAAAAAATAATATAATCGTTTGATCTAAGGTCAGCACAGAATTTAATATAGTAATTCTGCAAAACAACTGATAAAATCCAAATATCATTAGTTAATAGAAGCTTACATATATTGAAAGTGATCCAGATGGTCCTGGATTGCCTCTATGGGGAAAATTAAGGTCAAAGACACTGATGTCTATAGCTGTGCTTTGGTGAGAGCCTCTGAGCATGGAATGGTATGCTCTTTCTGGCTGAAACATAGGTAGGTAGATAAGTAGGTAGAGTTTATTATGGTTGCAGAACAGCATCTCCTCTTTATAGAGGTAGCCTTCATTTAGTGACCATAATTAGGACTGGCAACTTGGTTGTTAAGTGAAACAGTCACTAAGTGAAACCGCAACTGCGCTTATGATCTTACTTTAGCTTTCCTTTGCTTTACAGACCTGTAAAGGTCATAAATGGGAGGATTGGTTGTACTTTTTCATCACCATTGTAACTGCAAATGGTTGCTAAACGAGGCAGTCGCTAAATGAAGACTACCTGTACACGTAGTCTTCACTTAACAACCATTCATTCAGTGACCATTTGAACTATGTCAGCACTGAAAAAATGGCCTTACAACCTGTGCCCGAAATTATGACTGTTGCAGCACCCCCGCAATTATGTGATAAAAATTCGGTTGCTTGGCAGCCTGCCTGCATTTATGACTGCAGGGGTGCTTCAACTCCACCCACCCACCCATCTCTGCCCTTTTGGGACCCCTGCATCCTGCCTTACGGAGCAGGAAGCCCAGCCCCACGGCACAAGGCCACCCATCCCATCCCACCTGCACAGCGTGAGGCCACCAATAGCAAGCTCCAGCCTCCCCAGCCTGCAGACCTTCACCCAGCTGCCTCTTCTCCCAGTTCCCTGCACCTACCTTTTGCCTTTTTCGCCCAGCAGAAGCGCCTGGCTGCCTTTGCTGAGTCCTTTTTGGACCCAGCTTCTCCAGAGAACATTTCTTCCATGTGGCTCCCTTCGGAACGCTATCTTCTCAGAGCCTTTGGAGAGCTAACCCTTTGGAGCTAGGGGAGATAGGCAGGGGGGAGTTGAAGGCAGTGTTTGGAGCTGGGAGGAGACAAGCCCGGAATGGCTTGGATTGGGGTGGGTGCTCAGGCTAATGATGGGTGAAATTCACTTAAGAATGGCAAGAGTAATTGCTAGGATTGCCATCACTAAACAATGCCATCTCACTTTACAACCGCATGGCTTAGCAATGGAAATTTCAGGGTCAATTACCGTCATTAAGTGAAGACTACCTGTACTTAAAAAATACGAGTGGAACCATGGACAGTACTAAAAGAGGACAGTTGCAATTCATTTGCAGTAACTCCATGATATTAGTTTTAATGCTGAATAACCAATCCTCACCAGAGCAAAAGTCTCCAATTCTAGCCTCAGCCTCCAGCATCAGTCCAGTGCAGTGGAGCCAGGCACGGCAGCACAAAGTGATGGAAGAAGCCATAATTTTGACTGTCACATTAACTGCATGATGAGCCATTTTTAATTCCTGCTTGACAAAAAGTACTGGTTCTCTTTTAAAAACCTGGATTATTTGCCTCTTGTCCTCTAGAATAAAATATGAATGGGGATACTCTCTCCAACACGAAATGTTTCATCGTAAATGCTTGATAATTGGCAATACTGAGGAGAGCACCTCTGAAAAACATAATGTCCAATTTTCTGCCTTTCTTGTCCACATATACAGAATCTGTTGAAGGTGGGATACTTCCACTATAACTGAGCTAGATGGTGGATGTTGGGATAAGAAACAGCACTGCTCTTCCCTTACTCGATAAGGATTCTCAATGCAGCAAGATGTCAATGGTTTAACCAAGAATTGCTTGCTATCTTCAGCAAGTTTGAAAGCTTTGGACTGATGAAGCACTAATGTCTTGACTAACTGGTATACCAAGTCCTCTACTGTTTGAGAAGGCTGCTGAACCTCAAGACCAAGAGAACATGCCATTTACCAGTTTTGTTCACTGTAGAAATGAAGATCTTTGATTTTGTCCAGGTATACTTGCCCTTTTTTCTTTTAATTTTTTTCCCTTCCTTTTAATTATGTAAACAGCCTGGAAGCATTTGGGAGTTGGGCAGCCTTCCAAATAAATTAAATTTATTAAATATTAATTTAATAAATTAAATAACACTGCTGATGTACACTTTGTCCAGTTTTGTTCAGTATTTTTATGGGTCATCTTAAATGATCTTTAGATTGTTTTAGTTGTAGTAATTTCTACCTGAGCTTGTCTCAATAATCCTTTAATGTGCAGAATGGTAGCACATTATCATTACATGCATAATTCACCAGAGAGCAAACACAGTTACTACTGAAGCTCTTAAGATTTCTAAAGGGAAAAATATAGATTTCTAACAATGTTTAAAGTCATGAATGCCTAAAGAAGTCCAAAGTTAGTTAGTTATTTTGCAATAACCTATAAGGGTCAATTGGAGTTACACCTGGTCTGTCTGTCTGTCTGTTTCTATCTATCTATATCACAGCTTCTTGGCTAATAGTTAATTTACCTATTAACTAGTTCAGTTCAGAATTTAATCAGATATTACTCCAATTATCCCTGTTTATTGCAAAATAAGTAACTACATTTGAACTTCGGGGATTCATAATATTTACAATATGCTACTGGCTCTATAAACTGTTCATTAACAATCCAGGTAATTTTTCTATTTATCTTTTAAAGAAAAATCATGATTATTGATTTATCACCATTGATTTGCAACTGTTGTTCCCTACAGTAAAGAACTAGTGACTGCAGCACAGTCCTTAGTCCTATCAATTATAGTTGGCAAAGAATTACTCTGTCATTAGCATATAATAGTAACATTATGTGGCTGCGTGCAATTTTAGGGAGATTTTTGTTCAATATTCTACCACTGAGTTGTAGCAAAAGTTAAATAGAAGTGAGGCAAGGATATATCCTTGTTTAATCTCTTTCCTATTCGGCATGCTTCTGACAGATGACCTGCTGAGTTACAGCTTACTCTTAGATACTTAAGCAGTTTGTAAATTGGGATGAGTAAGAGGTGGTTCATTGTATGTAGCAGCTTTAAGTTTATCCCATTGTTAGTATCTGGGGATCTGATCAAAGGCTTGTTTAAACTCCACAAAAGTTGCATGTACAGCAGTTTAGCTCTGGAGTATATTTTGCCTCTAAACGTTAGGCACTGCTCAATTGTATTATGACAGACTCAAAAGCCAGCTTGTTCCTTTGCCCAGATGTTTTCTGAATCCATCCAGTAATAGCATCCAGTGTGGGTGTCTGGCATAGATTTTACTAATTGAGCTTAGTAGACTAAATAAGAATTGGAAAGGAATATTTGTTATCCCTCTTAAAAATAGGAGTAATTATTGCTAGGTCCAAATATTCAGAACTATAGCTGATTTGTCAATACACATAAAAGTGAGGCCAGAACTGGGGATCATCAGGTTTTTTTTAATATGTCATCTCTTCTCTTTAATATAATTATGGTGCAATTTGCCATACGATCTGAGCAAAATTTCAGTTCCTTCCCAAAGGACATGACATAAAAAGCACACTGTTGACTTGGGGGGCTGTGAGCAAATCATCTACTTTATTAATACCTGAAGACTTTTATAAAATGTGCTCTTGTCTAATCTTGTCTAATCTGTGCATATAAACTACACAATCGTGCAAAAATCACACTGGGCAATATGTGAGGTATCTATAAAATCTTCCTCAAGTTGAACTTGACTTCTCTGACTACATGAACATGTCCATGTTGTTTTCTTTGCAAGTGTTCAGAACTGGTTTTCCATTATCTTCTTCTAAGATGTGTTCAGCTTCCCCATTCACTAGATGGCTTAACTTTGATCAATTGTACTATGACAGTGTTTAAAGCCAGATTGTTTCTCCACCATGATGTTTTATGACTCTAGTAACAGCTTCCAATGCAGATGTTTGGTGCTGAGTCCTAGCCCTGGAATTTCCTGGTGGTATCCCATTCTACTACTGACCAGGTCCAACCCTGCTTAGCTTTTCTAAGATCACCAAGATTAACTGAATTTTACCATCAGTAGTGTTATAAAGAAATATGTTAAAGAATAATTGGGGATATATATGGTTGCATACAGGTAGTCCTCAGTTAACAACAGTAATTGGGAGCGGATTTTCTGTCACTAAGTGATGCAGTCATAAAGTGTGACGCTTAGGGATGGCAATCCTGACACTCCCCGTTGCTGTCATTAAGCAAGGATCACAGGTCATTAAGCAAGTCCCAGGCAGCTTGCAAGTATGCTGGCAGACAGGTAAGCCGTGGTATGAGTGCGCTGGGGGTGGCTGCTGCCAGGTGGGAGAGGGTGTGAGCAACTTACTGGAGTGACTTGCAACCTTCCCTGCTGGCTTCGCCATTGACTTTGCTTGTGGGAGGCTGGCAGCAAAGGTCACAAATGGTGATCAGGATGCTGCAAGCGTTGTAAGTGCAAGCTGGTTGCCAAGCGCCCAGATCATGATCATGTTCTGTGACAGCCAGAACGTTGAGGACCAGTCGAAAGTCTCCTTTTTCAGCACCATCATAACTGAACGGTTGCTGAATGAATGGTTGGTAAGCAAGGACTACCTGCATATGAAATCATATCTCATACTACAAATACGATGAAAACAGGTTTGTTTGTGAAACACATATTTCTATAAGCTCTTATTTATGCAATTGTGGCAAATGCCTTGATATAATGATTAAAATGCAGAACACCGGTTTGCAGAAAAGCAACAACTTTGCAAATTTCTCCACAAAGGGACAGAAATCTGATAAAAGAAAATTCTCAAGATAAAGAGTAACTGGGAATGCTAATGAACTTTTCAACTGCACAGGGGTATGTTTAAATGGATTTTATTCAGGTTTTAAGAACCATCTGGGAGTGGCTGATGGGGACTATCAGAGTTGAGATGGGAGGAGGCAACCACACAGTAGAAACAGTACATTACATCTAGAAGTCAGTTTGGCCTAGTGGTTAAGGCAACAGGCTAGAAACCAGGAGACAGTGAGTTCTAGTCCCGCCTTAGGCATGAAAGCCGGCTGGGTGATCTTGGGCCAGTCACTCTCTCTCAGCCCAGCTCACCTCACAGGGTTGTTGTTGTGGGGAAAATAGGAGGAGGAAGGAGTATTAGGTAGGTTCACCGCCTTGAAAATAAAAATAATAAAGGCGGGATAGAAAATAAAATAAAACAAATAAATAAATAAGTCCCAATAGGTCTTGGAGGATCAATAAAGTATCTTAGAAGGACCTGACCTAACTTTCTTACTTGGTCTTTCTCCTCTGCCTTGCCCTCTGCCTTCCCTGTTGTTTTTATCACCTGGCTGTCAGAAAGCAAAATGTGGTCCTCCTCATCTTCCTCACAATCACCATGTGCCCTACTGGTCCCTCACATTATATGTCAGGATATAGAACTAAGAACCATGCTGAGATAAGAAGCTGAAGCTCTAGTGTTTATTGTTCTACTCTACTAGACAGAATCCTGCTAAACTGAAGAGACACTAGCAAATTTTACTAGAAAAATCCCAGAAACCTAAGGTGGGTCTTTTCTGATCTTCTTGGCTGGAAGCCCAAGGAATTCTAAACTGCGCATGCGCTTCTCCCCCTGGAGAGGGCCCCCCTCCTCTTCATCAGCAATCTCCATAACATTATAACAACATCAGCTAAAATCATTTTTGAAGTGTTGCTTTGATGCATTTATTTGTAATTTTAAAGCATTTACATTCGTTACCACCTCAACAGGAAAACTAATAATATATTATTCCCATTTTGCTATTAGTTCAAGTATAGAAGAAAAAAAAACAAAACAGGTAAGTTTTCCCATGGGGCTAAAAGTGGGAGGAGGAGACAGATATTTAATACAGCCCTAGAACATCCTTCCAAACTTGTACCTTTCAGATTTGTTGGGATTGCAATTTCCAGAATTCTCACCCAGCATGGCCTTTGAGAATCTTGAGAGTTGCAGTCCCAACACAGCACATCCGGTTGGAGAAGGCTGTGCAGAAAATATTAAACACCTGGTTCACTTTGTATATCTGAGGGAGAAATACTTAAATGAAAAAGTTTGACCTAACAAAATGGCTTCAAAGATGCTCCACTGCTTAGCCAAAAGCTTGAAAATATAAAAATACAAGTAGCTTACTAAGAGGCTGAAACTGCAACTCAGGGCTTGTTTACTGGAAAAGAGGAATTCAGCCTGTTACTCAAGGGTTGCTGACTAAACAAATCAAAGGCTAAAAATACAAGGGTGCTATGAAAATAGGTTCAAGTGGGCTCTGATGTTAAGGGATGCTTTGCCTTTTTCCTGTAAATAAGATTACTATATAAGCTTTGCCTCATCCCTCTCTCAGTGGATAGAACTTTACATTCTGTCTCCTGTGCTGCTCAATAAACTTGGCTCAAGCAGATTGTATGGTATCCACTTGTCAATTGGGTGGGGGATTTTCCCCTTCCTATCGCAGATCAAATCATCAGCCCGTGCAGAAGAAATGAAAGACATACAACACATTTAGTTTTCCTGAGTACCCAAATATCTTCTGAGTAAGATAATGTATTTTTAGGATGGATGAATAAATTTTGTGTGTGTGCATCTAAGAAAGAGAACTGTGCATTTTTGCTTCTTTCTATTACTGACTAATGTGCATGTCTTGTTTTAGCAAAAGCTATTCAGAGATTTCCTTCCCTTTGAAATGATCATGTAAAAAACCAATCTGTATCCAAAATGTACTTCTATTGTTGAATTCTGACTATAAAACTCTATTTCAACAAATCAACTAAGTGAATGCTCATTTGTAATCTTAAAAAGTACCTGTTATAAAATCACAGATGGAAACAATATTCCTTTTTTTCCATGAAAAACAAAATCTTAAAGTACCATATAACAGCTCCTTAAATTTTGCCATCTTATATTTTCTTTTTTTTTCCTAGCAATTTTTAAACAAACTATTAAAACAAAATTGGGTAGAGCGCGGCATTACAGTATTATGGTACATGCATTCTGTCTTTTAATGGCATATTCTTAATTCAATGAGGCAGGCCAAAATGCTGAATAAATAACTAGGATTCCTTACTGTAGGTTGAGCAAAAACTAAGTAAGTATGAGCTTATTAATTATATACCAAAATAACATATACTTGTAATGAGAATCATAAAAACTTGCAAAAGCCCTTGAAGGCTTCTGTATGTTAATATGTTGAAATATTATTATTTTATCCAGCAGAGCCTGTGGAGCTCCTTTTAACAGTAAGTTGGAGTGCTACTTAACTGATGTTATAGTATAGGCCATAATATGTTTGCTTTCAGAATAATTCTGATTATCTGGTTTTTGTACAATGCAATCCTGTATCTGTTTTCCTAGGAGTAAAATTTTCTGTTCAATAGGACCTATATCCCAATCTGTTACCCTCCACAGGATTGGATTACTAAATCCATGCTAGTTGAAGTTCTGGAAACTTTAATTTAATGTAACTGGAGGATACCAGGTCAGGGAAGGCTGTTATCTATTTCTTTGCCTTTCACCTCCAGGATAGGGGTAAGCATTAATCTATTCTAGACCAAAAAGTGATACTTATTTTAATATATACAACTAGTTCGCTTTCAAAAACAAAGTTCCAGAATCCCCGTCAAGTATAATTCATTTATCCAATTAATTCAAAGATCTGCATTTCAGCCATATCATATGGGAAGACTTTCTTTTTTATGCAAAGTAACTTAATTGTACTAGCATAATGTATATAATTGCCAATAGTTCTGTTCCTACACAACAGAACTATTGGCACACTGACACAACAGTCAGTGAGGGAAAGGGTAACTGAAAGTCTCTTAGCTAGTCTTAGGAAAGAACAATATGGCTCATCAATGCAGGTAAAAAATTTTCCTCATTTTCCTCATTTATGTTCTTTTTCAAATGTTTCAGATAAAAGTCATTTCCCAGTTTTTCCTATTTCTTTTGTAGGGCTGGAAAGCTGCTTGTTAAAGTCACAGTATAGGAAGCTTCAAAACATCACTAAGTTACATATTAAATTGTAGAAAAAAGAATCCCAACAATATCTGACATAGGTTTCCTATACTAATAGAATTAACCACCACCAATTTGTTTAATTTTAATGAATATTGCTTGAGAAAATAATTCCTTTATGAAAAACTTAATTTTAGAACATACAATGTTCTTAAATATGTCTCCATCTAATAATTCAATCTTGTTCTAGATGGGAATTACGGGACTTGTAATGGACCATATTTGGAGGTCATCAGATTAAAGAAGGCTGGTCTATGAAAATATATACACAGGACTTAATGCTAAACAAGAAAGCAATCAAAGTAATCATAGGAGGAAAGTATTGCAGGCAGCAGCCACAAGCATCATGCTGCAAGCTTCTTTAGGGCATGAGTACAATATTGTGACACATGGAGAACAGGGGTAGGGGATGTACTGCAACACTGTCACTCTCATCCTCCTCCACCCCTTTCGCCCTGCTTGACCTAAGCTTAATCCATCATTTGAATTTTTCCAGAATAAATAAAACTGATTTCAATGATTCTGGGAAAACTAGAATGAAGTTTACTTTAAGGAGATGACAATGCTAGAGAAAATCATTTCAGTATTTATGAGCGTACAGGGACACAGAAACAAGATACAGATGGCACAAAACTTGTAGTAAGAACTGTCCCAAGCTTAACTTTGCTTCAGAAATTTCATAAAAATTATTCAGACAAAGCAAAATGACCTCTTAATAATCAGGCTATGGATGACTTGCAAAGCAGGAGTAATATATTCTATCCATTTTATTTTTCAGGAACATCTAAAAATATAGCGCTTGTGTGATGGGCAATAGTGTACAATATTGAACTTTCTAAGAATACCAGATCTCTGACATTTTCATCAGTCTGCTGCAAAGAAAAGAAAAATGCAGAACAGTGCATGTTCACTACTAAATATTCCTCTGTATGTTAAAGATAACAGCTATATTATTGGGTATAACATTTGAATCATTATATTTGAAAGTTGGGATTTAAAATATTGATTGATTACTGGCCATCAAGTTGGTGTCAACTCTCAGTTACCACACAGACAGATTTTCTTCCAGAATGATCTGTTCAAAACCTGGCCCTTCAGGTTTTCTCGTGGTGCACCCATCGCCATTGTAATTGAGTCCATCTACCTTGCTGCTGGTTATCTTTTTCTTCTCTTTCCTTCCACCTTTCACAGCATTATGGACTTCTCAAGGGAGTTGTGTCTTTGCATAATGGATCCAAAATACGATAATTTTTGCTCCATCATTTGTGCTTTGAGTGAGAAGTCTGGATTGATTTATTCTAGGATCCATTTGCTTTCTTCGCTATCCATGGTATTCTCAAGAGTCTTCTCCAGCACCAAAGTTCAAAAGTGTCAATAATCCTGCTTCTTCAAAGTCCAACTTTTGCTTCCACAGAGTATCACAGGGAAAATCTATCTTTGTAGATATAGATGTGTCATGGCATCTGAATATATTTTCCACGGACTTCATTGCTACCCTACCAAGTAGGGTTTTTTTTTAATCCGTTCAATTATGTCCAATTCTTAGGGACTGCCTGGACAAGTCCCTGCAATTTTCTTGGAAAGGTTTTTCAGAAGTGGTTTGCCATTGCCTTCTTCCTAAGGCTGAGAGAAAGTGACTGGCCCAAGGTCACCCAGCCGGCTTTGTGCTTAAGGCAAGACTAGAACTCATAGTCTCCCAATTTTTAGCCTGATGCCTTAACCACTACACCAAACTGGCTCAAAATCAACAATACAAACAACCAAGGCAGGACTAGAACTCAAGGTCTCCTGGTTTCTAGCCTGATGCCTTAACCACTACACCAAACTGGCTCTCACCAAGTAGTAGTCTGTGTCATATTTCTTGACTGCTGATTCCTTTACTATTGATAAAATTGTAGGAGGACAGCCATGTTAGTCTATGGTGGCAAAAAATCAGGAATCTAGTAGCACCTTTTCTGAATAACTAGTTTTGTTAAAAGTCATACTATCCACCTTTTCAATATAAATGTATAAAATATACTATATATTCAATATAAAATATACTATCACTGGATTTTTTTCTAAAAAGAAAAAGAACATTCAGTACAATTCTATTTGTAATGTTGTACTTAACACTGCAGACCAGAGTTGAGAAAGCAAAGAATTAAATCTACCCACCCCATTTTGAACCTCACTTGGAAATTTAGTCATTCTTCCTCTTCCTAAATTACTTCAGAGTACTGTTCTGTCATAAAAAGGAGGGAGAAGCCAATCACAGATTGTACCTTGAGCACTCAGGAGGAAAAGTGTGATACAAACATAGTAAGTTAGTCAATAAATAAATGAAGTTCTACTAAAAGCAAAGAGGAGGTTGACAGCTATATTATAAGTGATCAATGTGGATGAGATGACAGGGTATATTTCTTCATTTCTGAGCAGCAAAGTTGACTCCTTGTTACAAATTTTCTGGTCTAAAGGGGATTCACAGTCTAACAACCCAAAAAGGTCATTTTCTCAAGAGAATTTTTCAATGCTATGCTATCACAAGAGAGAATATTTCTGCCAGCTTGCTTTTTTTTCCAGCATTCAACTTTACAGTATCTTAAAATTCTATTAATGATGAAATTAAACCAATTTTAACCCATTAGGATGGAGTGTCTACCAGATACAAAGTCATTTTTTAAAAATAGATGAAAAATTGCTGAATGCAGTTTCAGTGTTTTCTCTAACTTGCCAAGGAGAGGGAACAGAGATTTCCCTCTCCTTGAGGCTAAAGAAATCCAAACAAAAGTTTAAAAAAAAAAATTAGGCAGATCATTGTAATTAAAGGGACATGGCTAAATCTCTCTGTTCTACATATTCATATCCTCATTAATGTAACCTAGGCTTAGTTCAGAGGCATACACGAGGGAGGTAGAGTGGAGCAAATTATCCAAATAGCATCACACCATTGTAATGCAAGCCCCATCCCTTTTGTATATGTGTCATGACATCACACACATGCAGGAAAGGAGCAGAGCTTATGATACAATGGCACTATGCTGCTTTCATCCTTCTGACAAAAGGCTCCAATCCTGCAGACATCTTGGCTTAGTTCTTTGTACATTGTGTTGAAATTTGCTATAACTACAATGTTTGCAGTATAAAATCAGTATCTGAAGTTTTTGTGACTAAAGGTAAGAACAGATTCTAAGAAGAAGATAGGAAGAGCAGGTATAATGCAATAAATTAGAATCACTACAGTTTGCATTCAAACATAATATTTGAGAAAGGGGCATCACATTAAAAAGAGAAAAAGCCCTTTATGCAAATCACTATAACAAGATATTTTTTTCTAAGCCATAGAAAGAATTTTTCTCAAAGTAATTGGGATCTAAAACAACTCTCCTATGAAGAGAGGCAACAACTTTTGTGATAGTTAAACTTAGAAAAAAGTAAATGACACATGATAGTTATGTATGAAATTGGATAGTGAAAGTAAAAGGACCTTCCTCTATTCTCTCAAACTACCAGGATCCAGATGTCACCCAATAATAATGGTGGAGATTCGGAACAAATAAAAGGAAATATTCCTTAATCATATCAAAAATGTGAGCTTATTATCAAGCAATGTACCAGGGCCTCTTACAGCACCACTGAACACTGTCAGTTATTAAAGAGAAATAATGTGTTCTGGACATTAAAAAAAGCGATACTTAATAACTAATCAATACAATTTGTTAAATAGTATTTGAGGCTAATTGCTTACAGGCAATCAAAACACTTGGTATTCAATAATTAAATTAAGCACTTTACATGCTAACATAAAAATCTTAAGCTGTTAACAATCTATAGGGAATTTAAGACATGCAATGAGAGAAAGGCAAAGAGTTCAAAGAGAGGTGGGGGAAGTAAGATTGAGAAGCAATCTATTCATTTAGTTCAACTATAGACAGAGAAAACAAAAATAAAACTAAATATTCCTGCTACAGCAAAGAAGGCAAGTGTCTCTGTTTTTATTTTTTAAATGTAGCATTGACATCCACATGCTAAAGGGGTGCACTGGACACAGCTTAGCCTGAGAACAAAGAATATAGAAGTTATTTCCCCAGTTTATACCTGGGGGAAGGGTTCCTGGTTGAGGAGAGAAAGAAGCAAAATGAAGGAGAATGACCTTTCTGGCCAGGGTTCTTGCATTGCTGACTTGGGTGTGATGAAAGTTACCTTATTTTGGACAAAAAAAAAAGAAGGGAATATTGCTCAACTGGAATGAGAGGGCCATTTTTTCTATTTTTCTTGGGGAATTTAGCAATTTAAAAGAATTCAGAACCAAATTCTCACTTCAGGATGTAAGAAATCATCAATAAGATATCAAAGAGAAAGAATATATGCTTTTTCCTTCCCGTTTTCTGGACTGAGGGATTTGGGGGCAGGGGAGGACCTTCTTTAGAATTATTGGTGATAATCAGGATCTTGTCAATGACTATACTAACAAAAGTCTTCACTGTAATTATTGGATTTAGCTACAGCAGCAGAACATGATGAACTTAAGCACTTAAAGTGAACATTGTTCCAATATCTCAAAGTTTAGTTTGTTTCCTTCACATTTAGTATCAGAAAATTAAAAGAGGCTGTGGGTATGTGGGCGAGCCTTCCCTTTCACTTAAATACTTGCTGACTACAACTTGCCTTTAAGTAATGTTACAAGTCTTAGTAAGGGGTTGGGAAGCATGCAGAGAGTTCATCATGTAGCAGGAAAGGAATTCTTGCAGAAGCTCACATATATTCTATTAGCCATAAAACTTGACTAAGTTTTAATAATAGAAAGTTTCTCCTGAACTCTGCCAGTGGAGCCTCTCCTTTTAACTGCAGGCTTTCTCTGCTCAAAATGTGTGAGTTTCTTAACAATTCCCCATAGGCATCACACATCCAGTAGCCGAGAGCTCTCCCACCATAGCCAAATATTACCACAATGAGACAAAGTACAACTGAGAAAGTCACGCTACTACCAAGATTTATTTTCCTCAAAGGCTTATTAACTAAAATGTGATTAATCAGTATTTGATCAGCACTGAGGGTTAGGTCTGGTTAGAACTTGCATGAGATCTACTGAGGGAAATCCTAGGACTCTAACCAACACTGGGAAGTCGGAAAAAGTCACACTAATGGTGTAATGAAAACTGCATGGCCAGCTCTCACTTGAAATTGAGCTCAACTTGAAGCAGTCTTACGTTACGTTACATTTCAGAGATTAATTTGTAAAGAAATGTCCACAGCACTGATTTTTTTTTCCTACTAAAAATAATCACAGTACTTTCTGACATGTTTTCCATAGAACCAAGTAAGATGAGAGCCAATTTAGTCTAGTGGTTAAGGCAACGGGCTAGAAACCAGGAGACTGAGAGTTCTAGTCCTGCCTTAGGCCTGAAAGCTGGCTGGGTGACCTTGGGCCAGTCCCTCTCTCTCAGCCCAACTCACCTCACAGGGTTGCTGCTGTGGGGAAATAGGAGGATGAAGGAATATTAGGAATGTTCCCTGCCTTACAAAAATAAAAATAATATTTTATTATTAGGGGGAGATTGGCGGTAATAATATTTTATTATTAGGGGGAAATGTGAATAATAAAATAAATAAATAAACTATAAAAATAATAAAGACAGGATAGAAAATAAATAAGATGAAGTGGAGATGAAACTCAGCAACTATCCAAAATAGTGTTATTCTTCAAAAAAAAGAAAAAACAACCACTGAAGAAAAATTAACATTCTTTCAAAGGAACTAAATAAATGGGGTGGTGGATGGACTTCACAACTTCAAAAGCTTCACAGTCTTGTCGTTTTACAGAACATTTGTTTGAGAGAGAAAGATTTAATTAGAAAGTAGTTCATTGGGTAATATTCATGGCATCAGTCTTATTCCAGAATGGAACTACTTATTTTAATAAAGCTACACATTGCTTTGATAGCTCTAGGATAGCACCATATTCTATTTATCTACTGCAAATCATTGTTGCTTCTGTCTTTTGCTATGTTCTGTAATTTATGAAAATATGTTTGATCACCATGCCAATTAAAATTCAGTTATTTATTTTTATTTATTTTATTTAAAAGTTATTCAACTAACTTTTCTGCTAACATATGCCTGAAATGCATACTCATAATATAACCACTAGCAGAGGACACTTCATAGCACATGGCAGAAGGTACACCAGTTTGTGTTTGCCTGAAATGCATCTGCTGCTCAGTAGTACTTACAAAAAACTGCAGAAACCAGTCCATGTTTCTTCAGTTTTTAGAACAGAAGAGCACAGCACACACATCAAAACAAAGTGGTGAAACCGTAGGACAATTGGAAATGCTAGAAAATCTTGCTTTTTATAATCTACAAAGAATTACACTGCTGTGTTAAAGTCCAGTCTTTATCTGTGATAGAGTTCAGTAAGAAAGTATAAAAAGTAGAATATCCATTCTGTGGTTATGTATGTTCCTTTAACTTATAGTCAGTTGCAGTGAATTTTTAACAGGCCCAGGTCATTCTCATTTCTTTTAAGGATGAACAGTGATATGCTATCATCTGTCAGAAATGTCTTTTTGGATTCTCTATAGGACAAACAGGCAGTACTTTGCACGAAAGAATTAATTGACCCAAGTCTGACATCTTGACTCAAAACAAGGACAAAGTAATATCAGAGCAATTTAACCTCCCGGGACACTCCATTAAAGATCTCAAAGTAGCCATTCTGAACGAAGAAACTTTACCAGCAGAATTGAGCAAGGGTCTCATGAACTCCCATATATCAAAAGGTTTCAGGCTATCTCAGAAGATCTCAACAAACCCAATGTGTTTTTAACACATTACAATTTTAATTGATAAGGTACTTATAATTTGTCTCACCTGTACCTTGTATCTGCATAACCACTCTATCTTTGCCCCATCTTATCCCAGTTTAAATCCTATATCAATTTAGCTACTCCAAGCATCTGATGAAGTAAGCGGTAGTTCCCAAAAGCTCATGTCTTTTAATAACATTTGTTAATCTGAAAAGGCACTACCAGTCTCCTTCTGAAGGGGAAAAGATGATTTAAAGTGTGCTTGGGCAAACACATAGCACCTATTAACACCTCTTTAAACAAAATATATTTGGGGGGATTGTACTGCAACCGTGGAGGCCGATTGCCTGAACTCAGGATTGCAGCTTCTTTAAAGAGCTGACAGCAGGTGTGAGGTAGTGTGTAAATCAGCTTTTCCCCTTTATATGCAGATTGTTGCATAGCTCAGGCTTCTTTGCTTTTTTATTTTGGTCCTCTTGCAGTTCAACTTCCTGTCCTTGTGACTGAAGATCCTGCTACCAAAAAACAAAACATGTGAACTATGGCCCAGCAGAACAAAAAAGCCACAATTTTCCCAAATAAAAATAATAAAAGCAAGCTGAAAAGCAAAGAAGAAAATAGTAAGGGAAAATTGTGTCAGAATGACAGGTTGGGAAGTGTCATATGAACTGAGAACAAAATAGTAAAGAGATAAAACACCTACATAGATAAATCTTCAGTGCTCATATAAAAATTGTTCATATACTACATGAAATAACTTGAGTAAAAGAAATATTCTTAAACTCAAAGTGGGTTACTAACTTGTAAGTCTGAAGTCCCTAGGTCTTCTCTTCTTATACTTTGAATCTACTATGTAAAGCCTTAATTCACTGGAGCAGATGCAGATGCACACAGAGCAAAAGGAGCAATCCATGTCACTGGCAAATGCCATTCCCTCAATTTACAGCCCCTACAACTTAATTTGATGTGTACTGCAGGTCAGTAAATATTCCATATAATGGTCACACCTAATAGGTATTGCAAAGGGGTCCAAAATTAAATAAAAAAGCAGTGGAGAAAGCAGGCTACCCTAATCCGTACCGTGCTGTAACTCAAATACATCTGAAATCAATCAGCTTGTTCTAACTCATGCACATTCTTAGAACTTTTATAGAAAAATGGCATCTAGTAGACCTGTCACAATGAGTATTTTCTTTTATCATTTTAATCATTTTCTAAACCACTGATCTCACTCATTAAATTCATGTATTCTCAGATCTACAGCCCAATCAACCTGGTAAAATTAGATATAAAATCTTTCACTAGGGAAACTTATTGTTCCCTTGATAAATGGTATCCTTAAGGCTATTACAGCATACAATTTTTGGTATTGAAAATCTTATTAGAAACCCTAGGACAGAATCCCAGGAAATTTCATGGATCCTTTATCAAATAGTTTACTGGAAAAAACACTGTGACCTTCTGTGAAGCAAAGCTGTCTTTGATACAGAATATAATCAGTATATCATTCATGAAATAGGTATCTGGGAGAGGCAAGTAATATATCCAACTGTAATTTTAAGAAAACTTTATAAAATAATATACATTAATGCCTGCCATGAATTACAAGTTTAACTTTTCATATACCACCAGAAATATGAAATAATGTTTAATAATTGTAACTAAAATCGACTTCATTTTATATCTCAACTGAAAAGCCTCAAGCAGCCCAACAGCACAGGATCAAGGGATGAGAAGGGAGGGCCATCTGCTGAACATCAGCAGAACTGCAGGACCCAAAACAACAACTTTGCCCCTGTGAAGAAACTGATTAAGCCTGGCAAGATACTAGCTCAACTAATTTTGTAGCAACACATTATTAAATATAACCATTGCAGATAAAAGAGAAGAAGCCTCTGGCAGTTCCAGACAACCCAGCAATCAACTTAATATATTCATGGCCATAAGCAATCTTCAGAGAACTTTATAAAACCCTATAAAAGCTACTGTTTTGCATATGGATAATGTTTTGTTCACCTAGGAGGGATCTTGGTTGCTCAAAGAGAATTCCATGAAAAATTAAAAGGATAAAACCTAGCATCTGAAATGTCATTCTTGGACAAAGTATTTTTTTAATCAAGATTCCTCTTAATTCCTCCACTCTTAACACTCAATTTCATCACCTTTCTTCAGCCAATCAACAGCCTTCCCGTTTATTTCAGTCCTGAATTCAGCAGGGCTGACCCAAGACATTTTGCTGCTTAAGGCCAAAAACAAACAAACAAAAAAGATGGTGCCTCCTCTGATTCCAAGACAACTTGCTCTATTGGACGTGAAGGTAGAACAGGCCAAATCACATACAGCTTCTCCAACATCTTGTTTCATCATTGTTCAAGCAAACAGCATATGAGATTCTTAATCTCAGTAATCAATCAAGGCCATAGCCTCCCATGAAATGAAACTATTTTCTATCAATGAGTTCTTGAAAGTGGCAGATATAATTTCCTAACAGAAAGGCTATAGTTTCACAATTGTTAGTGACAGACCTCAACAATCACTAAGATGATTAGACAAAGTCAAGTTTGTGCTGTAACTCACCGAATTCCCTCTTGAGCTATTCCCAAGTGGGCTTTCTTTGCCATGATACCAACCCTCTAGAATGCTCTCCACTATGAAATGCTAGAGATACATGGTACTATGTCTTTTGTGCACCTATATAACAACATTCTCTTGCCATGGCTTTCTTTGTATGTATGTCATACATGATTTCCCCCCTTCCCTTATCCTTTTTGATATTAATTTCTATCAACATTTTAAACTGTCTATGCTGTTATGTTTGTATTACATTTTGTTCTTCTAAATACAGAAACCTATATACCTATATATTCTACATATATAAATAGCTTTATATGCAGAATATTCCATTTTTAGTTTTCAATTGAAATGTTCAGAAATCGTGTAATGTAAGGACCTCTGCCATTAACTCCTGTGGTGCCATCTTCCATCAACATAGACAATACTGAGGCAAATTTATATTTCTTCATTTTTTAGGTATATATTCCACCTTTTCTACAGGAACTTCAGATGGCTCACATAGGGGATGAGGGAACGATTGGCACAATTACTCAGTGGTTAATGATGGACTTGAATCTAGGTCTCCATTTTAACCTCTGTATCACACAATGTGTTCAATCTTGTATGTGGCAATGTGCTAGAATGATCGTATCACAGTAAGAAATTATACTTCTACTCTGCTGAATAAATTGGAACATGTTCAAAAGAGGGCAATAAGGATAATACAGATTCTGGAAAAGAGACAATGAAAAGGCAATATAAAAGTCTGTTTCTATTATTTATTGTAATGAACAACAATGATGGAACAATTTTTTCTTTGTTGAGCCAGATGGCAAACCTAAACTCAACAGGTTCAAATTATAGGAATGAAGAATTTGATTAAAATTAAGTATAAATTTCTGATAGAACATTCTTCCTTGGAATCTCCTGAATGCTGTAGCAGACGATTTTTTGCACTGGAAATGGATGAACTAAAAGATATTTGATATTTCAAATTTGTATTTCTGTGGTTCTGAGCGTAATTAGACAAATATAAGTGCACCTACTAAAGGGGATGCCTGCTGAACCTCTGCCTGTCTTTTCCAATCAGCTTCTGCTGAAGGAGGTAATGCTGCCCTAACATTGCCTCAAATGTGATTGCATTAATAAATCACTTTAGATGCAGAGATGCAGCAGAGTGACCTTCCTTAAAAAGAAGCTGCCTATTAAATATATGCTCTAGTGTTTCCTTCTACTATTCATGAGCTAGTCTTAGGAAAGGGCCTTGTGTATAAATACAGAGATTGGGTTCTGAGAATGTGATCATTCTTATTCTGTAAGAATAATCATTCAAAAGGAAAAAGTGGTTGAACTGATTCCCAATCCAAAAAGTGTACAATCGAGCTGAGAATGTGTTTGTGCATTGTGTGTGTGTGTGTGTGTGTGTGTGAGAGAGAGAGAGAGAGAGAGAATAGTAAGCATCCTCTGTAGTGTTTGATTCATTTTCACTGAAAATCCAGGCATTTCAAATGAAGTTTGACTAAATGTCAAGAAAATGTTTGTTAAATCTACACATTTGTCTTAAACATGTACTGGAAGATGCTATCAAATAACTCTAACCATTGTAATATTTAGCCAAAATTTCCTGCAATTACCCATCCATTTATTGTGTCCAAGCCAAGAAAAAAAGTTAGCTTTAATTACCATTACTTAAACACGTTATGAGTTATGGAGCTGGTTCATTTCAGCTAAACATAGTTCAGCTAACCATAATTTAGGTATTGGATATAATGTTAACAGAGCAGTTTTACTGGTTGGTCAGCACACTCTTACTTCAGAGGAGTCCAACTGTTAGAAAGCCCTGCCATATACCATTTGGTTGAAAGGAAATGAGGACACAGAAATGTTTCTTTTCCCATCCTTCCTGGGGCTGTTCTTTTAAACCAAAGAACAGATAAGAAATAGTTATCATACTACCTATTATAGAATATAGGGCCAGTTTGGTCTAGTGGTTAAGGCAACAGACTAGAAACTCTGAGTTCTAGTCCCACCTTAGGCACGAAAGCCAGCAGGGTGACCTTGGGCCAGTCCCTCCCTCTCAGCCCAAGAGCCAATCAGGCATAGTAGGAGAGTTCTAGTCCCGCCTCAGGCCTGAAAGCCAGCTGGGTGACCTTGGCCCAGTCACTCTCTCTCAGCCCAACTCACCTCACAGGGCTGTTGTTGTGGGGAAAATAGGAGGAGGAAGGAGTATTAAGTATGTTCGCCCCCTTGAGTTATTTATAAAAATAATAAAGGCAGGATAAAAATTAAATAAATAAATAAAATACATTCCGTCATGGACAAAGGGTGTGACAGATGTCTGAGGAGGTGCCTTAAGATTCATTGGAACCTCAAACCATTGTTCAGCATCCTCCATATGGGACTTCTGAAATTAGGATTTTCTAATCTCAAAAGATGTTCCTGCATGCTCAGAGAGAGACAAAAATAGCAACTTTGTCCAACAATTGGGGAGTGGGCACTGACCTAACTTATCTCTTGGCCATTATCCAAGAAGCCATAGCCCTCTCATTTACTGTGACTAAGTAGAACTGGAAATAAAACAATCTAGTTTTTTATTTTAAAGCACAGGAGGGGAGAGGAGAAGGAACAGGAAGAGAAGGACCTTGGTTGTATTGGGCAGTGACTCTAGAGTGTAATAATATACTACTAGTTAGCACTTCTATCTGAGTGCAGTTTGTGTAAGATGCTAGTTAATTTCAACCATTTTGCCTAATATTCTATTCTGTGACATACTACTCTTAGGTGTTCAAGTATTTTATATCGCAGTAGTTCAATGTGCATTCAGCACTCATAGTGATCCCAGACATAATCTGAAGGTACTTGTTGAAGCTAAGCAATGTTTTGAGTCTGGTAAGTGCTTGATAAACATGGACATCCACCTTCCTTAATGTTCAGGTTTTTAAACAAAAATTCATTCCATCACATTTTTGCATGCTATACATACTACAGAAGAGCAACTCTTTTCATTTTTGCCAAAGTTCTCATTTTGTGATTTATTAAAATCTGACAAAGATTGCACAAATATTATATTCATACTCATGTATTCTTCTCCCAAACTACATAAGTGTGTGTACTTTTAACACATAACCTTGCCATAGGAAACTGCTCTTTTATACACCTTTTAACATACAGACTTTCTATATATTTTTCTTGGCATGAATCATGTTTCAAAATTCTGAAAAGTATGGATTTTTTCCTCTCTCTCATATTATCAGGAGGTCCAAAATCAAATTATTTAACTGATAAAATTCTTACTTAGCCATGATATGTGACTTTATTATATGCAATTTCGCTAAACAAATAAATAATACTAGATCTACTCATATAAAAAATGCCAAACAGAAATTTGTAGAGAATATGTACATCTTTCTATTTCCATAAATAACTATGAAAAACTCATTAATCCATGACTATTATATTATTGAATGCAGTAACTGACAGAGAGACAAAATGACACATAAATATCCAGTTGGATATTTTTTGTTCACCCAGCTGTGAAATTTCATAAAGGTATTTAAAATATTCATTAGTGCTCTCATATCTAAAGCATAATCATAAGCCTAGTGACATTTCATGGTCAGTTAGGAGAGAACCCCTTAAATATAAAAAGGTATGCATTATACATTAAAAACTACACAGTGTAAAGTATGAAGCAGCCTGTGTTATATAAACATTGGATCCTTTAATGATTCAAATAGAATATCTAAGTTGATGTGAAAATATATAGACCATTCAAATGAAATTTCAAAATACTGCTTAAGTCTCAAAAGTTAAATTTTGAAACTCACAAATAATTATGCCAATGAATCCTTTTTTCATCTACCAAGGTTTTCTAAAATAAATTGAAACAAAATCAGGATAAAGTTTGCAAAACTACAATCTGTTCATGGTGCATTATTGCATAAAGAAAAGTATGTCTAATTCTTTCATATTTTCTGTGGGGAAAAAATACAGATGTTGTGGTATGTATGGAGACACATTTTCAGATCCATTTGACATTTTAAATATCTTGATTTCTGTGTGCAAGCCAACCTCTTATGGGTTTTTCTATCATTCCAAAATATTGACTAACCATCAGACATCTTTTAAATCAGCTTCTGCTTCTTAAAAATGAGAAGGGCAGAAATTTCCTCAAAGGTATTTGAGATAAAACCTCAAGATGACCTAAAGTGAACCTTGAACTGTTTTTAGCCTTTACAAAATTATTGAACACTGTATAGTTATTCATGCTAGCAACAGAAGGCCTTATGTCAATTATCATGCCAAAGTATTAAACTCCTTATGTGTATATGCAGAAGGTGAGTTGCATTAGGTGAGTGAGACTTGCTCCCAGTCTCTGCACCCATGTTCCAAGTTCCTATTAAAAGATTTGAGCACCAAGTTAAGTAATATGAATATATAAATTAAGCATTTTACAGGTATTGTGCTGCTTTTTAAATAACAGCCATTAAGTAGTCTTTATGAAGTCTCAAAGGGGGGGGGGTATGATTTGATAGAAGTTTCCACAGAGCATCCTTTTGATACAGTTCTGCCAACTGGTGCTCTGCTTCTAGGTGCCAAATTGGAGACATGATGTTAACTTGTACTGGCCACTGCTGGCCCTTTACATTCTTCAGTTCACACTTACAAGAGTTTCTGCCAAAGCAAAGCAGTTGGATGAAGCAGCACATCTCAACTCTTGTGGTTGAGAGATTAGAGTTCCACATTGAGATACCACCTTAAAACAAATTGCTTCAATGAGTGTCACTTCACAAAGTCCTAGCTATGAGATGGGGGAGAAACTTGACAAAGATAAGAGAAACCTTAACATACAAGGAGGCTTAAAGAAAATAGCCTTTGATCACTACTGTGTTGGGCAAGTTCTGTTATCTGTTGTACTAATACAGAGAGATATCATCAGGTTAGAGAACATTGGCCTACAGTATCATAAACACAGAACAAATCTTGAAAAAAAGTATGTTTCCAAAACTGGGCTTTTACAGTTTTACATGTCTTCAGAATGACAGAAGTAAAGGTCAGCTAAATCTGAAATAGATGTAATAGAAATAACCACATTCTCTGTTCATCCTTGAGTCCTTGAGATATGGACCTGTTAAATCTCGTTGCAAATTGAATCATATATGCATAGATGATATCCATATTGGGCTACAAATCTAAAAAGTACCAAATGCAATTATTTTCTGAGTATACTATGGAATGCCCATTGTTTATATTATTTGTAGATAACTACTCAGTTGGTATATGCTCACAATGGAATATTTTCATGAAATCAAGTATGTATTTTGAAGTTTTCCATATTTTTAAGCCACCTTTTAATCTTGCAGTTGCCTTATATAGGTTGTTAAATTATTTGTGTGCTTACAAAGTTGTGTTTTCTAGAATTCAAGAAACACATGAACGTGGATATGTGGTAGTTTCCAGAGTCTACACATACTAAACAATATTTTTCAGAGGAGAAAGATAGTAAATTAACTTTATAAAGTAAAACAGTTCTTAAGAGAGAATGCAGTGGAACTGAGAATAAATCATGTCCATTAGCAGATGTTAAATATTCATAGCCTTATTGGACTTTACATGCTTTCCGGTTTTGGTCTTACTGGAGTTCATATAATTTCTACTTTTTTTTAATTCTGAAAGGAAATTTCACTGATACTTAATACCACAAATCATGATTGCATAAGAAATTGCCAAATCAGAATTTAAGCAATTTTAGGTTAAAAGCATGCTATAGGTACTCTTGCTCAAAATGCATTCTACCACTGAACTATATTCTCATAATACCCTGTATTTATTTCCCTTTCTATGCATTCTGCATGGAATAATTTTGATATTTTATCAGTTGCAACATATCATAATATCCCATCTACTTTTTATTGCCACTGAATCCCAACTGTCTTTGTTGTAGCTCATGGTGATTCTGATAGTTCACTGAATAGGTACAGCCTCAACTTTGTAATTCTCCATCCTTTTTGTTCTCTATTTTATCCTTGCTCATTATAATTGCTTCCACCTTATTTTTTTTTCTCCCCAAATAATTTTCATTAATCCAATTTCAAACAGACTTCCACCTTAACTTTTCCGTCAATTGCCAGTCCCCTGAATCTCTTTGATGTCTTTCCCATTATATATTCCTTCAATGTCTCCTCTCCAAAAGATGCATTATGATGGGTGCATCTACAAATTACAATCTAATCAATCTAATTAGGGATTCTAATCTTTAACTGTCATCTAGCAATCACTCCACTTGTAAAGATTATCCACCTATGTCTTCTATTGTTTTATATTAATGCACATACACATATTAATGCCAGATTGGAATGCTGTATTAATCCAATCAATAAATAAATAAATAAATATGAGAGAGAGGGAGAGAGAGAGAGACCCTTCAGAGAGCTCAAATTATTCTACTTAAACATTGGACTTCTGGTTTCTGAACTGTCACTTTGCTTTGAATAGCATTTTACAGCTGTTATTCTATTTTGCTGCAGTTATTCTATTTTGGACATTAAGGCAATCCTTTACTAAGTTATGTGGGAGAAAACCTCCACTGAATTTAAAGGGACTTACTTCTGTGTCAAGATGCAGAGGCAAGCTATCAACTGGTATGGTACTGATAGTCTGTCCTGGTTTTCCAGGGGCAAAATTACTGAATGTTAACTTTGTGAAAAATGTTTGGGGTATTATTTTTAAAGTAAAAAAACTGACTATAGTGTATGGAATAAAGCACCAGAAAGGGGAGCAGAACAGGTAAATTAAGAAAAGAGAGCAGATCTGAAACAGCAAACAGCTTAAATGGCCCTATATTGCTTCTGTATTAATATCAGATCCTCTTATGAAGGTAGGAGGCAGCTGCCTCATTGTCCTTATTCCGCCTCCCTCTGTGTCTTTTTAATAATCCATTCAGCCTTCTATTAGTTCTACTGAACCTTGCTGTCATTCCCTGTGGCCTACATGCTGTTACCTGCTTTTCCTACTTTGGCTGCCCTGGCTTTTGTGCAGGGCTCTGAGAGCATCCTATATCTCAGTTGTAATTCAGTCCCACTCCTGTCTCCCAGCTGCCCACCTTGCTTCCCAACTGATACTCAACTTTCCTGTATTTTTTTCAACGCCTCAGTGCACAGTCCTGCCCCCAATTTTCCATAGCCAAAAGTCACTATTAACTTTTTCTGGGTAACACAAAGCCTGTACAGAATAGAACCACCTACCAAACCCAGGAATCTTTCACTACAGCAATAATCATTTTCTCCCCTCCAAAGCCAACCAACTCCAAGCCTTTCCTTCCCTAAATCTTTGCTGTCCGGTAGCTTCAAAAAGGAGGGGAGGGGATAAACTTTGCAAAACAACCCAAGCAGCTTTTAAAAAGGCATGCAGCCAGATCTAGCACCAGGATCGAATCGCGCGGAAAGAAGCTCCTCCCCCGCAAGCCTACAACAGGCATTCCCTCCGAGTCCGGTCCGTAACCAGAGGTATCTACCCACAGCGTAATTGCACGTTTGTCGCCGGTTCTACATATCCCGAATAGCGTTGACTGAGTAGGTAAGCATAGCAGTTACCGGGGTGGCAGAGCCGTTCTTGCAAAGCGGTCCCCTGAAGATCCCTTTAATGCCACGGTAGTGCCCGTTGCTGAGATGCCTGGAGCTGATCACTAGGTAGCACGCCATGCGGGTCCGGACGCAGTTAAGGACGGGCAAGGGGCTCAGCCCGCGAGGTACTGGCTCTTCGGGGGTGGGCGGGAGAGAAAAGACGGCTGGCTCGTGCAGCGACAGCCGCCACCAGAGCCACCAGGCGCTGCTTCTGCGCCCCGTTGGAGTGGAAGCCCCGACGGCACCGTCACCACCACCCCCCTTTCCCACCCACCCCCTGCCTCTCCCTCTCTCTCATCCAGCGCCTGGACTGCTGCTGCCAGCAGCAGGATGGGTAAAAGGAAGCGGCGGCGGCGGCGGCGGCGGCTGCCAGAGCGCACTGGATGGAGCCCAGAAGCCAGTCCACATGCTGTTTCGCTGGGTAGCTCCGCCGAAGATTCGAGGAAAAGAGCGCGGGCGCACAACTTGGCAGGCTGGGAAGTACGCCGAGCCCCCTCCCTCCCGCTTCCCTCCCACCCCCGCGCTTCTCCCCTCTCTTCCGAGCGCGCCCTAACAAACAACGGACACCCAGAAGGGAAGATCTTGGGAGCAGCGGCTTTCCATGGCTCTTTCTCGCGCCGGTCGAATTCAGCAGCGGCGGGAGAAGTGGAGGAGCCCTCGGCCCCAAAAGTCTCGCGCGCGTCGCTGCCAGCCGTCAGCCAGGGTCCCCCTTGGCTTCACCTTTGGCGCGCACTGGAGCGGAGGAGAGGGAAAGAGGGCGCGCGGGGGCGCTACCCAGGCGTTCATTCCCAACTCCCCTTCCCCAACCACTGCCCATTTGGCATTGTGAAAGGGGCAGCAACCGGTTTAGGATGACAGGCCGAAGTCTCTCCTCTTCCTCCTCTTACGGCGCGGAGGGTTAGGCAGGTGACAAGCCTTCCCCTTAGCAAGGAGGAAGGAATTGTTCTGGGAAACCGCTCCCCCCTCCCCGCACACTCTTGAAAGCTTGGGGAGGAGAGTATATTCAGCGTCGCTCTGCGTTCCCCGGCCTTATTCTTCGGCTTGGAGACTTGCTGTCCTCAAAGTCCTTGGGGTGGGGAAGTCTTCAGTCCTGCAAAAAGAGAGAGAGGGAGAGAGCGCGCGCTTTTACTAAGCAGAGCTAGGTGGAAATGGTCTCCGTTCCGTCCACCTTCCGCAGACAATCGCTCCGCTTCTCCTTCTCGCGTTCCCTTCAGCAGTTCTTTGGGCCGCCCTCCTCGTCCCTTTAATGCTCCCGTTGAAATTCCCCACCCCACAAATAAGCTGAGGTGCAGCGTGTCAAAAAGGTCTGCTTCCCAGACTTTCCATTCAAGCCCCAAGCTGAAGGGATGACTGGAGGGGCCTGAAAAGCAGAACAGGCGAGGGGGGAGGAGCGCAGCCAGCCTGAACAGAATGCAAATGCTGACTGGAACTACACCAAAGGGCCGGCTATGCCTCGTTGTAAAATAAATCGGTAATAAGCCCACGTCAGGGAGTTCACCTGGCTTAGGGATAATTTATACCAACTCTAGAATGGATTTATTGTTTCCTCCATGGAGCACAACTGAGAAGGTCAGCTTAGTCTAGGGCCAGCAGCCTGTGTGAGGGGGAGAAGTAAAGTGAGCAGAGGTGGCTTTTCTATTTCAGGTGTGGGAGGAGTTTTAGGGCTATTTTTTTTTAAGCCTTACGTGTAGAGCTTACACAACACAATATATTTGCTTATGTGCCATCCAGTCATTTTCGACTTCTTGGGACCACATAGATAGATTTTCTCCATGAGGATCTATCCTTAACCTGTTCTTTCAAGTCTCCCAACCATGCACTCATCACCATAGTATCTGAGTCCATACTTAAATTGTGCAAAAAAAATTGTAGGAAACCATGCTGCCAGTTCTTGGTGTTTACAGTCAGGATTCCCGGAGGTCCCAAAGTGTTGGCAGCTGGAACCTCTTTTGCCCTAATTATCTGTATGACTACTTTCTAGTACAGTACATAAATTGGCCAGAATACTTCATTCAGGATCACATATCTTTAATTTTATTTAAAGCATTTTTAAATTTTCTTTTTCTCTTCCAAAGTGTTAAACAACCTCCTACTTTTGTGTTGCCTACAAATTTGGCAATTATCCCCTCAACCCCTTCATTCAGGTCATAAATACAGATGATAAACAGCACAGGACCCAAGACAAGGTACAAGGCCTTTGGCACTCTAGTTGATACTATTTTCCAAGCTGATGTGGAACCATTTATAAGTATCCTTTAGGCACATTTATGAATCCTTCTAACAGTTGTATCATTTTGACCAGGGTTTCCCAAACTTTGTTCTGTAAAACACTTGATGGGGTTCTATGAGTTACTGTGAACGTGAGCAAAAAAAAAAGTTCACAGCCAATTGTCCATCAGCAAAGCTATGCCTCATATCAGAGGTTCCAGGAAATTTTTTAAATAATGGAGCTGAAAAAGTTTGAAAAACCCTGATCTAGAGTAATTTATCATTTTATTAATGAGGTTATTATGACATGCTTTGGTGAAGGTTTTGCTGTAGTCGGGGTACACTGGGTCCTTAGCATTTCCCCAATCTGTTAAGTTAGTAATACTGTCTAAAAGGAGATAAGGTTAATCTTTCTTTGTAACAAAGCTTGTTTTTTTTTAAAGTGATATGTTCCTATCCAAGCACTCACAAATGCACTGTTTAATAATCTGGTTCAGGAACCTGCTTACTATAGATGTCAGGTTGACAGGTCTGTAAGTTTCTGGGTTCTCCTTCCCTTTTTTGAAGATAGCGACAGCTCTTCTCCAGTTTTCTGGGAACTCACCAATTCTCAAGGAGTTTTCAAAGATTACAGTTAGCAGGTTTGCAATCACCTCTTCTTGTTCCTTCAGTACTGTAGGATGTAATTCATCTGGCCCTGTAGACTTGAACTCATTAAAATTAATTAACTATTCTTTTCCTCTCTCTTTGTCTATCTGGAGATGTAGTAGTACAATGATGGCCAGCTAAGGTTTCGTTTCCTTTTTGAGAGAAGCAGACATTGTTTTGGGCATTTCTTCTAAGTCTCAGCTCATTCTGAACTTCAGCCTTTTTGACACAATCTCTACAGTTTCTAGTGACTGCCTTGTATCCTTCTTGGTTATGTGCCCCTCTTTCTGTTCCATATAGTGTACATATCTCTTTGACTTTTCAATGTTTTAGAAAGCTTTGTGTTTTAGAAAAATCTGTGTATATGCACACTGGTCCCTAGAAATCTCTCATTTTTTTAATACTAATTTTATTAAACATTACAATTAAAAAGATAAAAACTAATATAAACTAAAAAAGAAAAAGAAAAAATAGAAAGTGCAGAAAAGAAAGAAAAAATAGAAAAGAAAAAAATAGGAATATAGTAAAGAAATATATAAAGAAATGACTTCCCCCTTCATCAAAACAAGTATAAACAATTTTAGTAACTTATCATCTTCTCTTAAAATACAGCAAATGATCTTTTCTTCCCATATCTCATCTCTTATCTATAAACAAATCCTTAAATCCTCATCATTCAGTCCTGATAAGCAAAAGTCCATTAAGGGTTATCAGAAATAACATATCTATTTTAACCTTGATCAAATATATCAATTTTATATTCCTTCCTTCTGAAATCTCCCATTTTTCCATCTAGTAGGAATTGTTTGTGATTGAGCCTTCAGTATTTCATTTTGCAAGATTTCCCATTGTTCCCACAAACATTTCTGCTTCAGGATTTCAAGCCATAGATCTATCAAAATGCATTCTTCAAGAAATCCAGAGTATAGGTTTATCAAGTTCATCAACATTCACTCTTCAGAAATCCAGTATATAAATCTGACTTCTTTCTGTTCCTTCTTTGCTTAATATCTTAAACCCAAGGATAATATGGTTACTTTCTCCCAAGGTTCCAGTAACCTTCACTTCTTCAACCAGTTCCTCCCTGATGGTAAAGAATAAGGTCCAGGATAACCAACCTTTTTGTCCTTGGCAGGGTTAGATTTCTAGCAGATAGTTGAAATATCCCATTATCACTGTCACATGCTTCTGAAAGTTTTGTTGTCTGACTCAGAAAGTTCTAATTTTCTGTCTATCCAGGCAAACTATGATAAACACCCATAACTATCACTTTTTTTTCTTCTCTTTTTATTCTTATCCATACACTTTCAACAAGATTTCAACAGGCTTTACTATTGTGGCTTCCCTTAAGTTCATGCTTTACTCTAACACTCCTTGTTGTTGGCCCCAGTTCTTGGCAGGATATTAGTTTCTGGCCTTTTGCCACCCTCTCCCTTTTTCTCTGGTGTAACACTCTCATCAGAAAGGAAGGAAGGAAGCATGAAATACCACTTGCACTATTAGAAACTTCAGCTTCCTGCCCCGAGCCTCATGGCCTCTGGAGTCCTGTTGAAAGTTCCTCATGGCAGTGTCACTTGTCTCACATGAATCATTGGGAAGAAATAGTTATCAAATTTGAGTCTGTATGTCATATCATGGATGCAGGCATTAGGAAGACTACACAGCTCCCACAATGTTGTATCAGGTTTACAAACTGCACCCTCAGTTCCTCTCAGCAGGCAATTACCCACTAGCACATGCTAGCTGGGGAATTCTGGGAGTTGAAGTCCACATATCTTAAAGTTGCCAAGGTTGAGAAACACTGCATTAGCATAATGCTTCTCTTCCTCAAAGGAAGAGCATAACTTTGACCATTGTGGGCCAAGTGTCTTTTACCCTACCCTATTCTGTAAAGCCAGGGTTGGCAAGGCTTGCTCTGGTGGCTGTGGATTGTCTTCAAGAGCGAGAGCCTGATACTGACTGTTGAGCTTCATTAGCACCAAGTGCCTCTTGATCCTCTTCCTTCTCTGGGTCACAAGCTTCCACTTGTGTTCCTCATGTTCCTCTTTGTGTTTTCTGGCATTCACTTTCCATTTTATGATGATGATAATTTAATATAGACACCCACTTCAGTGAACTCTTACAAAATATGATAGTAATTAAATCAATTAATTACTCCCTATCCAGACCCAAACAGCTTCCAGGCAGTGAGTCAGTACATCAACAGCTTCACTTGCACAGCCTGGATAGAGATGTAAAGCTGGGTATCATCAACATACTGATGATACTGAACGTTGAACCAACAGATAACCTCACCCAGCACTTTCATGTAGATGTTAAACAGGAGGTTAAAGGCATCAAACCTTGGGCACCCCACAAGTAAGGGCCCATGGGCACAATCTCTCCCCTCCCATCAATACCAACTGGAACTGACCATTGAGGAAGGAGGTGAACCACAGGAACACAGTGCCTCCCACTCACAACCCCTGCAGTCAGTCCAGAAGAATACCGTGATTGATGCTATCAGAAGTCACTGTGAGATGAAGAAGCACAGCCTCCATGCACCACCCTCATCCCAGCTCTATCACGGATCATCAAATGCAACAAGCACTGACTCCATACTATATCCCAGTCTAAAACCTGACTGAAATGGGTCCAGATAATCTGTTTTTTCTAAGGTCCTATGTAATTGCCATCCAACCAGCTTCTTCAGAACCTTCCCAACAAAGGGAAGATTGGAAACTGCCGATAGTCATCCAATATGGAGGGGTCCAGAGATGGCCTCTTCAGGAGGGGGCATACCGCCACCTCTTTAAAGGCTGAGGGACCACCCCCTTCCTCTGTAATGATTGCCTATCCTCAGGCAAGTCACTTTAGCTGTCTTGTCCAAGAACCTGTCACATTCCCTGGTCTGTTTCAGTGTACAATTCAGTGCACAATTCTCTCCTCAAGTCCTTTTACCTTCTCCTCCAATAAGGATACAAGCTTGTATTTCCAGAAGGTGCAATTTTGATTCTCTTTAACATTGCACATACCTTGCAGATCACCACAAAGATTACTTTGCACTCCATGCTACTTGGAGTTGATTGGGGTCTCCCCACCAGACTCCTACACAAAATTCCCATTTACTCTTTCTGTTAGCTCAGTGAGTGCCCACCCCCACCCCAATTTAATTCAGACATATGTTTGCATATAAGTGTTGTTCCAGCTTGATGCATTCCAGTAAGGAATGGACTACAGAAAAACTCAACTCTCACTCATGCCAACTTTGATGTCTTTTTGGAGAGTGACCAGAGAGAACTGTCCCTTGTTCTCCAGGAATTCTAACATATTTTGTAGTCTGATGTTATGAATGTGCATGTTTATGACTTCTGCTAGATTGTACAGATATTCTTGGTTTTTATTAATGCTGCTACTGTGATGTTGAGGGTTTTTATTGTTGAGTTCTATTGCATGGCATTCACTGTATTTCTTTTCTATAACATCTAGGGATGTTCTTTAATAAATTCAGAAAATAAATGGGAAGAAACTTAACTGTGGAAAGATTCAGAATGGATTCCCCTTTTCTCTGAATAAGTCAAGTATTGGAGAAAGATCTTTGAAAATCTATTGTCAGTGAATAAAATAAAGCAGGTGTGGTCTGGTTTCACATGTGTGTTAGAAAAGATTTCCAGAATAGTGATTAATATTTTCAGAACAGTCTTCCCCAATGTAGCACCATCCAAATGTGTTGGGACTGCAACTCCAGAATTCCAAGTCAGCATGGCCAAAAGCTGGTTGCGAATTCTGGAAGTTGGAATCCCAAGTCATCAAGCAGTGCCATATTGCAAAAGAGTGCTTTAGGTAGCTTCAGCAACTCTGAGCCCTAGATTTTTTTTTTCGGGAGTCCAGCATAAATATGTCTTTTAGGCTACATTTGACAAGTGGTTTTGGTATGCACTGTATCTGTAATTTGCACACATCACTATATTTTAAAGGTGATGTCTTTTCACATGAAATAATTTGCAAGCTGAATAACATAGTTTTGCAAACATGAAATGTTTCTGACATTAAGGAAGTTGAAAATAGGTAGTTATTTTGCTCCTCTGCAGAGTATATACACCATCAATCTCATTTAGCTTGATATGCACACTCAGCTTCCGTTCTTCAATGCACAAGCAATGTCTCTGCAGCCCTAGTGTAAATACTGCATATATTCAGCTAATTTGCTTAAAGTGTCTCCCCCGCCCATCTTAGTAATTAACTGGAGGCAACCCATTCTCCCAGCTGTGTCTTTATAATTATGAAGCTACCACCATAAACAAAAATTGCATTAAAACATGTCTTTCCTTAAAAGAAAAAAAAAAGTGCTTGTGCTGTTAGTACTAGAATTCTAAATTGCAAACTATATAAAAAGTTGTGCCATTCATTCTTTCAGTGTTCTGAGTGGATTACATACATAGAAACATGTATATTCCTAGACATTTCATTTAATTTTAAGTTTGGTGCCAATGACACGTTTTTTTACAAATCTATAATTTGATGCTAGTACTTGAAATTTAACTTGCCCTCTTTTACTCCTGGGTAAAATATATGTATCATGCCCAATTTTAAGCATATCTAGGCTAATATTCCCTTGCCCCAATTTAATTGTAGTTTGCTCATTGTCATTGTGCATTCGCCATACATTCATATGCCATTCTTAAAATTCTAGGTATAGAAAAAAATACACAGAAACAGTCCCTGAAATCATTATTGCTGTATACCCATAGCTGAAGGAGAAATTTGATGTGGGACTGAAATCAGTTTTGAAAGATCAGGAATTCCTCTTCACTTAAACATTATATGGAAGAAATTAGAAAAGTTTAACATGAAAGCATATGCTTCTTTTTATTCTCTTTCTTCAGTTAATTGTGGGAAAATACATTAAACAAAGAAAACCAGTGGATGAGAATAAAACCAAACAAGATATAAATTTATATGAAAACAGAATTACTAAATATACCTGAAGACCACAGGAGTAGGACTGATTAATGCAAGAATATATGAGAAACTAGCTCGCTAAAAGACCTTGATCTCAGAATGCTCATCTCTAATATTGGCTGCATGAAAGATTTGCACAGTTCTGAGAGACATGCATTGCACATGTTATCATTTGACAAGGTTGTTCAAGCAGAAACATATTGTAAGGTTCAAGTCTGACTCTGACTCCAAAAACGAAACTTATGCTGAGCCAGAAGGGGAAAACAAAACTAATCTGGAAGGAATTGAGGAAGTAGAAACCAGGAGTGACTCAGCTGAGCGGGAAAATTTGGAGATGCTGATTGGACAAAAACTGGAGGTTTGAATCCTCCAATCAGCACCCGCGAGAGGAGAGCTGAGAAGCGAGCAAAGCAAAAGACAACCTGATTCACTACAGAGGAGAAATGGTGCAAAAGGGATTGGATAAAAAGGCACCAGTGCGGGGAGCAAACTGCTGGAGACAACCGATCCACTGAGCTAACAGCTTCTTCTCGAAGGTCCTTGCCAGAGCCCGAAACCTTGCCTGTAGCCAACACGGAATCAGTGCCAGCTTCTCCTATCGACATGGACTTACCTCCTTTGCTTGCTGTTCCAGCCAAGTCCAGTCTTGCCTTCAGTTCCAAGCCTTGCCTTGTCGCTCCAGCCAAGTCCTGCCTTGCCTCCAGATCCGAGCCTTGTCCTGCCACTACAGCAGAGTCTAGCCTCGTCTCCAGAACCAAGCCTTGCCTCATCTCTCCAGCAGAGCCTTGCCCTGCCTCCATTGCTGAGCCTAGCCTCCTCTCCATGCCGACCCCTGCATTTGCCTCCTCCTCGCCACGCACCTTAGCCACACCCGGTCTTGCTGCCTCGTTGAGAGGGTTAGCCAAGTTCTGTCCTGCTGTACTGCCAAGAACTTCTGCTACTCTGAGTCCTGCAGCCTTGCCTTGTTTCCATCCTTTGCCTGGGTGGACCTGAGTGAATTGTATTGTCTAATCTATGGACTCTTATTTATTGTAAATAGTTGACTATAAATAAAGGACTTCCTTTGGTATTCTACCTGGCTGTTCTTTAGTCCAAACAGGACATATATCCACCCACTTTGGACTAGTCAGGGGTAGTGCTTGAGATGAAGTTGACGTTCCTATTAAAAATGACCTATCTTTTAAGTTACCATGTCCTCTTCGTCCTATTACAGGAAAGCTATGTGACATGATTTACTGATCCTGTAACAGGCAATAGCCCAGTCCATTAGGAGTGGATTTGGTGGGATGTTTCTAGTGATTATACATTGGTTTGTGCCCACAAAATTAATTTTTTCTGACCCTGAAAGTTTAATTTTGCTGCCATGATTCATCCCCAATATGATTTTAATATCATTGATTTGGATCAATATTTAATCATCCTACTGAACTAACTTCTAGGGCAATGTAATTCTTGGCTATGTCGAAGTACATTTCATTGTTTTTAAGGGGCTTATTCCCAGATAAGTGGATAGAGGTCTATAGCTTAACAAATAGCACTATTGGTTTCATCTAGTATACTGTTAGTGGGTAGCTCTGGATCCAAATCAATTATTTTTGTTCTCCAGTTGGTTAAAAGGTTGATCAATGTGAGACCAAGTAGCACTGTTGTCATTGAAAGAATGTTGTTCCTATATTGAATTTATAAACTGATGCCTAAATTTTGTGTTTCTCACCCAGCATGAAAAATACAGTAGCCATCTATTAAATCTAGCAAATATATAAGAATTGGCTCTCCAAATTGATAATTAAGATAATCACTGGAATTTTAAAAATCTAAGTATTATATCTTTTCCACTAGAAGAAATACAAACTTCCCTGTTTGTATACTCACAGTATGCTTACTTTGAGGTATCTTAAGCTAAGAGGTAATGTCTGGCCCGACACCACTCAGTAACCTTCATGATTGGGAGGAGGTTTGGTCTGGGGCCTCTCCAGTTCTCAAAGGAATTAATACATAAATAAATAATAAAATATAAGGGTATGTATAAGGCAGTTGCCACTTACTTACTTTTTTATCTTTTTTCAGCTATAATTTTGTATATTTATATTTCAGTAATCTGCACAGAACAAATAAATATTGCAAGCTGCAATAATCATATCCTTTTCAGCTGCTGCAGCACAAAAAAAAAAACTCATCTTGTGTTGCACTGGTACAATGGTATTTTATGCAAGGCAATTTAAACAGAGCATTAGTGCCCTAAAATAACATTTTATAACCCATTACAATGCAGTGCCAAAGACATATGGTTGCATTTGTCACTGCTTTTTATCCCTTTCTATTGTCTGTCCGACCTTCCCTCCCTCCCTCCCTCCCTCCCTCCCTCCCTCCTTCCTTCCTTCCTTCCTTCCTTCCTCCCTCCCTCCCTCCCTCCCTCCCTCCCTCCTTCCTTCCTTCCTTCCTTCCTTCCTTCCTTCCTTCCTTCCTTCCTTTCCCATAGCCAATTCTAAACTTTTAAGTGCTTTTTCCCAACAAAGAGGATTGGAATAAAGCGCAGTATTAAATAGCAATTCCAAATTTCAACATATTTAAAAGATACTATCAAAAAGGAGGCTAAGAAAATCCAGATGAGCAAGCATGTAATAACTGACAGGATGATAAAACACTTTGCTACCGTGTGGTGTTACTGTGCCTTTTTTTTTTTCTTAAATCAAAGGCAACCTGTAGCTATAATATATACTGTATCAATTTGCAAAATTCTATCCCAAACCATAATTATTAATATCTTCATAGGTTGGATATCAACAGTGTCACAAATTCATCGAGAGTAATTTCAACCATGGAGATGAAAGAGTTAAATATTACAGCAAAGGCCAGCCTAGGATAATCATTTGTCAAACTTTCTTTTCCAATTGCCCACACACTTTATGAAATGTTTTTACTACTGTTATTAATAGTACTTAGAATTTGCTCTCATAAACGTCATAAACTAAGTACTGTAATCCTCGCAATCTTGAAATGAATGTTATTCTCTCCAATTTACAAGCAAAACTCTAAAATGCTTTTCAGTGAAAATGTGCTGTATAATAATGCCTGACTCCATAACAAAAGATTGGGAAACAGCAGAAGAGAAGCTGAAAAATTGCACTAATTTATGAAGGAAATAATCCCTTCCTAACCACTTAAACTTACATTCTCCCAATTCACATATCAAGCATTTTTTGGCAATCTAATTTTGGAAAAATTTTGCTAGTCTGTTTACAAGATTTCAAGTGCCCTTTATTTATTTTCATTTCTGATTATTTAGAACATTCATGACCCACCCTTCATCATAAGTTCTCAGAGCAGTGAGCATGTACAGCGATGGAATAAAACTATGGATTGTTCCCTCTTTCCCCCAAATTTTACAGACCTAATTATACTTTTCTTAAAAAGAGATATGGTCTTACAGCATTTCATTAGCATCCAAAGCAAATGAAAATGCTGAGAATGAAGTTATACATATATGCCTGTTCTCGGGATATTTTTTAAAATCTAATCTATACTTTCCAATCACAATAAACCTTTATTAATGTGATAGAATTCATTACACCAGAATGGGGTGATGACTGCTAAATTAGATGGCTTTTAAAGAAAACCTAGGAAAAATAACTCTCAGATGTATCTCATTCCCTTAGTATTTATCTTTAATTCTAAGACAAGCCAAAGGTATTCCAGGAATATGGCTGAAGTTGGTAGAAAAATACTTCTAATTAATTAGACATAAAAGAGGATCATACTTTTAAACTTTTTTTTAATGAAAATATGTCTGCAGCATACTTGTGCATCAAATACTGGTATGTGTATGGCAATTCTGTGTGATTGCCACTTGGTTCAGCTTTTTCTGTAACATAACAAAGTGTCCCACAGCCAATTACCAGATGCCACTACTTCCATTTCAGGGAAAGTAGTGGAAGTGTAATGTTAATAAAAGAGGCAACAACACATGCTTCTTTACATAAGAGGAGGAAAGAATATAGGTAGACTTATTGACCCCATTTCCACTGCCCTTAACTTTCCACTTGCACAATACAATCTGAAAGACATTTTCCAACTTAATTTCACTTTTCTCAAGTCATACTCAAGTACACAGTTGCCCAACCTATGAGCCCAGAGCCACAAAGCACCCAATAAGCTTGGAAGATGCTCCTGGAGATAGCCTAAAGGTTCCTACCAAATTGCAACTTTTAATGTGACAAAAGGAAAATAAATACTGGGGAGTAATTCACTGTATTAAATTGCATTATGTTTAGATGATAGCACTTGGATAATCTTATCTGGTTTTAAGTTAAACAGGGATGAACATAAATAGTATTTGAATGAATTTTAGGGCCCCAGGCTGGTCTGGAAGTAAAAAAAAAGTCTAGTGTTTAAGGCTCCAGGCTAGAAACCCGGAGACTGAGTGTTCTAGTCCTGCCTTAGGCATGGGTGAACTTGGGCCAGTTACTCTCTCTCAGCCCAACTCACCTCACATGGTGGTGGTTGTGGGGAAAATAGGATTGTAATAATGTGTTACCAGTCTAGAAGTTTGTGGGGTTTTGCATGTTCTGTGACCTCTTCATTTTCTCCAGAACATTTTTTTCTGTTGATTTATTTGCATTGTGGTCCAGTAGATGGCAGCACATAGCCAACCTACTATGCTGATCTACAAAGCTGAATAGGGTCAGCCCTGATTAGTGCTTGCATGGAAAAACACCAGGAAATACAGGGCTGTAGGCTAGACAGGAAAATTAGGAGGACGTCTCAGAAGAAGATAATAATTTTACACATCTTACCATGCCCAGAAAACACTGTGAATGTGTCCATGTAAGGAATCAAGCTCAGCTGGAAGGTTACTTTTTAAAAAAAAAATTACATCATTTCTGCTTTTTCTATTTTCAGGATAGAATACAGGTGTTGTTAACAAACAACCTGTATCTCAGTTTTAATTCCCAGATATGTCTCACTTTGCTTTTGGCTCTACAGTCACCCAGTTTTGACATATATTTTTACATATATTAAATACCATGAATGAGAATCAGTTCGGTGTAGTGGTTAAGGCATCAGGCTAGAAACTGGGAGAGGGTGACTTCTAGTCCTGCCTGAGACACAAAGCCAGCTGGATGACCTTGGGCCAGTCACTCTCTCTCAGCCCTAGGAAGCAGGCAATGGCAAACCACTTCTGAAAAACCTTGCCAAGAAAACTGCAGGGACTTGTCCAGGCAGTCTCCAAGAATCAGACACGATTGAACAGATTAAAAAAGTACCATGAATAGAATCAAATTGTAATATTTTGGAATAATAATGAAAAGAGTCATATGTCCAACTGAATTCTAATGTAGTTTTAAGATGGTTCTTATGATACTGCATTAGTTGTTCTTGTGGTTTGTAAACTACTTTGGATGAATTTTTAAATCTAAAGTGTATCTTAAAGGTAAAGGTAATGTATAGGCATCTTGAAAACAGAACTGAATATTCAAAAAGTAAACATACTGAAAAATAAGTGAAGGGACCACTGAAAAAAATGGGAGGAAAGCTATTTTCATAATATTTAATTGAATCACTGTTAAAATCTTTCCCCTTTCTCTGTTTCAAGTTTTTCTTAATTGAATCACCATTTCTTGCCAGCTCTAGCTTAAATCTTTTCAAAATAAAGATCTATGGTAGCAGTTTGCTACAAGATGAAGTTTCCACAATATTTTTGATTGGAAATAAAATAGATGCCTATTTTGAATGTAAATTTCTTATTGCTTTTAGCAATCATTTTGTGTTCTAATTATAGCAATCTAAGTTGTAAACAACACATGCTGAGGTTTTGACAGTGAACTTCTGATGAAGCACAGAGTACAAATTTTAATTACACACAGTTCTAATACAGTGAACCTGCGGCAACTCTGTCATCTTTGAAATGGTTACAAAATGAAAAAAGTTTTTTGAAATATGAGTATGAAGGTAATGAGATCAATAAATGTCATCTAGAAAAAGTAATCACAATTCAGGAGACTCACCTTTCTGCAAATTCTAGAAATAATAGCGTAGCTTGGAATGAAGAATGGTTTAGCAGGGAAAACAGATAAAAGAGAAAACAAAAGGAGAGTTTATAATATCAAAAGCTACTCTTTTTTTTTTAAAAAAAAAGTACAGTTGTTAAAATAACTAGTTTTTTTTCTTTCTATACTTATTGCCACTCCAGACTTGTCTATGCATTCAAATTAAGGACAGTTACAATCTACCTTTTTTGTCCCATAAAGTCTGATGGTGATGTACCATTAAGTCAGTATCATCTCTTAACCACCTGACAGATTTTTTTCCAGGATAATCTGTTCCCAATCTGGTCCTTCAGATCTAGGTGCATCCGTCCCTGCTGTAACTGAGTCCATCTACCTTGCTGCTGGTTGTCCTCCTCTGTCTTTCTGTTTCTTCTGGCATCATAGACTTCTCAAGAAAGCTAGACATTCACATAAAATGGCCAAAGTAAGATAATTCTGCACCTCTGAGATGATTTGTTCTAGGATCTATTTGTTTGTTTTCTGAATATCCATGGTATCCTCATGAATCTTCAACACCAAAGATCAAAAGTGTCAATATTGTTTCAATCCTGCTTCTTTGAAGTCCAACTTTCACTTCTATATAGTATCACAGGGAAAACCATTGCTCACACAATTCTGATCTTTGTCCATATAGACACATCAGTTCATCTGTACATCTTTTCATTCCTACTCTACCAAATGCTACTCTGTAGCATATTTCTGAATAGATAACTAATTTGTTTCTATGTTAGAAAAAAGTACACTTAAACCTTATCAGATAAGTGAAGTGTGGCTGCTTTCTAGCATGAGAACAGCCCTTTTCTGAGATACTAAGAATATATATTGTTCTCTGCCACTTGTTAGCATAAGCCATTAAAGTAGCCAATTCACTGTTCAAGCAGAAAATGCCTTGGAGTAGAGAGTGCCTCTTAATATAAATATTTGTATTTAGAGGCATTCTCTACTACAAGGCATTTTCTGCTTGAACAGCTGTCCAGTACAAGTCCAGTTTAAACACAAAGATTCATGAGAGTTGATCTTAAAAATTGTCCATCAGCAGTTTTCATCTGAACAATAACACAAGCCCTTGTTGCCTGCTAAAGAAGAGAAAAAGCATCACCCTCCCAGGCTGAATGAACACACAGATTTGCTTAAAGTGTGCTTATGCTAAGTTATATGCAGAGTCACTTCTTCATGAGATGAGTGGCCATATAAATTTGATTAATAAATAAATAAATACCTCTAATACTATTATTCCAATACAGATACAGTACATTTCATCTTAGTGAAGAAGGCTACACAGGTGAACTGTATATTAATGGGACATACAGTCTTCTGACCTAATTGTGGAACAGCAGCTTCAAGTCCCTTTTTCTCCCTTCTTATGAATCTAGTAGAATTGGATTAGACAGCTGTTCAAGCAAGGATGCCCTCAGACAAAGGACAAACATTTGCCAGTTCTTCAAGTAATGACTCTCATCTGCCTATTCATTTAATATAGCCTAGGACTTCAAAGAGCAATGTGTCTAAACTGGGCTGGACAGCATGGCATAGTAATATGTTAATAAGAACTTAGAAATATCCAGAGAATTTCTAATGTTGCTACTCCTTTGTGGACACATTCACATATGGTTTTATATCTGCCAGACTTAAATGTTTTCTGCAGGGCATATGGTACCATTTTGTGTCTCCTAGGACACTTGTTTTGTTCTCTTGGTTTGGTAAATGAGAAGTACAGTTTATTAACTTTCTTCATTGGGATATCTGCTTACTCCATCAAAAACACAGAAACACAAACACACCTTTAAATAATTTGCTCTTTCATTAGTGCCAATTTGAAAGATTCTAGTTCAAATGAAGCTAGTTCTGTGCAATTGTTCTCTTAAGTAATTATCTCCTTCCATACTCTCTTACATGGATTTGACATTGAAAACCAATTCAATCTTGGATAGCTTGAATGAAAGCTATTTGGTTACACTATTAACAGCAATCAGCATTTACTGAATCACTTTCTACATTGTAAACAAACAGTGAATGGAAACACAGTATTAAAAGTTGGCTGAAACAAGAAGCTGGGTAATTTTGAAGAATAAATCCAACTTAAACGTTCCTGTTCTACTTTTTATCCAGTACTGTATGTATTGCATGCTACATCTGAAATATTAAGGATGCATAGAATATGTCTCTTAGAAATAAATTGGTGTGCTCCTAATAGACATTTGTCTTTTGTTTTGCATACTTCATTTTTACTTCCATTTCTGTTACTGTTAACAAAGGCAACTGCCATTGTGAAAGTTTGATTTGTTGTGAAATAATTTTCTGGGGGGGGGATTTCTTTAATCCTTCTTTCATTTTTATCTGATCTAAAACTGCCTGTGTTTTCTCTTGTCTCTTTTTAGTTTACTATTATGTTGTATAAAATATCCCCTCATAAAAGCTTTACTTGCATCCTAAACCATTCTTATGTCTGAACCTTTATTAAGATCATTATCAAAAAATTATTTTAACTTTTTACACTACTTTTTACTCTTCCTTTATGCAACAGTGTTTTGTTTAACCTCCGTCTGAAAGAACTGGTCTTCCTTTTAAATACTAAAGTCACTGGATTGTGATCTGAAAAAGTCTTTGGCAGTATCTCTACTTTGTGAACACTAGTAGCCAAATTCTTAGATATCCAAAATATATCAATTCTTCAAAAAGATCTGTGTCTTTCAGAAATATAAGTGTATTCTTTGGTATCACTGTTTTTGTATCTCCATGCATCTACAAACTCTAGATTGTCCATTATGTAAAAGAAGAACCTTTTGCTAATTTTCCTTGTATTGTTTTAATATCTTTCTCAGAGTTCTGTCCTGTTGTGGACAAAATTACTCCATTCCAATCTCTCATTAAATAACAATTTTCATGTGGTAAGTCCATTAGTTTGTCCATAAGTCCTTTGTAAAAAGTTACTTTATCCTCATGTGGAGCATAAATTCCCATTATCAAAGTCTTCACCCCATCTAAAGTAGCTTCCACCCCCAAATAGCTACCATAATCATCAGTCAATACCAGTTCTGGTTGTAAATTTTTTTGAGATGGCGCTGAGTCAGTATGTGTGTTTAGAATGGATGTGGTTTGTTGGAGGGTTTTACTATGTTGTGGAGGATTAGAGATTTGGAGATTCGGACTGTATGGTGGAGGAGTCTCTTGGGGTTGCTTCCCGACCAGACCAAACTGGATTGGTTTTCCATCTGGCCCATGCGGTTTCTAATTCTTGCTGGACTGTTTGGTGGCTTGGAACGGGGTTGTGTGTGGCGTCCAGGGCCCATTCCCTTACCTGGATCCGCAGCTGGATTGCGGCTTGGAGAACTGGCCTTGGGGGGTTGGAGCCAGTGGCAGCAGAGATTGTGGGACTGCCAGGAACATGGATTGGCAACCTCGCATGGGATGTGCTCCATGCATTTTGCATTAATTGGCGGCGTGGCAGTGGGAAGGAAGCCAGTGCCAATGATGGAGGAAGTCCCTACTGGCCTGCAGAAGGGACTATGCTGAGGAGCGAGGAGATGAGGACGATGCTGCTGGAGTGCGGATGAGGGCTACCTTTTTCGATCACAGTCGCTTGGAGGTGAGGGATTTTGCTGTGGCGGAGGCAGGGCTGAACCAGGCTGGTTGTAACTGCTGGGGCCCGGTACCTGCAATTCCTTTCCCTGCATGGGCAGGTAGCCATTTTGCCTCCCCCTTGGCTGAGAGCTACAAGGCGCTGTTAATAGCTATCCGCATGAACTGTTCTCAGTTGGTAGTCATCGTGACCCAAGAGGACTTGCTTGAAAGGACTGTAATTGGAATGGTTAGTAAAGCTGGAAGCTAGGTTTTTCCCTGTGATTCTGTCTCCCTGCCCTTGGGTGATTGCTGGGGATGGGTTTTTTGAATCACTGAGATTGTGTAATTGAGGCCTAAGTGGTCTGGTGAGAGGAGACTGGCTTATGGCATGGTATGTGTAAGGAATGCCTAAGACCAAATAAATCAGACTCTAAATCAAGTTTAAGCTCTGGCTTTTATTTAGAATAGAATGCACACCAGTAAAAAGCTGAGAGTGAGGGAAGCACGCCAAAAGTTGAATTAAATAGTCTCGCGCCAAACAGCGCTCCACCCCCACACTCCCTGGGTGTGCCCCACGAGTTCCACGGAGTGACAGGCCATCAAGACTTGTTCGGTGAGAGGTCGTCCAGCCCCATTCGCCCCGGGCATCACCCTGTTTTTCTTCCTGCGAGGTAATGGTCCATTACCGGGCGATTAGACCTCGATATTCCTCAAAAGCCCAGACGCGCCTTTCTGAACCTCACCCTGATCCTTTCTTTATCAGGGGCGTCAATGGCCAATTACCGGGCGATGGGACCTTGTTTGTTCAGTAGATCTCCCAACCCCATTACCTTCTTTGTCCAGTTTATCGCCCGCACCTCTCCAGCCATTGACACGCATCCGCGCTTTGTCATGCGAGCCGTTACGATGTTGCAAACATCGCAATGGCGATCATGACATACCACCCCCCTGAAGAAAATCAAGCCGAGGGCTTGGAGGGATATGCAACGTGGAAGTTGTGGACTAGCTCGGGGGCCTGAATATCGCAGGCAGCGACCCACTTGGGGTAGGGGAAGTGTTTCCAGCACATTAAGTATTGGAGAGAGCCACGAAGGTTGCGGGAGTCGAGAACCTCCTTGACTTCGAAGTGCTGCTGTCCGTCGATCATGACGGGTGGAGGGGGGGAGTGCGTGGGTGCCACCGGGAGGGGTCACTGGCCAGCTTGAGTAAACTGCAGTGGAACACAGGGTGCAGCCGCTTCAAATTATGAGGTAGATCCAAACGCACCGTGACCGGGTTACAATTTGTGTAACCTGAAAGGGGCCAATAAATTTGGGGGGCAGTTTCTTGGAAGGCTGAGGTGACTTGATAAATTTAGTGGAGAGATAAACCATGTCCCCTACTCGAAAAGGTGGCTGTTGGTGCCTGTGCTTGTCAGCCTGAAGTTTGTATGAGGTCTGTGCCTCATTGAGGGTGTCCTTAATGATGGGCCAGGAGTCCGCGAGTTTAGAACCCCAATCACAGGCCGCCACTACTGGAGACGGGGGCTGTGGGAGCTCGGGAATGGGGACGAAGTCCCGACCCGATACCACCCTGAAGGGGGTTTGTCCCGTGCTTTGATGCACAGCATTATTGTATGCAACCTCCGCAAAAGGAAGCAAATCCACCCAGTCATCCTGGTGGTAGTTGATGTAGGAGCGGAGGAATTGTTCAAGGGTGGCATTGAGGATCTCAGTAGATCCGTCAGTCTGGGGATGCCAGGAGGTTGACAATGCTTGCTCAGTGCCAATTAATTTCAAAAAAGCCCACCAAAACCATGAGGTAAATTGTGTGCCCCTATCGGTCACCAAGCGAGAGGGGCAGCTGTGAAGGCAGTACACGTGCACCAAAAAGAGCTTTGCCAGCTGTTCCGCCAACGGGATAGAGGCACAGGGGACAAAATGAGCCTGTTTGGAAAAATAGTCTTTGACTACCCAAATGACTGTTTTCTTTTGACTGGGTGGTAAATCCAGGATGAAATCCATAGAGATTTCATCCCAAGGGCGTGAAGGGTTAGCCACGGGCTGCAGCAGCCCCTGGGGTTTACCGGACGGTCGCTTAGACATTGCGCAAACAGGGCAGGATGCCACATACATTTTGACATCCTTCCTCAGCGAGGGCCACCAAAATTGGCGTCGGGTCAAGTGGAGGGATTTGAGAAACCCGAAATGACCAGCCTGTTTGCTGTCATGAGACCGGCTGAGGATAGTTGATCGTTGCGAGTCAGGGATGTATAAACGTCCCTCCACCCAGGTGAGGTCTTGTTCCATGGAAACCTTGTCAGGGTTGGCAAGGAGCCAGGGATCAGACTTTAATGCGAGGGCAAACTGTGCACGCAACCCACTCGGCATCTGTGGTTGCCTGCGGCCCAGAGCGGGCTGCACCGGAGTCGTTTGCAAGGGGGGGGGAGGCTGTTCCCGAGCGCGGCTCCGGGTGACAGCGGCCAAACCCAATTGAGACTCAGAGAGCACAGTCCCCACGACGTCGGAGATAGGCTCCGCATCCTGGGGCAGTCGGGAAAGTGCATCTGCCAAAAAATTCTTCTTCCCTGGAATAAACTTCAGCTGAAAGTTAAAACGGCTGAAAAATTGAGCCCAGCGAATCTGCTTAGGGCTGAGGCGCCTGGGCGTGCGGAGCGCCTCAAGGTTGCGGTGGTCTGTCCAGACCTCAAAAGGGCAAGTCGCCTCTTCTAAAAGGTGATGCCAAGCCTCCAGTGCCGCTTTTACTGTAAATGCCTCTTTTTCCCAGACATGCCAGTGCCTTTCCATCTCGGAAAATTTCCGGGAGAGATAGGCACAGGGCTTCAAGAGTCCGGCAGAATCCTTTTGTAATAGGATAGCCCCAATTGAAAAATCAGAGGCATCAGCCTGAACGACAAAAGGCCGTTCGGGGTCGGGATGGGATAAAATTGGCTCCGCTGTAAAGAGAACTTTCAACCGGTCGAAAGCAGCCTGACAGGCGGGAGTCGAATTGAGCACGGCCCCTGGGTTTTTTACCTTGCGCGTTTCCCCGATGCCTTTGGTCCGCAACAAATCAGTCAAGGGCAGGGCAATCTCCGTGAACCCTTTTGCGAAGGATCTGTAGAAATTTGCAAATCCCAGGAAACTTTGGAGCTGGCGCCGGGTGCGCGGGCGCTCCCAGCTCAAAACAGCCTGAACCTTAGCAGGGTCCATTTCGATGCCCTTATCTGAAATCCTGTAACCTAAGTAATCCAGGCGCGACTTATGGAATTCGCACTTGGAAAGCTTAGCATAAAGTTTAGTGTGCCGAAGCTTGGTGAGAACCTGTCTTACCAATCTTGCGTGTTCTCTCTCAGTTTTGGAGTATATCAGGACATCATCCAGATAAACCAGTACTCCTTTAAACAAATGGTCATGCAGAGCCTCATTAATAAGTTGCATGAAAACCCTCGGGGCCCCTGCAAGACCAAAAGGCAGTACCTTATACTGGAAGGAGCCCAAGGGACAGTTAAAAGCTGTTTTCCATTCGTCCCCCTCCCTGATGCGAATGCGGTAATATGCCTCGCGGAGGTCAAGTTTGGAAAAAACCTTTCCAGTCGACAAGTGTACCAACATATCTTTCACGAGGGGGAGGGGGTACTTGTTTGACAAGGAGGCTGAATTTAACCCGCGATAGTCTGTACACAGTCTTAGGGTACCGTCCTTCTTCTTGCGGAACAGAACGGGCGCTCCAACCGGCAAGTTTGTCAGTTCGATGAAGCCCTGAGTGAGGTTTTTATCAAGGAAGTCCCACAATGCCGCCAACTCCTTCGGTGTCATTGGGTAAATTTTTGGCTTAGGCAATGGGACATGAGGGAGCAGTTCAATGGCACAGTCCGTCTTGCGATGGGGGGGGGGTAACTGGTCCGCCTCCTCCTCCCCGAAGACGTCAGTGAAGTCTGTGTATTGTTCCGGCAACCCCTCCATGGGGGAAGCGTGAACTTGAGGGTCGACAATCTCAGCCCTCCCCACAGTCAAAGTGAGGGATTTCCCCTTAGCAGGCGCCTGGTAGAACCCATCCTCGAACGTTATCGTACGGGTCCTCCAGTTAATGTAGGGATTGTGGCAAGTTAGCCAGTGGATTCCCAGAACCACTATAGGCTTGCCCACCGGGGTGACCACAAATTCTATGGTTTCCTTGTGCGTGCCTATTTGTAGGGTAACATTCCCTGTACCCTGGGTGGCCGCCCCCCCCCCCGCCATGGAACCATCAAGTTGCTGGAAGATCAGCGGCTTCGGGAGAGGGAAACAGGGTAAATTTAGCGCAGCGACTAGGTTGGGGTGGATCAGGCATCTGGAACACCCAGAGTCCACCAAAGCCCCGACTTCAATGGTCTTGGAGCAGTAGCTCAGTTCAATTTTTATGGCCAGGATGGGACAGTCTGCACTCACCCTGGTGGTATCGCGCCCATTCTCCACCACCTGCCCAGCAGTGCTGTTTAGGACAGGTGGAAGGCGTTTTCCGCCAGCTGCTCCGGGGCGGCCAACCCGCCCCCCGCGAGGTAGACGTCCTCTTCTTCATCCGGGGTTGCTAGTGCCCCTGTCAGTCGTCGGGGAGGGTTGGGTGGTTTCTGCGGAGCCTTCTGCATCGGTCTAGGTGGGCGATCCGCCGTCCTAGCCTTGTGGCATTCTGCCGCACGGTGACCTGCCTTACCGCACTTGATGCATCGCCCACGGGCAAAGCGACGTTGTCTTTCAGCGTCCCATGTCGGGCCCGACTGTGGCACTGGCCCTTTCTCGCTGGGAGGACCCCTGTCTCTCTTAGTCGCCAGCATGAAGGTGTGCTGGGCGTGTTCAGCGTTCCCGGCAAGACAGATCCAGTCATGCAGTGAGTCCAGATCGTCTCTGTACAGCGCCCATTGCAACACCTCTCGATTGAGGCCATCCTTAAACATATCAATCAGGGTGGCCTCCGACCATTCAGGGACCTTACCTGCCAAGATCTTAAATTCTAGGGCGTAATCTGCGACTGATTTCTGCCCCTGATTGAGTTCTTTAAGAGCGCCTTTAGCCCTCTCCTTCGCCAGGGGGTCTTCAAAGTACTGCTTCAAGGTGGCCAGGAAGGTGTGGAAGGTAGCCAGGGCTGGGGCTCCGGACTCTGACATTTGTACATACCAGTCCATGGCTCTGCCCTTAAGTTTTGTGGCAATAGCCGAGATTTTAGCCCCTTCCGATGCAAAACAATGTCCGTATTGCTGTACGTAATTTGTTGCGTTGGTTAAAAAAAATGACAGGTTCGTGGGGTCGCCATCAAATTTTACTGGAAAGTCTTTAGCGATCCCACCAACTGGAGAAACCCCAACCTGTGAGTGAGTAGGGGTAACCCCCACCGGAATAAAACCACGGGGCCCTGGGAAAAAGTCCCATGCCTGGCCCCTTCCTCTCGGGGCCAGCGATAGGGTGGGTGGGATGCCGAGACCCCTCCCTGGGCCCTGCGCAGCAGCACTCTTTGTGAGCTCACTCACCACAGTTGACATGGATCGCAGCATGTGTTCTAATGATTGCACCTTGGACTCCAGAACCCTGATCCTGTCCGGTGTGACAGGATCGTCCATCCTTGGTGCTGCCAGTTGTTGCCCGATCGGCAGTCCTGCGAATTCCCTCTCGGGCGTCTGGGGGTATTGGAGTCTCCAAGTGGTGTGGGATGTCCCTGGCCGGGGGTCCGCTACGCCGTCCCACCTGAAGTGTTGTTGACTCACGACTCCCTCTTCCATCGAGGCCCTCCACTCCGGGCTGGCTCCAGGCTCCAAACTGGGGTGCGGTGTTGGTAGGGAGGGGGCTCGTGTCCCATCTTGGGAGTGCCGATTCCAGAAGCTGTCTGGTCGCCTCCCCTACTCACGTTGAGTCCTTCGCGTCTCCGCTCTGAAGCGCCGACTCCAGGATCATCCCCGGTTCAGTCATCGCTAGTTGCTTCTCTCACAAAAAAAAAATTCCTGGTAGAGGCTAGCGAGGTTCGTTCTTAAAAGACTCTCAGCTTTATGTAAGGAATGCCTAAGAACAAATAAAAGACTCAGACTCTAAATCAAGTTTAAGCTCTGGCTTTTATTTAGAATAGAATGCACACCAGTAAAAAGCTGAGAGTGAGGGAAGCGCACCAAAAGTTGAATTAAATAGTCTCGCACCAAACAGCGCTCCACCCCCAAACTCCCTGGGTGTGCCCCATGAGTTCCATGGAGTGACAGGCCATCAAGACTTGTTCGGTGAGAGGTCGTCCAGCCCCATTCGCCCCGGGCATCACCCTGTTTTTCTTCCTGCGAGGTAATGGTCCATTACCGGGCGATTAGACCTCGATATTCCTCAAAAGCCCAGACGCGCCTTTCTGAACCTCACCCTGATCCTTTCTTTATCAGGGGCGTCAATGGCCAATTACCGGGCGATGGGACCTTGTTTGTTCAGTAGATCTCCCAACCCCATTACCTTCTTTGTCCAGTTTATCGCCCGCACCTCTCCAGCCATTGACACGCATCCGCGCTTTGTCATGCGAGCCGTTACGATGTTGCAAACATCGCAACGGCAATCATGACAGTATGGTTGGTGGATGGGGGGATAAGGAACAGTGGCCCTTGATTAGCTGGAGGCCCTGAGTGCTGAATATTGCAGAAGTGCCTCGGGCATCAAGGAGCCCTTATTGGTGGATTATAGGTTATGTGTGAGGTGCGGGCTGTGGGCCTGGGCATGTACCTTGGTGGACAGAGGAGAGGGAAGGGCTCTAAAGGGATGAGAGCAGGCTATAACATCTCAGTAGTGACAGGTAGAGGGAGAAAAGGCAGGAGATGAGGGGCAAGGCATTTACAAGGAATCAGCCACAGGTATATTGTTCCTGTGGCACATTCCAGCCCCTCGAACTCACTCCTGGGCCCCGGATGGCAGACTTTCAAGGCCCTGGGTTATCAGCTGCGGCTACTGAATGCCTGTTCAGTATGTAATAAGGCCACCCTCATCCATGATCTGATCATGGATGAGAAAGCTGACCTGGCATGTATTACAGAAATGTGCCTGGGAGAGGAAGGGAAGTCCCTTTCTGAGATGTGCCCAGCTGGTTTCTGGGTGTGGCACCAGCCGAGACCCCAGGGTAGAAGCAGTAGGGTGGCGGTGATCATCCAAGATACTTGGGAGGCATCCAGTGGTGCTGCTCCTCAGATTGCCAGGTGCAAGACCCTGTTTATTAAGTTGGGTACTAGGAATCATTTGGGACTGTTGCAATTGCACCAGCCTCCCTGCTGTGTAGCAGCCTCCCAGTACTGCGCAGTACTGAATCTCTTTGGCTTCCAATCAAGAAGTCCAGAAGAGAACCGCCTTAGGTTTCTGGGATTTTTCTAGTAGAATTTGCTAGTGCCTTTTCAGTTGAGCAGGATTTTGCATTGTAGAGTGGAACAATAAACACTAGAGCTAGATCTTCTGATTTCAGCATGGTTCTTCGCTCTATATTCCTGACAAGTGGGGAACTGAACCTGGTCCCTGTCAAGTTTATAGTGTCCTAGAAGGGGAAATATCCTAGAAGTAAACTTCCATTTTTGTTTGCCACAACAGTGTTGTAGCTGTACCATTAACCAGACTTTAATATCTGGAGGTGTTACTATGTGGCAGCACATAATAAATGCATTTTTTCTTATGTGTATTTTTCCTCCAATGTTGCTATTGGTTTTACAACACCAGCATACTAGAAGTTGTATAAACTATTATTACAATGTTCATTACTTGTAATCTTACATTAGTCAATAATTATGTGTGAGGGTCTATATTTTTTTAAAATCTGAATATCTTGGAAAGAGATGGAAAGGTTGAGGCTTTCTTTAGTTAAGCCTAATGAAGGCTTAATACACCTTTCATATTAAAAATGAAAAATGACACCACTGACTATTGGTGTTTGCCAGATGAAAGTCAACAGTGCAGTCCTGCAGAGAATTTGAGGGCTAAATAAAAAAGAACGGCTTACAAGTAGTCCTTGTTTAGCAACTGCCTCATACAATGACTGTTCGCAGTTACAACAGTGATGAAAAAGTAACTTTGTGACCAATCTTTGCATTTATGACTTTCGCAGTCATAAATGTAAAGCAAAGGAAAAACTGAAGTAAGGTCATAAGCACAGTCGCGGTTTCACTTAGCAACTGCTTCACTTAATGACCAAGTTGCCAGTCCTAATTGTGGTCACTAAATGAGGACTACCTATATAGGAAAAAGCCCTTTATTTCCTCCATTTTAGGAACAGACTACCTGAATCAGCATTACATATCAGCTATGTATCACAGATTTGGAATGTGTCATTTAAAGGCAGTAGCAATAAATGTCATTCTTACATTCCATATGGATCCAGTTTATCACATCATTCTTCTGTAACTATATAATTGTAACACCATTAAAAACCAAAACCCAAAAGTGTTTCTTTTTGACACAAAATATAGCACTCATTGTTATATTGTTATGATGAATGAATTTACCATGGCTTAAGGGAAAAATTTACCATGGCTTAAGGGAAAAATTATATATATTGTATTAAATAGAAATATAATACATTAAATAATATTAAATTAATGTTTTGATCAGATATTGATATTATCAATCAATCTCAGAGTTAGTTTAATCTCACAGTTTATTTATTTTTGTAAAATATCCTGGGATTATTATTGAAGAATGGTATGCAAATATCATCATAACATTAATTAATTGATCTAAATTCTGAAGCCAGGTTTATCTCTGTGGCACTAAATTCATGCTTCAGACTGGCTGTTTTGATCATTTTTCTCATTTCAAGGATTTTCATGGATAACTGCTGATATTTTGCTTGTTGAGAGAGTTCTTCCTCAGTTAATCTTTAAATTCGCCTATTCTATTCATTCCTACGTCTTTTTCTTCCTGTTTTTTTCAGCTCTTCTTCAGGCCCATCAGCTGTGCCCTCATTTATTTCCTCTTTCAAGCCCTGCTTTAGGAAAACCTTCTTCAGTGTATCTAATTCCCCTTCTTCACAGTTCTGCAGTACAATTTACATGCAACTGCATTAGCTTACAAACTTTGCCTGTCAAAGTCCATCACGAAACATGTCACTTTAAATTCCAAAGAGATTGTCTAGTGAAAATTCAATATTCCCTAGACATCTGTCAGTGCTTAATACCTGACGTGAAACAATATATAATATTTGACATTTGAAAACCTGACTGTTAACACTGAATGGTATTTAACTGCATAATATGTAGTAGAGTTACACAACTAGCAGCCCCCAAATTCCTTTGATGTGACCCCAGAACTTGTCCAAAAACAGACACTGAATTCTAATTTTTAAAGCTTCAAAAGAGGGAACATGTACAACATAGGAAAAATAATCATACTATTTGGATTTAATTAGATTAATTTTAATTTTAATTTTAAATTAAACTTTAATTACTTCTATATTTGATTGACTCAAATATAATATTCCTTTTTGATTACTCTTTTGGAAGCTCCTCCCCCATATTATTTTCAAAGGAACTGCAGCTATGAGTTGAAAAAATGCATATCCCTGTAATACTTTTCCCCAACTTGGGACCCTCCAGATATGTTGAACTACAATCCTCATTAGTTCTACTTTGGGGGTTATGAGTTGTAGTACAATAATGCTGGTTGTCTCCTGCCAACAAATATTTAGCCTCCATTTCAAGAGTGGCCTCCCTTTCCTTCATTTACTAAAATTCACCATCTTCTTTCCCTTTACCCCTCACTTCCTCCTTCTCCACTTCCCAAGAGCAGACATGAAAAGAATAAACTTGCTGATCTGAGGTTTAGAACTGCTTCCTGTAGGATGCTCACCTAATATAGAATTACAGGGATAAGCAGCCATGTTGCATCTGTGGACTACATTTTCTATTAATTATTTAGTTTATTGGCAAAGTTGTGATGATCAGGTGACATCACTGGTGGGAGCAGGATGAGAACTTTCTGCCCATTTTTGGTTTTTTAGTCATTTGGTTTTTGTTTGATTTTATTTATTTATTTGGAGGATGTTAAAACAATTGGACGTTTAGGGTACCTAGTCCTTCCATTTTCTGCCAGAACTTGTTGAAAATCTTGCAACTATAACATCGCAGCCAATTTCAATAGCACAAACTTGTGGAATAGCAAGGAGACCCCCCCAAAAAAAAGGGGGGGTGGAGAATGCATGCAGGCCAGCTGAGATTTAATATAATAGGGATGAGAGGATTACGAAAAATCTTAAACAGGTAGCATAAACATCCAATTGGGAGATTACCCAAAGGCAGAGAATTTTAGTAAGGCATTATTCATAAGCTATTATGTTTTCCTTTCTGCTTTGATAAAGTACCCATTACGTTCTCAGCAAATAGTCCTGTGAAATTATGCAGCAGAATAAAGCCATAGAATGCTGAAGTGCCTGAAGCACTTCAAACAGCAGGTAGCTAATCAGGTTTAGAAAGCCCATGTATTAATAACTCCTTGTGACTAGAAAGCCAATCTACTTGAGAAAAAATTGGGCTAGAACCTTTTCCTTCAATGCTCTGGCTACTGTAGAAGGCTACTGATGGAGACCAGACTTCTCCCCCATTTCTTTTCAGGGCATTATGGAAGTTAACTTAAGCAGTTGCAAACCCAAGGATATGTTTCTTATATTGTACAGAGTTCATAAACTACTTGATACCCAGTGGATGCCTACAAGGAGAGAGACCAAGGAAGAAGCGATATGCTCTGTGGAGAAGATCAACCCATTAATTGGTCTCAAAAATGCTGTGGATGAAAGAGAAAGGAAAAGGAGAGAAAGAGAAAGTGGTAAGGACAGGAAAGAGAACCATTGGACAGCAGCAAGAAAGTAGGAACTTAGTGGCTAAGGGCAGATGTCAGCTGTATAGGAAAGGCAGGCAGTTGCTGAGTTGAAAGAGTAGGGAAAAAAAAAGAGTAGGGTCCCTTTGCCTTACCAGGATGCTCAAATTAGTAACTGTATCCCAGAAATAGGAGAAATGCTTATAGCTGAATTGACCCAAAAGCTCCAAATGACAAAATATTTGGCCACAATAACAGGCAAAATCCTGTTAACAGGGAATTGCCTATGACTGGGATGATCAGATCCTTTAACGACCATCACACTCTCTCATGCAGAGATGTCGTGTGGGGCACAATTAGTTTACGACTGAGGATATCCAAACTACATACCTGCAAGAGCAATTAAGAAAGAGAAATAATCAGAAAAGGAGTTCCAGCCCATTCCCAAATGAACTGTCCTCAGCGACAGATCATAATTAACAAGACCTAGAGACAAAACCCTACCTTGAGAGGGTGAATGTTCTGTGCATTTAGAAGCTATCCATATTGCTATAACCATGGAAGGTATTGAAAATTACTTTGCAACTTTACTGATCTCATTCTGGTTTTTGACAAAAACAATAGAAGAGAAGGTGGTTTTGATCTTCCGTTCACCAAGGAACTCATGACAGTCTTCTCTCTTTTCAAGGTTCTTCTGCAGTTGGTGAAATAGTGAAATGTTACAGAAGTATAATCCCTTTAAGCCCCTCAGGATTTTGACATCTCATTTTCCTGCCTGTGAAGATACAGTCTAAGCAAAGGCTGGAAAATAAAGAACAGCTGACTATTTCTTACCAGTCCCTAACAATTACAGGTTTTGCTAAGGTTCTCTCAGAAGGTACTTATTAACTTCACTAAATCCATTTTACAAAAGTGACATTCCTCCTCCAACCTTGGATTAGAAAAACAAGCACTTGTGCAGAAAATGTCCACGTTTCACTTTTTTGCATGTTCTACTGTAAATCTGGTGCATAACGATCAAGAGAAATTCTTTATTTTTCTTAAAACTCAACAGAAACAGTCTGCATTGTCTGTAAAACATTGTTTACTGTTTATAATAAGGTTCTTTAAATTAAGTGGTACACTAGGGTACTTTTAAGTCTTAATGTAATATACTCTTTAGAAGGTGAGAACATTGGAGATATATTATTTCCAATGAAATGCAACTCCTTCTCTTGTAATAATGCCGTTCCTATATTGAATTATGTCATATAAACCCAATTAAAGTTACAAGACTGTCTTAATTTCCTGCATGGGAGAAATGGGAAATTATCTCAGTACTACGTTCAATAATATCCGTATAGAGACTTCCAAAGGATTGTGTCTTGGAATCTGGAAATTAATGTAAAGGGGGGAAAAAAAACCTTAGTTTTTCCCTCAAGGAAAGCACAAATAAGAAGCTCGAGTTAACTGTATTGCAAACGGAGAGAAAAATCAATGCAATTATTCATGTCCAATGTATAAAAACCTGAATAAATTTGCTCTTTTCAAACAACTTTTGCACTAATAATACCAGTTGTGCCCTTTCCTGAACCAAGAGGCACTGAGCACAATAACCCCTGTATTACTAACACCCCTCTGTTAAATTTATGTGGGACTGCCCTTGAAGACGGCTTAGAAGCTACAGCTAGCACAGAACCTGGCAGCTTTTTGCTGACCAGCATTAGCTGGTTTGCTAGAATCATACGCATTCTGTGGGAGCTGCATTAGTTGCCAGTGGGCTTCTGTTTGCAAGTGAAAATGTTGGTGATCAATTATAAACCCCTTTATAGCTTGAGCCCCTTCAGGGCCATTTTTGTCATGCTGACTACACAATCTAATTTGGCAGTGGGGGGTGTTCTGGGTACCCATCCTGAAAGAAATCAGGGGCTGTGATCCAGAGACTGACTTTCTCTGTTTTAGCCCCCTCCCTCTGAAGCAGCTGTCCCCAAAGGTTAGGTGTGCCCCTATCTTGATTATTTTGAAAGCTGATGAAAACAGTCTTCTTTAAGGGAGCATTCAGACTCATTGGATGGCAGTTATGGGTTTATTTGTAGCTTTTAATCGTTTTGCTTATTTTTTATTTGGCTTTAAGAATGGATTTCATCACATAAGCTGTTAAAACTGGAACAGTAAGCAACATATAAATTTTGGTAATTAAATTAAATAAAGTGGCTGAAGAGTGGAAAGAACTTAAAATGTGGTTTCCAAAGTTTTCTTTTACCATGGTGGCTTATTATAACCTTTACAGCTCACTCTGTATGCAACAGCAATGCTTCATTTTTGACTCCATTAGTAAGATGCTGAATCAATTATTTAGATTACTAAGATTCTGAATACCTGTAAATGATAAAGACGTGATTGTACTAAGTTCCTATATTATTCTATAAAATTCTTCCAACTATTCCTTGCCCCAGACTATCGCAGGCATCTGGTAGAAATCACAATGATGTCACATGAGTCACACTGTCATTGCACAAATGATGAACATTACATAATTTGCATTATCTAGGCAAATTGATTGATTGACTGATTGATCGATTGATTTAAAACCCTCCATATTCCTCACAACTTCCTGAGCCCATCCATCCATCTAACCCAAGGTATACATGAAAAGCCATGTTTTTAAAGAACTTTTAAAGTGGGGGCCTTGGGAACATCAGTGAGATATTGTTTCAAAGGGTAGGTACTGCAACAGAGAAGGCCCACTAGATGACATGGCTTAACTGAAGGGACCCAGAGCAAGTGACCCCTGTCAAAATGCACATTAGGGGAGAAAGGCAGCCCTCCAGATAGGTAAGGCATGTGTATCCCCAAGGAGACAAAACAGAGATTGGAGATGAAAGGAATTACAGCTATTACAAGCAGGCGCACAACGGGGAATACACTGGGCTGATGGCAGAGCATACTCAGGGCTGCCAGCACCAATGCATTGCTTTCAGTGTGTATACCCCATTGTGTGCCTGCTTACTCTTGTAATCCCTTCCTCTCCAATCTTTCTGCTCTGCAAGGGGGGAAAAGAAAAACTGCTTGTTGGGCACAGGACAACATATACTGACTATAATGGCAATCATGTGATTGAAGGATGCTGCAAAGGTCATAAATGTGGGCATTGGTCATAAAGTTATTCTTTCAGTTACTGTGATAACTTTGGTCGCTGAATGAGGCAGTCAGTAAGCGAGGACTATCTGTCTTCATAATGACTGAGCAATGTCAGTAGTTCTTGGTTCTTCTGTGGTTAGTAGAAATCAGGCCTTAAGATAGATGGATAGATAAATTTTTAAAAAAAACCATAGAAAACAGTTGAATAGTTGGCTTGCCTAATTGTTAACAGTTAGTTTCATAAGTAATCGTTAAAATGTAAACATTTTAAACTTGTCAATTATTTAATGTAGCAACAGAGTTTGAAAACAGTTGCCCTGATCTGGCAAAGAGGAAGCAGTGTTTAATAGATTTCTGTGCCTCCGTTTTTCAATCATGGAACGATATGTGATTCCACATGTAGAGAAAGTAATGCTATTATTGCCATTTTAAACTTGCAAATTAATAAACTGGTTTATTATGACCTGTTGTGTTCATAGAGTTACCTAGATAAAGGTGGATGTGCTGGTAGATGACCATGTTGGTCACCTCCACAGGGTGCCATATGAGTTGCTGTATTTCCTTACCATGAATGTAAGGAGATGAAAAGACAACCAGTAAGGTATGTCTTAGAAGAATGAACATTTTTATTTCTCTTCAATTCCAAAGTAAACCCCAGTTGCCAGGACTGCTTATCTTCCATTAAACCTTCTAATTCAGTGAACCCATGCACCATCCCTAATCGGCACAAACATTTTTATTTCCGAATGTCCTTTTGCAAATCCTTGTGTTTTGGGGTAGCACTGGCTTTGCTCATGCCTCCTGCCTCCCAGTTTCTGGGCACAAGCAAGCTATCGCTCAGAGCCCACTGCAATACACAGTTACATTGTATAGAAGGAAAACTAGCAACTCTACCAGGGAACATGTTTTTAATCTTAATCCTTCAAATCAGTTTACCCAGTTTGATTTTCCCTGCTTATATAAGCAGCCTTTTTAAGTGAATCCAATCATAATCCTTTTAGTCAATTTAACAAATCCTATAAACAAAGTTGCCTGGTTTGGTTTTTCCTACATGCATAGGTAGCATCTAACGAACTGTTGCTTCAGTTCACTTCTAAATTCATTATCCTCCGTTCACACAGAGGCAGGAGTGCCCACAGCAAACCACAGTGACAACACACATCTATTGATCATGCAAATGCTGCTATTATAGATTTATATTCTGATCTCTGACTTACTGTAAGTACATAAAGTAAGTCATAGCATTTTCATGGTAACACTGTCCAGCACGTTTTGTCAAGAGAACCAGTCTGGTCTAGTGGTTAAGGCAACAGGCTAGAAACCAGGAGTCTGTGAGTTCTAGTCCCACCTTAGGCATGAAAGCCGGCTGGGTGACTTTGGGCCAGTCCCTCTCTCTCAGCGCAACTCACCTCACAGGGTTGTTGTTGTGGGGAAAATAGGAGGAGGAAGGAGTAATAAGTCTGTTCCCTGCCTTTAGTTATTTATAAAAATAATAAAGGTGGGATAAAAATAAATAAATAAATAAGATTTCCCCCCCGCTTTGTCCCTTCATGGATGTCCATGCATAGAGGTTCTCCACTGTAATCTACAACCATGGCTAAGGTGAAAGTGAAAGTCTGAAAAAATGGTCGCCATGCTAGACTTTCAGATCCCAGCTTCCAAATCCCAGTCACTTTTTAAAGGAGGATATGAGGAATGATACCTGACAACAGGGGGTTCTGTTTTGTTCTGTTTTGCAAACAGCCAAACAAATGCATGCATCATGTAATGCAAATGTGGAAGATGATAGGCTAACAATGTATGTTATTGTGTTTGTGTGTGCGGAATGGGAGATTTTTGTCCCTCCAGGAGTTGTGATAGTTCATGGGGTGGGAAGCATCTTGAATCTCATTTTCTGCAGTATCTTATTAGCCAGCTAATAAGTACAATTGGCTCATGAAATCCTCTGTTCTCAACATTCTGAGGCAGGCAGAAGTGAAGACAATGGAAGCTTGCCTTAAGTTGGCCTGGAAGAAAGGAGAGGTGGAAAATCACACCATGTGAAAATGCCCTCATCTCTAAACCTATGGGATTCTAAAATAGCTATGATCAAATAGGGGTACCATATCTGGTCTGCAGAAATCCAGACTGATCACTGGAAAATTACAGAAAACTAACCTTTTGCAGTCATCTCGTGTGTGTCTGGATTCTTGCAGTCCAAATATGGTATGCACTTTTGTCAGATTTACAGGTACTTGTATTGACAGATCTCTTAAATAATTCCATCCCGTGAATAGCAAAATGTGTGCTTATAGATGTGTCTGGGTGTTTTTTTTTAAAAAGCAACAACAATTAAATTTCGCAGAGGGTTACATCTTGAATACACAGAAAGTGAAAGAGCTAATGTAGGTATCCTGACATTTTCTAACATCTGAGTGTTAACCCAAGGCTTGACTCTCCATTAAATAATATTTCAAGTTGTGGCTCAGTTAAGGTACATAAAATGCTTTTCATATGTAATAAAATTAGAAAGTACTGTGATGGCTTTAGAAAGACCTTTGAGATATTAAGATCAGCAATTTTCAAAATAATGTGTGTTAGATAACAAGAGTATCCTTATCTTATCAGAAATAAAATTAATATGTCTTCCACTATATTTCATCTTATTGCCATCCAATTTCTTACTTGAAAGACTCAAGAATGAAGTCCAAATAATGTCCTGTACTGACAGTCTTTTTCAGCAGAACATTACCATTTCTGTTGATGATTGGTCCATGTGGTAAAGTTGAGGTCAGAAATAAAAAGGAAGAGATAATTTGGGTATAAATGTCAACAAAAACAACAGAAACCAACATGCTTTATCTAAAGACCTGAACATGCTTTATTTATAAAAGTTGACTACAGATAACTTATATGGCTAAAGGAGTAATTTTTTATTAAACTGTTTTTTGTCTAGAATCAATTTATTCCATACCAGGTAATGGAACTCAAGGCCATATATGCCATAAAACTCTGTCATTAATGATTAATGTAATCTTTGATTTGCAAATACTATGCACTCAATATTAATGCTTGTTGAAACCTTCCAAGGTGCTAACAGGAAAAGATAGTCACCGTAGATGGGGCTTAGTCTGGATTTCAAAAAAAAAATTTTTTTTTAAAGTTCATTGACTGACTGTTCATGCTGGGACAATCCATGGTTTGTTTTTAATCAATATGTTGAAGAAGCTACAATCTATGGGTTCTAACAAATGCTAAGCCATAACCAAACAAATGATTATGTTTTGCTGTTAGTTTTAGCTTGGGGATTGTTGGGGTGATTTTTTAGTAGGGTGTTATTTATGGATTATTTTTATATTGATATTTTACACTGTTTGCAACCCAGTCATCAGAAGCATGTGAGGCATTTGAGATCAATACAATACAATACAATACAATACAATACAATACAATACAATACAATACAATACAATACAATACGTCTTAACACAGAGATTGGCAGCCTTTACAGATACTAGGACAACTGTTGGATCCTGGCTATCCCATTTCAACAAAATTTTGTGGAATCCCATATGAGAACACTAGCAAGATTTTGCTAGCCTTTTGCAGGATCTTCTGAAATGTCACTACTTTTTTTTCTGGTGGCAGCCAGGCCACCATGAAAGTTTGGGCAGTGGTGACTACAATATTGCTCACCCTTCGCTTAATGTGATGTGTGAGCCCAGCAAAGGTATGGCCTTTGGACTGTTGCTTAATCTTGGGCTTGCTTATGTCACTGATACGTTGTAAGAATAACCTGGAATAGACAAAACTCCGTCTGTCTCTTTCACCTCTCTGGAAGAACAGAGACATTCAAATATAATAAATATGTGCAAATGAAAATAATTAGAAAATTCAAGTCATAAATATACATGACTCAACATGCAAAAGACAGTTTAAAGAGCTAAGATAGAGATAGATCAGTTTATTATTGTCCATTTTGATTTCTATCCAGCTTTTCCTATGGGCTCTGAGAGGCTTACAGTCATTTTCTTGGGGGTAAGATCCAGGATCCCTACACTGCAACTTTATCTCTTACCAATGAATACTCACTGGATCTTAGGAAAAGGAAAGAGTTAATGATTTAGCAAACAGCAGGCACATCGAGCACTCTTAATTTGAGCAAATAAGTTAAACAGAGAGGGCTTCAGTCCACTTCTTTTGTCAAATCTGTATAGGAATTTGTTCATCTATCCTTTTCTTCCACTTGATGCCAGATAACTGAATCCATGCAACTAAATCTAGAGCAGCTTTTTCAAATATTTGGCCAGGCTGTCAGAGAATCCTTGGAGTATTGTATTCCACGTCATTGTGTGCAGAAGGAATCCCATGTGAGCCCCACTTTTGCAAGCAATGGCTGAAACAAATGTTGCAAAACATTTTTGGCAGGGTTCTTTAATATCCCCTATAGATGAAATGAGAACATATGCATCATTAATGGAAGCTACATAAAATAAATATTCTTTCCTACACTAAGTTTTTATATGCTTGTAATTGTACTATAAGATTATCCAGATAATCATTCCCTCATCATAACAGAGGGAAAAGTTTTTATCAGGCATTCATTATCAGATGATAATGGCATTAACTCCATAGATCTGACTCCCATATATGCAAAATCACTGGTTATTTTATTACATATAATTAAATATAATAATAATAAAGATTAACTCGCAAGTATAAAAACAAATCTAATTCTTCATAGAATTATTTAAAGCCTTCAATTTATGTCCTCTGAAGGGAATCCATAAAGATACCCATCCCAAAAATGATGTAATAGACTATGTTTTTAAAAAACATTTACACTCAAATTCAGGGTAGATATTTAAGAACAAAAATTATATTATTCATATAAAACTGTTGATAAATATTATCAGACTACAAGATTTCTCTCTTCCACAGAGGATTCTCAGTTAAGTAGAGCAGAGGCAGGAAAATCAAGATAACAGTACATCCCTAGATCGGGGTTTCTCATCCAGGGTTCTGTGGAACCCCAGGGTTCTGCAAGAGGTCACCAGGGGTTCCCTGGGAGATCACGGTTTATTTAAAAAATTATTTCAAATTTGGGCAACTTCACGTTAAAGGCCCCACACCTTCAAGTTGCCAAGGTTGAGAAACGCTGGTGTAGCGGTAAGATAAGGATATGAGGATTTTTAAAATTATTTTTAGTCCAGAAGCTGTGGCACTTCAGGGCACAGGACACCTTTTGAATTCCCCCTCCCCTTTTGCAGTCTCCTGTTGGTCAGCTGAAAAGAGAGCAGATTGAGTCATGGTGTCCCTGGGCTGTTTGCAGTAATTCAAGCCAGCAGTAAAATGAGGATGACTGAAAGTCAGCTTGAGATTCATTTGTGGGATATTGGAGATGGAGGTAGATACAGACTGGATACTGATGTGTAGAAGTGTCCTGGAAATTTATTGATTTCATACATTGAACAGTACTTCATTGAAATTGGATTCTAAGACAATGTACCATCAATTGTTATAAAAATAATAAAAAAGAGCAAAGAAAATCCTTAGCAAAATATTAAAATTAAAAAAAAAGTTTAGGAAATAGCATTTTCATTTAATGTCAAAAGGACTGAATATAAGCAATTTCAACAGCTGGAGAAAGAACTTGGCAGATCTTAAGATACTGGGAAGTTAATCTAGGAAGGCATGTTCATGCAAATATTTGATACCAAAGCATATGGGGTTTCAATGGTAAATAAGAGAACTTGTGCTTGTCCATCATAAACGCTCACTAATAAGTTCCATATTTTCACAATATAAATGGAGCTAAAAACTGGTCAGGATCTGCTTTCATTCAGTAATAAATAGACCAAGGTTATCACAGGGACATTTTTGTCCTTCCTGACAGCCCAGAATGTTATCAGCTGAGAATTTCTCCAACTTTTTAACAGCAGTTAAAGGAGAGAGAGAGAGCGTGCTACTATTTAATGAGATCAGAGAAATGGCAAGAATGTTTGGGAAAAGATTCAATTGGGACAAAAATTCAAGTGGATCAAGAGAAAAGATGGAGGTAGAGCAATTTGGATGTGCAGTAGAAAGGATAAGAGGAAAGCTGCAACTTTCTTCATTGCTGCCATTGTTGGGAGAGAGAAGACAACACCTGAAGAAGTTTGTCACCATCTTTACTGAAGAGGTGGATCAGACTTGGTTGTGAGGTTTTGTGGGAGTAGCAGTACCACCATTTGGCATCAATTGTTTACATAATGGTTTACATAATAGCCAATGTGCTCTGAAGCAATTATTTGGGGAGGTAAAGGAACCTCAACCTTGTGATTATAGCAACAGCCCCTTTGTCCCCCAGGAAATGCATCTGGCAAGAGACTGGTTAGTTGTGAGAGAGGTGGAAAGCTCTTCTTTCTCTGAGTGTAATACAGGGAGCGGTGGGAGGAGGTGAGCCCACCCCATCTTTCATTAGAGTGCAAAGTGGCCTTGGTGAAAGGAAGGCTGAAGGTGGGGAGTTATGCTCCTATGAAGATAAACTGAAAGAATGATCAGTGTTCAACCTGGGGCTGGAAATGGAAGAATGTGTGAAAGTACAACATGGTGGCCAATTTCAAATATTTCAAAAGATCTCCAAAGAGGATTGCTTATTTCTAAACCATAATAAGATCACAGAAATACTTCCTGCAAGCTATTTAGAAAATGTCAAAAATTGTGTATGCTTGACCTTAAAGCTACATTACAGCTGTCATATTACTGTATATATAGAACTACATATTATATACAAGAATTGTGGAATCCTTGCATGTAAAATGAGGGAAACAAAACTAGAAGGTAAAGATACATCACTCAAACAACCTGGTAAATACCCACTTAGCTATTTGTCAGGGACAAAGTGAAACTAAAAAACTTGAAAATTGCTTCACAACAAACTGAGGGAATTCTGCCCCTGTATGATTTTCACATGACTCCAGGTTCATTTTTCCTTTCATTTGGTTGGATCCAGGCTAAGTTAGTCACATTTAGACTCCAGCGAAAACAAAGTAATGGATTTCAGTGGCAATTCAATATGACTAACTAATAATGATTCTTCAGCAAAGGATCGTTACCTTGTCGTGGTGCTGGAGCTTGAGCACGTCAATGATGCCATGAGCTAAACTGTGAAGGGCCACCCAAGACAGGAAGGTCATGACAGAGAGGTCAGACTAAATGCGATCCCTGGGGAAGGTAATGGCAACCCACCCCAGTATTCTTGCCATGAAAACTAAATGGATCAGTACAACCAGAGATATGTCAGTATACCATCGGAAATGCTGATGCTAGGGAGAGTGGAAGGCAAAAGGAAGAGGGGCCGACCAAGGGCAAGGTGGATAGATGATATTCTAGAGGTGATGGGCTCGTCCCTAGGGGAGCTGGGGGTGTTGACTGACAGGAAGCTCTGGCGTGGGCTGGTCCATGAAGTCACGAAGAGTAGGAAGCGACTGAATGAATAAACAACAACAAATAATGATTCAGTTATAAGTATGGCAACGGTTTATATATGAGTCTGCATATTTCTTACTTTAGATTGAATTTTTGTATTATATATAGCTATACTATATATTATAGTAACATTTTACCAAATAGTTACCAAAAATAAATTATGCCTTTTGCATGCCATATTTCTCACAATATCCAGCTATAAACATTAGAGTAATGTATATTGCACCTAATGTTGTAAAAATAACTGCATAGATTATCAGAATTATTGATGAGAATTCATCTTTTTAAAAATTACCATGGCAATAAAAATAAATTTTCCCCGAGATGCTTGTATTTGAGCATCAGAACCTACTGTGTAGAATGCAATAAAAATTATAATAAAAAATTAAAATACACTAATAAAATAATAAATTAAAACAATATTTTACAAAATATATTTATCAAAAAGGTATGTAGAAGGGAGGTAAACTAACCAAACAGAATCCATCCAATATTCATACAGGGAAGGCCTCAGTGAAGATAAAGATCCTCAAGAGGTACCTAAAAGGTGCAAGTGGCACCTGATCAACTTTGGTTTGGGAAGCTAAGCAGAACTGGGCCTTTTAAACATTTGGATAGGAAACTACCAGGGAGTACCAAGGTGTAGGCTTCATCCCAAAGGAAGCCAAAAGCAAGCTACTTTCATACTGTTGTCAAGAATATTATCTGGATGTGTCCATTAAGTTGCAAGTCAATCTTGATTTGAAGAAAACCTCTCATTTAGATGTTTTCTGAATGACAGGTCTTTCAGAATAAATATGTCATCACAGAATATCTGCCTGTGAGTAACCACAAAATACCATAGCAATACCATTCCAGATGTTTGTACTGCTCAACTAGGTCTGAAAGACAAAGGGAGCCTTTTAGGTATTTGTGATGATTTGTGAATGTACAGCCCCCCCCCAACTCCATTACAACTCTGGGTGGCACACAATATAACTTCAAGAAAATGACAAAAACAATATAAAAATTGTATCAAAGCAAAATAAGAAAGCAGACATCTGGAAAATATTACTACTTCCCACAGACCAGTCATTTCCACAGGGGCTCTACTTTAGCCAAAGGTTTGGTGGAAGAGCCAGGTTTTAAGAGCTTGCTTAAATAAAGGCATGGTGGGGACCATATGAATCTCTAAGGGAGATCATTCCAGAGGGCAGGTGCTGCGTCCTGGTCCCATAAGGTGGCATTCTTTAATCGATGAGAAGCTGAGCAAGCCTGCTAGATCATACAGGACAGGCAGCAACCACAGGAGACAGATGGTCCCTCAGATTACCAGGCCCTATGCCATGACTGGGTGGTGGTTGGCATAATCCTCCAATCCAGAGAGGTCATCTGCAGAAATGGGTTAGGGTTTGGGTTTTCAAATGAATTTAAAATTAAGTGCTGTATATGCAGCAGTATTAGAACTAGTTGCTGTTACTGAGAAATAATTCTAACATAGAGTTGGGGAAAAAACCTCCTACTGAATCCAATGCACAAGTAATCATCCAAAGTGGCTTTGAAAAAAAAAAAAATCTTCTCCAAATGTGCTTCATTTATATCACAGCAAATCTATAGTTATTCCCTCACAAAGGATGAGAAAATGCATGCAGCATGAAAGGAAAGATGGGAGATCGAGGTCTAATCATCCTTCCCAAATTAGATTTGAAGAGCCTTTAAAATACTGTAGAAACAATTAGAGCTTTCTGTTTGACAGGTGGGCAACTTTCTGAGAAGTAAAAGATGCAACTGGTTTCCTATCAAGCTGGAAAGCCACATGTAATGCCGCCAGAAAAGGAGTGATATCACAAGAAGGATGGGGCTGATTATTTTTAGGCCTGATGGCTCTGGTGGGTGAGTTGATTGGTTTTTGGAGTTTTGGGGGGAATGGGTAGGAATGGCAGCAGGAACCCTCTGAAAGGTAAGGTCACCCCAATTTCTACCTTAAAAAGTCATCCAACCTACCCCAAAACTGCCAAAAATCACAGCAGCAAAGCAGCTAAATTTCAGTTGTAAAAATTTGGGGCAATGGGGGGATGTTAAAGATAGAAATTGGAGCAGTTTGCCTACCACTCTCATTTCCACCCTTATTTTGGAAGACTATATAGCTGAAAAATCAGCCATTTTGCTGTCAACTTTTTCTGGCCCAATCTCGGAAGGCTGAAGATGGGGTGTTGGGGGACTACATGCAGCCTGTGGACCACATTTCCAATTACTCCTTACTCATAGATTAAGACAACTGATATAAATGATTAAATTATCACATATGGAATAAAAGTATCTTGCAAATATTAGGTTGTTGTTAACAGTGGCATCTGTGAGGGGTGGGATGTGCAAGGTAGATGGAGCATCACAGGAGAAACCCTGCCCCTTCTGTATGTCCATAAATGTACAAAAGGGGTGGGTTTGCATCACAATGCTCCATTCACCATCTTGCCAATTTTGATCCCACTTCCCCCAGATGTCACTGGTTGCCAGTACAGTATACAGAAAATGTTGATTCAATGCCATACCAATAGGTTAGCACTAAATATTTTTGCAACTTTTATTGTGGTATTTCTATGACCATTCCCATAGTCTAGGATCAAAGGGTGCTCATTCAACAATTACTATTTTAAAAAAAAATGGCTGAACACATGTTAATGTCATGCAGCCTAAAGCATCTGCTTGTTAGCCGTTGTCATCCAAATCAATGTGTCTGGTTGTTTCAAATTAACTTGGCGTGTTATTCTGCTTCAATAGTGCCATGATAAACAACGCAAGTGATGTGATCGGCCATTTATCAAATTTGGCATAATAAATTATTAGGAATCTTGAACAGTCATGTTCTGGGCAAACACTTCCTAATTGCTAGCACTATTGAAAGGAAACACACTAAAAATATATATTGTGCAGCGTCAGAAAAGAAGACACGCTATTGATTGCAGGATGTATTCAATTACTTCATTTAGTTCAGATATTGGGTGTTCAGAGGCTGTAATTTCTTTCATTTTGTTTAGTACTGCTGTCATTTTTCTTCCAAACAGAAAGCAAAATAGTATAAAGCAAAGGGATAGCAATAATTCATTTTGTTAGAACTAAGAAAACTAGGCAACCTATTCTTATTCCAAAATTTTGAGTCTGATTTTTTTTCTTCTCTCTTTCAAATAATCTTAAAACTAGATGTCCCCTGAGCTTTAATTTCATATACTTTTGCCCATCCTATTAAGCATCAGCATCTATGTTCCTTATTTCCAAATGCACTCAAAATATGCCTGTAATGGATTCCTTTCTGTTCATAGGGATATGTTCTGCTAAACAGATTAGTTTTCTTTTTTGGATTGCCCCCACCTCTGCCCCATGAATGCAAACAATATTTCAGATTTCTGCATTTGAACATTGGATAGTTTCAAGCTACATATCACAAGGTTCTATCAATCAAATCCAATCTCCAACAATTGACTGCTAATTGGTTTAGATCCTATCTGCCACAAATGCTGATCAATGGAAAGCACAGTATGCCTGCCAATGGTGCAAGGAATAGGCCATGACTCCCTGGCAGAGCATATGCTTTGGATGCAGAAAGTGGCAAGTTCAGTCTCTAATATCTGCAGAAAAGGGTGTGAAAATCTCAACCTGAAATCCTAAGAAGTCACTGGCAGGTAGTGCCAATAATACTGAGATGATAGACCAATTATCTGGCTCCTTATAAGACAGCTAGCTTCCAGTGTTCAAGGACAGAGTCCTATTACATAGGTGAATAGGCTAATCCCTTCTAGCTTCTTCCAAGGTCTTGGGGGAAGCACGCCAATACCTTTTACAACAAAGTTGACACAGATGGTTCTCCTATTGTAGTTTCTCTCCTACTGTATATACAAAGCATGTGCAAAAACCCACATGCATTTTAGTTAAAACATAAATGAATCCTATCTTGAGCAATAGTGTGCAGGATCTTTAATACAGATGCTACCTAGTGATCAGTGAATGCTGTCATATTGATTTTTAGACATGCTTATGTTCCCCATGCCATTAAAGGTCCAATTAAAATGCAGAGTTTTGGGCAGAGTAAATTATAGCATGCTTTATTCTTAGGGACCATGTGGACACAAGATAATTAGTTGGGAAAATAAAGATATCTATGTTCAAAGAGTTAATTTCAAGAGGCAATTAGGTAAGCAGTGACTGCAAGATAATAAAACATTCACACAGCTGGAAGACTTTGCAAGAAAAGACATTTGGCTTGCAGAATACTCAAAACCCAAAAAGAAGGAAATCTCATATTATTTTATTTATTTATTTATTTATTTAACTGTCTAATTTATCCCCGCCCATCTCCTCCCGTCGATGGCCTCTGGGCGGTTTACAACAAATGATTAAAACCATCAGAATAATAAAATACAATAAAAATATTATAAATAGAAATAAAAATAAAGAATAAAAATCCAAGTGATGAAAGACCTAAAAGAAGTCCAAGTGTGGGAGGAGTGGTCTATAACAACCATCCCCATGTAACTCTATTCCCCTCTCCACCCCAAGCGAGGCGGCAGAACCAGGTCTTCAGACTCCGCTGAAAGGCCAGGAGCGATGGGGCCAATCTCACCTCCGGGGGCAGCATGTTCCACAGGGCGGGAGCTACTGCGGAGAAGGCCCGCTTCCTGGACCCCACCAGATGAAATTCTTTTACAGACGGGGTCCGTAGCATGCCCTCTCTGCACGATCGGGTGGGAGGGGTTGATGTAATGGGGAAGAGGCGGTCCCTCAGGTAACCTGGTCCCATGCCATGTAGGGCTTTAAAGGTAATAACCAACACCTTGAATTGGACCCGGAAGCAAACTGGTACCCAATTCAGCTCGCGCAGCAGTGGTGTTACATGTGCCTTTCAGGGGGGACCAAAAACAGCTCGTGCAGCTGCATTCTGGACCAGCTGAAGCTTCCGGATACTTTTCAAGGGTAGCCCCATGTAGAGCGCGTTGCAATAGTCTATCTGAGAGATAACAAGGGCATGAGAGACTGTTCGAAGGGCCTCCTCATCCAGGAAGGGGCGTAACTGGTGCACAGCACGTAGCTGCACAAAGGCTCTCCTGGCCACGGCTGCCAACTGCTCTTCGAGCAGGAGCCGTGAGTCCAGGAGGACCCCCAAGTTATGCACTGGGTCTGTCTGGGGCAGTGCAACCCCATCCAGAACCAGAGATGTTAATGTACCAGATACAGAAGAACCATTAACCCACAGCCACTCAGTCTTACCATGGTTCAGTTACCATTGTTCCCCATCCAGGCCCCCACAGCCCCCAGACACTCGGAGAGGGTGGTCACGGCATCACTTATTTCACCTGGGATGAAGATATACAATTGAGTATCATCAGCATACTGATGATATCTCATCCCATGGTGACAGATGATCTCACCCAGCAGTTTCATGTAGATGTTAAAAAGGAGAGGGGAGAGTACTGATCCCTGTGGCACCCCACAAAGAAGGGGCCGCGGGGCCGATCTCTCCTCCCCTATCAACACCGACTGGGATTGGCCCTGGAGGAAGGAGGTGAACCAGCGTAAGACTACGCTGCCCACCCCCAACTCCCTGAGCTGCCCCAAAAGGATACCATGGTCGATGGTATCGAAAGCCGCTGAGAGATCAAGGAGAGCGAGGATGGATGCACTGCCTCCATCCCGCTCCCGCCAAAGATCATCCATAAGTGCGACCAATGCCGTTTCCATCCCATAACCAGGCCTGAAACCTGACTGAAAGGGGTCTAGATAATCCGTTTCCTCCAGGACCCTCTGGAGCTGCAAAGCCACCACTTTCTCAACCACCTTCCCCAAAAAGGGGAGGTGGGAGACTGGACGAAAATTGTCCAGAACAGTAGGGTACAGCGATGGCTTCTTGAGGAGGGAGTGTACCAACGCCTCTTTAAAGGCCGCCGGAAACACCCCCTCTCCCAAGGATGTATTAACCATCGCATGGACCCAACCACATGCGACCTCCCAGCCTGCTTTTCCTAGCCAGGAGGGACACGGGTCTAGATGGCATGTGGTGGCATTTACTGTCCGTAGGATCCTGTCCACTTCCTCAGGTCCAACAGGATCAAACTGTTCCCAGATAACTAGGTAAGCCTGTTCCCCTGGTATCTCTCCAGACCATGCCTCATGCCTGGAGTCCAACTTGGAGCGGATCCAAGCGATTTTGTCCTGCAGATGCTCAGCAAATTCCTCTGCATGGCCCTGTAGGTGGGTCACTGAACCCACCTTCCCCAAAAGGGATCGAGTGATCTTAAACAGGGCCCTCGGGTGGCATTCTACAGACGCAATAAGAGTGGAGAAATATTGACATTTTGCCGCTTTTATTGCCACAAGGTAGGCCTTAATGGCAGCTTTTACCTGTGTTTGGTCGAATTCAGTCTTCGTCTTCCTCCAGTGGTGCCCTAGGCGTCTCTTAACCCTCTTCAGCACCCTCAGCTCCTCCATAAACCATTGAGAGTGCCGGGTTCAATGAGACAAGAGAGGCAGCACAGGCTCAATCCTGTCCAAGGCCCCGGCCGCCTCCCTATTCCAGGCTGCAGCTAGGGCCTCTGCTGGACCATGCAGCAGATCACCGGGTATAACCCCCAGCTCCCTCTGAAACCCTACTGGGTCCATCAGTCGCCGGGGGTGGACCAATCAAATGGTTCCTACCTCCCTGTGGAGCGGGGTGGCATAAGAGAATCTCAGGGCCACCAGGGTATGGTCTGACCATGACAATGGGGACAGATCTATCTCTCCCCTCAGATCACATTGCCACTGCTCTGACAAGAAAACCAGATCACAACCACTGTCTCGAGTCAGGTCCCAAATTATCTGGGACAGGCCCATGGCTGCCATGGTAGCCATGAACTCCTGAGCTGCCTCTGAGGCATGCCCCAGGAATGGCAGATTGAAGTCCCCCAGAACCATAAGCCTGGAGAACTCCACCGCCAGCCCCGAGACAGCCTCAAGCAGCTCAGGCAGGGAGGTTGCCATGCAGCAGGAAGGTTGGTACCGCAGCAACACTCCCAACAGTTCTCGGGAACCCAACTTGAAGAACAGGGTCTCACAACCAGCCACTTGTGGAGCAGGACCCCTGAAGGCCACAAGAGACTCTCGGATGACAACAGCCACCCCTCCTCCCCTGCCCTGGGATCTCGGCTGGTGCCATACCATAAATCCAGCTGGGCACATTTCCAAAAGGGGCACTGCCCCTTCCGCGCCCAGCCAGGTCTCAGTAATACATGCCAGGTCTGCCTCCTCCTCAGTGATCAAGTCACATATGAGGGGGGCCTTGTTATTAACTGACCTGGCATTAAGAAGCAGCAGCCGGAAACCAGGGCCCCTATGGATCTGCTGACCAGGGCCTGGGTCTGAGTGCAGAGGGCCGGAACACGCCACTGGTAACAAATACCGGGGGTGTCTTCCCTGAAGATGGCCCACCCTCCAGCTCCCACCATAACGTCCCCTACCCATCACCACCTCAATAATGAGCCCCACCATGTTGCCCCCAGTGACTCCTGATCCATTAGCCCCCACTCCTGGACCTTGGGAGTCTCTGGCTCTAAGTAGGGCTCCCTCCTTCCATTCATACATCCTTACTCACAGTCAATCTCCCACAGGGTGATGGTAGGCCCTCCGGTGCACCAGCTTCCGCTCTCGGCACCGTCAGAGCCCAACCCTCAGCCCTCCATTCACTATGGTCCCCCTCGAACTCTCTCACTGCTCAACAGGGGGCACTCATTCATTCTTCACCCACCCCCTGTCTCTCACTCAGGGGGTAAGTGCCCTTTCACACAAACACACTCCCAGACTCCCCCTCTCGTCTCTCACCCTGGGGCAGAGCCTCTCATTCACTCTGGAGGACCCTCACAGCTTCCAGCTGCCTCAGGTGTGGTTGGGGGGGATGGGTAACTTTTTTTTTTTAAAACTCCCCACTCCTCACCCACACGGTCTGCTACCCCAAGGCCAACAACCAGTCACTTCTTCTCTGGTGCAGCCCAGAGTCCACTACCTCACCGTTGGCCCAGTTCGCTGCTGGCCCGGTCCGCCACCGCATCACTGACCCAGTCTGCCACTGCACCGCCGGCCCGGTCCACCGCTGCAGTGTTGCAGTATTGCAGTGCCAGCCCAGTCTTCTGCTGCGCCACCGGCCCGGTCCGCTGCCACCCAGCCTTGTCTGCTGCCGCCCTGCCCATCACAGTGCCAGCTTGGTCCGTCACCATGCCACCGGCACAGTCCTTTGGGGCTCGCCCTTTTGTTAGGGCCCAACCGAGCTCGCCACACCTCACCGCCTGGTCCACTGCTACCGCTCCCATCTGCTCCACCCCGGGGGTTCTACACCCCCCAGTCCGTCCAAGGTGGGTGCGGGGGGACCAGAGCGGGGGGGGGGGGAATCAGACGCTAAAAAGCTATTAATATAAAGCGTCTCCCACCTGACGCAGCGACCGGCATTTGCTCTCGGTTGCCATCTTGGATCCTTTTTCCAAGATATTAAGGAAAACATCATCAAAATTCTTCTAGATATCTAGAAGAAAAGCAACAGATTTCAAAATCCCATTCCTTAACTCTATTGGTTGTTAGCTGTCACATTTTGAAATGGATTTTGGCTATGCAGCTGGAGTTTTGCTCATAGCAAATCAGTCAAATGATATAACTTACATGAATATAGTTTTTCTCTCACATATACCCTATTGTCTTACATGTTGGTTTATTATCAATTTAATTTGAACTTCTCTTTCTGCCATACTGCACTTGGCAGTCAACAATCTAAACTACAATACAAATGATTAAAAACCAGTTTAAAAAAACGAACGTTATTAGTTAAAGGTTGAAGAGAAAGACCTTGACTATCTTTCTGAAATGGAAAGTGCTTTCATGCTGCCTTCATAGCTGTGACATGTGTCATAATTTAGGAGCAGCACAAGAAAATGCCCTCTCCAGCATGCCAGATAAATTAGGCTTTGAGAGCATGGGCACCTTTAAGGGGGTCTTGCCACCAGCAGAAGGTGGCAATGTAGAAATTCAAACAAAAAATCTGGTACAACAAACTGTAAGGAAAGCTCCCAAATGACCCAGTGAAAATCAAGAGTGACCACAGAAACTAGCAAGCGGAACAGAAATTTGAATGGAAGCCAAATGAAATATGGTAACATTGAGAAGGAAATAGCTACTTAAATTAAATAGAAAACAGGTGCTTTGACATTGTTGCAGTCCTGTTGAGTATAATTTAAAGACCATTTCTCAAATATTATTGCCACAGTTGAGTTCCCTTGGCACTGCAGGTATGCCACTTAAGTGGTTTCAATATGTTGTATCTCACAGGGCATTCTCAGTTTTGTGGAGCGCTTCCATTTCTCAGTCTTCCTCATTATTACTACCAGTTCCTCAGGGCTCAGTAGTAGGTCCCTTATTATTCTCTTTATATACTCTTTTGCTAGGCTCTCTAATTTCATCTTCCCAGTTCATATGATGATTTTTAGACTTACTCATTTTGAATTATATGGTATCAGCACCTCTTTCAAACTATCCAGGCAGGATTTTTTATTGGATGTGTTCCTACTGTCCTACACTGTCAGCATTCCCAGGTGGACCAGACAGGAAACACCAGATGAGCTAATTCTACTTTAATGTAGCCTTACAATAACAGAATCTTGCAAGTCTGAAAGTACAAATCTCCCGCTGTCCCCTTTATAGTCTGAGAGGTTAGGAAGGGTCCTTTCTGAGCCTCTTCCTCGACCCATTATGTAGCTGTGGGCTATTCCCTCTCTTATTTGACTCTCTTCGCAGCATCTCTTCGCCCTGTCTCTCAAGGTCTTTCTCACACACCATTACATACATAGACCACAGAAGAGACAGAATTTAGTGTATTCCATCATGATCATCTCATCCCACCTGTTTCTCACTTTGGTTTTCAAGGCTGCCAGCTGTGAGCCTCACTGGTTGTGAGAAACCTAGGAGTCCAAACTGGTAACAGCTGTCTTTAAAGACTTTCATGCAAAAACTTGTTAAAATCTGCAATATCTGTTTAAAGAATGTTCCCAATATCCATCCGTTCATGCCCTGTTATGCCCTCATACTTAATTTACCATAGCAGCTTGTTGGCAAGGGTAGTCAAGACCTCACTCTGTTCCTTGGTCTATGCCCAGAATGCTGCAGCTCATACATTCTGAAACATCTGTATTTTACCCCTCCCTCATTTTATCACCAATCATTGCATTAGCTGGGAATTCAGGAAACATACCAGTATAAGTTTGTGGTGTTGACGCATCATTCCTGGTTTATGGCCATACCCTGTTTTCTAAAAGACTCGTGGGAACTCATGTGCATTTGATCCGATTATTGAGCCAGGCTGGTTATTCCACATACTAGAATAATCATATCATGATTTTAAGCCATTTCTCACCTGGCTCTGGTTCTTTGGAATAAACTCCCACCAGAATTATACTTGGAATTGAATCGTTTAAGTTTTAAAAAGCACTAAAAATGCTTCTTTCTTCATGGCCCTGTAAGATTTTTGAAAAATCTTACCTGTTAATTTGAATGTGAAGATGTTGATACTATTTTACATTATGAGACTTTTAATTGAGAGGGTCTTTATTCTGTATTATGATGTTATAATTATTACGGTATTAACTGCTGTTTCTGTGTTGGCAATCTGCTTAGTTATAAGTGCATGATAAATACTAGTGCTGCTGCTACTGTTTGTATGTAACTTATGAGTCATTTCCTCACGTATAAGCTTCCTCACATATTACTTGATCTAGTAAGGAAGGCCTGCCTGTCCATAACTTTTCTTTGCAGTGCATCTGGGCAGAGGCAAACAATAATTGCCCCTTCCCAGAAAGGATGAGCCCCTTTTTCCCTTGAGGACCACTTCCCTTCATCAGTAATCTGTTAAGGACTACATTCTAATGAAGTGTGGAGCTGCAAGGAACAATAGGCAGGACCAGAGCCAAAAGTAGCTGGTGCCACATTTCCAAAATCTCCTCTTTCTCCTTATGCAGAGGGCTGCTGTTTAAGTGATAACTTGCTCTTACAAGGGCCTGAAATTGGCTACTCAAAAAAGCCTTTTGAAATTAAACTGAAGCCAAGTATAAATCCAAGACCACAAGTCACTCATCCCTACATTTAAGACAACTTCTTGCTTTGGAAGAGATGTAAGTTTCATCTCTTCAGTAAGCTGTAAGTCAACATGATTCCTTTCCACATCATTTTCTACAATGTGTTAGAAACAACTGCATTATCATTCAGAATTGAACTTGTAGAAACAATAAGCAATATGGCTGTACTACTTGCTCCACATGGGACACGTTAGGTGACCCCAGCTAGAAATATTGATACATTGGCCTGATATTTGAGCAGTTGCTTATATGAAGTCTTGTGTACAATAAGCAATTTGAAGCTAGTGGGTTTTATAGCCATGCCTGGTATGAACCTTGACAAATGGTTCTGCTAACCATACTAAAATCAGTCTGAGATTGGGGGGTGGGGGTGGGGGGGTGTTGAAGTTTGCTAGAGTGTTTGGTTTCTTCCATTTAATTTCATTTTTCCTTGGTCTTTCTAATACACTGATGAAACACTAATAGAAGTCATATTTGGAGAATGTGAGAGAGTGTATTTGCATATTGGTTAAATATTACATAATGTATGTACAGTATCAATTTTTCCTTGATGGTATTTCCTTTAACACATATACCCATGCAGATCAAGAGAAACACTGCAAAAAATAATTTGGATGCAATCATGCAGATCCTTACATGAAGATATATTTGAGGAAAGGGTAACTCTTTATTCATATTCATAAATTCATTGATAATTTAGAATGGTGAATAAAAATTAACCAAAGTGCTTTAGGAAAATATCACATGGTTTTAAAATCCTGTTAAAATAATATCTCCTACTTACTATGAATGTTTTAATAATGCTGAAAATTAAGAGGTACATTATATTTGTACAAATATATCTGTATATTTACAGATTGTAAGAGCCTTTGACATTTGTTATATATTGTTACATCAATAACATATTTGTTATTGATTTGTTATATCAATAACATATTCAAAATGTAACATTTATGCCCAAAATTGATGATAATCAAGAAGATAGCACTTTATGCTACTTTCCAAATTATAATGTGGATGGTGACAGTAAATAAACTGCCATTTTTTCTGGTAGGATTCTTGCATATTTAACAGCTGTATCACATCTTTTTCCTAAAGGCTGTGATGGAGAAAATAATACTTGATTGTTTTCCCATTTCATTTTACGCACATCTTAAAAGTGGAAAAACTTCTTCAAAAATAGTGGTAGCTATCTGATCTGGACAAAGATTACTGAAATGTCCCAGGAAAAACGAAGCAGAAGTCCATTCATTATTCATAAACTCAGGCTCTGTGCATAGTTCAGTCTAGTGTGGTTGCCGTTGGACAAAATCTTGTGCTTCCAGAAATCAAGGAGATGAGGCCCTATAACCCTCACAGGGAGGTTTGAAGAGGTCCTTGTAAATAGCAGACTTCTGTTATATAGCGCCTTCTTGCCTCAACAGCAGCCTTTCTCAACCTTTTGACCCTGGAGGAACCCTTGAAATATTTTTCAGGCCTCGGGGAACCCCTGCACATTCAGGCTCAAATATAGGCCACAAGTTACAAAATTATTGTATTCTTTTCATGTGTAGACCTGCATATATGCATTAACAGTGTTCTTAAACTAAAAATAAAGAATGAAACTGACCTCTTTAATGTGAAGTTGCCCGAATTTGAAATAATTTTTTAAATAAATCGTGATCTCTCAGGGAACCCCTAGTGACCTCTCGCGGAACCCTAGGGCTCCATGGAACCTGGTTGAGAAACCCTGCTCAAGAGAGTTTCTATTTCATCACTATATGCTCCTGGCAGAACTGGTGCTGGTGTACAGGCAACTCCGTCGATAAGTGACATGGTTGTAAAGTGAAACATCACGTGACTGTACCAGACTTACAATGTCAGTTCCTGCCGTGGTTGTTAAGCAAATCACCATGGTCATTAAGCACAATATCATGTGACTGCAACTTGTGACTTCCTGCCAGCTTCCCCACTGACTTTGCTTGTCAAAAGCCAGCTGTGAAGGTTGCAAATGGCAATCATGTGACTGCGGGGACATTGCAATGACCGCAAGTTTGTTTGCTTGTTTGCTCGATTTATAGAGCTGCCCATCTCACTTTTACATGACTCTAGGCGGCTTACAATAAAACAAATAAAAACACAAAATACATAATACATAATAAAAAATAAAAATAAAAACACATAGCAGTCGGGCATGATCTAACCTATCATGCATACAACCAGGAGATGTGCTCTAACCCACATCTAGGGCCCTGGGCTTGGGCACAAAGACCTTACAAAAGGCCAACAGGGAAGGGGCCAATCTAATCTCAGGGGGAATGATGTTCCAAAGGGCGGGTGCCATGGCAGAAAAGGCTCTCCTTCTTGGCCCCACCAGCCGATACTCCCTAGCTGATGTTACCCGGAGCATGCCCTTCCTGCCAAGTAGAATAGGACAGGTAGAAGCAATTGGGGAGATGGACCTGTCCTTGGGGGAGCTGGGGATGGTGACGACTGACAGGAAGCTCTGGCGTGGGCTGGTCCATGAAGTCACAAAGAGGCAGAAGTGACTGAACGAATAAACAACAATACAATCCATGAAGGGCTTTAAAGGTGACAACCAGCAGCTTGAATTGCATCCAGAAGCCAATGCAGTAAATTGTACCAGTAACTGCCCAAATTTTACACCAGTTGAAGCTTCCAAATACCTTTCAAGGGCAGTCCTATGTAAAGTGCATTGCACTATTCCAAACTGGAGTCACAAGGCTGTGAATGTCCGTAAGCAGGCCACCCCAGTCCAGGAATGGGGACAACTGACACATAGCCCTAAATTCTGTAAGGGCCCCCCTAGCCACGACTGCTACCTCCTCTTTGAGCAGGAGCCATAAGTCCAGGAGAATCCCCAAACTGCATACCAAGTCTGTCTGGGGCAGTGCCAATCTATCCAGAACCAAAGATGGAAGGTCCCCAGAACCAGAAGGTCCAAAAACCTAGAGCCATTCAATCTTGCTTGGGTTGAGCTGCAGCCCATTGTGCCCCATCTAGGCTCCCACAGCCTCCAGGCACTGAGACAGAAGCTCCACGGCATCATTCAAGTGGCCTGGGGTAGAGATATAGAGCTGGGTATCATTAGCATACTGATAATACCTCAACCCAAACCGTCAGGTGACCTCACTTAGCAGCTTCATGCTGATGTTAAACAGGAGGGGAGAGAGTACCAAGCCATGAGTCACCCCACAATGGAGGGGCTGTTGGATGGATCTCTCCCCACCATCAAAACTGACTGGAACTGACCCTGGAGGAAGGAGGAGAACCAGCATAACACTGGGCCACCCACCCCCAACTCCTGGAGCCAGTCCAGAAGGATCCATAATCAATGGTATCAAAAGCCACTGACAGGTCAAGAAGAGCAAGGATGGATGCACCACCCCCATCTTGCTCCTGCCAGAAGTCATCCAAAAGTGCAGTCAATACTGTCTTAGTCTCATACACAGGCCTGAACTTTGACTGAAAGGGTTCCAGATAATCCACTTCTTCCAGAGTCCTCTGAAGCTGCAATGCAACCACCTTCTCTACAACCTTCCCTAGAAAGGAAAGGTTGGAAACTGGATGAAAATTGTCCAGAATGGTGGGGTCTAGCAATGGCCCCTTGGGGGGGGGGGGTGAATCACTGCCTCCTTAAGAGATGGTGGAACTACCCACTCCCTCAGAGAGGAGTTAACAACCGCCAGAGCCCACTCACACGTCCCTTCGCAGGAGGCCTCAACCAGCCAGGAGGGACATGGATCTAATACACAGGTGGCTGCACTAACAGCCAGACCCGAGGACTCTGTCTACTTCCTCAGGCCCAACAGGATCAAACTCTCCCCAAATAACTAAACTTAGACACAGCCCCAATAACTTCCACAGGACCTGCATCAAGACCAAAGTCCAACTTAGAGCAGATCCGATTGACTTTGTCTGTCAGATGCCTAGCATGCTCTTCACAGTGACTCTGTAGGTGAATCTCAGAACCACTCCCACCCAGAAGAAACCAGGTCATCAGAAACAGAGCACTGGACGGCTATCCACGGATACAATAAGAGTGGAGAAATATTGACATTTCGCCACCCTTACTGCCATGAAGTGGGCCCTAATAGCAGCTCTAACTCGTGTTCGATTGGATTTGAGGACAGGTTGTAAATCTCATTTTTCAGTGCCATCACAACTTTGAGCAGTTCATAAGTGAGGACTACCTGTATTATAGTTTCCTGAAAGGAAAGAAGGAAGGAAGGGACACAATATTATTTTAAAAACTAATTTCATGTAAATATAAGTGTGGCAATAGAAGATCTACAGAATGCTAGAAATGTATAAACATTGTCTTGAGTTCAATTATTTCCTCTGTGGGTGAATGGAATGTGAACATCATTTTCAACACTGTCTTTGACTAATGACAACTGGCAGAGTTTCCAGGAAAACTGGACTTTTGCCTTTTTCTTTTTTTAGCCCTTTCAGCATTTTCCTCTGTTGAACATTTTGTACTGCAGTCATTCTACAAGCACAGTGGTTGTGCAACTCTGCTCTCATTATAGTATGTTTGCTTTGATAGCTGCCCTGAAATTTGCTAATGCAAAACAAATATGTAGAGCAATGCCATCAAACAACAGAAACTAATTTTCATTCTTTCATCAGAGGTTAATGTTAATATAAGGCAAAATAGCTCAATTTTTGTTTTTGTATTTTGGGCTTGCCCCTTGGGCTGGGCAGTGCTTTAAACTGATGCTTTAGATTTAACAAAGCTTCAGTCACATTACCTCAGTGAAGCAAATTTGTGACTAGAAATGATTATTTACTTCAACACAGTGAATTAAGTCGGCTGCTGTGATGCCCTTTGGAGATTTGATGGCTTTTCTGCTACTTGTAGGGTTGTTACAGACAATATCCAGTGTTGCATCTTCACTTCCATATATGATGAACGCTGAAGACAGGTCAAGGGTTGGGTAAAGTGATGGTCTCTCCAATACCCATTCAATTTAAGCCACTTCATACTTGGCAATTTGCTTTCAGAAATATTCAACTATATGCTATAAAGGGAAAACATACATACTGTACATACATATATATTTAAGAGAATGGGGTTAAAATAGTTGTGTAGTGCTGCCTTGAACCATGCTGAGTTTCAGCCATATATCTTTTCAAGGATTAAATCACAAAAAATGTTTGAGATCTTTGTCTGCATCTCTTTTAAGGCAGAGATAGCAGGGATGGCATAAGAACTTTGCATGGCCCAGCAAAGCTCGTATTCAAAAGTTGTACTGAAGCAGTGCAATACTTGGCCTTTTTGTTGTTGTTTATTCGTTTAGTCGCTTCCGACTCCTCGTGACTTCATGGAGCAGCCCACGCCAGAGCTTCCTGTCGGTCGTCAACACCCCCAGCTCCCCCAGGGACGAGTCTGTCACCTCTAGAATATCATCCATCCATCTTGCCCTTGGTCGGCCCCTCTTCCTTTTGCCTTCCACTCTCCCTAGCATCAGCATCTTCTCCAGGGTGTCCTGTCTTCTCATTATGTGGCCAAAGTATTTCAGTTTTGCCTTTAATATCATTCCCTCAAGTGAGCAGTCTGGCTTTATTTCCTGGAGGATGGACTGGTTTGATCTTCTTGCAGTCCAAGGCACTCTCAGAATTTTCCTCCAACACCACAGTTCAAAAACATCGATCTTCCTTCGCTCAGCCTTCCTTATGGTCCAGCTCTCGCAGCCATATGTTACTACAGGGAACACCATTGCTTTAACTATGCGGGCCTTTGTTGTCAGTGTGATGTCTCTGCTCTTAACTATTTTATCAAGATTTGTCATTGCTCTTCTCCCAAGGATTAAGCGTCTTCTGATTTCCTGACTGCAGTCAGCATCTGCAGTAATCTTTGCACCTAGGAATACAAAGTCTTTCACTGCTTCTACATTTTCTCCCTCTATTTGCCAGTTATCAATCAAGCTGGTTGCCATAATCTTGGTTTTTTTGAGGTTTAGCTGCAAGCCAGCTTTTGCACTTTCTTCTTTCACCTTCATCATAAGGCTCCTCAGTTCCTCTTCGCTTTCAGCCATCAAAGTGGTATCATCTGCATATCTGAGATTGTTAATGTTTCTTCCAGAGATTTTAACTCCAGCCTTGGATTCCTCAAGGCCAGCTTGTCGCATGATGTGTTCTGCATACAAGTTGAATAGGTAGGGTGAGAGTATACAGCCCTGCCGTACTCCTTTCCCAATCTTAAAACAGTCCATTGTTCCGTGGTCTGTTCTTACTGTTGCTACTTGGTCGTTATACAGATTCTTCAGGAGGCATACAAGATGACTTGGTATCCCCATACCGCTAAGAACTTGCCACAATTTGTTATGGTCCACACAGTCAAAGGCTTTAGAATAGTCAATAAAACAGAAATAGATGTTTTTCTGAAACTCCCTGGCTTTTTCCATTATCCAGCGGATATTGGCAATTTGGTCCCTAGTTCCTCTGCCTTTTCTAAACCCAGCTTGTATATCTGGCAATTCTTGCTCCATGAATTGCTGAAGTCTACCTTGCAGGATCTTGAGCATTACCTTACTGGCATGTGAAATGAGTGCCACTGTTCGATAGTTTGAACATTCTTTAGTGTTTCCCTTTTTTGGTATGGGGATATAAGTTGATTTTTTCCAATCTGATGGCCATTCTTGTGTTTTCCAAATTTGCTGGCATATAGCATGCATTACCTTGACAGCATCATCTTGCAAGATTTTGAACAGTTCAGCTGGGATGCCGTGGTCTCCTGCTGCCTTGTTATTAGCAATGCTTCTTAAGGCCCACTCAACCTCACTCTTCAGGATGTCTGGCTCTAGCTCACTGACCACACCGTCAAAGCTATCCCCGATATTGTTATCCTTTCTATACAGGTCTTCTGTATATTCTTGCCACCTTTTCTTGATCTCTTCTTCTTCTGTTAGGTCCTTGCCATCTTTGTTTTTGATCATACCCATTTTTGCCTGGAAATACTTGGCCTACTCCAACCTAAATAATATATTTTTCAAACACTGTTTAAAAACAATGTTTTTGCTTTTCCACCTGCTTATCTTGTATGACACTGAAGAATACACAGAAGTAGAGGGGTTTTTTGGTTGCTTTTTGCAAAGTCACTAGATAGCATTGTTATATAAATCTTTGGTTTTCTTCAGTGTCTCTCCCTACATATGCAGTAAGTGAGCCTACAAAGAGTTGCATATTTTTTAAAAAAAAAATAAGAATATGAGTGCACCATTAATTATTACCAGTTAAAACATTTATGAATCTTTTTTTTTGAAAAGGTACTCTGCATTCTGTTACAGATAAATGTTCCTCTAGAACATCTAGCAAAAGAATAAGGGTCAAATTGTGTTGGTAATATTTGCAGACTAGTAATGGCACCAGATTCCATCTATGTGAATCCATGAAGTAATCTGCTAAATCTTGTCAAAGCCAGAGGATATTCTTTTAAGTAAATCTGATGAAAGATACACCACACCATGGGGTATTCTGGCTGGCATCTGCAGGCTATTGTTGAATAAGGAAAGTAGTATCGTGGCATTGTGATGAAAGCTTCTCCCCTTTGGATTATGCATGCATATCACGATATATATAGAAGAGGGGTGGAGCTTGGATCACAAAACTGATTTCATCACTCTGACCCACCCCTGTGGACACCACTGTCTTCTGAAGTTGTGTAGCCTACAAGTTCTGGGGACATTTTGTTATATACTTTCAAATACCATAGAAAATTTTTGTGGAGGTGCAGCTTGTAACTAGGGAAGATCTTAACTGCATTGTCTTTGAATAAAAAGAGGCGTACTAAATCATATCAAGCTATAAGAATGGGTATCACTCAAAAGGAGTATTTCAGAAAACGGATTCCACAAACCAGGGATTAGCAAAGCAACTTTAAAATGTTTTGATTCTTTTTGTAGTTCATTTCTGCATTAGCTCAAAACAAAATATCAGCAGATAGCAGTCATACACCTTGATTAAAATATGCTTCAATAAAGGATCTTTAAATAAATATATCCTGGTCTGAAAGACTGCATTGTGAATGAACAAATATTTAGAGAACTAGAGAGATGATATAACTATTTTGAAATCAATTATGTTGTGATGTGTTTTTAAGAAATGAAATGAAAGCATTTTACAGAGGGCATTTATATAATGTATATTCTCACAACCATTTACTTTCCATTTAGATTGAAAAAAGGTATATTCTTAATGAAATATAAAAAAGGATGAGTATAAAAATCTGTGTATCTGCGTGTGATCTGTCTGGCAGCCCTAGAAGGCAGGCCGGGTCATGAAACAGACACCACAAGGATTACAGGAATGCTACTTTTTTGTTGTAGAGCATACAAGGCCTTTCAGAGTTTCCCTTTGCCACCTCTTATTCCAAAGAGAATACACTTAAAAGTCTTAGATACCTTCTTGGGTTGTTTTATCTACACTGAAAAATTAATAAATCAAATCCAGGACATATACATTCCCTAGCAGTCATAATAAGACCAAAGCATTTGTAACAGGAGACACAAAGAAAGCAACACCTTTCCTTTTGCAGGGATGACATGAATATTATCCTCTCCCCCACCTGTATTAGGTATGAGACTTCACACATTTATCTTGTTATATAATTCCCAAGCCACATGTAGAATGTATTATGTATACAGACAGGATTCTGAATATTATGTCATCAATCACAACAAATTAGCAGCTGCACTAGTGATGTCCTACGCTGAGAAGGCCTTTCATTACCTTGAGTGGAAATTTTTGGGAAAGTTGCAATCACACATAGGAACAAGTCAGACAGTGATAAGTAAAAAAAAAAAAAAATGAAGATCAACTAGGAAAAACAAATGATCAAGATTGTTAAATGATTAAATGACATGAGGTTATCTGGCTGCAACATCTGTCACCCCAATGATAACCAGGGTTAATTCAGCTGATCAGACTCACTAGATAGGTGTTCCCTTCTCTCCTCACCACTCCATGTGTGCTCCTCCCAAAATTGAGTGGAAGACGATAACCATCCCAGATGGAAGGTCTATCCTGTTGCTCAATCAAAGATCTACAATAACAATATAATGCATCTTGCTTGAATTTTCAGACAAGACCATAATTTGATGATGAATATTTCAGCTTATATATCTATTCTGCTACTTATTTTGACCAATAACGCAATCATTTTTTGATCACTGCTTTTCTTAATTTGCACCTATGTTAAATTTTCAAGATCTTACCTTACTCTAGAGAAACCAGATGGGATTCTAGTACAAATATTCATGTCCATTTTCATCAAGTCATAAGTACTGTGCATCTCAAACTTGCAAATTATAGTATATGTCTTTTTCCCAGCAAAGTTAAATTAATAGGCCATTGTTAGGTGTTCTTGACTGCAGTGCTGCTTTTTTCTAGTTTGTAGACGATGTTTTTATCCTCTACAATAAAAGTTGTTTTTCCAAGGGAAAACATGCTAAAAAAGTAACATTACTGACAGTTTAAGAAAAGCAGTGACAACAACAGCAGTGTTCTGATAGGAATTTAGAATAATTTTAAGTAAGTAGTTTGCATCCCAACCACAGAAAGTCTTTCACCACCACACAATAATTCACATGCCTTCTTATTTATTGAATTTGTATCTTTGTTCTCCTTTTTGTGAATTTCTAACAACTAAGCCCACTGACTGCAATGGGACATAGTAATTCAAATGCTTAGTATTTTCACATAGGTGAATGGGACATTATATGACAGCCCCAACTGTGGATAAATCTCTAGGGATCTGATCTATATAGACTGATGTATGGAAAGGATAGTACAACTGAACCCCCTCCCCATTTTTATATGTGTTGCATATAAAGAAGGCTTGGGGCTTTGCAGCTACCATATTCACTTTTTTTTTTACCCCCACCTTCACCCTTAAAGACATCCCTGGCAGTATTCCAGGCTATAATCTTTCCTCCTTCACAAAAGTATAACAAATAAATTACAACAATGGAAACAAATAAGAAAATATACACTATTCACCAGGGAATACTTTTAATCCAATTGCAATCAGAACAACTTCTGCAGTTTGAAAAGGTTCCATAAAATGCACTTTGCAAATGTCTCTCCAAAATGACATTTGATCTGCTAGGAAGCATGTCAGAATTAAAGCAGAATGTGCAGTGAAAAGAAGGAAACCAGACAGTTATGCGTTGATCCTTGCTTGCTTACCCTTTTGTGTTTTTTATTTTTGATACTAACTTTTATAACACAGCCAACTTTTAATGGATTTTTTAAGATTATGTACAAAGAATTGTAAACATTTACAAATTCCCTATGATAAGTGTATATTTGTCCTAGGTTACATAAGTTGCTAACACAAATTGCCTGAGAACTTTTTAAAGGCAAATGCCTGTAAAGTTCTTCAATGCAGGCATTTTAAATATAACATTTCCTTGATTTAAGCTCTTTTTTTGTTTGTTTATTCACAAACAAGAACTTTTTCAGACCTTTATCCCATGTTTGAGATTTTTCATTGAAAAAAGGTGGTCACTAGCAGATTCCACTTAAAGTTAATGCCTGTGCCACTACAATGTCCTTTAGGAGCAGATTGGCTTCCAAAGGATTCTGTAGCAAATTTCTTTTGCATCCTTAGTTGAACCAGAGCCCCGTCACTGTCATCAGAATGTTTATTCTTGTGCACAAAATGTAGAAGCATCCTACAGGCTATATTCCAGAGTAATGCTTGAATCATTGTACTATCACTGTGTTTTTGAAGGTGTAATACAATATAACAGAGCACTGAAAGATTCACTTTACTATGCAAACAGATAATCCCACTGCTTTGGGACGGATTAAGGCCAACTGGTGCCATAAGCACAGTCCAACAATGGTGCCCCTTGGCCCTTCCAATGCTTAACTGCCAAGATATTAAGATTCAGTAATTGCTGAAGGTAAAATAGGAGATTAAAAATGCAGTTTTCTTCCAGGTCATCCCCCCAGGCTGGACTCCATAACTACTGTATATTAAGTATAGTTGCCCACTCCCAACACTGGCAGGGCAAGCTACTGCATATAAACAGGTAGCAAATCCCTCACTCACCAGCACTGATGATGTTACCTAGTTGGGTAATGAAATGTCTGCAAGCAAATGACCAAGCGCAGAGAGCCCCAAGGACTGCACAGTTCAGCCCTCAGCTACAGATATTCTATTCTATTGGTATATTAAGTATAAACTTTTTTTAAAAAATGTATTTATTTAACACTAAATAGCAGTAAGCAATATATGCAAATTATTTACTTATACCTAGGGCAATAGGAAAAATGCAAAATTTCAACACTTTTTAATGCATTTTTAATAAAATAACTACAAGGGGAAATTGTTACAAGGGAAAAAAATTATCAAAAATTAAAGTCAAGCATGACAGTGAAAGAGGGGTAGCTAGAGGAAAAAAGTCTGTGGTGCCCCCCTTCCTTTGGTGCTCCAAGCTTATTTTGCTTAATGGTTAATCCAGGGCTGGACTGCATGATCTGAAGACACACAAGGCAACAAATCACCTTCGTGAAGCTTAGCAGGTCCTCAATGAGTCTGTGTTTGAATGGGAGATTGCCTACGGACCTCAGGGATGCTACATTGAGTCCCATGATCAATGAAAGGTGAAAGTAAACCAACTAAATAACAATAAATAACAATCCAAGTTGCCAAAATAAAAGGCATACAGCTTCTTTTGGTGGATAAACATTCCAAGATAACTCATGCTTCACACTGGAGGAGGACTGGTGTATTAGTCTAATGTAGACAACAAATCAGAAGGAGAGTGGTAACACCTTTTCCAACTAACAAATTTTATTAAAAGGAATGAGCCTTCAGGAGCTGCAGCTCACTTCATCAGATGTATAGAGTGGGTAGACTGATGTAGGATTCAAACCTTTTATTAAAATGTACTAGTCAGAAATATGCTACCAGACTCCTCCTGATTTCTTGCTATTGCAAAATTTGTATTTATAGCTGGTGGAATTTATGAATTGTTGACTGCAAATTATATTAAACACAATTACGGCTTTTTACCATGCATGCTATATTGTACTTTGTATTATACACTGTATTTTCCTTTATACAATCTGGGTCTATGCATTTTGGCACCGTCCCAGGGATCATTTGGCACCCCCCCCCCCAGCGCGGCGCCCAGGGCACATGCCCCACTTGCCCCCCCCCAGTTGCGGCCCTGGGTCTATGACCCGCAATATAGTTTGTTTGATTGACTGAAAATAAAAGGCAATACTGGTTAAACATAAAAAGTACTGCGAACAATCAAGTATAAATTTCAGGAAAACAAAATTTCTTTCAGCTCTTTATCCTTACCCTTTATCTTTTGTGTCTATGTGTGTGTGTGCCTTCAAGTCAGTGTTGACTCCTGATGATTGCCTGGACAATTCCCTGCAATTTTCTTGGCAAAATTTTGGAAGTGGTTTGCCAATGCCTCCTTTCTACAACTGAGAGAAAGTGACTAGCCCAAGGTCATCCAGCTGGCTTCATGCTTAAAGTGGGACTAGAACTCACAGACTCAGTTTCTAGCCTGATGCCTTAACCCAGGGTTTCTCAACCAGGTTCCATGGCATCCTAGGGTTCCGCAAGAGGTCACTAGGGGTCCCCTGGGAGATCGCTATTTATTTAAAAAATTATTTCAAATTTGGGCAACTTCACATTAAAAAGGTAAGTTTCATTATTTTTAGTTTAAGAACACTGTTAATGCATATAGACAGGCCTACAAATGAAACATATATAACAGTTTTGTAACTTGTGGCCTATATTTGAGCCTGAATGTGCAGGGGTTCCCCGAGGCCTGAAAAATATTTCAAGGGTTCCTCCAGGGTCAAAAGGTTGAGAAAGGCTGCTGTTGAGGCAAGAAGGCGCTATATAACAGAAGTCTGCTATTTACAAGGACCTCTTCAAACCTCCCTGTGAGGGTTATAGGGTGTAGACAAGGCCTCATCTCCTTGATTTCTGGAAGCACAAGATTTTCTCCAACAGCAACCATAGGGGTTTCATGATATAATAATCTTGTAACTTCTGGCCTATATTTGAACATGAATGTGCAGGGGTTCCCCAAGACCTGGAAAATATTTAAGGGGTTCCCCCAGGGTCAAAGCGTTGAGAAAGTCTGCCTTAACTACTACACCAAACTGGCTTTCTACCAAACTGGCTTTCTATCTCTAGCCTTATCTTATTAAACACATATTTTAGATAGATATTTCTCCTTGCCAACATTTAACCAACTGTTATAAATGTGGTTGACGTCAAAGATGGTTTATATCATTTTTCTACACATTGCAGATGGTTAGACTAGATGATTCCTATGGTTCCTTCCAGCTCCATAATAATATAATTTCTGCATAATGAGGAAATAAAAATCAATAGGGTTCATAATTGTTAATCCTTAGATCTAGGGTATTCAGGAAATCATTAGAGCTGAAATCCATGATAGCTGATTATTGTTTGCATAGAGGAAAAGGAAAACATCCAAATTCCAAATTAGTTGCTGTATTTTGGGTCCTGTGAATAACGGCTTATTTGATCAATAGTTATTTGTGCAATGCTACTTCTTCTCCTTTACTTCCTTCCATTGCCTCCATTTAGTAACTTCCTGGTTTATTCTGCTCCCTGAAAACCTGGATTACAGACCACAATTTGTAGAGAAAAGATCCAAAGTTACCTCTATAAATTCTCCCATTATGAGAAGCAGTAATAGACCCTTAAGATGACATATTTGGGGAATGAGGCAGACACCAAGCTACTTTGTCATCTCAAAAGAGGCCTAATCTAGTCTTGTCACTTACATAATCTTCTACTGGTACCACGTAGTCCTTGGGTTACAACAGCAATTGGGACCGGAATTTCTGTTGCTAAGCAATGTGGTCATAAAGTGCAATGTTACGTGACCATGTCACTTAGCAACAGCAATTCCTGCAGTCCCGGTTGCTTTCATAACCCAGGACTGCATGGGTCATTAAGCAAGGACCACAATCTGGGAAGAGTCCCAGGCAAGCAGGCTGGCGGGTGGGCACTGTAGAGTGCAGGTGGGTGGGTGCCATGGGTGGGCCCTACAGAGCACGGGGGTGGGTGGGTGCTGCATCCAGGTGCTATGGATCATGGGCGGGCAGGCGAAAAAGCGGCAGGAGTAGGAGCGACTTATGACCTCCTGCTGGCTTCCCTATTGACTTTGCTTGTGGGAAGCTGGCAGGGAAGGTCACAAATGGTGATCGCCTGACTGCAGGATGCTGCAACCGTTGTAATTTTAAACTGGTTGCCAAGCACCCAAATTGCAATCCTGTGACTGTGGGGACACTGTGGCAGCAGCAACTTTGCAGACCAGTCATAAGTCCCCCTTATGACTGAACGAGTGGTTGTAATCTGAGGGCTACCTGTAGAATCAATGGGAAGGGGGAAAAAACTAAAATCTGGCTCTGCTGAGGCTGTCAAGTTAGGAGGTAAAGCAACTTTATCATGTCATGAGTAAGGATGGCGAGCAGGGGGCTCCCATCCAGACTGTCAAGCGCATGCGTAGCACTGATGAATTGTTCAGCCATTCAAAGAGACACAGATCAGGACCGCCTTAACCCTTGGGGGTTATATGTCTGGGTTTTTCCCACGCTTCTTCAGTTTGTTAGGATTCCTGTTAAGTACTAGCAATAAATATTAGAGACCAGTTCATTGTCTCAGTGTGTTTCCTGGTTGTTAGGACATATCATTCCCCCACTCACCCAGACTTCACACTGGTTCCTGTCAATATTCCAGCTAAAAAGCTAAAATACAAAAATGTGGGAATAAATGATTATCACATGGTTTTACACATCAACAACTGTGATAGAAACAGTAGGAAATAGACTTGTATTTTTTTTTTTACAAAACAAAATAATAAAGCAGAGGAATGGAAGAAAATCAGTGATCTAGAAACCAATTTGGATTCCAGTATGCATATAGATCTTTTGGACATCTGAGCCTTCAAAATAAATTCATGCAGAGGAAACAAACAACTCCTCGCCCCGTGCCCCCCCCCCATTTGTGTACAAAGAAGAATAGATCTGCTTGTGATGGAACATGAAAACTTGAATCAATACTTGAAATCATAGTATTCAGTGGATGGTGAAGCATATTTCAAATGACATATTTATCAATATTTTGCAAATAAAAATACAGGCATGAATATAACATTCCTAGTCTTATATCAAGGATCACTAACCAAGCAACCTTCTACCCATGTTTCATATTTCTGAAAGATGTTTCCATCTGCTACATATCACACTAATTCTATTTGTAATAATTTATCCCATTTTAAACGCTAAAAAGGTAGAAAAGCATAATTACTTGTCAGGTGGCACAACAAGAGTTGAAATGATGACATAATTGGATTGCTTTTTAAAAATGGTATGTTAACATGGAACATCTCCACATGACAACTGAGTGTATTGATGCATGTAAAGACATACAAACTTTTTCAGGCCTTTTGGCTGTAAAATAAAATTTGATTTGATATGATTTGATTTGATTTGATTTGATTTGACATAGAAACAGCTTGAAGAGAGTATAGCTGAGAAGCTCAACCTATACTTGAGGTCTCTAATGGTCAAGGGAAGCCATGGGAAGCCCAGATGTAGGACACTAGTGCAATAGCATCCTTCGGTTTAAGTTCCCCAACACTATCATCAGAAGAACGTTCTTCTAGGCCTGAAGAGTGGTTCCTTCTCACAGAAAGATTTCAAGTGTATAAAGTCCTAGTGTCCACTTCTCAGCCCAATTACAAAATAAACATAAAACTCTGGGCCTCTGTATGATCACTGTTCTTTGGCTTTCTTCCTTGTGACTCTAAAGACCCAGTAAAGTATTGTTTTGTTTTTTATTTTTCTTCCATTCCTCCCATTCTCTCCTCCCTTCCATTCATGGCTATCTTCAAAGAGGGCAAGATGACATAATCACACAAATACCACAATTTATGTACTTGTATCAGGCATTACATGTATGTTGTTATTTTGGCATTATTGTGGTTTGCTAGGAATACATCCGTTTCCACTCAGTTGTTTCTTCCATTCGTTGGTTCATGGGAACAGAAACATTCTTCTTAGCCGTAATACTTGCCAAATCCTTGATGCTACTCTAGCTTGATTAAACATCAGTAATAGTTCAGATTAAAATATCAAATGTAATATGAAAAACAGCAGGCAGAACTCGTCATAGACATTTATTATTTGCCAGTATTTATTTGCCTAGAGGTGACGGACTCGTCCCTGGGGGAGCTGGGGGTGTTGATGACCGACAGGAAGCTCTGGCGTGGGCTGGTCCATGAAGTCACGAAGAGTCGGAAGCGACTAAACAAATAAACAACAACATTTATTTGCCAGTATATCCAACTTCCGTGTCTTCAGACAACGCTGGCTCTTCGGCCATGAAACAGAGATGAGCACCGCCCCCTAGTGTCGGACACGACTAAACAGGAACCTTTGCCTTTTTTAATATCCAATTTCTACCCTGCCAGGGAATGGAACTTAAAGACATTTTGTTAATATTTGCAATATTAACACAATTTTAAAGAGGCATCCTAGAGACACAGTGTGGCGTAATGGTTAAGATGTTGAACTATGACCAAGGAGACACCAAGTCTACCCCCAGTTATGAAAACTCCCAAGGCAGCCTATGGTCAACCATCCTTGCAGTCCAACCTACCTCAGGGTTATTTTGTGTAGAAAAAGTGGAGGAACGAGAGCCAAGTATGCCACCTTGAGCTCCTGGAGATATAAATCTAAATCATAAGTAAAATAAAAACGAAAACATAACTTATCAGAAAATAGCATATGAATGAGGCCATGCCATGCTTCATTTTAGCTAATTTTTTTCCCCTGCAGTACAAATGAAAGCCTCCCCACCCACCTACCACTGCATTGGGAGGCAGGTTTAATGTTTTCTTGAAAAATCTGAAAATCATTTCCATCAGTAGGATTCTATTCCCCAGTTGTGGAATATGAAATATTTATATATTTACAGCTTTTCTCATGTCAAAGTATGCAAAGTGTGGTCCCATGAGATGCTGTAGGCAAAAATTATCATAAACATTCTCTTCTCGCTAGCTTCAGGCATAAAAAAATAATGTTTTTATTGTAATTAACAAAACACAAACATTTATTTAGAGCAAAACAGGAAACTTCAATTTCTCAACTATCATCTTTTCCTAATATACAGGCAGGGGTGTCTGCAGTGATGGGGTCAAAAAATTCAAGATGGCAGCCACAATCGTGTGATCAAAGCCTCACCCTTTTATTGCATGGGAAAAAAATTGTGCTTTGATTGCCTGGTTCTAGCCGCGATCTTGACTTTTTAACCCCTGCAGACACCACTGTATACAAGGTTCCTCAGCTATGTTGTTAATTCATTATTTTAATGTGCAGGCAGTACAAATCAGCCAAAGAAGCATGTCGCATAGCAAGAATGGTATTTTTTGTTTATTCGTTCAGTCACTTCCGACTCTGTGACTTCATGAACCAGCCCATGCCAGAGCTTCCTGTCAGTCGTCACCACCCCCAGCTCCCCCAAGGATGAGTCTGTCACCTCTAGAATACCATCCATCCACCTTGCCCTTGGTCGGCCCCTCTTCCTTTTACCTTCCACTCTCCCTAGCATCAGCATCTTCTCCAGGGTGTCCTGTCTTCTCATTCTGTGGCCAAAGTATTTCAGTTTTGCCTTTAATATCATTCCCTCAAGTGAGCAGTCTGGCTTTATTTCCTGGAGGATGGACTGGTTGGATCTTCTTGCAGTCCAAGGCAATGGTATGTAATCCCCCCAAATTTAAAGCTTCTATATTGGTGGAAGAACACTCTTAGCTCTATTTTGTGACAATTTACCTACTGTGTAAAAAGTAGGAAACTTTTCAATATTCATCATGGAGTGGGGGAGTGGGTTTTCATTATTTATCACTATGCAAGTAGGCCCAATTCTTCCAGCAAGATAAAACAGATAAACCTCTTTGTTGCTGAAATGGGTACACTATAGAAGAGACAAGCATGCAGACACTGATAACTCATGCTAAGAGTTGCAGACAGGCATAAAACTTTTTGAAAAGTTGTAATTTCTCTCTGAAATTCTTTGCAAGTGAATACAGGTTATATACATTTGCTTGAGAAGCATGTTTTCTGTGCTGCTTTGGGCAGTTTATCATAGGCATTGTTCTAAAGAGACATGCATTAATACAACTCTAAAACAGCGACTTTACTTTTGTCCAGTGATCTACATGGTAGGATTTTTGGGGGATCTATCGACTGCGTCCATGGCACAAATCACATTAGTATTAGGACTAGCTGTTATAGATCCCTTAAATTCAGTGCCTGATGCTCACAGATTGCGTCCTTGTGATGAAAATTTTTATTTTACTGTAGAGTTCTGTACTTGTATCTTCATAAATTTGTTTTAAATGTTATCCTCTTTCATTGCTTAGGCAAAGTATGTAAATTTAATACAAGGAAAAATATAGGATAAACTTGCTTTTAAGTATTCATACTCCATTAGAGCCTAGCATGAATTTTATATTTTACCAATTGCCTGATTTGTTTTAATGCTGAATGATTAATGATACAGTTATAATTTGATATTGGGAAAGCAAACTCCTTTTTATGATTTGAATAGATAATTTAGCAAGAGTAATATTTTCTGGTATTCTGAATCTCTGAAACTATTTGAATGTGGAAGTTATTGAATGCTAATTACTCTAAATTAATACACAAATCCTACACTGGCCTTAGTGGTTTCAATTCATTAGTGCAAGAACCAAGGGAAATGCAAATGAGTTTTCATCACTTTCTTTGGCTATATTCGTAACATTTGCTCACTCTACCAAAGGCACTTAATCATTTGGCTTAAGTACTCTTAAAGTACTGACAATTCCTTTGGAAGAAACAGAACAAGCAGTTAACTAATAGGACTCCATTCCTAACTCTTCGTGAACAGTTTCCATGTGAAAGTCTCAAGAATAGTAACTCCTCTCCTTCCCAGCTTGCCTGATTTCTCCTCTTGATCAAAGAGAGAGTAACAATTTCCATTAAAAGGCAGAGCCAAAAAGAACTCTAAAAGGAGTATTACTACATGATTTTATCAAGTATGAAGTCTATACTCAAAAACCAGTACGGTACAAGCAGTGTTTCTCAACTGTGGCAGCTTTCAGATGTGTGGACTTCAATTCCCAGAATTCCCCAGCCAGTTTCAAGTCAGCTGTCAGCCATAGAAACTGGATGACTTGGGAGAAACACCATCTATCACACCTCACATAATTATTGTTGTGGGGAAAAATAGAAGGGAGTGCCATATATTTTGCCTTAAGCTCCAGGGGAAAGACAGAATAAAAAGCCAAAGAATTAAAGGAAATAAAACTATTGAATACATGTCATAAAAATTGGAGTTGGGTCTTCGTGATCACATAGACCTTCTCCAGAATGACCTGTCCCAGCTTACCTATCACCACTGTAATTGAGTCCATCAAACGTACTGCTGGTTGTTTTCTTCATCTCTTTCTTTCCACCTTTCACAGCATGATGGATTTCTCAGGGGAACTGTATCTTCCCATAATGTGCTCAAAATGCAATAATTTAAGCTTGGTCATTTGTGCCTCAAGTGAGAATTCTGGACTGATTTGTCTACTATCCATTTGTTGGTTTTCTTGGTTATCCATGCTATTCTCAAGAGCCTTCTTCAACAGTAAAGTTTAAAAGCATCAACACTGTTTGCATCCTGGTTCTTAAAAGTTTTCCTTCCACAGAGTACCACAGGGAAAACCATAGTCTGCCCAGTTCTAATCTTCAGGAGAAGAGCTGTGTTAGTCTGTGTTGACCAAAAATGAGGAGGAGTATGGTGACACCTTTTTGAACTAACAAATTTTATTTAAAGGCTTATGCTTTCATGAACCATGCTCATCTTCTTCCAGCCCAGCCTTCTTCAATATATATTCAGCATATAAAATAAAACAATGCTAGTCCTGAAAAAAAGTGATTAGTGTAAAGATACGAGGATCAGGATAAATCTGACCTCTGGGGACTTCTGGGGGAGGTATGGCAAACTGAAGACAGCTTTGTGAAACCAGAGCAGATGACCACGGCTAAGACCAAAGAACCAGTGCATAGACTGGTCCCTTGGAACATCTCCAGATAAGGAGAGGATGAGAGATATCCCACATGTGCTCCAGACAGCTGCTCCTCACAAGGAGACCTCAGGACAGCAGTTTTCTGTGGGTTTGAGCACCAGGAGATGACAGGATCAGCCTTCTTGCTGACAACCATGGCAGAGCCTTTTAAAGGACAAAATGTCCAAATGTTTGCAAACCTCACTTTCTTTAATCTCTAGTTGTGGTGGTCTCTCATGAAGGATACACAGGCTGCAAGTTTTCTCGGAATGAGAGCTTGTGGTCTCTCATGAAGAATGTAGGAAGAATGCACAGACACAAATTCCCCGGGATGAGAGCCCCGATTCAAGCCGTAAGCTCTCTTTTATTATTCTTTTACTATAAACATGAAGCTCATATTACAAAGAGCTGACTGGTCTAAATAGCAGTGCTTGGCTCATATAGTCCTCGTGATCTGCCTCCTGGCACAGCTCAGGTTACAGCTCGTGTTGCCTTGTGAGGAAAGTTTTTGCTATAACCTTATCCACTATGGAAGTTCAAGGAAGGTTCAATGAAGATAAGCACAACAATGCCACTGCCGTGGTTTGCCAGCCAGCAGGATGCACGCAATGCTCTCTACATCTAGTCACTTTTGGAAATTGCCTGTTAACCACCTTAAAGCTATGAGAGACCTTTGGAATGACAAGTTTGAAAAGTCTTCATCAGAGTTTATCTTCAACTCTGAACAAAAGAAAAAATTAATTATAAGCTTAAGAACTTAAAGAATTTGAAATAAACAGCAAAAAGCTAAATAAGATTTTGGTCTAAAAAGTTATAAATGGATTAAAGGTCCAGATGAATTTGGGGTATTAACTTTTACTATAAGATTTTGGAATTAACTAAAATACAACTTCTTGTGGAAAACAGACTTATTTTGACTATCCTGGCAATTGCAAGTCATGATGATTTTACATGATGATTTTAGAAAGTGGACACTAGAAGGGACTAATATCATAAATATTAAAGAAGATCTTTGAAGAGTGGAGCCAGAAGATAGTAACTACAATATCAACACTGTCAGTAATTATGTCTGCTTCTATGGATAGACTATGTGTAAAAGATGTTAGTGAAGGAATGACAGATGTAGAACAAATTTTATCTGACAAGATAGAGAAAGTACAGAATGTGGAACTACAAATGACAGACCAAGAGAATGATTTGGAAAAAGACTCTTTACTGGATATACCCAAAAAAAAAAAGCCTGGCTGAAGTTTTAAAAATTAAAAGGGACATACAAATGATAAACCAAGAGAATGACTTGGAAAATGTTTTCTGATTGGATCTACAAAAGAGGCTTGTTAAAACCTTGAAGAAATCTGTGCGATGGGATAAAGAAGACTTGAAGAGAAATCAAATCCTATGGCAATATTTGATTAAGACTGTTAGAAGTAAAGGGGAGAAATATAAAGTTGGTTTATTTGATCAAGGTTAAAATAAGACTCTGTTGTTGTTTTTTTGGCAATGTTCTGGCAACCCTTTATGGACTTTTTGTTGACACCAGGATTGAAAATCGATGTTTATGTATTTGCTTATAGATAAGGGATGGGATCTGGGATGAAGAGATATCTGATTAACCTGATAGGGAGTGAAGAGTTTTTAAATTGTTTATAGTTGTTGTGATGAAGGTTGAACATCACTTCTTCATATATTTTTCTTTTTCTTTATTATATTCTTTCTTTTCTTTTTCTTCTTTCTTTTTTTCTTTTTTCCTATACTTCTTTTTTCTTTCCATTCTCTTCTCTTTTTCTAAGTTTGGTCTGTGTTAATTTTTACTACTGTAATTAAAATTCTTAGTCAATATTTGTTATTGAAATATTTTTATTATCTTCATGATGGATGATCCTTCAAGACAGACTATCTTTTGGATGATCTCTGGCAGGATCCGGATGGGGGCAGTACATCCATCCTGGCTTTTCTTGAGCTTTTGATACAATTGACCATGGTAACCTTTTGGGTCAGCTCAGGCAGTTGGGGGTGGGTGGCACAGTTTTGTGCTGGTTCACCTCCTTCCTGCAGGGCCAGTCCCAATCGGACTTGATAGGGAGTGAGAGATCCAGCCCACAGCCCCTCCTTTGCAGGGTGCTGCAGGGTTCGGTACTCTCCCCACTCCTTTTTAACATCTACATGAAACCACTGGGTGAGATAATCTGGCATCATGGGATGAGGTATCATCAGTATGCAGATGATACCCAACTACCATCTCCATTCCGGGTGATGAAAGTGATACTGTGACCACCCTCTCTTGGTGCCTAGAGGCTGTAGGGGTCTGGATGGGGAACAACAAGCTTCAGCTGAACCCTGGTAAGACAGAGTGGCTGTGGGTTGGGGCTCCTTGCTATCCGGGAACTTAGCATCTTTAGTTCTGGATGGGGTTGCACTGCCCAAGAGAGACCTGGTGTGGAATCTGGAGGCCCTCCTGGATTCACGACTCCTGCTTGAAGAGCAGGTGGCAGTCATGGCCAGGAGGGCCTTTGCTCAACTTTGTGCTGTATGCCAGTTACACCCCTTCCTGGATTGAGAGGCCCTCCAGTCAGTGACTCATGCCCTAGTCATCTCCCATATAGACTATTACAATGTGCTGTACATGGGACTACCCTTGAAGAGTATCCAGAAGCTACAGCTGGTTGAGAATGCAGCCACGCAAGCAGTCTTGGGTGCCCCAAGGATGGCGCATGTAACATCTTTGCTGTGAGAGCTGCATTGGGTGCCAGTTTGGTTCCGGGTCCAATCCATGGTGCTGGTTATTATCCTTAAAACCCTATATGGCATGGGTTCAGGTTGCCTGAAGGACTGTCTCATCCCAATTACATCGACCTGTCCCACCAGGTCATGCAGAGAGGGCATGTTACAGACCCCGTCCATGAGGGATTGTTGATTGGCTGGGTCCAGGAAGAGAGCCGTGGCCCCCACCCTGTGGAGCACTCTTCCCCCAGAGGTGAGGCAGGCCCCCACTCTCCAAGCCTTCCAGAAAGGGTTAAAAATCTGGCTCTGCCATCTCACTTGGGGCAGGAAGGAGGGTAGTCAATCCTGGGGGTGGCTAGTGCCTTAAAGTGGTTCCTGTGTACTTATGAATTTAAATCAGAATTTTTAATATTGCCATCCTGGATGCTAATTTATATTTATATTTATTGTCATGAGCACTGATGGTGAGCAGGAGGGGGCCCCTATCCAGGGGGGAAAACACATGCATAGTAGTGAGGAGTTAAGCAGCCGTTCAAAGAGACACAGATCAGACCCGCCTTAACCTCTGGGGTTTATCTGTCTGGGTTTTTCCCACACTTCTTCGGTTTGTTAGGATTTCCTGTCTTATGTAGCAGTAATAAACACTAGAGACCTATTCCTCGTCTCAGTGTGGTGTCCTGATTGTTAGGACATTTATATTTATATTTGAGATATCTTGTTTTTATTGCATTTTAATCTCTTTTTAGCTTTACTGTAAACTACCCCGAGTCCCTCTTTTGAGGGAGATGGGTGGTGACAAAATTTGATAAATAAAAATAAATAAATAAATAAATAAGATAATCCGTCATGATCATCCTGGCTTTCTCTTTGTACCCTTGTACAGCTGTGCTGAGACAGAAAGAAGGACTAATGAATCTCTTCCTTCCTCACATGCAGCTGCTGCCTGGAACGGGTTATGTATCCACGTCCGTAGGGATATTGGTGGGCTTCCTGAAAGAGGTAGGTGGCAAAACTAGAGGGGGGAGTTCTTCCATCCCACAAATGTGAGTTGCAAGTCTTCCATGAAACTCTGAGTCAGACTGAGATTGGTCTTTCTATCTTCATATAGTTTCTGGTGATTGCTATAGATGGGTTGAAAGGAATATTACCTGGAACCTCTGCTGGAATTGTTCTTCTCCTTCTCAAGTATACTACAAATGATTGCAAGCCTTCTTGTAAGTAAAGATGAGTTGTGAGACAATGGTGTTTGCCTTTGCCAATATCATAAATCCTGTTAACATAAAAGGGTTCACAATAAACAGGTATCTTGTCTCTACCCAACAACTCTCCAGTTGTTATCAGGCTGCAACTGTGCAAAGACAGAGTTAACATTCGTTTTAGATTTATGGGAATGATGTACGTAATGGCTAAAGCTTGCTGAAGGCAGGGAAGCAATATAATTGTCAACGGTTCCCATTTCTGGTTATTTCTGTTCACCATTTTATTTTACTTGTTTGTACCGAACACAATCAAGATCCAGTCTGGTAGATTACAGATGTGTATACAAATATGATAGATTGAATCTTTGATTTGTTTGACAAAAAGTGAATTGGTTGACTTCTCTGGTAAACAAAAAGGTTTTTCCCCTGCATTTTAATAGCAGAATTACTTTTCCTATATTTCTATTGCTAGAACAAGTTTTATCCTGAGTATTTAATTTTGTTTTATCAGACTTCTGAGTTACTTGGTGTGTGTGTGTGTGTGTCCTAACAGCCAGGAAACACGCTGAGACAAGGAACTGGTCTCTAATGTTTATTGCTACTACATAACAGGAATCCTAACAAACTGAAGAAGCGTGGGAAAACCCAGACATATAACCCCCAAGGGTTAAGGCGGTCCCGATCTGTGTCTCTTTGAATGGCTGACCAATTCCTCAGTGCTACGCATGTGCTTAACAGTCTGGATGGGAGCCCCCTGCTCGCCATCCTTACTCATGACAGTGTGTGTATGTAGCGCAAATAATTTATATACAACTTTATATAAATAAATAAATGCATAAGTAAATTAGATATTATTCTATGGTATGTTCCTTGAAAAACAGTAAATTGTTCTAGTTTATGTCCCTTGAAAAATGAGTATACAGTTCCATGTTATTTCTGCTAGAAATAATATTCCATGATTATTTTTACTGGATTCCAAACTCAGCAGGAAATCAAGGCTTAATACCTATACTTTGTAGAAGGTGCTAATTCATTAAGCCAGTCAACCCAGGGATATCCACAGAAGCTTCCAGTTTTGGTCAAAATGATAAACACAAGCTCTGCCTCTGTTGGACATGTCTGTGATGTCACAATGGCAGATACCAAATGCTGCATTTGTCCTTCTGCCCTCTTGACCCCACCCCCCCAGTCCCACAGATGCCGCTGAATCAAATGCAAACAAATGTGAGAGGGAACAGGGGCATCAGACCCCCTGATCAGATACGCAAGGACACATTAAATAACTTTTCCAAGTGAAAGACCCTGGATACACACACAAGCAAGTGCGTATTATAGTCAATTACACACAAGGGACTTCAAATAGTACAATCGCATTGGTTAATCCACATTTGGTCATTTACACCCACTCCTCGTTTAGCGACCAAGTTCTGTTCCAGTGACCAGGTCATCAAGCGAAATGGTCGCTAAGCAAACCATGTGATTGAGAGAGAGAAAGAGATGTTGCGAAGATTACTGGATGCTGCTATCTCAGTCAGATAAAGTTCCCTCATACATCTATGCCCCTATTACTGTCTGGTGTGCATTCTTGTCAGGAGCATGAAATTTGATCGTAAATGTGTGCATTGGTCAAAAAATTAATTTTTTATTACTACTTATTATTGTCATATGTAAGATCTATGAGCCAGGGCAAATTGGATGTGGTTATTGGTGAGATGTCAAGATTAAAGATAGACATCCTGGGTGTCAGTGAACTGAAATGGACTGGAATGGGCCACTTCACATCAAATGACCACCAGATCTACTACTGTGGACAAGAGGATCACAGAAGAAATGGAGTAGCCTTCATAATTAATAGTAAAGTGGCTAAAGCAGTGCTTGGATACAACCCAAAAAACGACAGAATGATCTCAATTCGAATTCAGGGCAAGCCATCTAACATCACAGTGATCCAAATATACGCCCCAACCACAAATGCTGAAGAAGCTGAAGTAGAGCAGTTCTATGAGGATCTGCAGCACCTACTGGACAACACGCCTAAAAGAGATGTTCTTTTCATCACAGGAGACTGGAATGCTAAGGTGGGCAGTCAAATGACACCTCGAATTACAGGTAAGTATGGCCTGGGAGAACAAAACGAAGCAGGACATAGGCTGATAGAATTTTGCCAAGACAACTCACTCTGCATAACAAACACTCTCTTCCAACAACCTAAGAGACGGCTTTATACATGGACTTCACCAGATGGACAACACCGAAATCAGATTGATTACATCCTTTGCAGCCAAAGGTGGCGGACATCTGTACAGTCGGTAAAAACAAGGCCTGGAGCTGACTGTAGTTCAGATCACGAACTTCTTCTTGCACAATTTAGGATCAGACTAAAGAGATTACGGAAGACCCACAGATCAGCTAGATATGAGCTCACTAATATTCCTAACGAATATGCAGTGGAGGTGAGGAATCGATTTAAGGGTCTGGACTTAGTAGATAGGGTCCCAGAAGAACTCTGGACAGAAGTTCGCAACATTGTTCAGGAGGCGGCAACAAAATACATCCCAAAGAAAGAGAAAACCAAGAAGGCAAAATGGCTGTCTGCTGAGACACTAGAAGTAGCCCAAGAAAGAAGGAAAGCAAAAGGCAACAGTGATAGGGGGAGATATGCCCAATTAAATGCAAAATTCCAGAGATTAGCCAGAAGAGATAAGGAATTATTTTTAAACAAGCAATGCGCGGAAGTGGAAGAAGACAATAGAATAGGAAGGACAAGAGACCTCTTCCAGAAAATTAGAAACATTGGAGGTAAATTCCAGGCCAAAATGGGTATGATCAAAAACAAAGATGGCAAGGACCTAACAGAAGAAGAAGAGATCAAGAAAAGGTGGCAAGAATATACAGAAGACCTGTATAGGAAGGATAACAATATCGGGGATAGCTTTGACGGTGTGGTCAGTGAGCTAGAGCCAGACATCCTGAAGAGTGAGGTTGAGTGGGCCTTACGAAGCATTGCTAATAGCAAGGCAGCAGGAGACGACGGCATCCCAGCTGAACTGTTCAAAATCTTGCAAGATGATGCTGTCAAGGTAATGCATGCTATATGCCAGCAAATTTGGAAAACACAAGAATGGCCATCAGATTGGAAAAAATCAATTTATATCCCCATACCAAAAAAGGGAAACACTAAAGAATGTTCAAACTATCGAACAGTGGCACTCATTTCACATGCCAGTAAGGTAATGCTCAAGATCCTGCAAGGTAGACTTCAGCAATTCATGGAGCGAGAATTGCCAGATGTACAATCTGGGTTTAGAAAAGGCAGAGGAACTAGAGACCAAATTGCCAATATCCGCTGGATAATGGAAAAAGCCAGGGAGTTTCAGAAAAACATCTATTTCTGTTTTATTGACTATTCTAAAGCCTTTGACTGTGTGGACCATAACAAATTGTGGCAAGTTCTTAGCGGTATGGGGATACCAAGTCATCTTGTATGCCTCCTGAAGAATCTGTATAACGACCAAGTAGCAACAGTAAGAACAGACCACGGAACAACGGACTGGTTTAAGATTGGGAAAGGAGTACGGCAGGGCTGTATCCTCTCACCCTACCTATTCAACTTGTATGCAGAACACATCATGCGACAAGCTGGCCTTGAGGAATCCAAGGCTGGAGTTAAAATCTCTGGAAGAAACATTAACAATCTCAGATATGCAGATGATACCACTTTGATGGCTGAAAGCGAAGACGAACTGAGGAGCCTTATGATGAAGGTGAAAGAAGAAAGTGCAAAAGCTGGTTTGCAGCTAAACCTCAAAAAAACCAAGATTATGGCAACCAGCTTGATTGATAACTGGCAAATAGAGGGAGAAAATGTAGAAGCAGTGAAAGACTTTGTATTCCTAGGTGCAAAGATTACTGCAGATGCTGACTGCAGTCAGGAAATCAGAAGACGCTTAATCCTTGGGAGAAGAGCAATGACAAATCTCGATAAAATAGTTAAGAGCAGAGACATCACACTGACAACAAAGGCCCGCATAGTTAAAGCAATGGTGTTCCCTGTAGTAACATATGGCTGTGAGAGCTGGACCATAAGGAAGGCTGAGCGAAGGAAGATCGATGCTTTTGAACTATGGTGTTGGAGGAAACTTCTGAGAGTGCCTTGGACTGCAAGAAGATCAAACCAGTCCATCCTCCAGGCAATAAAGCCAGACTGCTCACTTGAGGGAATGATATTAAAGGCAAAACTGAAATACTTTGGCCACATAATGAGAAGACAGGACACCCTGGAGAAGATGCTGATGCTGGGGAGAGTGGAAGGCAAAAGGAAGAGGGGCCGACCAAGGGCAAGATGGATGGATGATATTCTAGAGGTGACGGACTCGTCCCTGGGGGAGCTGGGGGTGTTGACGACCGACAGGAAGCTCTGGCGTGGGCTGGTCCATGAAGTCACGAAGAGTCGGAAGCGACTAAACGAATAAACAACAACAACAAATTGTCATATTTGCAAATGGTTGCTAACCAAGCTAGTCGCTAAATGAGGAGTGGGTTTACACATTTCTAAGCAAGTGAAAAATCCTCAAGAAGTTTACCTTTCATGTGCATAATGGTGGTATTTCCATAGCAACTACTACAGGTAGTCCTCAGCTTATGTCCATTCATTCAGTGACCAATCAAAGTAACAACAGTGCTGAAAAAAAATGGACTTATGACCAGTCCTCAGAGTTCTAGCCATTGCAGTGTCCCCATGGTCATGTGATCACAATCCGGGCACTCGGGTGCCTGGTTCACAATTACAACATTGCAGTGAACCACATCATGTGATTGCCATTGGCTTTCCCTGCCAAGTTGCCCCAATAAGCTGCTCCTGTCGTTTTTTTTCCTGAGGAGCCCACTACAGACTACAGGATCCCAGGGATCTTGTACTCCGTACTGCCCCCCGCCCTCCTGCTCTCTGTAGCACGTGCCTGCCTGCAGCACCACCACCCCGTTCTCTCACAGGCTCCTCCAGTCCTCCCACAGCCTCCGCCATCCTGCCCAAGGCTCCTACAGCCCCTGCTGACCCACCTGTGTTCCCTTAGCGCCACCCACAGCAGCACCCATGCACTCCCCTGCACTCCTTACCTAGGACTCCCTCCTCTCCCCACTTAACGACCTGCATATCTTGGGGTTACGATGGCAACTGGGACTGCCAGGATTGCCATTGCTAAGCAATGCTGTCACGTGATATCATGCTTTACGACTGCATCACTTAGTGACAGCAATCCTGGTCCCAATTGCCATTGTAGCCTGAGAACTACCTGTATAGGATTTGTCCTGTTATCTATAGCAGCTGTTGTGCAGCACAGTGTCCAGTTCCACCACACCCAAACTGCACCCTTGCACCCAGGTCAGTCCAGTGACCCTTTGCTTATCTATTCTGTGCTGCTACACCTAACTTTGCATATTCATAGTGAAATCTTTTTGGCTCACTTAATCATTTTTAGGATTAAATTACTAATAACTCCCACAAATTCCTTTCCATCTATTTTCCCAAATTTCCTTTCCATCTATCTCTTACTCTGTCAATTAAGTTGTACCCTGGAATGCTTCAAGGGTATTTTTTTTAATCTCCCCTTATGTACTTGATTTAATTCTCCAACTGTTATTCATTTATTTCTCTGAATTTATTAGCCACCAAACTTCATGTTTCATTAAGGTAAAGGTAAAGGTTTCCCTTGACGTAAAGTCCAGTCGTGTCCGACTCTAGGGGGCGGTGCTCATCTCCGTTTCAAAGCCTTGGAGCCGGCGTTGTCCATAGGACACTTCCGGGTCATGTGGCCAGTATGACTCACGGAACGCCGTTACCTTCCCGCCGAAGCGGTACCAATTAATCTACTCACATTTGCATGTTTTCGAACTGCTTGGTGTGCAGAAGCTGGGACGAGCAACGGGAGCTCACCCCGCCGCGCGGTTTCGAACCGCCGACCTTCCGATCGACAGCTCAGCGGTTTAACCCGCAGCGCCACCGCGTCCCTAACATGTTTCATTAGACAGATAAAATTCACGGTATTCAGGTATTTCAGGTTTTTTAAATGTTAAATATGTTTCTTGTGACCTTAAGATAAGACTAATTCATTAAAAAAAATATTTATTTATTGGAGCCTTCAGAAGATATTTAAAAGGTGTTGGTTACCAGACTTTCTGAGTTGGATACATTCAAATTTGGTCATGCCCTTTGGTTGTTCCACACTGGCCATATAGGCTTAATAAGGTTTTAGTTATGGAGTTCAGATTTAAAGAGATTCATGTGTTGTTAAATATGTTCCTGAAATTTGGACTTGATTTTTTATGGAGAACTCTGGATATATTGTCCTGGAATTGTTGCCAAAAAAAAGTGTTCATAGATGTTTTTGGAAAGATACTTGTGTACCGGATGCTAAAGGCTGGCTTGATGAAACGTGTGGTCTCTTTATCAACAATTCCATATAGTGAAAGCTGAATTTGTTGCTTAAAATTTGAGTGGTATTATTTCTACATATACAAGTATTTGTTGTTTTTCATGTAACTATTATAATTTTTTCCTGTCCTTTTTTCCTTTTTATATTTGATGTTAGTTTTTCTTTTCATTTTGTTATAATGAAGCATTATAATTTAAAAAATTTAAAAATGAACAGGCTATGTCTCATTCAGGTCCTTATTTTTCATTTATTCTGAAATTAATAGATATCCTCCTACAGGGCATCAATTATTAGGTGCAACTGCTTGCATGTGACTAGAATTGTACCTGTGAATGCCGATTGGGGTGGGGATGGGGATAAGACTAATCCAAACGAAGCCAGCCACGTATACAATTTCCAGGATCAAGGCAGCCAAGAAGGAGGTTAAGAAAACACATCTCTTTTATGACATCCTGTATAAGAAAATGATTTCTGTTAGTCCCCAGATACTGAGGTTAACTTATAGCCTCATTACAATGGCATTAACAACTTTGTTGGATTTTAATTTCCTTAGTAAGAGCAGAGGGGAAATGCACTCAGGCATTCAAAAATGAAACGAGCCATCTTTGACACATAGGCCACTGCAGAATGCCAATCAAAGAAGAAACGAAATTGTACGCGTAGCAGAAGAAGATTCCTAGTGACATTTATGGTAGGGAGTGATAACACAGCCGAAATTATGTTACAGGCAGATACAGGCTTTCTGCATTGAATATGATGAGAATGAGACATTAAAACCTTTGAAGATAGACAAGAAATGACAGGAAATAAATTAGTTCTGCAGTAATCTAACTGAACATTAGGTTGGCATTGTTATACAAGAGGCAATTATGTTTTGCAGGAATAAGCTAAAGTGACCAAAATAAAAGTGGCAAGAAATCATAAGTGGTATGATTCACTCAGTAAGTTTGAAGTCAGTTGTACAGACCTTGGTTTAGAGAAAGGTCAGCCTGCAAATAAGCAAGAGAGTGCATAAACTCTTGCAGGTAACGTTGCTGGCAGCATTGGCCTGCATATAAAAATAACCGTATGTAGAGACCTCTTGAATCTGCACACCCTGAAGCTTCCCTTTCTTCTTTCAAAGCAAATTATCACATGGCAGTTAAATTGCTATGGAATATTAGTCCCATTAAAATCTCTTTAGGGGTAAGATTAATAATAGAGAACATGTGCTACCTACAGCAGCTGCCAGTTTAAACCCTGGAATTTCCATGGTGGCCACAGTGACCACATGATTGAAGCCCCACCACTTTCTACTGCTTGTGTAAAAGGGGGGTGGAATTTCAATCATACATCTTGACTTTTTTTTTTAACCCTCCTGCCCCCACAGATGCCACGAGTGCATTCATACATTATTTAAATGTCTCTTAAGTTGCCTGAAACTTCTGAGTGTAACTTGTAAATGAGTGTAACTTTTTCCTCCTCTTGTAGAATTTCATCCGTCTCAGTGTTGGGATACACCCTAGTTCAGTAGTTGAACTTGGCATATAGAAACTCCCCAAGTCAACCTCTATGATTTTATGATCTCAGCTAAAGGCTACCTGGGGATCAAAACCTGTTACTTGGTCCTCATTTCTAAATATTACAACAGTTCTCAAGGGATACAAAAACCATGGCTTGCAGGACTTTCAATAGGTACTGTACTTATTCAATGAAGTATAAAGGGCTGTTTTTGGCAGACAGCAAACTATAGTCTTGCAACATTGTCCTTTTGGGAAATAAAAATAGTTTCCCCACTTTTTATATATTCAAGATTTTATTACTTTCCAAAATGTATGTTGGCTGTGGTTATTATTTATTTTCTATGATGAGCAAGTAAGAATGAAATTATGAATGAAAAGAATTTCTCCAGGCAGAAATACACCTTGCTTTCAAAGGTTCTCAAAAATGAAACAGCCAAGGGAGAAGCAAACTGATCTAGAAGATCAATTGTTCTTTTTTTATATAATTTTATTAAAACTTTAGAAAATAAAGATAAAAACTAACAGAAACTAATACAGAATAAAAAAAAGAAGGGAGGGAGGGAGGGAGGGAGGGAGGGAGGGAAGGGCAAAGCCAAAAATGCAGAAAAAATAAAATAAAATAAAAAGAAGTAGCTTCCAATTTTCTTTACAGCAGTTATAAATATAAATTTCTTCTTACTGTATAGTTACAACATGTTTCTCATTTTTTTTCTATAATCTATTTTTTTCCTAATCATCAAAACCATAAATCATAAGTTCATTTTTTTCTGTTTCACACAAAGTCTATAAGTGGTTTCCAGTCAGCGATAAATGTAGATAATGTCTTGTCTTTGGTCAAAAAAGTCAATTTGGCCATCTCAGCAAGTTACATCATCTTCACTATCTTTTCAAGTAGCTGTTGACATTATATTGTAATCTGAAAGTGAAAGTATCTCAAACAAGGGAAAAGGGAAAAGTAAATTTTCCCTCTTTTTTCCCTTTTATTTTCCTTTGCCTTTAATGCTGTAGTTGCAGTCAAATATCACATCTACATTTCCATAGTTACAGTCAGGTACAAAATCTACTCATATTACAATTATCTTTTGTTTTGTAAAATCCACAAATTGCCTGCAGTCTTCAGCAATAAGCAGAAAAAATTCCCATGGAGATCTGATTCACTTGCCTAATTTAATTACAATTTATTCTAATGAACTTTCATTAAAAAATAACCTTTTAAAGATAACTCCCTTTTGTCCATTTTAAACTTCCTTAAAACGTCTCCTTGTTAAGCTTTTTGCCAAATATTCTTTAATCTTTAAATTCTTAAAGCTTCTTTCAATTTTGTAATCCAGAAAAAAAAAATAAAACTCACCAAGAGGAAATCTTGTCCTGCCACAAAAGAAAATCTCTTTTAATCTGTAGAATAGTTAAATCTAAAAGTGAATAAGAAATTAGGTTCAGCTGGGCTTATTCTCCATGTAAGCTACATTGTGGATGTGAGCCTAGATGGAATCCTGCAACTCCCAACTGTTCAAATCATGAGCAAACTGCAAAAAACTTCAGTTCCTGCAGTTTACTCACAAGGAGCTGCTGTCCAGAGTACAGATGGGCATCTCATGATCTCTTCTTTATCCAGAGAGATTTTGGCATACAGCACTGGCCCTCTGGGTACCGATCTCCACTGCAGTACCATCTCCACTCCTTCAAAGACCTCTAGTCTACCATAGACCTTACCAGAAGCTCTAGAAGATCAATTGTTCTATGTGAGGCAAGAAGAAAGCTTTTCAGAGTCTTGATAATGAAGTATTTTGTGTCTTGAATCACTGTGCAATTGCAAAGTAGCCATTTATTAATATAATAATCAAATCAAAACCTTTATTATAGACTTTAGGCCAGAAAACTACAGTATATAGTAATATCTCTTCTTGTGGTGACATGTTTTCCTGGCAACAATACTTATGTGATTTACCATTACTTTCTTTCTGTTACCAATAGATCATTATTTCTTTGTGTGTATTTTAGTGATGTTCCAATTTTAATCCAGTATCATAATTTGAATTTATTTAACAGTCATTCATTCCCTGTTCTGTTAAAATTGATTCCTTCTTTGACATCTACGGTTTCCACAATGATTCTCACTAATACATTCAATTTCAAGATCAGCATTATTAAAGGATATAAATGCATACTGTATAACCCATAATTCAAACATTATTTCATTAACTTTCAGGACATTGTTCTAAGATGGTCTTTAAGAATGTGTTAAGAACCTCAAGTCAAAACAAAGACAGCATTGCATCTAGAATACCCCTAATCCTTGTTCATTAATAACAGAAGAAATTCTGCAAATTACTCCCATTTTGGGAAGGATTTTGAATCACCCAACCATCTAAAGACAGTCTGCTTATACCATTTCATTAGATGTTCTGCTCCTAACAGCTGAATCAGCCTCTGCCAAGTCTCCATTTTTCTAGCTGTGTGGTGTTTTTGACACACATTAGCTCAGGATTGTTTAGCTTCCATATAACAGCTGACAAACAACATTTGAATAATTGGTAAGACTAAGGCCAAAATTATGGGGAAAGTATGCAGTGGCATAATCAGTCAGTGCAACTAAATTAAAAATGTCTATTTTGTAATGATTTAGATGAAATTTTGAGCTCATGCAAATGACTGGATTAACAGGATCTTGGAAAGGATTAAACTATTAGACTGTCACAAAAGATTTACAGTATATTTTGCCTCATAGAAACTATATTCTATACAGAAATTCCTTGATGTAATATGTAGGAAAACACAGTCTCTAAGAATGATAAGACATCTTGTTCCAAGATACCTTGTTCTTGTTTACAGCTGTGCAGATGAGTTAGAATTTATACTAGCTGAAGAATTTGGGAGTCAGAGTACCAACAAATCTTGAAGACAGCAGCCTGTAGAAGATTGAAGTTAGGTCAGCTGTCTTAGACAGCAGATAGATTTTTTAAAAGGCAGTTTGTTGTGTTCCTGTGGTCTCTAGTGACATCAAATATGTTTGCACAAAATGGAAAATAATGCTTTTTTCCTAGTTTTAATCTTTTAAAAATAACTTTGCAATCCATCCAGCAAATTCCAGTTGTTGGGACAATTGAAACAACAGCAAGGAACAATGCCTGCCACTTGTGACGTCTTCATTTTGGTTTACATATCTCAGTGGGGACCAGTAATTAGTTTCATGTTCATTCTTACACTTTCTGGCACCTAAACCTTGTCCTCACATCCTGGCTTCTTTCATAATACAAGTCAACTTCTACTATCAGCTTATCATCTGTAATATTCAGCTGTATTCCACTTGAAAGATCTTCTCTCTCCCATCCCAATACCTACTGACACTTCTAAAACAAAATGTATTTTAGCAGTAGTTTTGTCTCACACAGCATGCATTCATTTGCAAAATAAATCTTACATTAGCATTGCAATCTTAACTTTCAACAGTACTTTTTAAAACATACAACAGCTCTCTCTCTCTCTCTCTCTCTCTCTCTCTCTCTCTCTCTCTCTCTCTATCTATCTATCATCTATCTATCATCTGGTGTCAATGTCACTGCAGGCCTAAAGAAACAGTTCCTTAAAGCAGAAAGGATGGGAAGGCAAGAGCACAGAGTTTTAGGTCATAAGGCAATTCTGAAAAACTATTTAGCTGAACAAAGCAGAAAAGCAATGCAAACCTAGATATGGTAAATACAAAAAGGATTGTAACCAAAAGGAACTAAGTTTTTATTTTTCGTACCACCACAGTTAAAACATTAGTCATTCTAGTCATGTTTCAAATTATGAATAAAACAACTGAAGGATTCTAATACACATATGTGTCAGATGTATTGTGAATAATAATCCTATAAACATTCTTCAAAGAGTTTACAGAATAAAAAGATTTTTAGCAGTTGGACTGCAAAAGGCAAGCCTTCACAAATCTCCAAGTAACTAATGGAAGTGTTGATTACTGATATAATCAGCCCATTATTTAGAGTTTAATGCAAAGAATCTTATTGTCTCTCTTCTTTTACATATTTGCACACATATATACACACTCCCAGGTAATTTGATCCTCCAGTTCAGTAGAGACCTGTGCCACAATCATTGGAAATATGAAGTAAGAAGCATGAACTCAAGATGACACTTGAGAATAAGAGAAGAAAAGGAGGCACAAACTTAGTTGCACAGTCTCCTCATCCTGGAAATTTCAGGTAGGAGCCTCATGTGGCCTTGAACTGCTTATAGCCCAACCCTGTACTATGCCATTGCAAAAACATTGTCCACCAGTAGATGTTCCTTTTTCCTACAGTGCTGGAGAATATAGCTGAGAATACCTTGGAATACACATAAGAAGAAGAAACAATTTAATATTAGATGAAATAAAACCAGAGAGTTCACTGGAAGCAGTAATAATGAAGTTAAAGCTTAATACATAAGACAAAGGCAGGAATCACCAGAGAAGGTCCTGATACTTGGGAAAATCAAGGACAATTGAAGAAAGCACTCCTGATCTTCTCTTAGTCTCCCACCATCAGAGAGTTGGGTGCAGAATGGATCCACTTCTCTTATTCCTTAGTACCTCTAGCCTCAACCAGTAGTAGCAGCATTTACCAAAATAAAAACAAAAAGCAGACTTCAGTACAGCACAAGTCACCAAGCTCATTGTGAAACAGTTGAAATAGTACCGCTCAAAACATGGATGTTCTGTTCCAGATACAGAACAAAATGTCACGTTTTATTCCATTCTTGAAAAACACTCTCTAAATATCTATGTTTTGGTTCAAGAATGAATACTCTTAGGAGCCCAAACCCCTCCTGCTTGAGGTTTCCCCAAGGAATTTTCCTCTTTCCATCATCGACAGTAAAAATGTAACCACAGTAAACTAAATAACTAACCATAAATTGACATTTCATGTCACACCAGGTCAACTGGCAGAAGTTCATACCCCTCTATCTAGTAGTGCTTGCTGCTGAAGTCCTTTACACCCAAGTCTCAATTTTCACATTTTGGGGCCTGCAATACTGTAGAAGAAAAATAATAATGTTCAGATCTATTAGAAAAAAATATCTACAAACTGCCCTGGATATTATATCAGAAATGCCCTTCTCAAATTACAGAGATTTAGAATAATGCCAAAGAGTGCACCATACTGTGACGTTTTCCCCTGAATCTAGTTAACAAGCCTGTTGTTAAATTACAACACAAAAGGTCGAGGGTCACCATGAACTATATTGATACAATGATCTCTAGAGAGACCTTTTCTTTTATTAAAATATGTAGGCAGTGATTTTTTTCCTTTTGAAAGGAAAGAATAAAGGGTTATTTGATCTAAGTTTTATCTATTCATATAATAACTTGTCTTCAGAAGCACATTTGAAGGTTAACAAGTAATTTACAGTACATGTAGCAGTAATAAGTCTGTAGTTACGTATCTTGCAAGTATAGTAGACACTAAGTGCACTTTGTGGGCTAATTTGGTAGTTCACTGAAAAATTTTCTCTTCCAGACAAATGCACAATCCTCCTGAATCAAACTCTAAAGGTCTTTAGAACCTGTGATTGACCTGGGTCATAAATGGTTGCTGGACAATAAATCAGATTATACTGCTAATGTTAGAGATATAATTACAATCATTCTGAATGTCTGCCCTTATGACAATACTTGTAGGCATAACAACATATGGAGTCCAAATCACAATGGTTCACAAACATTGTGTCTCAGTGTTGTACCAGAAATTTCCCATGAAAAACGAGTTGTTTTAGAAGTGAGAGCAATACTACTGTACATTCACAACATGCCCCCATCATCCCTTTATTGAATAACCCATTCAGCCATTTATTCTGGCCTTAAAACCCCTTGTTTTCCTGTTACGTTTTCTGTTTGAAACCTTCCTTCTCTTAAATCAGTTGACAAACTTCCTAGAATACAGTTCTATATAGGACCATAGAGGGACAAGGTTCTTTAGACTCTGAAATATTTATATTGTAAGCTTCCTTGCTTAGTGACCTTGGTTTGGTATCAGGTTGTTAGTACTCTTGCTATTTGTAGTAGGAATATAGTAACTGAAAGCATTAATCAGTAGCATACCAACAACTGGAATCTGAAACAAAATTACTTACTGAATTATCTTCTCCCTAAACCTATATCCAATTTATATCAGAGTAACTGCTGAGTTATGATGTAACTGCTGAAGACTTAGATGTTAGGGCGAAGGACCTACATTTTCTCCAGCTACAGTTCTGTTGCCACTTGCTATGTAGCTATATGAATAGTGGTAGGTGATGTATTTTGAGATAGCCATGTTGGCTGCTTATAGATGCAGGTACTACACTCACTCTAGAATATGCTGTGCTAATGATTTTTTCAGAGAGCTGCTTTTTAGGATGGGTGCAGGTCTTCAGGGCAATGAATTGGCTGCTCTGAGTGATGGATCAGGAGAACAGCAGGGGGGAACATTGGAGGCCTGTGGTCTTTCTCTCCCATGGGTGGCTCATCCCACATGTACACTCCCCCAATGTGAGATAGAGCCAATTGTTACAATGCTCCTTTTGTCATTTTAAGGACAACATCCAATTCTACAGAGGTATGAAGTTGTTTCAAGAAAATATTCTTAAAATAGACGATTCCTCGCCAGCAATATTGTCATGAACCTCACACATTTAGCCTGTAAAACCCTTACAGCCTGTAAAATCCAAGGATGCCTAGAAAACTAAACAAAAACAGCTGTGCCTGTAAAATTCCTTGCAGGACTGGAAATGACTAACGTCTGGCCCTAGCCCAAAGCACACACATTGCTGCAATAGATGACACTGTGTGCTGCTGGCAGTTATGCC